>NC_090381.1:31610582-32210582 GCF_036365525.1 Heterodontus francisci | reverse complement strand
AACAATCTTCAGACAGAAGTGCCGAGTTGATGACCCATCTCGGCGCCCCCCCCCTCCCCCCGCGGAAGTCCCCAGCATCACAGATGCCAGACTTCAGCCAATTCGATTCACTCTGCGTGATATCAAGAAACGACTGAAGGCACTGGATACTGCAAAGGCAATGGGCCCTGACAATATTCTGGCAATGGTACTGAAGACTTGTGCTCCAGAACTTGCCGCGCCCCTAGCCAAGCTGTTTCAGTACAGCTACAACACTGGCATCTACCCGGCAATGTGGAAAATTGCCCAGGTATGTCCTGTATGCAAAAAGCAGGATAAGTCCAGACGGCCAATTATCACCCCATCTGTCTACTCTCAAGCATCAGTAAAGTGATGGAAGATGTCATCAACAGTGCCATTAAGCAGCACTTGCTTAGCATTAACCTGCTCAGTGATGCTCAGTTTGGGTTCCGCCAGGGCCACTCAGCTCCTGACCTAATTACAGCCTTGGCTCAAACATGGACAAAAGAGCTGAACTCAAGAGGTGAGGTGAGGTGAGAGTGAGTGCCCTTGACATCAAGGCAGCAACTGACCGAGTATGGCATCAAGGAGCCCTAGCAAAACAGAGGTCAATGGGAATCAGGGGGAAAACCCTCCGCTGGTTGGAGTCATACCTAGCGCAAAGGACGATGGTTGTGGTTGTTGGAGGTCAATCATCTGAGCTCCAGGACATCACTGCAGGGGTTCCTCAGGATAGTGTCCTCGGCCCAACCATCTTCAACTGCTTCATCAATGACCTTCCTTCAATCATAAGGTCAGAAGTGGGGGTGTTCACTGATGATCGCACAATGTTCAGCACCATTCACGACTCCTCAAATACTGAAGCAATCCGTGTAGAAATGCAGCAAGATCTGGACAATAACCAGGCTTGGGCTGATAAGTGATAAGTAACATTTGCGCCACACATGTGCCAGGCAATGACCATCTCCAACAAGAGAGAATCTAACCATCTCCCCTTGACATTCAACGGCATTACCATCGCTGAATCCCCCACTATCAACATCCTTGGGGCTACCATTGACCAGAAACTGAACTGGAGTAGCCATATAAATACCGTGGCTACAAGAGCAGGTCAGAGGCTAGGAATCCTGCGGCGAGTAACTCACCTCCTGACTCCCCAAAGCCTGTCCACCACCTACAAGGCACAAGTCAGGAGTGTGATGGAATATTCTCCACTTGCCTGGATGGGTGCAGCTCCAACAACACTCAAGAAGCTCGACATCATCCAGAACAAAGCAGCCCGCTTGATTGGCACCCCATCCACAAACGTTCACTCCCTCCACCAACGATGCACTGTAGCAGCAGTGTGTACCATCTACAAGATGCACTGCAGCAACACACCGAGGCTCCTTAGACAGCACCTTCCAAACCTGTGACCTCTACCACCTCGAAGGACAAGAGCAGCAGATGCATGGGAACATCACCACCTGCAAGTTCCTGTCCAAGTCACACACCATCCTGACTTGGAACTCTTTCGCCGTTCCTTCACTGTTACTGGATCAAAATCCTGAAACTCCCTTCCTAACAGCACTGTGTGTTTACCTACCTCACATGGATTGCAGCGGTTCAAGAAGGCAGCTCACCACCACCTTCTCAAGGGCACTTAGGGATGGGCAATAAATGCTGGCCTGGCCAGCGCCACCCACATCCCATGAATGAATAATAATAAAAAAACACCAATCCATGAGGCAGTGGTCTGCACGGAATGTCCTCAAGGCCCTATGGGAAAAGGAGATGGTGGATCCTGTCGGATGGTTCCCCGAGCAGACTGCCAAAGTCATTTGGCAGAATGCCTCATCACCAGAACTTTCAAACAAGCACCAAGATGTAGCTTGGCTGGTGGTAAGAAGAGCCCTCCCTGTCAGATCCTTCCTGCATGCCTGGAGTCTCGCCCCCTCCGCACGCAGCACTCGAGGTGGCTGCGGTGGGGAAGAGACTGTTGCCCATCTCCTTCTGGAATGAGTCTTTGCAAAGCATGTGTGGAAAGAGATGCAGTGGTTTTTGTGGAGGCTCATCCCAAGCAGTTCTGTAACACAGGAGTCTGTGCTCTACAGGCTGTTCCCAGGGACGCACACCGAGATAAACATCAACTGCTGCTGGAGGAACATCAATTCGGTGAAAGACGCTCTTTGGTCTGCCCGAAATCTGCTGGTCTTCCAGTCCAAAGAGTTGTCCACGACCGAGTGTTGCGGACTGGCACATTCCAAAGTCCAGGACTACGTGCTGAGGGACGCACTAAAGCTTGGGGCAGCCGTGGCAAAGGCTCAATGGGGAAAGACTACTGTGTAAGGTCCCCCCACCAAGCTGAACTGAGGGGCTGGATCCATGGGAAACCCCTCGGACTGTATCCAGAAAATATGGGTTTGCTGCAAAATGTACATAAGCATGTAAAATGAAATGGAAGGGTTGTGAGGCAACTCACTCGTGTATTGAAGGAAACTGATCTCCTTGGCACTCTTTGTATTGTCAACTTGGTGCTGATTTGAACTGTTTTGTAATGTATTTTTTTTTTTTTTTACAGATTTTTATGATTAAAGTATATTTTGGGGAAAAAAAAGCCCAGAGCGTGTCACACCTGCGGAAACCACGGACATGTGGCCGCCAATTGCAGTGCAACCTTCTGTAGAAACTGCAAGCCGGGAAGGCAAGCAGAGCAAGTGCTGCAACCTGTATGGTGAGGCTGGCCACCACTACAAGGCCTGCCCAAACTGCAATGTCACCCATGCACAGGTGATTAAAAAAGAAGCAACAAACAGGCTGCTTCAAAGGAGACTAACACCCCTGACTCCACCAAGGCCTTTGGCAGGTAAGACTACAAGAGGAGATGGCAAGTAACAAAAAATGGGAAGAACACTTCAGTAAACTGCCAAACCCAGAACATCACCCCTCAGCCTCCTCTAGAGCAGATTTGATGGAAAAGGAGGCAGCAGTGGAACAAGGAAACTTAAAAGGAAAAGCACAAAGAACCAGTCACAGAGAAAGGAACAAGCCATCATCCAACCAGCAGCAAGAAGCGGCTAATACCCCAAACAAACACCAGCGATGCTCCTCGTTGGACAAGGAAGCCAACACCAGCACAAAAAGCAGCAGAACGCGAAGGAGGTAAAAGGCCCCCAGCTCCAAAGCACTGAAAGCAGCAAAGGGCCCAGCGTACCCCAAATGCTAGGAGTAGCGAGTTACCCAATGCACCCACCCCAGAATATTGGGAGCAGCGAAGCAACCAGTGCACACCAGCTCCAGGAGCCTGTGAGCAACAATGCAACCAGCGCACACCAGCTCCGGGAGCCTGAGCAACAATGCAACCAGCGCACACCAGCTCCGGGAGCCTGTGAGCAGCAATGCAACCAGCGCACACCAGCTCCAGGAGCCTGTGAGCAACAATGCAACCAGCGCACACCAGCTCCGGGAGCCTGTGAGCAACAATGCAACCAGCGCACACCAGCTCCAGGAGCCTGTGAGCAGCAATGCAACCAGCGCACACCAGCTCCGGGAGCCTGTGAGCAACAATGCAACCAGCGCACACCAGCTCCGGGAGCTTGTGAGCAGCAATGCAACCAGCGCATGCCAGCTCCAGGAGCCTGTGATCAGCAATGCAACCAGTGCACACCAGCTCCGGGAGCCTGCGAGCGGCAATGCAACCAGGGCACACCAGCTCCGGGAGCCTGTAAGCAGCAATGTAACCAGCGCACACAAGCTCCGGGAACCTGTGAGCAGCAATGCAACCAACACACACCAACTCCAGGAGCCTGCGAGCGGCAATGCAACCAGTGCACACCAGCTCCAGGAGCCTGCAATCGGCAATGCAACCAGCGCACACAAGCTCCGGAAACCTGTGAGCAGCAATGCAACCAGCGCACACCAGCTCCAGGAACCTGCGAGCAGCAATGCAATCAGTGCAACTCAGCTGTGGAAGGCCAGCAGCAGTGAAGCGCCCAGTGCACACCAGTTCCAGGAAGCCAGGAGCAGCAAAGTCCTCGACACAACACCCACCCCCACACCATGTCATCCAAGCAGAACAACATTCTTGTGGTAGACCAGAACTGGTATCTCAGCCCCACGACAGTGCAACAATTCTTGAACATTAGGGGTATGCAGGGACATACCCAAGAGCTGGGACTTGCATAGACAGTTGGACTGGTAAATTACAGTTTAAATGGGATTCAAAATTGCCTGTATTAATGTGCATAGTGTTAAGGTCACTATGCAATGTGGTTCGACCTTGGTGTACCTTGCCAAGATCAAAGCTGACCTGCCCTTTCTGCAGGAGTGTGTAATAATGCACCTCAGCACCTACAGGCAATGCTTGTGATTCTGGTCCCATGGGCATTGATCTGGTCCGGAGGAAATGATCGCCGTTCCTCTGGTCTGGTTATTCTGCTGCGGGGATGCAACTTCACCATCGCTGAAGTTCAGAACGTGGTAGGTGCCTTCTTGTAGCAGACATATTGTACAAAAACACTCCTCTCCTGCTCCAGTTAATCAACGTGTACCCCCCTGCTCTGAAGAACGAGTGGCTGGCCATCTTCCAACAACTCCCACTGCTGCTGGCAACGTCCAGGCCAGTCATTCTAGGCGGTAACTTCAACTCCATCATCAATGTGGCTGGAAGATCCAGCAGGGCCGACAGCAAACTGGATGCTAGGTCCAGACTCCTGATGGAACCGGTGAAAGACATACGAACATAAGAATTAAGAGAAGTAGGCCATTCAGCCCTTCGGGCCTGCTCCACCATATAATAAGATCATGGCTGATCTGTTTGTGTTTCGAATTCCACACTCCCATTTACCCGCGATAACCCTTGATTCCCTTGCCGAAGAAGAATCTATCTACCTCTGCCTTAAAAATATTCAATGACCCCGCCTCCACCACATTCTGAGGCAGACAGTTCCAAAGTCGCCGAACCCTCAGAGAAAAAATTCTCCTCCTCTCGGTCCTAAAAGGGCAACCCCAAATATTAAAACAGCGTACCCTAGTTCTGGACTCACCCACAAGAGGAAACATCCTTTCCACATCCACCTTCTCATGACCGTTCAGGATCTTATATACTTCAATCAAGTCTCCCCTCACTCTTCTAAACCCCAGTGAAAACAAACCTAGTCTGTCCAACCTTTCCTCATAAGACAACCTGCTCATTCCAGGTATCAATCTAGTAAACATCCACTGAAACGCCTCCAAAGCATTTACAGTCTTCCTTAAATAAGGAGACCGAAACTGCACAGTTTTCGAGATGTGGTCTCACCAATGCCCTGTATAACTGAAGCAGAACATCCTTACTTTTTTCAATTCCTCTCATAATAAAGGATAGCATTCCATTAGCCTTCTTTATTACTTGCTGTACCTGCAATTTTTTTGTGACTCATGCACTAAAACACCTAGATCCCTCTGCACCCTGGAATTCTGCAGTCGTTTTCTGTTTAAGTAATACTCTGCTTTTTTATTCTTTCTGCCAAAGTGAACAACTTCGCATTTTCCCACATTATATTCCATCTGCCAGATTTTGCCCGTTCACTGAACCTATCTTTTTTTTGTTGTTCCTGGGATGTGGGCGTCGCTGGCTAGGCTAACATTTATTGCCCAGCCCTAAGTGCCCTTGAGAAGGTGATGGTGAGCTGCCTTCTTGAACTGCTGCAGTCCATGTGGCGTAGGTACATCCAAAATGCTGTTAGCGCGTTCCAGGATTTTGACCTAGCGACAGTGAAGGAACGGTTATATAGTTCCAAGTCGTCAGGATGGTGTATGGCTTGGAGGGGAACTTGCAGGTGATGGGGTGTTCCCATGCATCTGCTGCCCTTGTCCTTCTAGGTGGTAGAGGTTGCGGGTTTGGAAGGTGCTGTCCAAGGAGCCTTGGTACATTGCTGCAGTGCATCTTGCAGATGGTACACACTGCTGCCACTGTGTGTCGATGGTGGAGGGAGTAAATGCTTGCGGATGAGGTGCCAATCAAGTGGGCTGCTTTGTCCTGGATGATGTCAAGCTTCTTGAGTGTTGTTGGAGTTGCACCCATCCAGGCAAGTGGAGAGTATTCCATCACACTCCTGACTTGTGCCTTGTAGATGGTGGACAGGCTTTGGGGAGTCAGGTGTTGAGTTACTCGCCTCAGGATTCCTAGCCTCTGACCTGCTCTTGTAGCCACGGTATTTATATGGCTACTCCAGTTCAGTTTCTGGTCAATGGTAGCCCCTAGGATGTTGATAGTGGGGGATTCAACAATCGTAATGCCCTTGAACGTCAAGGGGAGATGGTTAGATTCTCTCTTGTTGGAGATGGTCATGGCCTGGCACTTGTGTGGTGCGCATGTTACTTGCCACTTATTAGCCCAAGCCTGGATATTGTCCAGGTCTTGCTGCATTTCTACACAAACTGCTGCAGTATGTGAGGAGTCGTGAACAGAGCTAAACATTGTGCAATCATCAGCTGAAGATGGTTAGGCCTAGGACACTACCCTGAGGAACTCCTACAGTGGCGTGCTGGAGCTGAGATGATTGACCTCTAACAACCACAACCATCTTTCTTTGCGCTAGGTACGACTCCAACCAGTGGAGAGTTTTTCCCTTGATTCGCATTTACTTCAGTTTTGCTAGGGCTCCTTGATGCCATACTTTGTCAAATGCTGCCTTGATGTCAAGGGCAGTCCCTCTCACCTCACCTCTTGAGTTCAGCACTTTTGTCCATGTTTGAATCAAGGCTGTAATGAGGTCAGGAGCTGAGTGGCCCTGGCAGAACCCAAACTGAACGTCACAGAGCAGGTTAATGCTAAGCAAGTGCCGCTTGATAGCACTGTCAACAACAACTTCCATCACTTTACTGATTGAAAGTAGACTGATGGGGCGGTAATTGGCTGAGTTGGATTTGTCCTGATTTTTGTGTGCAGGACATACCTGGGAAATTTTCCACATTGTTGGGTAGATGCCTGTGTTGTAACTGTACTGGAACAGCTTGGCTAGGAGTGCAGCAAGTTCTGGAGCACAGGTCTTCAGTATTATTGCCGGAATATTGTCAGGGCCCATAGCCTTTGCAGTATCCAGTGCCTTCAGTCGTTTCTTGATATCACATGGAGTGAATCGAATTGGCTGAATACTGATATCTGTGATGCTGGGGACTTCAGGAGGAGGCCGAGATGAGTCATCAACTCGGCACTTCTGGCTGAATATTGTTGCAAATACTTCAGCCTTATCTTTTTCACTTATGAGCTGGGCTCCCTCATCATTGAGGATCAGGATATTTGTGGAGCCACCTCCTCCAGTTAGTTGTTTAATTGTCCACCACCATTCACGACTGGATGTGGCAGAACTGCAGAGCTTAGATCTGATCCGATGGTTATGGCATGCAAGTAGTCCTGGGTTGTAGCTTCACCAGGTTGACACCTCATTTTGAGGTATGCCTGGTCCTGCGCCTGGCATGCCCTCCTGCACTCTTCATTGAACCAGGGTTGGTCCCTAGTTTGATGGTAATGGTAGAGTGGGGGATTTGCCGGGCCATGAGGTTACAGATTGTGGTTGAGTACAATTCTGCTGCTGCTGATGGCTCACAGCACCTCATGGATGCCCAGTTTTACATTGCTAGATCTGTTTGAAATCTATCCCATTTAGCATGGTGGTAGTGTCACACAACACAATGGAGGGTATCCTCAATGTGAAGACGGGACTTTGTCTCCACAAGGACCGTGCGGTGGTCAGTCCTACCAATACTGTCATGGACAGATGCATCTGCAGCAGGCAGATTGGTGAGGATGAGGTCAAGTATATTTTTCCCTCGTGTTGGTTCCCTCACCGCCTGCCGCAGACCTGTCTGCAACCTCCTTACATTCTCTTCACAACATAGTTTCTTACCTATCTTTGTGTCATCTGCAAATTTAGCTACCATGCCATCGCTCCCCTCATCTACGTCATTGATATAAATTGAAAAAAGTTGAGGCCCCAGCACAGACCCCTGCAGGACTCCACTCATCACACCCTGCCACTCAGAAAAGGACCCATTTATGCATACTCTGTTTCCTGCCAGCCAGCCAATCTTCTATCCATGCTATGTTACCTCCTACACCATGAGCTCCTACTCTGCATAATAACCGTTTATGTGGCACCTTGTCAAATGCCTTCTGGTAATCCATTTACAGTATGTCAACAGGCTCCCCTTTATCCACAGCGCTGTTACTCCTTCAAAGGACTCCAATAAATTGGTTAAACATGATTTCCCTTTCACAAAATCATGCTATTCCCAATCACCTTGAGTTTTTCTAAGTGCTCAGCGATAACCTCCTTAATGATCGATTCTAACAACTTCCCCATGACAGACGTCAAGCTAACTGGCCTATAGTTACCTGTTTTCTGCCTCCCCACCCTTCTTGAATAGAGGGGTTATATTTTTTACTTTCTAGCCTGATGGAACCTTTGCAGAATCTAGCGAATTTTGAAAAATTAACACCAATGCATCTACTACCTCATTAGTCACCTCTTTTAATACACTAGGATGAAGTCCATCAGGACTCGGGGACTTGTCAGCCCGCAGCTCCATCAGTTTGCTCAGTACTGCTTCCCTGGTGATTGTAATTTCACCAAGTTCCTCTCTTCCTTCCACCTCCTGATTTACAGCTATTATTGGAATGTTTTTTGTATCCACTATAGTGAAGAAAGAAGCAAAATATTTGTTCATTTCATCCGCTATTTCCTCATTATCTACTAAGGGTTGAGAGTGGCCAAAGAGCAAAAGGTGGCCGAAGACAAAGAAGTCTGAAATTCTTTTTTACACAAGGCATCATGTAATTATAGCACTGTTAATGAAGCAAACTGGTTGAGTAATGGCAGTTTCGTACAATTTTGTGTATCTAATGAATAAAATTATACTATAGTTTGAATACGATTTCCTGAGACTTACCTGACAGCTGACAATCGGTCTTACGGAGCTTCATGTTCTCAATGTCCTGCTTCTGCCTATTTATAGCGTGGTCATGTAAAGAGTGTTCTGTGAAGATGTGTCAACTTTAATGGAAAGCAATATATATAAGCATACCAGATGGTATGTGATGTAAGTGATGTGCACAAATCAGTAGGTATATAAATTAATGAAAAGTAAACATTTAAGAGCTATTGACCATCCAGAAACTTGAACACAAGTGGGGTAATTTTTCTTATTTTGTGCTAGGACATACATAATCAGCTGAATGAAGCAGAACGCAAAACCAGGCAGGGGGATTTTATGCCAGTTATGCGGCCTGTTCAATTTGCTGTCCATTAACTTAAATGGACAGGAATATCACATATATTCCATTAGGAATATGTGATACTCCTGACCAAATTTTCTTTTAGACATTTATTTACCTCCAAGCACAGAAGAGGAAAATATCCGTTATTAACTTTAGCAAATGTGGTGTTTCTATAGATAGTAAGCTTTTTTTAAATATCCTGACTCATGGTAGATTTTATATAAAATAATTAATCACATTATAAAGATTCTAAAACAAAAATAATCTTGTTTGCAGTGCAGATCCCATTATAATTTTAATGAAAACTAATTTAAAATGTGGTTTTCCTCTTCAAAGGGTCCAAATATTATGCAACATAAAAATTGCACCATATTTTGCAAGCGACTGTGGGAAGGTAATGAGACTAGTGTTATACCTCTACACACAGGGTTGTCCAACCTTTTTGGGTGGATGGCCACATTACGATTTTAGCTCAGCCCGGGGGGCCAGTGAGCAAATTTCGAAAGATAAAGGCATTAAAAATTTATCTTACTAAATAAAAACAACAAATGTGCATTTTTGTGAAGAAGCTTTAAATAAGAAGACTAATTTATTGACTTACTTTCTCATCACTATATTGAAAACTGATTTAGTGAGATACCTGGCATTGTTGTTGCTTGCATAAGTAGTCAATCTCTGCCCGTACACTTGATGTAGCCATGCAGAGTATTCTGGATAGATGTCCATCTTTCAGGAGTGAGATCTCTCTCTCTGCTCCCCCCCCACCCCCTCTCCCCGACAGTTGCACTGAGCGGGAGCGCTCAGCATAGCAGCGTTGTGGATTATCAGTTTGTTTAAAAACATTGCGCTGAGTTTCACAGCTGACAGCTGCTGAAGCAGGAACGTGCTTCTCAACATCGGATAGATTTAGGGTTTTCTGACAGGCTTTTAAAAAAAGCCAGAAAACCCTGAATATGTCCAATGTTGGGAAGCGCGACAGCGCGATTTTTTAAAAAGGCCACTCTGCAAGAAGACAAAGGGAAATTTCCCATCTCCACTCATGGAGCGCTGGCGAGGATGAGGAATGGCAGCGGGCCGGATGGAAACCTTTGGCGGGCCGGATCCTGGCCCACGGGCCGTATGTTGGGCAACCCTGCTCAAAAGTAACAAGTTTGAGGTTCTGTTGTTGCATCATCCCCAAGACAAGCTCAAAGTTTGCCTTTGGCCCTGTGACAATGCAGCAGGTCCAATGGACAGCTGTATATCCCAACAGTGATGAACACTTCTGGCTCCTGTTATACTGCACCAATTGGTTGCATTTCACAGCAAGGTGAGCTGAAAATCAAAACTATTGTGTTGGCTGGGAGAAAGGCAGCACTCTGTATACGTATTCATACACGTACAGAGTAATGTGCCAGCAGCCTCAGAAGCCCAGTGACCATTGATAGTGACTGCAGAGAGCTCACAGGATAGTTAATGCACAGCACTTGTGCAGCACAGCCTTTTCTAAATAATCCTAAGCAATGCCAAACCACACACTGAGTTATCACTATGGTGCAAAAGATGGCTTCACACTGACTCAAGGTTTACAGTGTGACTGGAGCAGTCGACAGTGAAAGTGGAGATGAACAATGAATGGAATTCAGCAATACATCTGAGCAAATTGATAAGTGCAAATTACAGATCACTTCAGTTTCTGCAAAATACAGGAGATATTAAATTTATATAGCTTATGCTCACCACGGGATATTCACATGCAGTAAGCAGTTTGTGCAGGGTTTTCAGAAATGACTCAGACACACACTGCTGTGTAAATGGAAGCAAGTTTCAAATTCCTACTGACAGACCATTGTTTTTGCTGCAGACCAGTGACTTGCCAGCTACTGATCCTGCACCATTAATTTAAAGCCATGTCATTTCTCAGGTGGTCTCTGCTAAGATATCCCATGAAGGCAGAAACAAACATTGGGAATTGGTCTGTGGATACACACACCTCCTTTTTGGCCATTTACAGAAGAATGGTACAATGAAGTTGTGAAGGATTATGCAGTTCCACCCATTTGCTGTCCTGGCTGAAGTTCATTTCCACTGAGGTGAAAGACTATAAAAAATAAAAAGACGACTTAAAAACAAGTAAAAAGACCTTTGGGCAGCTTTGTGGTTGGCTGGTTTAAAAAAAAATCTGAACTGTCAAGGTCAGAAACGGAGAAGCCAATGGTCAATGTCAGAAACCCAATGGCAGAAATCCGCCATTTGGCGGAAATCTCTCATCCCTGAGACACCAAGCTGCGCGAGATCTTCAGCAACACTGCAGATGGAGGGCCACATAGATACACCTGGTTCAGTCTTCCTGTTCCAGGATAGACTTCCTGTTTGCGGCCTGAATACTCATGGTCAGATCCACTGACGTCAAGCTGGAGTTCTTCTCTGATCACTGCCACCCTCGAGCTGACTGTCACCTACAGGATGACCAGAAGGTTGGCAGGGGACATGGAAACTGAATGTGAAATTGTTGAGCCCAGAAAACACTGGCACATTCCAAGGTCCTGGACTACATGCTCAGGGATGCACTAATGCTTGGGGCAGCCATCACAAAGGCTCAATAGGAAAGGTCACAGTCTAAGCCCCGCCTACCATAATACATTGAGGAGCTGGAACACATGTAAAACCCTTTGGGCTGTTTGCACCAGAGAATGTTTGACATGGAATGCAGATGTATATTGTATATCTAACCTGTATTTGTTAGTGAGGTACCTGAGTGCCACTTACTGTATTGAAAGAAATTGAACAGTATTGCACTTTATGTACTGTCGACATTGAATTGTTATGTAATTTGCTTTCAAATTTTATGAATAAAGTATATTTTTTGAGGCAAAAAATGATTTGCAGCATTTTAGGTTTCTCACTTCGATTTCTAGTGTTCTTGGGGAAAAGCTGTTTCAAAGCCCTAGCCATAATCAGAATTACAGATGCAAACTTAAAACTATGGCAGACATATTATATAGCTGGTGCGGGGAGGGCGCATCTGCAAAGAACAAGTGATGAAACGAGTTTTACTGTTGTGCTCTCAAAGGTAGTGTCTGTACCCAGCAAATGGCCAAAACTCAGCATTTTTTCCTATTCAAGTCAATTTTATTCAACTGAATTTTTAACTTGTTGTCTGTGGGTTCCGAAAAGAGGAGAAAGAGGGTGGGATAAAAACATTACTGTTCCAGCGAGGCCAAATCTACTGCATTTTTTATCCAGCAACAGTTTAACCATCCAGCACACGGACATGAGAATCTATCTTGCTATTCATCCATGCTGGCATCTCTCTAATCAAGTCAAAACAGCTCAAAAAACAAATACAATGGCTGCTGGCCAGGGAGTGAGGGTTAGAAGTGGAGCCAAACTCCCATTAGTCAGCTCAATAAGCTGTACAATGTTGATGGCTTTGAAGGCAAGACTGATCTTCACAGCATCTTTATCTCTGTGCCATACTCCTCAAGTGCCAGGATTGGAGGGAGGGGAAGATGCAGATGGTGACCTGCTTCAGGTGTCGGTGGTGTTGTAAAGCTGGCTGTGTGAGGGCAGCACACAGACCTCAGTCTGATTTCTCACTCGCTGCAGGGGAGCAGCCTGGGCTTTGCTCGACTTCCCTCGCTCAAGGTAGAGACTCAAGAGCAGGCGGATAGGAGATTACGGAGATGACGCCATAATGCTCTCCAACCTGCTGCCACTGACAGGCTGGTTAATTATTCCCAACAAAGGGCATGAAGCCTCGCGCTAAATTTCAAATCCGTGTCGTAACATTTTTTTAAAACAATTTTAATAAAATAACAAGCGGCTCTATTGGTAGGTTGCCACTATTTGGTTCAGAGGTGAGACTGCTCAGATTAAGGGGAAGGTGCTTTCCATTTCAGTCCTCCTGCACTGTACATCAAACTGTAAGCATATTTTTGATCTGGTTTCCTCCCTCATTCGCCAATCAAATGACACTGAAAAGTATGTCACGGGTTATCGCCTTTCATATTTTTGTCCCGTTGCTCAATTGACAAATGCCACAGAAACACTGCCCCCACAACCCGCGACAAGTGCCAGCTTGGAAGCTTCTGCGACTCCACGGCGAGTGCCAACGACACACACTCTGCAGCGACACAGCGTCACTCTCGCCTGCCATGGGCACAGCAAGAGACACTCAGGATGCACTGACATGGACATTCTTGGGTCCTTGTCTGGATGCAGCAGGTGGGGCGGCAGGAGTGTGAAGGCTTTCACAGTTGTTGATGAGGGGTCTGTTCGCTTGTCAGCATGCCCATGTACTTGTTAGTGAGGAAGTCACAGACGGAGATGTTGCAGATGGCTTGGTGCATGTTCATTACAGTCAGTTCTCTGGGCGCTCTGAATCAAACAAAGGAACAGAAGCTTCATTACTGGACATTCAGTGGTACAGCACAGAGAGAAGCCATTCAGCCCATCAAGTCTGTGCGAGCTCTTTGAAAGAACTATCCAATTAGTCTCACTCTCCCTGCTCTTTCCCCATAGCCCTGCAATATTTTTTTCCTTTTCAAGTATTTATCCAACTGCTTTTTGAAAGTTACTATTAAATCTGCTTCTGCCGCCTTTCAGGCAGAAAAATCAGATCACAACAACTTGCTGTGTAAAAGATTCTCCATCTCCCGCTGGCTCTTTTGCCAATTGCCTGAATGGAAAATCTTCTTTCATTCTTTACCTTGCCCAATTAATTGTAACTGTAATTGTCATGTTTATTCACACTCAGCAACCCAGCAAACACTCATTAATGTTGCTCCCTATAGGAATAATTTATTTCCGTGCAAGTGTAGGAAGCTGCAGAGGAAACGAGGGAACTGGATTAAAATCAGTTTTCAGGCTGGCAATGGATACTGAGACTGAAATCCTCTGGGACTGTGGTGCATTACCCCTCCTCAACCGTTCTGCAACTTTTGACATAGTCAACCACATTCTACTTCTCCAAAGGCTTTCTTCTGTTGTCCAGTTGAGTGGGACTGCCCTCGCCTGGTCCCACTCTTACCAATTGAATACAATGACTTCTCTTCCTATACCGGCACTGCTAACTCTGCAGTCTTCCAAAACTCTATCCTTGGCCCCCTCCTCTTCCTCATCTACATGATGCCCCTTGGCGACATAATCTGCAGACATGGGGTCAGCTTCCATTCATATGCTGACGACACCCAGCTCCACCTCTCCACTACCTCTGTGTTGTCAGATTGTTTGTCTAATATCCAGTCAAGGATGAGCTGCAATTTCCTCCAATCTCGACTGAGCAGGGTACAGGGGTAAGAGTCTTGTCTTTACAGGATGCAGAGGAAAGAGTCTTGTCCTTCCAGGGTGCAGGGGAAAGAGTCTTGCCCTTACAGGGTGCAGGGGAAAGAGTCTTGTCTTGACAGGATGCAGGGGAAAGAGTCTTGTCTTTACAGGGTGCAGGGGAAAGAGTCTTGACCTTACAGGGTGCAGAGGAAAGAGTCTTGACCTTACAGGGTGCAGGGGAAAGAGTCTTGTCCTTTCAGGGTGCAGGGGAAAGAGTCTTGTCTTTACAGGGTGCAGGGGAAACAGTCTTGTCCTTACAGGGTGCAGAGGAAAGAGTCTTGTCCTTCCAGGGTGCAGGGGAAAGAGTCTTGTCCTTTCAGGGTGCAGGGGAAAGAGTCTTGTCTTTACAGGGTGCAGGGGAAAGAGTCTTGACCTTACAGGGTGCAGGGGAAAGAGTCTCGTCTTTACAGGGTGCAGGGGAAAGAGTCTTGTCCTTACAGGGTGCAGGGGAAAGAGTCTTGTCTTTACAGGGTGCAGGGGAAAGAGTCTTGTCTTTACAGGGTGCAGGGGAAAGAGTCTTGTCCTTACAGGATGCAGGGGAAAGAGTCTTGTCCTTACAGGATGCAGAGGAAAGAGTCTTGTCTTTACAGGATGCAGGGGAAAGAGTCTTGTCTTTACAGGATGCAGGGGAAAGAGTCTTGTCTTTACAGGATGCAGGGGAAAGAGTCTTGTCTTTACAGGATGCAGGGGAATGAGTCTCGTCTTTACAGGCTGCAGGGGAAAGAGTCTTGTCTTTGCAGGGTGCAGGGGAATGAGTCTCGACTGCACAGGATGCAGGGGAAAGAGTCTTGCCTTTACAGGGTGCAGGGGAAAGAGTCTTGCCTTTACAGGGTGCAGGGGAAAGAGTCTTGTCTTTACAAGATGCAAGGGAAAGAGTCTTGTCCTTACAGGGTGCAGGAGAAAGAGTCTTGTCTTTACAGGATGCAGGGGAAAGAGTCTTGTCTTTACAGGGTGCAGGGAAAAGAGTCTTGTCCTTTCAGGGTGCAGGGGAAAGAGTCTTGTCTTTACAGGGTGCAGGGGAAAGAGTCTTGTCCTTTCAGGGTGCAGAGGAAAGAGTCTTGTCCTTTCAGGGTGCAGGGGAAAGAGTCTTGTCCTTTCAGGGTGCAGGGGAAAGAGTCTTGTCTTTACAGGGTGCAGGGGAAAGAGTCTTGTCTTTACAGGGTGCAGAGGAAAGAGTCTTGTCTTTACAGGGTGCAGAGGAAAGAGTCTTGTCTTTACAGGATGCAGGGGAAAGAGTCTTGTCTTTACAGGATGCAGTGGAAAGAGTCTTGTCTTTACAGGGTGCAGGGAAAAGAGTCTTGTCCTTTCAGGGTGCAGGGGAAAGAGTCTTGTCTTTACAGGGTGCAGGGGAAAGAGTCTTGTCTTTACAGGGTGCAGAGGAAAGAGTCTTGTCCTTTCAGGGTGCAGGGGAAAGAGTCTTGTCCTTTCAGGGTGCAGGGGAAAGAGTCTTGTCTTTACAGGGTGCAGGGGAAAGAGTCTTGTCTTTACAGGGTGCAGAGGAAAGAGTCTTGTCTTTACAGGGTGCAGAGGAAAGAGTCTTGTCTTTACAGGATGCAGGGGAAAGAGTCTTGTCCTTACAGGGTGCGGGGGAAAGAGTCTTGTCCTTACAGGGTGCAGAGGAAAGAGTCTTGTCTTTACAGGGTGCAGGGGAAAGAGTCTTGTCTTTACAGGGTGCAGGGGAAAGAGTCTTGTCTTTACAGGATGCAGGGGAAACAGTCTTGTCTTTAAGCCATTGTCTTCAGCTCCAGCTACAACCTCAGCTCACTAACCTGCTTCCTGGCCATTTTCTAAGGTTGAACCAGATGTCCTATTTGACCCTGAGATAATGTTCCAAACACAAACATCAGCACTTCAACCTCAAAGGTATTACCCGCCTCTGCTCTCATCCCAGTCCATCGGCTGCTTAAAACCGCAAATTGATGCCTATTGTCGCCTCCAGGTTCCACTATTCTGATGGTCTCTTGGACAACTTCCCATCCTCCACCCTCTGGAAACCTCAGCACATCCAAAACTCTGCTTGCCTGCATTCTATCCTGCGCTAAATCCTGCTCTCCTCTCACCCTTGTACTTGACTACATTGGCTGTCAGAACTTCTGTCAATTAGAAATAAGACTGCAACGTACCTGTTATGGGGAGTGCTCTGGTGTGCAATTCCCAAAGACTCTCGAAGGATGTCACTTACAAACTGTTCAGCAGCCTAAAGACAAAGAGATACGAATGATCAGGAACCATATCAGTACATCAACTCACAGAAAGCTGCAGTTTCTAACAAGCCCCTAACTCTGCACCCTCTTCATTTTGTACCCAAGACTGAATTTCCAGAGAACAAGCTGGAGGTGAAGAACCGTGGCCAATGTCAGCACCTACTGAAAGATTGTAAGCTTCTTGGAGTGACTTGTTTTTAGTCAGAGCTGGCAAAAGTTGTTTATCATGACATTCTGTTACTCAGAGCTGCTGAATGATTTGGAGTGACTCATGGTTACTCGGAGCTGCCAAATGATTTGGAGTGACTCACTGTTTCTTGTTCTCTCTGTTTGGAGATAGTACCTGGCTTGTGTACTGCTGAGCTTTGAAACATACTGTGTGGGTATCTGTACCAACTGACCCGGGCCCTTACACTCTCTGGCACTGCAGACTGCAGCAGCAATTAATCACTTTACTGCACCATCCATTGCTTACAGGCTTTGAGAAAGAAGCTAGGTTCAAAATGATCTATGGCTTCTTGACTTTACCTTTATGATCATATCTTCAATCACTGGCGCATAGATGTGGCTCTCCACCTCCAGGGGCTCAATCGTAACGCCGATCTACAGAGAGAAAGGGGAGCAGTTGGCGTGGAGACACAATAGCAGCATAAAAGGATAGGGTGCGCGCGCACACACACCACACACACAGGAAATAGGAATAGTGAGCCAGGCTCTTTCACACAGTAGGTATTGGTTGCCAGTTGGGTTTCTAGCTACATCTTAGTTTTTCATCATTACCTGTTGTGCTGTGTCTCTGGCATACTCCATCGCTGGCATCATGCCCATGTAGAATTTGACCTCTTCATCCTCCTCCTCCAGCTCTTTCTTGACTTTCACTTTTGGGGACTCGACCATGCCAATGACATCTACCTCTTCGTCACTCTCCGGCTCAGTTTTCAAAACGGCCTCCAGTTCCAGGAGCCTGTGACAGAGCTCATCAGCGCCACTGTATGTAGAGGGGCATTCTGAAATGCAGTGCCAAAAATTGGTAAATAATGGCGAATTTCTAAATAGTCCCAAACATTGTTAAATAACAGTGAGTTTCAAAGTACCTCCAAGCATTGGTAAATAGTAGCGAGTCTCAAAATTGCCCCATGAGTTTTCAAACAATGGTGAACTTCTAAATATTGGTGAGAGATTGTAAATAGCACCATAAGTTTCTAGGTACTCAAGGGTTTGTAAATAAAGGAGAGTTAGTAAATGTCTCCAAATATTGGTAAGTAACTCAGAGAGTTTTTAAATACAGGAAAAAAGTTATAAATAACACAAGGAGTTGTTAATAATGGGAGTGATTTGGAAAATAACTCTAGAAGTTTGCAAACAAGTCCAGGAATATGCAAATATCTTCAAGAATATGTAAATACCTCTAAGGGTTTATGAATAACACAAAGGGGTCAATTTTAACTCTGAGTGAGGGAAGTAGCTACAAATGCAAAACTTTTGAGGTCCAGAGTACTTGAACTCCCAGACTTCTTCTGCATGCTATTCACTGTATCTATTAATGACTTAGATGACAGGATAGAGAGTCACATATCCAAGTTTGATGATGACACAAAGATAGGTTTCACTGTAAGAAGTGTAGATGGTAGCATAACATTACAAATTTAGATTAAGTGAATGGGAAAAACTGTGGCAAATGGATTTTAATTTAGGCAAATGTGAGGTCATCCACTTTGGACCTAAAGACGATAGAACAGGATACTTTCGAAATTGTGCAAAGCTCAAAGCAGTAGAAGTCCAAAGAGACTTAGGAGCCCATGTACATCATTAAAATGTTATGGACAGATACAGAAAATAATCCAAAAGGTGAATGGAATGCTGGCCTTTATATCTAAGAGGATTAGAATGCAAAGTATTACAAGTCATGCTACAGCTATACAAAGCCTTGTTTAGAACACTCCTGGAGTACTGCATTCAGTGCTGGGCACCACACCTTAGAACGGATATATCGCCTTGGAGGGAGTGCAGCTTAGATTTACCAGAATGATACCTGGACTCCACAGGTTACACAAACTAGCTTTGCATTCCTGGAATTTAAAAAGTTAAAGGGTGATTTCATCTAAATTTTCAAGATATTAAGGGGAACAGATGGGTAGATTAAGAGAAACTATTTCTGCTGGTTGGGAAGTTTAGAGCCACGAGACATAGCCTAAAAAATAGAGCCAGAGCTTTCAGGAGTGAAAGTTAGGAAATACTTCTTCACACAAAGGGTGGTAGAAGTTTGGAATTATCTTCTGCAAATGGCAACTGATGCTGGGCCAATTGTTAACTTTAATTCTGAGATTGATAGACTTCTGTTAACCAAAGGTTTTAAGGGATACAGGACAAAGGCTGTATGGAGTTTGGTCACAGGTCAGCCATGATCTCACTGAATGGTTAAACAGGCTCGAGGAACTAAATGGCCTCCTCCTCTTCCTATGTTACCTGGACGAAACAAGCAGGGGGCAGCAGCTGGCTGGCGGGCACGAGAGGAAGTTCAGGCAGACAGAGGCCGCCTGCTGGCACCAAAAGCAGGCTCACTGGCAGGCAGGGCATTTCAGGAGAGCCTTGTAGGAAGGAAAGGAGAGGAGTCCGGCACTGGAGACGCCTTGACTTTCCTTCTGGAGTCCGTAGGAATACTCCTGCTCCTCTATAGCTCCACAAGGGGAAGTTTTTCACCCACCTTGGATGGCCTCTTCTGTCTCCAGGCTAGCACCAAACCTGCTTCAGGCTGGTGGAAAATCCCCATTAGTTTCCCTACTCAGGGCCCAGTTAAAATGTGATTGGTACCCCACTGATGTAATCGGACACCAACTTGTATAAATTTACAAGGAGCTTCAGCTATGTAACTGCAGCAAACATTTAAACGATAGCCAGCAGGAACAGCGTGAAATCGCAATGTTCCACTTTAAGGGCTCCCGTCAGCCCCGCTACCATCTCCTGTTCCAGTCCCTCTCTAGGGCGGCACAGTGGCGCAGTGGTTAGCACCACAGCCTCACAGCTCCAGCGACCCGGGTTCAATTCTGGGTACTGCCTGTGCGGAGTTTGGAAGTTCTCCCTGTGTCTGCGTGGGTTTCCTCCGGGTGCTCCGGTTTCCTCCCACAGCCAAAGACTTGCAGGTTGATAGGTAAATTGGCCATTATAAATTGCCCCTAGTATAGGTAGGTGGTAGGGAAATATAGGGGCAGGTGGGGATGTGGTAGGAATATAGGATTAATGTAGGATTAGTATAAATGGGTGGTTGATGGTCGGCGCAGACTCAGTGGGCCAAAGGGCCTGTTTCAGTGCTGTATCTCTAAATTAAACTAAACTAAAGAAGGGTTAAAATTGACCTCAAAGCATTTTTAAGAAGCATTAATGATTTGTAAATAACTCTAAGGATTTGTAAATGTCCCCAACGGTTTGTAAATAATGCAAAATTAGTAAATAACTATGGGCAATATAAACTGGAACGTTTCTAACTGACTGCCATCCCTGCCTCTCACAAAGTAAATTTGGGTCTAATTATAAAATCAGATTATACTTCCTTCCTCAACTGTGTGTTATTTATCCCTGATGTCTTTTAAATATTGATCTAACTTTATCCCAGTGATTTAATACAGGGATAATATACTACTAAATAGGACAAGGACACTGAGCATATAGTTTGCATATTGTTGCAATGGGCTGATAAGCTATAAATAGAGTGTCTGCTGGGACACTGTCTTTAAGGAACATGGGGCTTTAGTAATTGGGGCTGTCAAATAATTGCCAGCAATAAAAAAATTGCAGACCCTTATTAATAAAATATTAAACTGATTAAAATCCAGCCTGCCATGACCCTGAAACTCCATTCGACTCAGTCCCACAGGATGCAGGAAAAGAAGACAGAAATCAGAAATTAGTCTGAACCGGACAGTGAAAACATCTCAGAGACAGGGCTTCAGATTATCTTTCTGACAATTTATTGATAAGGACCACATTGGAACTACACAATACACGTACAGGAGAAGGAGGGTCAACTGTGCAGGGGAAAGAGTCTCCACTGTACAGGGTACAGGGGAAAGACTCTTGACTGTAGAGGGTGCAGGGGAAAGAGTCTTGACAGTACAAGGTACAGGAAATAGAGTCTCCACAATACAGGGTACAGGGGAAAGAGTCTTGTCTTTACAGGGTGCAGGGGAAAGAGTCTTGTCTTTACAGGATGCAGGGGAAAGAGTCTTGTCTTTACAGGGTGCAGAGGAAAGAGTCTTGTCTTTACAGGGTGCACGGGAAAGAGTCTTGTCTTTACAGGATGCAGGGGAAAGAGTCTGGTCCTTACAGGGTGCAGGGGAAAGAGTCTTGTCTTTACAGGGTGCAGGGGAAAGAGTCTTGTCTTTACAGGATACAGGGGAAAGAGTCTTGTCTTTACAGGGTGCAGGGGAAAGAGTCTTGTCTTTACAGGATGCAGGGGAAAGAGTCTTGTCTTTACAGGGTGCAGGAAAAGAGTCACCACGGTACAGGGTATTGGGGAAAGAGTCTTGACTGTCGAGGATACAGGGAAGAGAGACATGACTGTACAGGGTGCAGGGGACAGAGTCTCGACTGCACAGGGTGAAGGGGACAGAGTCTCGACGCACATTTTGCAGGGGAGAGAGTCTCGACTGTACAGGGTGCAGCGAAAGAGTCTTGACTGTAGATGATACAGGGGAAAGAGACTTGACTGCATGCACACAGTACAGTGGAAAGAATCTTGACTGTACAAAGTACAGGAGAAAGTGTTGACTCTAGAGGGTACAGGGGAAAGAGACCTGACTGTACATGGCACTGGGGAAAGAGTATTCGCTGTCCAGAGTACAGGGGAAAGAGTCCTGACTGTACAGAGTGCAGGGGAAAGAGTCTTGACTATACAGAGTGCAGGGGAAAGAGTCCTGACTGTACAGGGTGCAGGAGAAAGAGTCTTGTCCTTACAGGGTGCAGGGAAAAGAGTCACCATGGTACAGGGTATTGGGGAAAGAGCCTTGACTGTAGAGGATACAGGGTAAAGAGACATGACTGTACAGCGTGCAGGGGAAAGAGTCTCGACTGCACAGGGTGCAGGGGAAAGAGTCTCGACTGCACAGGGTGCAGGGGAAAGAGTCTCGACTGCACAGGGTGCAGGGGAAAGAGTCTCGACTGCACAGGGTGCAGGGGAAAGAGTCTTGACTGCACAGGATGCAGGGAAAACAGTCTTGTCCTTACAGGGTGCAGGGGAAAGAGTCTTATCCTTACAGGGTGCAGGGGAAAGAGACTTGACTGTACAGGATACAGGGGAAAGAGTCCACATGGTACAGGTTTTTTAAAAATTCATTCATGTGATGTGGACGTCGCTGGCCAGGCCAGCATTTATTGCCCAGCCCCAACTTCCCTTGAGAAGGTGGTGGTGAGCTGCCTTCTTGAACCATTGCAGTCCATGTGGTGTAGGTACATCCACAGTGCTGTTAGGAAGGGAGTTCCAGGATTTTGACCCAGCGACAGTGAAGGAACGACGATATAGTTCCACGTCAGGATGGTGTGTGGCTTGGAGGGGAAGTTGAAGGTGGTGGTGTTCCCATGCATCTGCTGCCCTTGTCCTTCCAGTTGGTAGAGATCGTGGGTTTGGAAGGTGCTGTCTAAGGAACCTTGGTGAGCTGCTGCAGTGCATCTTGTAGACGGTACACATTGCTGCCACTGTGTGTTGGTGGTAAAGGGAGTGAATTTTTTTAAATTCATTCATGGGATGTGGGCGTCGCTGGCTAGGCCAGCATTTATCACCCATCCCTTATTGCCCTTAAGAAGGTGGTGGTGAGCTGCCTTCTTGAACCGCTGCAATCCATGTGGGGTAGGTACACCCACAGTGCTGTTAGAAAGGGAGTTCCAGGATTTTGACCCAGCGACAGTGAAGAAACGGCGATATAGTTCCAAGTCAGGATGGTGTGTGACTTGGGCAGGAACTTGCAGGTGGTGGTGTTCCCATGTATGTGCTGCCCTTGTCCTTCTAGTTGGTAGAGGTCGCGGGTTTGGAAGGTGCTGTCTAAGGAGCCTTGGTGCATTGCTGCAGTGCATCTTGTAGATGGTACACACTGCTGCCACTGTGCGTCGATGGTGGAGGGAGTGAATGTTTGTAGATGGGGTGCCAATCAAGCAGGCTGCTTTGTCCTGGATGGTGTTGAGCTTCTTGAGTGTTGTTGGCGATGCACCCATCCAGGCAAGTGGAGAGTATTCCATCACACTCCTGATTTGTGCCTTGTAGATGGCGGACAGGCTTTGGGGAGTCAAGAGGTGAGTTACTCGCCTCAGGATTCCTAGCCTCTGACCTGCTCTTATAGCCACGGTATTTATATGGCTACTCCAGTTCAGTTTCTGGTCAATGGTAGCCCCCAGGATGTTGATAGTGGGGGATTCAGCGATGGTAATGCCGTTGAATGTCAAGGGGAGATGGTTAGATTCTCTCTTGTTGGAGATGGTCATTGCCTGGCACTTGTGTGGGGTGAATGTTACTTGCCACTTATCAGCCCAAGCCTGGATATCGTCCAGGTCTTGCTGCATTTCTACACGGACTGCTTCAGTATCTGAGGAGTCACGAATGGTGCTGAACATTGGGCAATCATCAGCGAACATCCCCACTTCTGACCTTATGATTGAAGGAAGGTCATTGATGAAGCAGCTGAAGATGCTTGGGACTAGCACACTACCCTGAGGAACTCCTGCAGTGATGTCCTGGAGCTCAGATGATTGACCTCCAACAACCCCAACCATCCTCCTTTGCGCTAGGTATGACTCCAACCAGCGGAGGGTTTCCCCCCGATTCCCATTGACGTCAGTTTTGCTAGGGCTCCTTGATGCCATACTCGGTCAGTTGCTGCCTTAATGTCAAGGGCAGTCACTCTCACCTCACCTCTTGAGTTCAGCTCTTTTGTCCATGTTTGAACCAAGGCTGTGGTCAGGAGCTGAGTGGCCCTGGCGGAACCCAAACTGAGCATCGCTGAGCAGATTATTGCTGAGCAAGTTCTGCTTGATAGCACTGTCAACGACCCCTTCCATCACTTTGCTGATAATTGAGAGTAGACTGATAGGGTTGTAATTGGCCGGGTTGGACTTGTCCTGCTTTTTGTGTACAGGACATACCTGGGCAATTTTTCACATTGCCAAGTAGATGCCAGTGTTGTAGATGTACTGGAACAGCGTGGCTAGGGGCGTGGCTAGTTCTGGAGCACAAGTCTTCAGTACTATTGCCAGAATGTTGTCACGGCCCACAGCCTTTGCCATATCCAGTGCCTTCAGACATTTCTTGATATCACATGGAGTGAATCGAATTGGCTGAAGACTGGCATCTGTGATGCTGGGGACCTCAGGTGGAGATTACAGGGGAAAGAGTTTCCACTGTACAGAATACTGGAGAAAAATCCTCCACTGTACAGGGTACAGGAGAAAAAATCTCAACTGTACAGGGTACAGGGGCAAGAATATCCTTGCTGCACTAGGCATTGGGGAAGGAGTCTCCCCATACAGTGCACAGGACAAGGTACCTCCACTCCACATGGTATAGCACAAGGAGCTACTGCTTCACCACACACACGTCAGGGAACCTTTGCTGAAGTGGGTATAGGAAATGGAACCTGGCAACACTGCAACTTGATTGAAAAAGTTTCCCCTGACTTCTCCTATCACTCCCGTCTTCCTCATTTTTAACTTGCCTCGGCTATGGATTTGAACCCTTCACCTCAGCGAACATTTTGCCGGATTGGTTTGGTCATTTCACCTGCCTTAGTTATTGCTCGGAGTCGAGTGGACAGCTCACCTGGCTCATTGCTGATCTGAGTCAGTATATCTTCCATTGCATCCTCTTCAGTGATGGCAGTCTCTGGGTCGGGGGGTGTGTACCCGCGCTGGCGGCACCAATGCATGATCTGCTTGGTCTTCATTGCTTCTGTGTTGCTGAACCGCGAGCATTTCTCCATCACCTCCTGCAGCATTTTCCTCACGGCTACTGCGCGCTGCCACTGGGGGAGACAGGGAGGGAAAGGGCAACATGAGGTTCTCTGCTTTATACCACCGTCCTTACAGACTAAAAATAAAGGGAAAGACGACAGATGCAAAATTATCCGCATGCTGATGTCATGAAAAAGGCTAATGGAATGCTAGCCTTTACCTCAAGGGAATAAGAATATAAAGGGGTGGAGGTTATGCTTCCATTACACAGAGTCTTGGTCAGATTCCAGCTTGAGTACTACCTTCAATTTTGAGCACAAAACCTCAGGAAAGACATAGTGGCCTTGGAAGGAAACTGCAAACATTCACCAGAAAGATACCAGGGCTTAAATAGTGAGGTTTTGAGGACAGGTTGCATAAATGTGGGTTGTATTCCCTTGAGTTTAGAAGTTTGAGGGGTGATCTAATTGAGGTGTTTAAAGTGATTAAGGGATTTGATAGGGTGCATAAGGAGAAACTATTTCCTCTGATGTGGAAATTCAGACCAAGGGGGTCCAATCTTAAAATTAGAGCTAGGCTATTCAGGAGTGAAATCAGGAAGCACTTTTTCATACACAAGGTAGTAGAAATTTGGAATTGTTTCCCCAAAAGACAGCAGGTGCTGGGATAATTGCAGGTTTCAAGACTGATATTGATAGATTTTTGTTAAGGAAAGATATCATGGGATATAGAACAAAGGCAGGTAAATAGAGTTGAGGAACAGATCAGGCATAATCAAACTGACTGGCAGAGCAGGCTTGAGGGACCTATTCCTGTTCTTCAGTTCCTATGCGCCACCAGGACATGGGATCCTGGTATCACAGGGCACCAGGTCATGTGATCTTCTATCATGGGGTACATAGGGCAGCACAGTGGCGCAGTGGTTAGCACCGCAGCCTCACAGCTCCAGCGACCCGGGTTCAGTTCTGGGTACTGCCTGTGCGGAGTTTGCAAGTTCTCCCTGGTACTGCGTGGGTTTCTGCCGGGTGCTCCGGTTTCCTCCCACAGTCAAAGACTTGCAGGTTGGTAGGTAAATTGGCCATTGTAAATTGCCCCTAGTGTAGGTAGGTGGTAGGAGAAGGATGGGTGTGTAGTAGGGAATATGGGATTAATGTAGGATTAGTATAAATGGGTGGTTGTTGGTCGGTACAGACTCGGTGGACCGAAGGGCCTGTTTCAGTGCTGTATCTCTAAATAAATAAATAAAGACACAGCAGCCTGTATCAGAGGTGCTGGGACACAGGTTCCTGTAACACATACACTAGTGCAGAGGGACCCTGTATCATGGGCACTAATGTACTAAGTCCTGCCTGAAGGTTGCTACATGCTGAGGTATCAGCCTCAACACTCAGTGAGGCACCGAGCAAGGATCTTTTGCTTCCCTCAAATAGAGGGAAAGCTGCTTTCAGAACGACAGGGGAAGAGACCACAAAGCAGGTCAACCCTCTGCCTCACCAGCCCCCATTTCTGAATGCTAACTGCCGCTGGACTCTAGTTGCACAGGTGACAATTGCCTCATCCAAACTGCTATTTTTCGCAGACAAGCCCGGTGAATGTTGGTGGGATATTTCACCAAGGGATGCATCACTGTGGTGCCTGCTCCTCTCCTTACCCAAAATCCACATACATTTTCAGCAGGGACCAATGGATGGCAATCGGTTATGTGAACCCTGCTTATTTTGCTCCTCTCTTCATTTCTCCCCTCAGAGCTTTGAATAATTAAAACAAAAAACAATAGATCGCAAATTAATCTGGGCTCAAGAACAGAGCTGGTTGAGCCTTACCTCTGCAGCTCTCCTCTTTCCAATATTCCAGCTGTAGTACTGTTCCAGAGAGATGGCACAGAATGGACTGGTGTCATCATCTATTGGAGAAACTTAATTGATCAGTGTTTAATGTATCTAACAGTGGCACCAGTTATATAATGACTACTGGGTGTCACAGATATACCATGGAGGTTGCAGAAATAGCTAAAGGAAAGTGAGCTTGGGTGTGATAGTAGGTTCAGCACTTAACTTGCCAAAGCAGTCGGGCAGCAATAAACAAAGTGCTGAATTCGACCAGTGGGTCATGGGCACTAATGCACTAAGTCCTGCCTGAAGGTCGCTACATGCTGAGGTGTCAGACTCAGCCTCAACACTCAGTAAGACACCGAGCAAGGACCTGTTGCTTCCCTCAAAAGGAAAGCTGGTTTCAGAAATTCTCCACTGCAGAGGGTTGTGGATGCTCCATCATTGAACACATTTAAGGCTGGGATAGACAGGTCTCTCAAGGAATCAAGGGATATAGCAAACGGGCGGGAAAGTGGAGTTGAATCCTAAGATCAGCCATGACCGTTTTGAATGGCGGAGCAGGCTCGATGGGCCATATGGTCTACTCCTATTTCTTGTGCGTTTTTGTGCGCTCGTCAGTTGAGCATAAGTCAAAGAACATCAGGTTAAAATGACCAGCTGCACCTTGATTAATGACTTACAATTTTAGTCACCATTTAAGCTTTGGAGGCAATGCCAAGAGAAGCCATGAGGCTGACGCCTAAAGTTTATAGTCCTCATTATGTCCTGGGAACGTCTAAGGCACTTCATGTCCAAGGAATTACAATGTCGCCATATGTGGCAGCCAATTAGTGCCACAACCAGCCAGTGGGAAAATGGCCAATTAATTTATTGTTGGTTGAGCCATGAATATTGGCCAGGGCACCAAGAGATCTCCATGATCTTTTCTAATTAATTCCTGGGCTACCATTTATTGCCCATTCTTAGTTGTCTCCAGAAGATGGTGGTAATTGCTCTTCTTGAACTGCTGCAGTCCATGCCTGTAGCAGTGTGATACAACTGAGTGGCTTGCTAGGCTACTTCAAAGAGCAGTTAAGAGTCAACTGTGTTGGTGTAGGACTATAGTCACATATAGGCCAGACTGGGTAAGAACAGCAGGTTTTCTTCCCCAAAGGATATCAGTGAACCAGTTGAATTTTTATGACACTATAACAGCTTCATGGTTGTTTTACTGAGAACATCTTTTTATTTCGGAATTAAAATTTGCAAACTGCCTTGGTGGGATTTGAACTCACGTTCTCTGGATTATTACTCCAGGCCACTACACTACAGTCCCTTTCCAATAGCCACATGAAACTGTATGACCATCTGAACTACAGCCCTTTTAAATTTGAGCACATAAACCAGGCTAACACTTCAGTGTAGTACTGAGGGAGTGCTGCACTGTCAGTAGTGCCATCTATCAGATGAGACATTAAACTGAGGCCCTGTCGACTCTCGCAGGTGGATGTAAAAGATCCCACGGCACCATTTTGAAGAAGAGGAGGGGAGCTTCTTCTAGGTTTCGTGGACAATATGTATCCCTCAACCAACAACACAATAACAGGTTATCTGCTGGAAATAGTTTTGTATGGACTCAAAACCTGCCCAATGTAAACACACAGGATTTGCTGCCATTGCAGGGTTGGTCTGCGACTGCGAAATCCAATGTTAAAATGGACAATGTGCTGAAACAAAAATCAAACAGTTTTACTCACTTTTCTTGGGAACAATCAGAGGCACCTTCTTCAGGATGGCAGTCAGTAGCTGCTGCACATTCTCGATATATTCAAGGCTAAAAGTAGTAAGGAATCAGAGGCTGGTTAGTGTTCTGTATGTGTCACTAAAGCAGTGACACCTAACACCCCGTTGTCTTTTCTCTTCAGACTGCTGATGGACCTGCCGTTTATTTCTACAGGGACACCACACTGAACCGATGGATATAACACAAAGGGTGGGTGCTGCATCATTGAACATCTCCACATTCACATTGAGGTATTGGTACAGCAGACTTCAACAATGAAGCACATAGTTAGTCAGTGAGATTTTTTTAATGTTGCTTTTCTCCCTTTTCTCCCCAGCTGTTATCCGAGGCGGTCTCATCTTTAGTATCTCACCCAAGTGACTATTCTTCTGTGAAGCTAGACAGAGAGTACTGGCAAGGTATTTGACTGTGGCAGACTTCACAGTTGTGCGTCACCCACCATTCACAGACATGCATTTTCAGGAGTGATCAAAGAACACTGACCTGGTTTCCACCACCACTCCAGGAACAATGAGGTCAAATGTAGCTGAGTACAGGCCAGAGCACATCTTACCTGGGACAGTTTGATGGGACAGTGTTAACAGAGCTTCACTCTGTACTTAACCCGTGCTGTGCCTGCCCTGAGATTATTTGATGGGACAGTGCAGAGGGAGCTTTACTCTGTACCTAAACCATGTTGTTCCTTACCTGGGAGTGTTTGATGGAACGGTGTAGAGGGAGCTTTACTCTGTACCGAAGGTGCGCTGTACCTTACTTTTTAGATGAATCTGGCAGGCATTCATAGAAAAGGGATTTGAGAATAAAATGCTGGACTTACTCAATAATTTCAAACGTCCCATCCAGTCCTGCTCTTTCCACTTTCACAATGCCTGCTGTGGGAAGTGTAGAGCTGAAGCAAGCTCCTACAGACCCAGGCTCTGTCTTTACTGTACAAAGAAATGGCACAATGATAATCAGACATTGCACTACCCAACACACAGAACGCAGACAAACCAAAGACAGATAAATCAGCCTGTTTTTGCAGGATCTTATGCATCGTGCTTAACCTCTAATATGCTTGTTAATAATACAACCAATTCTAACTGCTTTCCCACTACTTCCATCGAATTGTCCTGGTGATGTTTAATATAACTTACATGCAAGGCTAAGAAAAATCATTCACATTTTTGCCTAGAACTATGGAGGCCAGTCTAGTTTTAATGAGGTTAAATGGGTTCTTGCGACATTCTGTGTGCAATTAGTTTAAAACCATGTCTTCTTTTTATTCATTCTCAATCTTATTCATTTTTTTTTTAATGGCCTTTTGTAATAAGCCAAATGTCTGTGGGATGTGACCCTTTGATAATACCAAGCACTATTATCCAGGACCCATAAGATGATGAATCAGCAGATGTGCCCGATCTCAGGTATGATGTCACAAACTTCCTATAACGGCCCAATCTGTGTGACTGTGTCACAGAAACCATCCCACTGCAAAACATATTCATTGTACAAAGGTTGTTCACTCATGCAGCTTTGTAAAGCTTAATGGCATTTTTAGACCACCTGACGAAGTAAATCTACTAATGTCCAGTGTGGAGTTTTATTTTTGTCAAGCGTCTCTCTGCTTTCTTTTTTCCAGGATATTGTTGGGCAGTGGGTGCTCTCCAGCATCTTACCCAAGTGACTATTCTTCAAGTGTGAACCTGGACAGTAAGTGGCACTGGAAGAAGCCTGAGTGCAGTTGGAATGTACACTCTCTGGGGCAGAGAAAACACTCCATGTTGGGCTGCAACAGAAAGTAAAGGAGAATAATCTTTTGAGGGGGTGGAGCGTACAAGTAACTTGTTACAAGTTATTATTGCATTCTCCTGATCCGAGCAGTGAAGACTACTGATCCAATATTTTCCCGGAGTCTGAACGCAGGGCACTATGACACTGGGGCTATAAGGATTAAATTATGAGGACCGGTTGCATAGACTAGGCCTATTTCCCTTGCGTATAGAAGATTAAGGGATGATCTAGTTGAAGTGTCCAAGATGAACAAAGGATTTGATAGGCTAGATTGTCTTGAACAAGGGGCGTAACTTTAAATTAGAACTAGACCATTCAGGGGTGATGTCAAGAAGCACTTCTTCACACAAAGTGTAGTAGAAATCTGGAACACTCTCCTACAAAAGGCTGTTGAGGTTGGGGGGTCAATTGAAAACGTCAAAACTGAGATTGATAGATTTTTATCAAGTAAAGGTATAAAAGATTATGGAACCAAGGCAGATAGATGGTGTTAGAATACAGATCAGCCATCAGATTGAATGGTGGAACTGGCTCGAGGGGCTGAATGGGCTACTCCTGTTCCTATGTTCACTTCTGTCTGATTGCTGTAGATCAGTATAGCAGTGAATGAGCTGGGACTGGCCTGTCAGAGGTACAGCACTCAGTGTAACTTTCAAGCAGCAGCTTAACATTCAATCAGCTCTGATGCATTTTTCTTAAATAGATGTTTAAAGAAAGCAGCACAGATGCTGCATACTGCGCCTCACTGAACAGGCTGGACTACTGTCACACACAATGCGCTTCAAAGAGGCAACGCATTTCAGAAGAAACTGGGACAAAGACCTGGTTTGTGGGAAGTCTCACACTGCAAGGCTTTGCCATAAGTACCAAGTTTGATCTCACAAGGGGAATACTTTTATAAATCACATCTCCAGTTAACTGCAACTGGCAGATATATCAGCAGTGATGGGGAAATATGCGTCTTTGGACCTGCTCTGTGGTGGTTAGTCTGGCCTGAAACAAAGTAACATCGAGTAGGATACTGAGTGAAGGCACTAACACCCAGTCATGGGGAGGCACAGTGATGGCAGGAGCTCCCCGATGGCACAGAGTAACGGCGCTAACTCCCAGTGAGGGGAACACAGAGTGACGGCACTAACTCCCAGTGTGTGGGACACAAGAGTGACGGTACTAACTCCCAGTGAGGGGACACAGAGAGACAGCACCAACTCCCAGTCGAGGAGAGGCACAGAGTGATGGCACTAACTCATAGAAACATAGAACATAGAAAAATAGGAGCAGGAGTAGGCCATTTGGCCCTTCGAGCCTGCTCCGCCATTGAATACGATCATGGCTGATCATCCAAACTCAGGAACCTGTTCCTGCTTTCTCCCCGTATCCCTTGATCCCTTTAGCCCTAAGAACTATATTTAACTCTTTTTTGAATATATTTAATGATTTGGCCTCAACTGCTTTCCGTGGTAGAGAATTCCACAGGTTCACCACTCTCTGGGTGAGGAAATCTCTCTTTATCTCAGTCCTTAGACTGTGACCCCTGGTCCTGGACTCCCCCAGCCATCGGGAACATCGGTCCTGCATCTGGTCTGTCCAGTCCTGTTAGAATTTTGTAGGTTTCTATGAGATCCCCTCTCATTCTTCTAAATTCTAGTGAATACAAGCCTAATCGATCCAATCTCTCTTCATCTGTCAGTCCTGCCATCCCAGGAATCAGTCTGGTGAACCTTCACTGCACTCCCTCCATAGCAAGAACATCCTTCCTCAGATAAGGAGACCAAAACTGCACACAGTACTCAAGGTGTGGTCTCACCAAGGCCTTGGATAATTGCAGCAAGACATCCCTGCTCCTATACTCGAATCCTCTCGCTATGAAAGCCAACATACCGTTTGCCTTCTTACCTGCCTGCTACAACTGCATGCTTACTTTCAGCGACTGGTGCACAAGCACACCCAGGTATCACTGCACCTCTCCCTTTTCCAATCTATTACCATTCAGATAATAATCTGCCTTCCTGTTTTTGCCACCAAAGTGGATAACCTCACATTTATCCACATTATATTGCATCTGCCATGTATTTGCCCACTCACTCAACCTGTCCAAATCACACTGGAGCTTCTCTACATCCTCCTCACAGCTCACACTCCCACCCAGCTTTGTGTCATCTGCAAACTTGGATATACTACTTTTAATTCCCTCATCTATATCATTAAAATATATTGTGAATAGCTGGGGTCCTAGCACTGATCCTTGCGGTACCCCACTAGTCACTGCCTGCCACTCGGAAAAAGACCCATTTATTCCTACTCTTTGTCTCCTGTCTGCCAACCAGTTCTCTACCCATGTCAGTACCTAACCCCCAATCCCAAGTGCTTTAATTTTGCACGCTAATCTCTTAAGTGGGACCTTATCGAAAGTCCAAATACACCACATCCACTGGTTCTCCCTTATCTATTCTACTAGTTACATCCTCAAAAAATTCCAGTAGATTTGTCAAGCATGATTTCCCTTTCGTAAGTCCATGTTGACTTTGATCTTGTCACTGTTTTCCAAGTGCTCTGCTATTACATCTTTTATAATGGACTCTAGCATTTTCCCCACTACTGATGTCAGGCTAACAATTCTCTGTTTTCTGTGGGGTTACATTAGTTACCCTCCAATCCATTGGAATTATTCCAGAGTCTATAGAATTTTGAAAAATGACCAGCAATGCATCTTCTATTTCTAGGGCCACTTCCTTAAGTACTTTTGGATATAGATTATCAGGCCCTGGGGATTTATCGGCCTTCAATCCCGTCACTTTCCCTAACACCATTTCCCTACTAATACTGATTTCATACAGTTCCTTCTTCTCACTAGACCAACATTTCTGGGAGGTAGTTTGTGTATTCCTTTGTGAATACAAAATATGTATTTATTTGGTCTGCCATTTCTTTGTTCCCCATTATAAATTCCCCCGTTTCTGACTGTAAGGGACCCACATTTGTCTTCGCGAATCTTTTTCTCTTCACACACCTAGAGAAGCTTTTACAGTCAGGCTTTATGTTCTCTGCAAGCTTACTCTCATACTCTATTTTCCCCTTCTTAAGCAATCCCTTTGTCCTCCTTTGCTGAATTCTAAACTGCTCCCAATCCTCAGGTTTGCTGCTTGTTCTGGCCATTTTATATTTCTCCTCCTTGGATCTAATACTATCCCTAATTTCCCTTGTAAGCCACAGTTGAGCAACCCTTCCTGTTTTATTTTTGCACCAGACAGGAATGAACAATTCCTAGCCATTGCCTATCCACCGTCAACCCTTTAAGTAACGTTCTCCAATCTATCATAGCCAACTCGCACCTCACATCTTCACAGTTTCCTTTATTTAGATTCAGGACCCTAGTCTCGAAATCAACTCTCTCACTCTCCATCCTAATGAAGGATTCTATCATGTTATGGTCGCTGTTCCCCAAGGCAAGTGAGGGGGACACAGAGTGACGGCACTAACTCCCAGTGAGGGGCACACAGAGTGACGCCACTAACTCCCAGTGAGGGGCACACAGAGTGACAGCACCAACTCCCAGTCGGGGAAAGGCACAAAGTGACAGCACTAACTCCCAGTCGGGGAAAGGCACAGAGTGACGCCACTAACTCCCAGTGAGGGGCACACAGAGTGACAGCACTAACTCCCAGTCGGGGAAAGGCACAGAGTGACGCCACTAACTCCCAGTGAGGGGCACACAGAGTGACAGCACTAACTCCCAGTCGGGGAAAGGCACAGAGTGACGCCACTAACTCCCAGTGAGGGGCACACAGAGTGACAGCACTAACTCCCAGTCGGGGAAAGGCACAAAGTGACAGCACTAACTCCCAGTCGGGGAAAGGCACAGAGTGACGCCACTAACTCCCAGTGAGGAGCACACAGAGTGACGCCACTAACTCCCAGTGAGGGGCACACGGAGTGACAGCACTAACTCCCAGTCGGGGAAAGGCACAGAGTGACGGCACTAACTCCCAGTGAGGGGTACACAGAGTGACGCCACTAACTCCCAGTCGGGGAAAGGCACAGAGTGACGGCACTAACTCCCAGTGAGGGGTACACAGAGTGATGGCACTAACTCCCAGTGAGGGGTACACAGAGTGACGGCACCAACTCCCAGTGAGGGGGACACAGAGTGATGCCACTAACTCCCAGTCGGGGAGAGGCACAGAGTGACGCCACTAACTCCCAGTGAGGGGGACACAGAGTGATGCCACTAACTCCCAGTCGGGGAGAGGCACAGAGTGATGAAACTAACTCCCAGTGAGGGGTACACAGAGTGACGGCACCAACTCCCAGTGAGGGGCACACAGAGTGACAGCACCAACTCCCAGTGAGGGGCACACAGAGTGACGGCACCAACTCCCAGTGAGGGGCACACAGAGTGACAGCACCAACTCCCAGTGAGGAGCACACAGAGTGACGGCACTAACTCCCAGTGAGGGGCACACAGAGTGACGCCACTAACTCCCAGTGAGGGGGACACAGAGTGACGGCACTAACTCCCAGTGAGGGGGACACAGAGTGACAGCACCAACTCCCAGTGAGGGGCACACGGAGTGACAGCACCAACTCCCAGTGAGGGGCACACGGAGTGACGGCACCAACTCCCAGTGAGGGGCACACAGAGTGATGGCACTAACTTTCAGTCAAGAGGACACTCATGGTGAGAAGGCCCATGCATCCACCCAACCAACTATCACACTGCATCTCCTCCTACCGCCACACTGACCCAGAATGAAGGGAATGGAAAAGAGAGGGTCATACTAAATTTATTTTCAAATACCCTGAAATTGTCTCAATAATGGTACTGACACAGGCTTTTTAGGTATTCCCTTCCCTGTGACTGGGTCAGGGAAGATTGCTGAACTTCTAAAGGTCTTAAGATGTTTTTCAAAATTTAGAGCAAAATAAATATCAGCACAAAAACACAAGACATAGGAGCAGGAGTAGACCATATGGCCCATCGAACCTGCTCCCCTATTCAAAATGATCACGGCTGATCTTAGGATTCAACTCCGCTTTTCCGCCCACTCGCCATCCCTCGATTCCCTGAGAGGCCAAAAATCTGTCTATCCCAGCCTTAAATGTATTCAATGATGGAGCATCCACAACCCTATGGGGTAGAGAATTTCTAAGAGTCACAATCCTTTGAGTGAAGTAATTTCTCCTCATCTCAGTCCTAAATGATCGGCCCCTTATCTTGAGACTGTGACCCCGTGTTTTAGATTCCCCAATCAGCGGAAATGATCTCTCAGTGTCAACCCTATCCAGCCCCTTTAGAATCTAATATGTTTCAATGAGATCATCTCTCATTCTTCTAAACTCCAGAGAATACAGGCCCAATTTACTTAGTCTTTCATCGTAGGATAACCCCCTCATCGCAGGGACCAATCTAGTGAACCTTCGTTGCACTGCTTCTAATGCAAGTATATCCTTTCTTCTATGCGGAGACCAAAACTGCGCAGTATTGCAGATGTGGTCTCACCAAAACCTTGTACAACTGTAGCAATACTTCCTTATTCGTGTACTCCAATCTCCTTGCAATAAAGGCCAACATGCCATGTGCCTTCCTAATTGCTTGTTGTACCTGCATGTTAACTTTCTGCGTTCCTTGTACACACACACCCAACATCAACTTACAAGTTGCACCTTTTAAAACATATTCTGCTTTTCTGTTCTTATGACCAAAGTGCATAACTTCACATTTCCCTACATTCTACTCCATCTGCCATCTTGTTGCCCACTCACTTAACCTCTTTGCAGCCTCTGTGTCCTCCTCACAGCTTACCTTTCCAGTTACCTTTGTACCATCAGCAAACTTAGATACATTACTCTCTGTCTCTTCCTCTAAGTCATCAATGTAGATTGTAAATAGCTGAGGCTCCAGCACTGATTCTTGCAGCACTCCACTATTTACTGCCTGCCAATTTGAAAATGCCCTGTTTATGCCCACTCGTTGCTTCCTGTCTGTTAACCAATCATCTATCCATGCTAATATATTACCCCAACTCCATGAGCCCTTATCTTAGCAATTAATCTTTTGTGTGGCACCTTATTGAATGCCTTTTGGAAAACCAGATATACTACATCTACCGGTCTACATCCTCAAAAAACTCTAATATATTTGTCAAACAGGATTTCCCTTTAGTAAAACCATATTGACTTGTTCTAATCATACTATGCTTTTCCAAGTGCATTGTTAAGACTTCCTTAATAATAGATTCCAGCGACTGATGTTAGACTAACTGGCCTGTAGTTCCCCGTTTTCTCTCTCCTTCCTTTCTTGAAAAGCAGTTTAACATTTGCCAACCTCCAATCTGATGGGACCGTTCCCCAATCTAAGGAATTTTGGAAAATCATAGCTAGCCCATCCACTATCTCTGCAGCTAATGCTTTTAGAACGCTTGGACGTAGGCCATCAGGTCCTGGAGATTTGTCAGATTTTAGTCCCTTAAGCTTCTCCAATACTTTTTCGCTGCTGATATGAATTTCTTTAATTTCCTCACTCTTTTTAGCCCCTCGGTTACTGCCTATTTCTGGTATGGAACTTGTGTCTTCTACTGTGAAGACAGACACAAAGTATTTGTTCAATGCCTCTACCACTTCCTCAATCCCCATGATAATTTCTCCTGTCTTGTTTCCTTGTCTCTGTTTCCAAGCGACCAATGTTTACTTTAGCTACTCTCTTCCTTTTGATATACCTATAAAAGCTCTTGCAATCTGTTTTTATGTTCTTATGTTACTGGCTAGTTTACTCTCATATTAGGTTTTTTCCTTTTCATAGAGTCATAGAGTTATACAGCACAGAAACAGGCCCTTTGCGTCCGTGCCGGCCATCAAGCACCTATCTATTCTAATCCCATTTTCCGGCACTTGACCCGCAGCCTTGAATGCTATGGAGTTTCAAGTCCTCATCTAAGTACTTCTTAAATGTTGTGAAGGTTCCTGCCTCTACCACCCCTTCAGGCAGTGTGTTCCAGATTCCAGCCACCCTCTGGATGAAAAATGTTTTCCTCAAATCCCCTCTAAACCTCCTGCCCCTTACCTTAAATCTATGTCCCCTGGTTATTGACACCTCCGGCTAAGGGAAAAAGTTTCTTCCTATCTACCCTATCAATGCCCCTCATAATTTTGTATACCTCAATCAGGTCCCCCCTCAACCTTCTCTGCTCTAAAGAAAACAACCCTAGCCTATCCAGTCTCTCTTTATAGCTGAAATGCTCCAGCCCAGGCAACATCTGGTGAATCTCCTATGCACTCACTCCAGTGCAATCACATCCTTCAGACCAGAACTGTACACAGGGTGGCACAGGGGCGCAGTGGTTAGCACCGCAGCCTCACAGCTCCAGCGACCCAGGTTCGATTCTGGGTACTGTCTGTGCGGAGTTTGCAAGTTCTCCCTGTGACCGCGTGGGTTTTCGCTGGGTGCTCCTGTTTCCTCCCACAGCCAAACACATGCAGGTTGATAGGTAAATTGGCCATTATAAATTGCCCCTAGTATAGGTAGGTGGTAGGGGAATTGAGGGAAGGTGGGTATGTGGTAGGAATATGGGATTAATGTAGGATTAGTATAAATGGGTGGTTGATGGTCGGCACAGACTCGGAGGGCCGAAGGGCCTGTTTCAGTGCTGTATCTCTAAATAAATAAAAAAATAAATAAATAAACAGTACTCCAGCTGTGGCCTAACTAGCATTTTATACAGCTCCATCATAATCTCCCTGCTCTTATATTCTATGCCTCAGCTAATAAAGGCAAGCATCCCTTATTGTCTTCCTAACCACCTTATCTACCTGTGCTGCTGCCTTCAGTGAGCTATGGACAAGTACACTAAGGTCCCTCTGACCCTCTGTACTTCCTAGGGTCCTACCACCCATTGTATATTCCCTTGCCTTGTTAGGTCTCCCAAAATGCATCACCTCACACTTCTCAGGATTAAATTTCATTTGCCACTGCTCTGCCCATCTTACCAGCCCATCTATATCATCCTGTAATCTAAGGCTAACCTCCTCACTATTTACAAAACCACCAATTTTCGTGTTATCTGTGAACTTACTAATCATACCTCCTATCTTCACGTCTAAATCATTAATGTACTTTTAATCAACTTATTGGTAGCCCTTTGCTGGTTTCAAAAACACTCCCAATCTTCAGACTTACTACTCTTTTTTTGCAACAGTGTATGCTTTTTCTTTTAATCAAATACTATCCTTAATTTCCTGAGTGAGCCACGGATGGGTCTTTCTGGCTGAGTTTTTGTTTTTCAAAGGAATGTATTTTTGTTGAATATTTTGAATTGTTTCTTTAAACGTTTCCCACTGTTCATTTACTGCCGTACCTTTTAGTCTATTTACCCAATTTACCTTAGCCAGTTTTCTCCTTATACCTACGTAATTGGCTTTATTTAAGTTCAAGATGTTTGTTTGTGATTGGAGCATGTCACTTTCAAACTTAACGTGGAATTCAATGGTATTATGATCACTCTTTCCCAGTGGATCTTTTACTGTGACACTGCTTATTAACTCTGCTTCATTACACAATACTTGATCTAAGATATCTTTATCCCTAGTTGGCTCCACAACGTATTACTTGAAGAAACTGTCCCCAAATCATTCTACAAACTCTTCTACTAGACCACTCTTGCCAATTTAATTCTATATGAAGATTCAAGTTACCCTACAATTATTACATTTCCTTTGTTACAAGCTCCAATAATTTCTTATTTAATGCTCTGTCCCACAGTATAACTACTGTTAGGGGACCTATAAACTACCCCCACCAGTGTTTCCTGATTCTTGCTATTCCTTATTGCCACCCATACTGATTCTATTTCATGATCTTCTGAGGCCAGATCCTTCCTCACTAACGCCCTTATGTCATCCTTTATCCCCCAGTGCTACCCCTCCTCCTTTGCTATTCTGTCTGTCTTTCCAAAATATCGTGTACCCTGGAATATTTATTTCCCAACCACCATGTAACCACGTCTCTGTGATGGTGATTAGATCTAAATCATGTACCTCTATCTGTACCACTAGTTCATCTATCTTATTGCAGATGCTTCGCGCATTCAGATATAGAACCTTTAATTTCATTTTTCTGCTTCTATTCCCTTCAATGACCTTATTTGCTGATGTACAATTTCTGTTAAACTCTCTGTCCTTACTGTCCCATTCTGCTTGTCTTTACCCACAATGCTATGCTGTTCCAATGCCTTGGCTTTGCTGTTTGGATTTCTAAATCACACCTCTGCCGAGCCCTCCCCCCACTCTGTTAGTTCAGAATCTCTCCTCTTATCTGCTGACTCATTCTTGAGTTTGTACACACTGACCCTTCCTGTCACATCCTGATTATCATTATCCTTATTGCTATCTTGCTCTCTTGCCTTCTCCTCTCTCTTTAAATTATCACATCTTCCCTCACTTGATTCTTCGCCCCAACTATTTAGTTTAAAGCCCTCTCTACTGCCCTAATTATACGACCAGCCAGAACACTGGTCCCAGCATGATTCAGGTGTAGATAGTCCCAATGGAACAGCTCCCACTTTCCCCAGTACTGGTGCCAATGCCCCATTAATTAAATCCATTTCTCCCACGCCAATCTTTGAGCCACACATTGAATTGTCTGATCTCATGTACCCTATGCCAATTTGCTCGTGGCTCAGGTAATAACGCAGAGGGGCGGCACAGTGGTTAGCACCGCAGCCTCACAGCTCCAGCGACCCGGGCTCAATTCTGGGTACTGCCTGTGTGGAGTTTGCAAGTTCTCCCTGTGTCTGCGTGGGTTTCCTCCGGGTGCTCCGGTTTCCTCCCACAGCCAAAAAAAGACTTGCAGGTTGATAGGTAAATTGGCCATTATAAATTGCCCCTAGTATAGGTAGGTGGTAGGGGAATATAGGGACAGGTGGGGATGTGGTAGGAATGTGGGATTAGTGTAAGATTAGTATAAATGGGTGGTTAATGGTCGGCACAGACTCGGTGGGCCGAAGGGCCTGTTTCAGTGCTGTATCTCTAAATCAAATCAGATTATTACCTTTAAGGTTCTGATTTTTAATTTAGCTCCTATCTGCTCATACTCCCTATGCAGAACCTCTTTCCTAGTCCTATCTATGTCATTGGTACCCACGTGGACCACGACAACTGGATCCTCCCCCTCCCACTTCAAATTCCTCTCCAGCCCCGAGCAGATGTCTCGAACCCTGGCACTGGGCGGGCAACATAGTCTTCTGGACTCACACTCTTGGCTGCAGAGAATGCTGCATACCCCCCTTACTATACTGTCCCCTTCTACCACTACATTCCTATTTACTCCCCCCTGCTTGAATGGCTTCCTGTACCATGGTGCCATGGTCAGTTTGCTCATCTATCCTGCAACCCTCGCTCTCATCCATACAAGCTGAAAGAACCTCAAACCTGTTGGACAATTGCAGGGGCTGAGCCTGCTCCACTGCTGCCTTCTTGATCACCTTACCTGCCTCACTCACAGTCACATCCTCCTGTCCCTGACCACTGATCAAATCAGAAGACCCTATTCGATGGGGTGTGACTGCCTCCTGGAACAAACTGTCTAGGTAACTTTCCCCCTCCCTGATGCATCGCAGTGTCTGTAGCTCGGCCTCCAGCTCAATGATTCTGAGCCGAAGCTCTTCAAGCTGCAGACGTTTACTGAAGACACATGTTGTCAGTTAGCACGTAAGCAGTTGATGAAACTGCCTCCAGATAGAAAAATCACAGGAGAGGAAACCCCAAAGCAAATTGTATTTATATAATAATTCTAATGGGGAATACATTCTGGACACTTTACATGGGTGGGATGGGAAGAAGGTAGATAACATGAATAGCTAACGAGCCTTGATTCCATTTAGCCAGGGATCAATGATTACTTTTTGAGGTTACAGCCCAGTGCAGTAATTCCCAATGTAGTACTTGTCCACATAATCCCAGGTTTTGGCCCTCAGTCTAAACCTAACTTACGAATCTCAGCCAGGGCAAGAGTTGGGATAGTACAACTGCCCGCGTCTCTGGACTAAAAGAAAGGAAAGTCATTCAGGGTTCCCGCTATGGATCACTGTCCTGTGAGAAACCATTCTTGCCTGGTTATTGGATAAGGGCAGGATTGGGGAACTGCCGTGATGTCTCCCATGGTTCAACGTACAACCAATATTCATTGGCCTCGTGCATGAATGAGTCAGTGGAGAGCAGTCAGTTCCCATAAGCCAGCACCAGTCAGTGACTTCAGGAAATAAGGAGATAAAAAGAAAATCATAATTCCTTTCGAAGAATTACTGGTGGCAAAATTGTTTAAAGTGCTTCCAGGGCATCTGATTTGCCCAGAAGCTGTGATTGAGCAAGATCAATATAAACACTGCAGTTAATCTCCATTACACTCCGTTCGCCCTCCAATACACTCTGTACTCTCAGAAGCTAAACAGTATGTTCCTATCACTTATTCATTTTCTAAGTGCATATGAACGCTTCACATTTTCTTTTGCTCTTTTTAACTCTGAGTGGCAGGAATTGCTTTAAGTGGACTCAGGGGTTTCAAACCTCTGAATGTTTAAATACAAACTGTAGTAAAACAACATTTGCAAAAAATCATTTTACAGAGGATAAGCATCAACTCTCAGGATGCAATTGATATACACCAATATTTACTAATCCCTTTATTTTTCTTTGCTCCTCTCCTGAAGGTGCTGACTTTTTTAGCACAAGGCTGGCTGCCTTGCAGGACATCAGCCCAGTGGCCACACACTGACCAGAAACAGAAATCCTGGCGGATTTTCCCCGTCGCCCCCCCCCCCCTCCCCACAATACAACCCAGCTCAGGGTACTGAGGATAATTATAGCCTCCCTGTTGTACTGGTTGAGATCAGCTAACTCAGCAAATAGCCAAGAATTGAGCTTGTACCCCATAATCTGCACGGCTTAACTGAGCCAGCAAGGGAATATCCACAAGTATTTTAAGACTATCTAGTTCAATTTCTACAAGAATGGCTGTTCCAGGCTAAAGTTTCCATTGCGAGAGTTTAGTTAGCAATGGCATCAATGAGCGAGCTCAATCAGAAATGGGAATATCTCTCCTTCCAACACTGAAACGCCACACTGGCTTCCTCCACCACAATCATTCATAATGCACTAAGAATAGCTAGTTATGTCATTCATAACCAACTGTGGTGAAGTATATTAAATGTGTGATTCCCCCTTCCCCAAATAAAGGCTTCTTATTCCTTCGTTTTCAGTTCAGGAGTACTACAGTGGGAGATACCATGTTGGTTACTGAGGGCAATCAGACAACATGACTCTGCCTACTGCTGACCTGTCCAAAGATTTCCAGCCCAAAACACTGTCCAATTGATCGCCAGTCTGCAACACTGTCCAATAAATCCAAGCTCTTCATCAACCCTGTCCAATAGATTCCAGCTGTTCAATCCTGCCCAACAGATCCATGCTCTGTAACAATGTCCAATAGATCCCAGCTTTGTAAAATAATCTAATAAATTCTAGTTCTACAACCCTGAACTAATAGATCCCAATTCTGTAACACTGTTCAACAGGTCCCAGTTCTGTAACTGTGTCCAATAGATTTCAGCATTACAAAACAGCTCAATAGATCCTAGCTCTACAACCCCTGTAGCATCCTGCTGAATAAAACAATCCAATAGATCCCCGCTCTGTGAAGTTATCCAATAGATCCCTACTTTATAACCCTGTCCAACAGATCCAAGCTTGAGAAAAAATGTTCACACTAATGGGAAATGAGGATGCATGTCGAGAGAGTACCGGTTCCTCAGATTGTACCACACTATTCTGGTTCAACAGAAGATCAATGAAGATCAGGGAAATTTCACCCGCAGGCTTCATTCTAATCTAAGTACACTTACTTGACTGTGTTGCAGCTGTAGTACTAAAAGCTGCTGATTAACGGAATGATTGCATAACAGCATGTAGCTCTGAAACTTGCACTGCACAGAAACAGCACATGGGTTTGCCCTGCAATTCCCCACACAGTGAGTTCCCTACCTCAAGCAGGACATCACTGGACAAGTGCCAATCACAGACTAAAGAATGACATCCTGGGAAGTGACATTAGGGGGCAAAGCCAATCAGAGACTGAACGGTGACAACAGGGGACAATGCCAATTAGAGACTGGACAGTGACATCACAGAGGCAGTGCCAATCAGAGACTGGACAGTGACAACAGGGAGCAGTGCCAGAGACTGGACAGTGACAAAAGAGGCACGGCCACAGATGGGATAGTGACAACGAGGGCAGTGCCAATCAGAGACTTCACAATGACAACAGGGCAGTGTCAGAGATTTCACAATGACAACAGGGGGCAGTGCCAATCAGAGACTGGATAGTGACAACAGGGGACAGTGCCAATCAGAGACTGGACAGTGACAACAGGGAGCAGTGCCAGAGACTGGACAGTGACAAAAGAGGCACGGCCACAGATGGGATAGTGACAACGAGGGCAGTGCCAATCAGAGACTTCACAATGACAACAGGGCAGTGCCAATCAGAGATTTCACAATGACAACAGGGCAGTGCCAATCAGAGACTTCACAATGACAACAGGGCAGTGCCAATCAGAGATTTCACAATGACAACAGGGGGCAGTGCCAATTAGAGACTGGACAATGACAACAGGGGGCAGTGCCAATCAGAGATTTCACAATGACAACAGGGGGCAGTGCCAATTAGAGACTGGACAGTGACAACAGGGGGCAGTGCCAATCAGAGATTTCACAATGACAACAGGGTGCAGTGCCAATCAGAGATTTCACAATGACAACAGGGGGCAGTGCCAATCAGAGACCGGATAGTGACAACAGGGGGCAGTGCCAATCAGAGATTTCACAATGACAACAGGGGACAGTGCCAATTAGAGACTGGATAGTGACAACAGGGGGCAGTGCCAATCAGAGATTTCACAATGACAACAGGGTGCAGTGCCAATCAGAGATTTCACAATGACAACAGGGGGCAGTGCCAATCAGAGACCGGATAGTGACAACAGGGGGCAGTGCCAATCAGAGATTTCACAATGACAACAGGGGACAGTGCCAATTAGAGACTGGATAGTGACAACAGGGGGCAGTGCCAATCAGAGATTACACAATGACAACAGGGGACAGTGCCAATTAGAGACTGGATAGTGACAACAGGGGGCAGTGCCAATCAGAGATTTCACAATGACAACAGGGGACAGTGCCAATTAGAGACTGGATAGTGACAACAGGGGGCAGTGCCAATCAGAGATTTCACAATGACAACAGGGGGCAGTGCCAATCAGAGATTTCACAATGACAACAGGGGGCAGTGCCAATCAGAGATTTCACAATGACAACAGGGGACAGTGCCAATTAGAGACTGGATAGTGACAACAGGGGGCAGTGCCAATCAGAGATTTCACAATGACAACAGGGGACAGTGCCAATCAGAGATTTCACAATGACAACAGGGGGCAGTGCCAATCAGAGACCGGATAGTGACAACAGGGGGCAGTGCCAATCAGAGATTTCACAATGACAACAGGGGGCAGTGCCAATCAGAGACCGGATAGTGACAACAGGGGGCAGTGCCAATCAGAGATTTCACAATGACAACAGGGGACAGTGCCAATTAGAGACTGGATAGTGACAACAGGGGGCAGTGCCAATCAGAGATTTCACAATGACAACAGGGGGCAGTGCCAATCAGAGACCGGATAGTGACAACAGGGGGCAGTGCCAATCAGAGATTTCACAATGACAACAGGGGGCAGTGCCAATTAGAGACTGGATAGTGACAACAGGGGGCAGTGCCAATCAGAGATTTCACAATGACAACAGGGGACAGTGCCAATCAGAGATTTCACAATGACAACAGGGGGCAGTGCCAATCAGAGATTTCACAATGACAATAGGGGGCAGTGCCAATTAGAGACCGGACAGTGACAACAGGGGGCAGTGCCAATCAGAGATTTCACAATGACAACAGGGGACAGTGCCAATTAGAGACTGGACAGTGACAACAGGGGGCAGTGCCAATCAGAGATTTCACAATGACAACAGGACAGTGCCAATCAGAGATTTCACAATGACAACAGGGGGCAGTGCCAATTAGAGACTGGTCAGTGACAACAGGGGGCAGTGCCAATCAGAGACTGGATAGTGACAACAGGGGGCAGTGCCAATCAGAGATTTCACAATGACAACAGGGGACAGTGCCAATTAGAGACTGGATAGTGACAACAGGGGGCAGTGCCAATCAGAGATTTCACAATGACAACAGGACAGTGCCAATCAGAGATTTCACAATGACAACAGGGGGCAGTGCCAATTAGAGACTGGTCAGTGACAACAGGGGGCAGTGCCAATCAGAGACTGGATAGTGACAACAGGGGGCAGTGCCAATCAGAGACTTCACAATGACAACAGGGGGCAGTGCCAATTAGAGACTGGATAGTGACAACAGGGGGCAGTGCCAATCAGAGATTTCACAATGACAACAGGGGACAGTGCCAATTAGAGACTGGATAGTGACAACAGGGGGCAGTGCCAATCAGAGATTTCACAATGACAACAGGGGACAGTGCCAATTAGAGACTGGTCAGTGACAACAGGGGGCAGTGCCAATCAGAGATTTCACAATGACAACAGGGGGCAGTGCCAATTAGAGACGGGATAGTGACAACAGGGGACAGTGCCAATCAGAGACTTCACAATGACAACAGGGGGCAGTGCCAATTAGAGACGGGATAGTGACAACAGGGGGCAGTGCCAATCAGAGATTTCACAATGACAACAGGGGACAGTGCCAATCAGAGATTTCACAATGACAACAGGGGGCAGTGCCAATCAGAGATTTCACAATGACAATAGGGGGCAGTGCCAATTAGAGACCGGATAGTGACAACAGGGGGCAGTGCCAATCAGAGATTTCACAATGACAACAGGGGACAGTGCCAATTAGAGACTGGATAGTGACAACAGGGGGCAGTGCCAATCAGAGATTTCACAATGACAACAGGACAGTGCCAATCAGAGATTTCACAATGACAACAGGGGGCAGTGCCAATTAGAGACTGGTCAGTGACAACAGGGGGCAGTGCCAATCAGAGACTGGATAGTGACAACAGGGGGCAGTGCCAATCAGAGATTTCACAATGACAACAGGGGACAGTGCCAATTAGAGACTGGATAGTGACAACAGGGGGCAGTGCCAATCAGAGATTTCACAATGACAACAGGACAGTGCCAATCAGAGATTTCACAATGACAACAGGGGGCAGTGCCAATTAGAGACTGGTCAGTGACAACAGGGGGCAGTGCCAATCAGAGACTGGATAGTGACAACAGGGGGCAGTGCCAATCAGAGACTTCACAATGACAACAGGGGGCAGTGCCAATTAGAGACTGGATAGTGACAACAGGGGGCAGTGCCAATCAGAGATTTCACAATGACAACAGGGGACAGTGCCAATTAGAGACTGGATAGTGACAACAGGGGGCAGTGCCAATCAGAGATTTCACAATGACAACAGGGGACAGTGCCAATTAGAGACTGGTCAGTGACAACAGGGGGCAGTGCCAATCAGAGATTTCACAATGACAACAGGGGGCAGTGCCAATTAGAGACGGGATAGTGACAACAGGGGACAGTGCCAATCAGAGATTTCACAATGACAACAGGGGACAGTGCCAATCAGAGATTTCACAATGACAACAGGGGGCAGTGCCAATTAGAGACTGGATAGTGACAACAAGGGGGCAGTGCCAATCAGAGACTGGATAGTGACAACAGGGGGCAGTGCCAATTAGAGACTGGATAGTGACAACAAGGGGGCAGTGCCAATCAGAGAATGGATAGTGACAACAGGGGGCAGTGCCAATCAGAGATTTGACAATGACAACAGGGGGCAGTGCCAATTAGAGACGGGATAGTGACAACAGGGGACAGTGCCAATCAGAGATTTCACAATGACAACAGGGCAGTGCCAATCAGAGATTTCACAATGACAACAGGGGACAGTGCCAATCAGAGATTTCACAATGACAACAGGGGGCAGTGCCAATTAGAGACCGGATAGTGACAACAGGGGGCAGTGCCAATCAGAGATTTCACAATGACAACAGGGGACAGTGCCAATCAGAGATTTCACAATGACAACAGGGGGCAGTGCCAATTAGAGACCGGATAGTGACAACAGGGGGCAGTGCCAATCAGAGATTTCACAATGACAACAGGGGACAGTGCCAATCAGAGACTGGATAGTGACAACAGGGGGCAGTGCCAATCAGAGATTTCACAATGACAACAGGGGGCAGTGCCAATTAGAGACGGGATAGTGACAACAGGGGGCAGTGCCAATCAGAGATTTCACAATGACAACAGGGGGCAGTGCCAATTAGAGACTGGATAGTGACAACAGGGGGCAGTGCCAATCAGAGATTTCACAATGACAACAGGGGGCAGTGCCAATTAGAGACTGGATAGTGACAACAGGGGGCAGTGCCAATCAGAGATTTCACAATGACAACAGGGGACAGTGCCAATTAGAGACTGGATAGTGACAACAGGGGGCAGTGCCAATCAGAGATTTCACAATGACAACAGGGGACAGTGCCAATTAGAGACTGGATAGTGACAACAGGGGGCAGTGCCAATCAGAGATTTCACAATGACAATAGGGGGCAGTGCCAATTAGAGACCGGATAGTGACAACAGGGGGCAGTGCCAATCAGAGATTTCACAATGACAACAGGGGGCAGTGCCAATTAGAGACGGAATAGTGACAACAGGGGGCAGTGCCAATCAGAGATTTCACAATGACAATAGGGGGCAGTGCCAATTAGAGACCGGATAGTGACAACAGGGGGCAGTGCCAATCAGAGATTTCACAATGACAACAGGGGGCAGTGCCAATTAGAGACGGGATAGTGACAACAGGGGGCAGTGCCAATCAGAGATTTCACAATGACAACAGGGGGCAGTGCCAATTAGAGACTGGATAGTGACAACAGGGGGCAGTGCCAATCAGAGATTTCACAATGACAACAGGGGGCAGTGCCAATTAGAGACTGGATAGTGACAACAGGGGACAGTGCCAATCAGAGATTTCACAATGACAACAGGGGGCAGTGCCAATTAGAGACTGGATAGTGACAACAGGGGGCAGTGCCAATCAGAGATTTCACAATGACAACAGGGGACAGTGCCAATTAGAGATTTCACAATGACAACAGGGGACAGTGCCAATTAGAGACTGGATAGTGACAACAGGGGGCAGTGCCAATCAGAGATTTCACAATGACAACAGGGGACAGTGCCAATTAGAGACTGGATAGTGACAACAGGGGGCAGTGCCAATCAGAGATTTCACAATGACAATAGGGGGCAGTGCCAATTAGAGACCGGATAGTGACAACAGGGGGCAGTGCCAATCAGAGATTTCACAATGACAACAGGGGGCAGTGCCAATTAGAGACGGGATAGTGACAACAGGGGGCAGTGCCAATCAGAGATTTCACAATGACAATAGGGGGCAGTGCCAATTAGAGACCGGATAGTGACAACAGGGGGCAGTGCCAATCAGAGATTTCACAATGACAACAGGGGGCAGTGCCAATTAGAGACGGGATAGTGACAACAGGGGGCAGTGCCAATCAGAGATTTCACAATGACAACAGGGGACAGTGCCAATCAGAGCCTGGATAGTGACAACAGGGGGCAGTGCCAATCAGAGATTTCACAATGACAACAGGGGGCAGTGCCAATTAGAGACGGGATAGTGACAACAGGGGACAGTGCCAATCAGAGATTTCACAATGACAACAGGGGGCAGTGCCAATTAGAGACTGGATAGTGACAACAGGGGGCAGTGCCAATCAGAGATTTCACAATGACAACAGGGGACAGTGCCAATTAGAGACTGGATAGTGACAACAGGGGGCAGTGCCAATCAGAGATTTCACAATGACAACAGGGGACAGTGCCAATTAGAGACTGGATAGTGACAACAGGGGGCAGTGCCAATCAGAGATTTCACAATGACAATAGGGGGCAGTGCCAATTAGAGAACGGATAGTGACAACAGGGGGCAGTGCCAATCAGAGATTTCACAATGACAACAGGGGGCAGTGCCAATTAGAGACGGGATAGTGACAACAGGGGGCAGTGCCAATCAGAGATTTCACAATGACAACAGGGGGCAGTGCCAATCAGAGATTTCACAATGACAACAGGGGGCAGTGCCAATTAGAGACTGGATAGTGACAACAGGGGGCAGTGCCAATCAGAGATTTCACAATGACAATAGGGGGCAGTGCCAATTAGAGACTGGATAGTGACAACAGGGGGCAGTGCCAATCAGAGATTTCACAATGACAACAGGACAGTGCCAATCAGAGATTTCACAATGACAACAGGGGGCAGTGCCAGTTAGAGACTGGTCAGTGACAACAGGGGGCAGTGCCAATCAGAGACTGGATAGTGACAACAGGGGGCAGTGCCAATCAGAGATTTCACAATGACAACAGGGGACAGTGCCAATCAGAGATTTCACAATGACAACAGGGGACAGTGCCAATCAGAGATTTCACGATGACAACAGGGGACAGTGCCAATTAGAGACTGGATAGTGACAACAGGGGGCAGTGCCAATCAGAGATTTCACAATGACAACAGGGGACAGTGCCAATCAGAGACTTCACAATGACAACAGGGGGCAGTGCCAATTAGAGACTGGATAGTGACAACAGGGGGCAGTGCCAATCAGAGATTTCACAATGACAACAGGGGACAGTGCCAATTAGAGACTGGATAGTGACAACAGGGGGCAGTGCCAATCAGAGATTTCACAATGACAACAGGACAGTGCCAATCAGAGATTTCACAATGACAACAGGGGGCAGTGCCAATTAGAGACTGGTCAGTGACAACAGGGGGCAGTGCCAATCAGAGACTGGATAGTGACAACAGGGGGCAGTGCCAATCAGAGATTTCACAATGACAACAGGACAGTGCCAATCAGAGATTTCACAATGACAACAGGGGGCAGTGCCAATTAGAGACTGGTCAGTGACAACAGGGGGCAGTGCCAATCAGAGACTGGATAGTGACAACAGGGGGCAGTGCCAATCAGAGATTTCACAATGACAACAGGGGACAGTGCCAATCAGAGATTTCACGATGACAACAGGGGACAGTGCCAATTAGAGACTGGATAGTGACAACAGGGGGCAGTGCCAATCAGAGATTTCACAATGACAACAGGACAGTGCCAATCAGAGATTTCACAATGACAACAGGGGGCAGTGCCAATTAGAGACTGGTCAGTGACAACAGGGGGCAGTGCCAATCAGAGACTGGATAGTGACAACAGGGGGCAGTGCCAATCAGAGATTTCACAATGACAACAGGGGACAGTGCCAATCAGAGATTTCACGATGACAACAGGGGACAGTGCCAATTAGAGACTGGATAGTGACAACAGGGGACAGTGCCAATCAGAGACTGGATAGTGACAACAGGGGGCAGTGCCAATCAGAGATTTCACAATGACAACAGGGGGCAGTGCCAATCAGAGATTTCACAATGACAACAGGGGACAGTGCCAATCAGAGACTTCACAATGACAACAGGGGGCAGTGCCAATTAGAGACTGGATAGTGACAACAGGGGGCAGTGCCAATCAGAGACTTCACAATGACAACAGGGGACAGTGCCAATCAGAGATTTCACAATGACAACAGGGGGCAGTGCCAATTAGAGACTGGATAGTGACAACAGGGGGCAGTGCCAATCAGAGATTTCACAATGACAACAGGGGACAATGCCAATCAGAGACTTCACAATGACAACAGGGCAGTGCCAATCAGAGATTTCACAATGGTAACAGGGGACAGTGCCAATCAGAGACTTCACAATGACAACAGGGGACAGTGCCAATTAGAGACTGGATAGTGACAACAGGGGGCAGTGCCAATCAGAGATTTCACAATGACAACAGGGCAGTGCCAATCAGAGATTTCACAATGACAACAGGGGACTGTGCCAATCAGAGATTTCACAATGACAACAGGGCAGTGCCAATCAGAGACTTCACAAAGACAACAGGGGACAGTGCCAATTCGAGACTGGATAGTGACAACAGGGGGCAGTGCCAATCAGAGATTTCACAATGACAACAGGGGACAGTGCCAATCAGAGATTTCACAATGACAACAGGGGACAGTGCCAATTAGAGACTGGATAGTGACAACAGGGGGCAGTGCCAATCAGAGATTTCACAATGACAACAGGGCAGTGTCAGAGATTTCACAATGACAACAGGGGGCAGTGCCAATTAGAGACTGGATAGTGACAACATTGGGCAGTGCCAATCAGAGACTTCACAATGACAACAGGGCAGTGCCAATCAGAGATTTCACAATGACAACAGGGGACAGTGCCAATTAGAGACTGGATAGTGACAACAGGGGGCAGTGCCAATCAGAGATTTCACAATGACAACAGGGGGCAGTGCCAATTAGAGATTTCACAATGACAACAGGGGGCAGTGCCAATTAGAGATTGGATAGTGACAACAGGGGGCAGTGCCAATCAGAGATTTCACAATGACAACAGGGGACAGTGCCAATTAGAGACTGGTCAGTGACAACAGGGGGCAGTGCCAATTAGAGATTGGATAGTGACAACAGGGGGCAGTGCCAATCAGAGACTTCACAATGACAACAGGGCAGTGCCAATCAGAGACTTCACAATGACAACAGGGCAGTGCCAATCAGAGATTTCACAATGACAACAGGGGACAGTGCCAATCAGAGATTTCACAATGACAACAGGGGACAGTGCCAATTAGAGACTGGATAGTGACAACAGGGGGCAGTGCCAATCAGAGATTTCACAATGACAACAGGGCAGTGTCAGAGATTTCACAATGACAACAGGGGGCAGTGCCAATTAGAGACTGGATAGTGACAACAGGGGGCAGTGCCAATCAGAGACTTCACAATGACAACAGGGCAGTGCCAATCAGAGATTTCACAATGACAACAGGGGACAGTGCCAATTAGAGACTGGATAGTGACAACAGGGGGCAGTGCCAATCAGAGATTTCACAATGACAACAGGGGGCAGTGCCAGAGATTTCACAATGACAACAGGGCAGTGCCAATCAGAGATTTCACAATGACAACAGGGCAGTGCCAATCAGAGATTTCACAATGACAACAGGGGGCAATGCCAATCAGAGACTTCACAATGACAACAGGGCAGCGCCAATCAGAGATTTCACAATGACAACAGGGGGCAATGCCAATCAGAGACTTCACAATGACAACAGGGCAGCGCCAATCAGAGACTTCACAATGACAACAGGGCAGCGCCAATCAGAGATTTCACAATGACAACAGGGGGCAGTGACAATTAGAGACCGGATAGTGACAACAGGGGGCAGTGCCAATCAGAGACTTCACAATGACAACAGGGCAGTGCCAATCAGAGACTTCACAATGACAACAGGGCAGTGCCAATCAGAGACTTCACAATGACAACAGGGCAGTGCCAATCAGAGACTTCACAATGACAACAGGGGGCAGTGCCAATTAGAGATTTCACAATGACAACAGGGGGCAGTGCCAGAGATTTCACAATGACAACAGGGCACTGTCAATCAGAGATTTCACAATGACAACAGGGGGCAGTGCCAATCAGAGATTTCACAATGACAACAGGGGGCAGTGCCAATCAGAGATTTCACAATGACAACAGGGCAGTGCCAATCAGAGACTTCACAATGACAACAGGGGGCAGTGCCAGAGATTTCACAATGACAACATGGCAGTGCCAATCAGAGATTTCACAATGACAACAGGGGGCAGTGCCAATCAGAGCTTTCACAATTACAACAGGGGGCAGTGCCAATCCGAGACTTCACAATGAGAACAGGGCAGTGCCAATCAGAGACTTCACAATGACAACAGGGCAGTGCCAATCAGAGACTTCACAATGACAACAGGGCACTGTCAATCAGAGATTTCACAATGACAACAGGGCAGTGCCAATCAGAGATTTCACAATGACAACAGGGCACTGTCAATCAGAGATTTCACAATGACAACAGGGCACTGTCAATCAGAGATTTCACAATGACAACAGGGGGCAGTGCCAATTAGAGACTGGATAGTGACAACAGGGGGCAGTGCCAATCAGAGACTTCACAATGACAACAGGGCAGTGCCAATCAGAGACTTCACAATGACAACAGGGCAGTGCCAATCAGAGATTTCACAATGACAACAGGGGACAGTGCCAATCAGAGATTTCACAATGACAACAGGGGATAGTGCCAATCAGAGATTTCACAATGACAACAGGGGACAGTGCCAATTAGAGACTGGATAGTGACAACAGGGGGCAGTGCCAATCAGAGATTTCACAATGACAACAGGGCAGTGTCAGAGATTTCACAATGACAACAGGGGGCAGTGCCAATTAGAGACTGGATAGTGACAACAGGGGGCAGTGCCAATCAGAGATTTCACAATGACAACAGGGGACAGTGCCAATCAGAGATTTCACAATGACAACAGGGGACAGTGCCAATTAGAGACTGGATAGTGACAACAGGGGGCAGTGCCAATCAGAGATTTCACAATGACAACAGGGCAGTGTCAGAGATTTCACAATGACAACAGGGGGCAGTGCCAATTAGAGACTGGATAGTGACAACAGGGGGCAATGCCAATCAGAGACTTCACAATGACAACAGGGCAGTGCCAATCAGAGATTTCACAATGACAACAGGGGACAGTGCCAATTAGAGACTGGATAGTGACAACAGGGGGCAGTGCCAATCAGAGATTTCACAATGACAACAGGGGGCAGTGCCAGAGATTTCACAATGACAACAGGGCAGTGCCAATCAGAGATTTCACAATGACAACAGGGCAGTGCCAATCAGAGACTTCACAATGACAACAGGGCACTGTCAATCAGAGATTTCACAATGACAACAGGGCACTGTCAATCAGAGGCTTCACAATGACAACAGGGCAGTGCCAATCAGAGATTTCACAATGACAACAGGGCAGTGCCAATCAGAGATTTCACAATGACAACAGGGCAGTGCCAATCAGAGACTTCACAATGACAACAGGGCACTGTCAATCAGAGATTTCACAATGACAACAGGGCACTGTCAATCAGAGATTTCACAATGACAACAGGGCAGTGCCAATCAGAGACTTCACAATGACAACAGGGCACTGTCAATCAGAGACTTCACAATGACAACAGGGCAGTGCCAATCAGAGACTTCACAATGACAACAGGGGGCAGTGCCAATCAGAGATTTCACAATGACAACAGGGGACAGTGCCAATTAGAGACTGGATAGTGACAACAGGGGGCAGTGCCAATCAGAGATTTCACAATGACAACAGGGCAGTGTCAGAGATTTCACAATGACAACAGGGCAGTGCCAATCAGAGATTTCACAATGACAACAGGGGACAGTGCCAATTAGAGACTGGATAGTGACAACAGGGGGCAGTGCCAATCAAAGATTTCACAATGACAACAGGGGGCAGTGCCAATTAGAGATTGGATAGTGACAACAGGGGGCAGTGCCAATCAGAGACTTCACAATGACAACAGGGGGCAGTGCCAGAGATTTCACAATGACAACAGGGCAGTGCCAATCAGAGATTTCACAATGACAACAGGGCAGTGCCAATCAGAGATTTCACAATGACAACAGGGGGCAATGCCAATCAGAGACTTCACAATGACAACAGGGCAGCGCCAATCAGAGATTTCACAATGACAACAGGGGGCAATGCCAATCAGAGACTTCACAATGACAACAGGGCAGCGCCAATCAGAGACTTCACAATGACAACAGGGCAGCGCCAATCAGAGATTTCACAATGACAACAGGGGGCAGTGACAATTAGAGACCGGATAGTGACAACAGGGGGCAGTGCCAATCAGAGACTTCACAATGACAACAGGGCAGTGCCAATCAGAGACTTCACAATGACAACAGGGCAGTGCCAATCAGAGACTTCACAATGACAACAGGGCAGTGCCAATCAGAGACTTCACAATGACAACAGGGGGCAGTGCCAATTAGAGATTTCACAATGACAACAGGGGGCAGTGCCAGAGATTTCACAATGACAACAGGGCACTGTCAATCAGAGATTTCACAATGACAACAGGGGGCAGTGCCAATCAGAGATTTCACAATGACAACAGGGCAGTGCCAATCAGAGACTTCACAATGACAACAGGGGGCAGTGCCAGAGATTTCACAATGACAACATGGCAGTGCCAATCAGAGATTTCACAATGACAACAGGGGGCAGTGCCAATCAGAGCTTTCACAATTACAACAGGGGGCAGTGCCAATCCGAGACTTCACAATGAGAACAGGGCAGTGCCAATCAGAGACTTCACAATGACAACAGGGCAGTGCCAATCAGAGACTTCACAATGACAACAGGGCACTGTCAATCAGAGATTTCACAATGACAACAGGGCACTGTCAATCAGAGGCTTCACAATGACAACAGGGCAGTGCCAATCAGAGATTTCACAATGACAACAGGGCACTGTCAATCAGAGATTTCACAATGACAACAGGGCACTGTCAATCAGAGATTTCACAATGACAACAGGGGGCAGTGCCAATTAGAGACTGGATAGTGACAACAGGGGGCAGTGCCAATCAGAGATTTCACAATGACAACAGGGGGCAGTGCCAATTAGAGATTGGATAGTGACAACAGGGGGCAGTGCCAATCAGAGACTTCACAATGACAACAGGGCAGTGCCAATCAGAGACTTCACAATGACAACAGGGCAGTGCCAATCAGAGATTTCACAATGACAACAGGGGACAGTGCCAATCAGAGATTTCACAATGACAACAGGGGACAGTGCCAATCAGAGATTTCACAATGACAACAGGGGACAGTGCCAATTAGAGACTGGATAGTGACAACAGGGGGCAGTGCCAATCAGAGATTTCACAATGACAACAGGGCAGTGTCAGAGATTTCACAATGACAACAGGGGGCAGTGCCAATTAGAGACTGGATAGTGACAACAGGGGGCAGTGCCAATCAGAGATTTCACAATGACAACAGGGGACAGTGCCAATCAGAGATTTCACAATGACAACAGGGGACAGTGCCAATTAGAGACTGGATAGTGACAACAGGGGGCAGTGCCAATCAGAGATTTCACAATGACAACAGGGCAGTGTCAGAGATTTCACAATGACAACAGGGGGCAGTGCCAATTAGAGACTGGATAGTGACAACAGGGGGCAATGCCAATCAGAGACTTCACAATGACAACAGGGCAGTGCCAATCAGAGATTTCACAATGACAACAGGGGACAGTGCCAATTAGAGACTGGATAGTGACAACAGGGGGCAGTGCCAATCAGAGATTTCACAATGACAACAGGGGGCAGTGCCAGAGATTTCACAATGACAACAGGGCAGTGCCAATCAGAGATTTCACAATGACAACAGGGCAGTGCCAATCAGAGACTTCACAATGACAACAGGGCACTGTCAATCAGAGATTTCACAATGACAACAGGGCACTGTCAATCAGAGGCTTCACAATGACAACAGGGCAGTGCCAATCAGAGATTTCACAATGACAACAGGGCAGTGCCAATCAGAGATTTCACAATGACAACAGGGCAGTGCCAATCAGAGACTTCACAATGACAACAGGGCACTGTCAATCAGAGATTTCACAATGACAACAGGGCACTGTCAATCAGAGGCTTCACAATGACAACAGGGCAGTGCCAATCAGAGATTTCACAATGACAACAGGGCACTGTCAATCAGAGATTTCACAATGACAACAGGGCACTGTCAATCAGAGATTTCACAATGACAACAGGGGACAGTGCCAATCAGAGATTTCACAATGACAACAGGGGGCAGTGCCAATTAGAGACTGGATAGTGACAACAGGGGGCAGTGCCAATCAGAGACTTCACAATGACAACAGGGCAGTGCCAATCAGAGACTTCACAATGACAACAGGGCAGTGCCAATCAGAGATTTCACAATGACAACAGGGGACAGTGCCAATTAGAGACTGGATAGTGACAACAGGGGGCAGTGCCAATCAGAGATTTCACAATGACAACAGGGCAGTGTCAGAGATTTCACAATGACAACAGGGCAGTGCCAATCAGAGATTTCACAATGACAACAGGGGACAGTGCCAATTAGAGACTGGATAGTGACAACAGGGGGCAGTGCCAATCAGAGATTTCACAATGACAACAGGGGGCAGTGCCAATTAGAGATTGGATAGTGACAACAGGGGGCAGTGCCAATCAGAGACTTCACAATGACAACAGGGCAGTGCCAATCAGAGACTTCACAATGACAACAGGGCAGTGCCAATCAGAGATTTCACAATGACAACAGGGGGCAGTGCCAATCAGAGATTTCACAATGACAACAGGGCAGTGTCAGAGATTTCACAATGACAACAGGGGGCAGTGCCAATTAGAGACTGGATAGTGACAACAGGGGGCAGTGCCAATCAGAGACTTCACAATGACAACAGGGCAGTGCCAATCAGAGATTTCACAATGACAACAGGGGACAGTGCCAATTAGAGACTGGATAGTGACAACAGGGGGCAGTGCCAATCAGAGATTTCACAATGACAACAGGGGGCAGTGCCAGAGATTTCACAATGACAACAGGGCAGTGCCAATCAGAGATTTCACAATGACAACAGGGGACAGTGCCAATCAGAGATTTCACAATGACAACAGGGGGCAATGCCAATCAGAGACTTCACAATAACAACAGGGCAGTGCCAATCAGAGACTTCACAATGACAACAGGGCAGCGCCAATCAGAGACTTCACAATGACAACAGGGCAGTGCCAATCAGAGACTTCACAATGACAACAGGGCAGTGCCAATCAGAGACTTCACAATGACAACAGGGCATTGCCAATCAGAGACTTCACAATGACAACAGGGGGCAGTGCCAATTAGAGACTGGATAGTGACAACAGGGGGCAGTGCCAATCAGAGACTTCACAATGACAACAGGGCAGTGCCAATCAGAGAATGCACAATGACAACAGGGGGCAGTGACAATTAGAGACCGGATAGTGACAACAGGGGGCAGTGCCAATCAGAGACTTCACAATGACAACAGGGCAGTGCCAATCAGAGACTGCACAATGACAACAGGGCAGTGCCAATCAGAGATTTCACAATGACAACAGGGGGCAATGCCAATCAGAGATTTCACAATGACAACAGGGGGCAGTGCCAGAGATTTCACAATGACAACAGGGCAGTGCCAATCAGAGATTTCACAATGACAACAGGGGACAGTGCCAATCAGAGATTTCACAATGACAACAGGGGGCAATGCCAATCAGAGATTTCACAATGACAACAGGGGGCAATGCCAATCAGAGACTTCACAATGACAACAGGGCAGTGCCAATCAGAGACTTCACAATGACAACAGGGCAGCGCCAATCAGAGACTTCACAATGACAACAGGGCAGCGCCAATCAGAGATTTCACAATGACAACAGGGCAGTGCCAATCAGAGACTTCACAATGACAACAGGGCAGTGCCAATCAGAGACTTCACAATGACAACAGGGCATTGCCAATCAGAGACTTCACAATGACAACAGGGGGCAGTGCCAATTAGAGACTGGATAGTGACAACAGGGGGCAGTGCCAATCAGAGACTGCACAATGACAACAGGGGGCAGTGACAATTAGAGACCGGATAGTGACAACAGGGGGCAGTGCCAATCAGAGACTGCACAATGACAACAGGGCAGTGCCAATCAGAGACTTCACAATGACAACAGGGGGCAGTGCCAATTAGAGATTTCACAATGACAACAGGGGGCAGTGCCAGAAATTTCACAATGACAACAGGGCAGTGCCAATCAGAGATTTCACAATGACAACAGGGGGCAGTGCCAGAGATTTCACAATGACAACAGGGCAGTGCCAATCAGAGATTTCACAATGACAACAGGGGGCAGTGCCAGAGATTTCACAATGACAACAGGGCAGTGCCAATCAGAGATTTCACAATGACAACAGGGGGCAGTGCCAATCAGAGATTTCACAATGACAACAGGGCAGTGCCAATCAGAGATTTCACAATGACAACAGGGGGCAGTGCCAGAGATTTCACAATGACAACATGGCAGTGCCAATCCGAGACTTCACAATGAGAACAGGGCAGTGCCAATCAGAGACTTCACAATGAGAACAGGGCAGTGCCAATCAGAGACTTCACAATGACAACAGGGCACTGTCAATCAGAGACTTCACAATGACAACAGGGCACTGTCAATCAGAGATTTCACAATGACAACAGGGCACTGTCAATCAGAGGCTTCACAATGACAACAGGGCAGTGCCAATCAGAGATTTCACAATGACAACAGGGCACTGTCAATCAGAGATTTCACAATGACAACAGGGGGCAGTGCCAATTAGAGATTTCACAATGACAACAGGGCACTGTCAATCAGAGATTTCACAATGACAACAGGGCAGTGCCAATCAGAGATTTCACAATGACAACAGGGCACTGTCAATCAGAGATTTCACAATGACAACAGGGGACAGTGCCAATTAGAGACTGGATAGTGACAACAGGGGGCAGTGCCAATCAGAGATTTCACAATGACAACAGGGCAGTGTCAGAGATTTCACAATGACAACAGGGCAGTGCCAATCAGAGATTTCACAATGACAACAGGGGACAGTGCCAATTAGAGACTGGATAGTGACAACAGGGGGCAGTGCCAATCAGAGATTTCACAATGACAACAGGGCAGTGTCAGAGATTTCACAATGACAACAGGGCAGTGCCAATCAGAGATTTCACAATGACAACAGGGGACAGTGCCAATTAGAGACTGGATAGTGACAACAGGGGGCAGTGCCAATCAGAGATTTCACAATGACAACAGGGGGCAGTGCCAATTAGAGATTGGATAGTGACAACAGGGGGCAGTGCCAATCAGAGACTTCACAATGACAACAGGGCAGTGCCAATCAGAGACTTCACAATGACAACAGGGCAGTGCCAATCAGAGATTTCACAATGACAACAGGGGGCAGTGCCAATCAGAGATTTCACAATGACAACAGGGCAGTGTCAGAGATTTCACAATGACAACAGGGGGCAGTGCCAATTAGAGACTGGATAGTGACAACAGGGGGCAGTGCCAATCAGAGACTTCACAATGACAACAGGGCAGTGCCAATCAGAGATTTCACAATGACAACAGGGGACAGTGCCAATTAGAGACTGGATAGTGACAACAGGGGGCAGTGCCAATCAGAGATTTCACAATGACAACAGGGGGCAGTGCCAGAGATTTCACAATGACAACAGGGCAGTGCCAATCAGAGATTTCACAATGACAACAGGGGACAGTGCCAATCAGAGATTTCACAATGACAACAGGGGGCAATGCCAATCAGAGACTTCACAATAACAACAGGGCAGTGCCAATCAGAGACTTCACAATGACAACAGGGCAGCGCCAATCAGAGACTTCACAATGACAACAGGGCAGTGCCAATCAGAGACTTCACAATGACAACAGGGCAGTGCCAATCAGAGACTTCACAATGACAACAGGGCATTGCCAATCAGAGACTTCACAATGACAACAGGGGGCAGTGCCAATTAGAGACTGGATAGTGACAACAGGGGGCAGTGCCAATCAGAGACTTCACAATGACAACAGGGCAGTGCCAATCAGAGAATGCACAATGACAACAGGGGGCAGTGACAATTAGAGACCGGATAGTGACAACAGGGGGCAGTGCCAATCAGAGACTTCACAATGACAACAGGGCAGTGCCAATCAGAGACTGCACAATGACAACAGGGCAGTGCCAATCAGAGATTTCACAATGACAACAGGGGGCAATGCCAATCAGAGATTTCACAATGACAACAGGGGGCAGTGCCAGAGATTTCACAATGACAACAGGGCAGTGCCAATCAGAGATTTCACAATGACAACAGGGGACAGTGCCAATCAGAGATTTCACAATGACAACAGGGGGCAATGCCAATCAGAGATTTCACAATGACAACAGGGGGCAATGCCAATCAGAGACTTCACAATGACAACAGGGCAGTGCCAATCAGAGACTTCACAATGACAACAGGGCAGCGCCAATCAGAGACTTCACAATGACAACAGGGCAGCGCCAATCAGAGATTTCACAATGACAACAGGGCAGTGCCAATCAGAGACTTCACAATGACAACAGGGCAGTGCCAATCAGAGACTTCACAATGACAACAGGGCATTGCCAATCAGAGACTTCACAATGACAACAGGGGGCAGTGCCAATTAGAGACTGGATAGTGACAACAGGGGGCAGTGCCAATCAGAGACTGCACAATGACAACAGGGGGCAGTGACAATTAGAGACCGGATAGTGACAACAGGGGGCAGTGCCAATCAGAGACTGCACAATGACAACAGGGCAGTGCCAATCAGAGACTTCACAATGACAACAGGGGGCAGTGCCAATTAGAGATTTCACAATGACAACAGGGGGCAGTGCCAGAAATTTCACAATGACAACAGGGCAGTGCCAATCAGAGATTTCACAATGACAACAGGGGGCAGTGCCAGAGATTTCACAATGACAACAGGGCAGTGCCAATCAGAGATTTCACAATGACAACAGGGGGCAGTGCCAGAGATTTCACAATGACAACAGGGCAGTGCCAATCAGAGATTTCACAATGACAACAGGGGGCAGTGCCAATCAGAGATTTCACAATGACAACAGGGCAGTGCCAATCAGAGATTTCACAATGACAACAGGGGGCAGTGCCAGAGATTTCACAATGACAACATGGCAGTGCCAATCCGAGACTTCACAATGAGAACAGGGCAGTGCCAATCAGAGACTTCACAATGAGAACAGGGCAGTGCCAATCAGAGACTTCACAATGACAACAGGGCACTGTCAATCAGAGACTTCACAATGACAACAGGGCACTGTCAATCAGAGATTTCACAATGACAACAGGGCACTGTCAATCAGAGGCTTCACAATGACAACAGGGCAGTGCCAATCAGAGATTTCACAATGACAACAGGGCACTGTCAATCAGAGATTTCACAATGACAACAGGGGGCAGTGCCAATTAGAGATTTCACAATGACAACAGGGCACTGTCAATCAGAGATTTCACAATGACAACAGGGCAGTGCCAATCAGAGATTTCACAATGACAACAGGGCACTGTCAATCAGAGATTTCACAATGACAACAGGGGGCAGTGCCAATCAGAGATTTCACAATGACAACAGGGCAGTGCCAATCAGAGACTTCACAATGACAACAGGGGGCAGTGCCAGAGATTTCACAATGACAACATGGCAGTGCCAATCAGAGATTTCACAATGACAACAGGGGGCAGTGCCAATCAGAGCTTTCACAATTACAACAGGGGGCAGTGCCAATCCGAGACTTCACAATGAGAACAGGGCAGTGCCAATCAGAGACTTCACAATGACAACAGGGCAGTGCCAATCAGAGACTTCACAATGACAACAGGGCACTGTCAATCAGAGATTTCACAATGACAACAGGGCACTGTCAATCAGAGGCTTCACAATGACAACAGGGCAGTGCCAATCAGAGATTTCACAATGACAACAGGGCACTGTCAATCAGAGATTTCACAATGACAACAGGGCACTGTCAATCAGAGATTTCACAATGACAACAGGGGGCAGTGCCAATTAGAGACTGGATAGTGACAACAGGGGGCAGTGCCAATCAGAGATTTCACAATGACAACAGGGGGCAGTGCCAGAGATTTCACAATGACAACAGGGCAGTGCCAATCAGAGATTTCACAATGACAACAGGGGACAGTGCCAATCAGAGATTTCACAATGACAACAGGGGGCAATGCCAATCAGAGATTTCACAATGACAACAGGGGGCAATGCCAATCAGAGACTTCACAATGACAACAGGGCAGTGCCAATCAGAGACTTCACAATGACAACAGGGCAGCGCCAATCAGAGACTTCACAATGACAACAGGGCAGTGCCAATCAGAGACTTCACAATGACAACAGGGCAGTGCCAATCAGAGACTTCACAATGACAACAGGGCATTGCCAATCAGAGACTTCACAATGACAACAGGGGGCAGTGCCAATTAGAGACTGGATAGTGACAACAGGGGGCAGTGCCAATCAGAGACTTCACAATGACAACAGGGCAGTGCCAATCAGAGACTGCACAATGACAACAGGGGGCAGTGACAATTAGAGACCGGATAGTGACAACAGGGGGCAGTGCCAATCAGAGACTTCACAATGACAACAGGGCAGTGCCAATCAGAGACTGCACAATGACAACAGGGCAGTGCCAATCAGAGATTTCACAATGACAACAGGGGGCAATGCCAATCAGAGATTTCACAATGACAACAGGGGGCAGTGCCAGAGATTTCACAATGACAACAGGGCAGTGCCAATCAGAGATTTCACAATGACAACAGGGGACAGTGCCAATCAGAGATTTCACAATGACAACAGGGGGCAATGCCAATCAGAGATTTCACAATGACAACAGGGGGCAATGCCAATCAGAGACTTCACAATGACAACAGGGCAGTGCCAATCAGAGACTTCACAATGACAACAGGGCAGCGCCAATCAGAGACTTCACAATGACAACAGGGCAGCGCCAATCAGAGATTTCACAATGACAACAGGGCAGTGCCAATCAGAGACTTCACAATGACAACAGGGCAGTGCCAATCAGAGACTTCACAATGACAACAGGGCATTGCCAATCAGAGACTTCACAATGACAACAGGGGGCAGTGCCAATTAGAGACTGGATAGTGACAACAGGGGGCAGTGCCAATCAGAGACTGCACAATGACAACAGGGGGCAGTGACAATTAGAGACCGGATAGTGACAACAGGGGGCAGTGCCAATCAGAGACTGCACAATGACAACAGGGCAGTGCCAATCAGAGACTTCACAATGACAACAGGGGGCAGTGCCAATTAGAGATTTCACAATGACAACAGGGGGCAGTGCCAGAGATTTCACAATGACAACAGGGCAGTGCCAATCAGAGATTTCACAATGACAACAGGGGGCAGTGCCAGAGATTTCACAATGACAACAGGGCAGTGCCAATCAGAGATTTCACAATGACAACAGGGGGCAGTGCCAGAGATTTCACAATGACAACAGGGCAGTGCCAATCAGAGATTTCACAATGACAACAGGGGGCAGTGCCAATCAGAGATTTCACAATGACAACAGGGCAGTGCCAATCAGAGATTTCACAATGACAACAGGGGGCAGTGCCAGAGATTTCACAATGACAACATGGCAGTGCCAATCCGAGACTTCACAATGAGAACAGGGCAGTGCCAATCAGAGACTTCACAATGAGAACAGGGCAGTGCCAATCAGAGACTTCACAATGACAACAGGGCACTGTCAATCAGAGACTTCACAATGACAACAGGGCACTGTCAATCAGAGATTTCACAATGACAACAGGGCACTGTCAATCAGAGGCTTCACAATGACAACAGGGCAGTGCCAATCAGAGATTTCACAATGACAACAGGGCACTGTCAATCAGAGATTTCACAATGACAACAGGGGGCAGTGCCAATTAGAGATTTCACAATGACAACAGGGCACTGTCAATCAGAGATTTCACAATGACAACAGGGCAGTGCCAATCAGAGATTTCACAATGACAACAGGGCACTGTCAATCAGAGATTTCACAATGACAACAGGGGGCAGTGCCAATCAGAGATTTCACAATGACAACAGGGCAGTGCCAATCAGAGACTTCACAATGACAACAGGGGGCAGTGCCAGAGATTTCACAATGACAACATGGCAGTGCCAATCAGAGATTTCACAATGACAACAGGGGGCAGTGCCAATCAGAGCTTTCACAATTACAACAGGGGGCAGTGCCAATCCGAGACTTCACAATGAGAACAGGGCAGTGCCAATCAGAGACTTCACAATGACAACAGGGCAGTGCCAATCAGAGACTTCACAATGACAACAGGGCACTGTCAATCAGAGATTTCACAATGACAACAGGGCACTGTCAATCAGAGGCTTCACAATGACAACAGGGCAGTGCCAATCAGAGATTTCACAATGACAACAGGGCACTGTCAATCAGAGATTTCACAATGACAACAGGGCACTGTCAATCAGAGATTTCACAATGACAACAGGGGGCAGTGCCAATTAGAGACTGGATAGTGACAACAGGGGGCAGTGCCAATCAGAGATTTCACAATGACAACAGGGGGCAGTGCCAATTAGAGATTGGATAGTGACAACAGGGGGCAGTGCCAATCAGAGACTTCACAATGACAACAGGGCAGTGCCAATCAGAGACTTCACAATGACAACAGGGCAGTGCCAATCAGAGATTTCACAATGACAACAGGGGACAGTGCCAATCAGAGATTTCACAATGACAACAGGGGACAGTGCCAATCAGAGATTTCACAATGACAACAGGGGACAGTGCCAATTAGAGACTGGATAGTGACAACAGGGGGCAGTGCCAATCAGAGATTTCACAATGACAACAGGGCAGTGTCAGAGATTTCACAATGACAACAGGGGGCAGTGCCAATTAGAGACTGGATAGTGACAACAGGGGGCAGTGCCAATCAGAGATTTCACAATGACAACAGGGGACAGTGCTAATCAGAGATTTCACAATGACAACAGGGGACAGTGCCAATTAGAGACTGGATAGTGACAACAGGGGGCAGTGCCAATCAGAGATTTCACAATGACAACAGGGCAGTGTCAGAGATTTCACAATGACAACAGGGGGCAGTGCCAATTAGAGACTGGATAGTGACAACAGGGGGCAATGCCAATCAGAGACTTCACAATGACAACAGGGCAGTGCCAATCAGAGATTTCACAATGACAACAGGGGACAGTGCCAATTAGAGACTGGATAGTGACAACAGGGGGCAGTGCCAATCAGAGATTTCACAATGACAACAGGGGGCAGTGCCAGAGATTTCACAATGACAACAGGGCAGTGCCAATCAGAGATTTCACAATGACAACAGGGCAGTGCCAATCAGAGACTTCACAATGACAACAGGGCACTGTCAATCAGAGATTTCACAATGACAACAGGGCACTGTCAATCAGAGGCTTCACAATGACAACAGGGCAGTGCCAATCAGAGATTTCACAATGACAACAGGGCAGTGCCAATCAGAGATTTCACAATGACAACAGGGCAGTGCCAATCAGAGACTTCACAATGACAACAGGGCACTGTCAATCAGAGATTTCACAATGACAACAGGGCACTGTCAATCAGAGGTTTCACAATGACAACAGGGCAGTGCCAATCAGAGATTTCACAATGACAACAGGGCACTGTCAATCAGAGATTTCACAATGACAACAGGGCACTGTCAATCAGAGATTTCACAATGACAACAGGGGACAGTGCCAATCAGAGATTTCACAATGACAACAGGGGGCAGTGCCAATTAGAGACTGGATAGTGACAACAGGGGGCAGTGCCAATCAGAGACTTCACAATGAAAACAGGGCAGTGCCAATCAGAGACTTCACAATGACAACAGGGCAGTGCCAATCAGAGATTTCACAATGACAACAGGGGACAGTGCCAATTAGAGACTGGATAGTGACAACAGGGGGCAGTGCCAATCAGAGATTTCACAATGACAACAGGGCAGTGTCAGAGATTTCACAATGACAACAGGGCAGTGCCAATCAGAGATTTCACAATGACAACAGGGGACAGTGCCAATTAGAGACTGGATAGTGACAACAGGGGGCAGTGCCAATCAGAGATTTCACAATGACAACAGGGGGCAGTGCCAATTAGAGATTGGATAGTGACAACAGGGGGCAGTGCCAATCAGAGACTTCACAATGACAACAGGGCAGTGCCAATCAGAGACTTCACAATGACAACAGGGCAGTGCCAATCAGAGATTTCACAATGACAACAGGGGGCAGTGCCAATCAGAGATTTCACCATGACAACAGGGCAGTGTCAGAGATTTCACAATGACAACAGGGGGCAGTGCCAATTAGAGACTGGATAGTGACAACAGGGGGCAGTGCCAATCAGAGACTTCACAATGACAACAGGGCAGTGCCAATCAGAGATTTCACAATGACAACAGGGGACAGTGCCAATTAGAGACTGGATAGTGACAACAGGGGGCAGTGCCAATCAGAGATTTCACAATGACAACAGGGGGCAGTGCCAGAGATTTCACAATGACAACAGGGCAGTGCCAATCAGAGATTTCACAATGACAACAGGGGACAGTGCCAATCAGAGATTTCACAATGACAACAGGGGGCAATGCCAATCAGAGATTTCACAATGACAACAGGGGGCAATGCCAATCAGAGACTTCACAATGACAACAGGGCAGTGCCAATCAGAGACTTCACAATGACAACAGGGCAGCGCCAATCAGAGACTTCACAATGACAACAGGGCAGTGCCAATCAGAGACTTCACAATGACAACAGGGCAGTGCCAATCAGAGACTTCACAATGACAACAGGGCATTGCCAATCAGAGACTTCACAATGACAACAGGGGGCAGTGCCAATTAGAGACTGGATAGTGACAACAGGGGGCAGTGCCAATCAGAGACTTCACAATGACAACAGGGCAGTGCCAATCAGAGACTGCACAATGACAACAGGGGGCAGTGACAATTAGAGACCGGATAGTGACAACAGGGGGCAGTGCCAATCAGAGACTTCACAATGACAACAGGGCAGTGCCAATCAGAGACTGCACAATGACAACAGGGCAGTGCCAATCAGAGATTTCACAATGACAACAGGGGGCAATGCCAATCAGAGATTTCACAATGACAACAGGGGGCAGTGCCAGAGATTTCACAATGACAACAGGGCAGTGCCAATCAGAGATTTCACAATGACAACAGGGGACAGTGCCAATCAGAGATTTCACAATGACAACAGGGGGCAATGCCAATCAGAGATTTCACAATGACAACAGGGGGCAATGCCAATCAGAGACTTCACAATGACAACAGGGCAGTGCCAATCAGAGACTTCACAATGACAACAGGGCAGCGCCAATCAGAGACTTCACAATGACAACAGGGCAGCGCCAATCAGAGATTTCACAATGACAACAGGGCAGTGCCAATCAGAGACTTCACAATGACAACAGGGCAGTGCCAATCAGAGACTTCACAATGACAACAGGGCATTGCCAATCAGAGACTTCACAATGACAACAGGGGGCAGTGCCAATTAGAGACTGGATAGTGACAACAGGGGGCAGTGCCAATCAGAGACTGCACAATGACAACAGGGGGCAGTGACAATTAGAGACCGGATAGTGACAACAGGGGGCAGTGCCAATCAGAGACTGCACAATGACAACAGGGCAGTGCCAATCAGAGACTTCACAATGACAACAGGGGGCAGTGCCAATTAGAGATTTCACAATGACAACAGGGGGCAGTGCCAGAGATTTCACAATGACAACAGGGCAGTGCCAATCAGAGATTTCACAATGACAACAGGGGGCAGTGCCAGAGATTTCACAATGACAACAGGGCAGTGCCAATCAGAGATTTCACAATGACAACAGGGGGCAGTGCCAGAGATTTCACAATGACAACAGGGCAGTGCCAATCAGAGATTTCACAATGACAACAGGGGGCAGTGCCAATCAGAGATTTCACAATGACAACAGGGCAGTGCCAATCAGAGATTTCACAATGACAACAGGGGGCAGTGCCAGAGATTTCACAATGACAACATGGCAGTGCCAATCCGAGACTTCACAATGAGAACAGGGCAGTGCCAATCAGAGACTTCACAATGAGAACAGGGCAGTGCCAATCAGAGACTTCACAATGACAACAGGGCACTGTCAATCAGAGACTTCACAATGACAACAGGGCACTGTCAATCAGAGATTTCACAATGACAACAGGGCACTGTCAATCAGAGGCTTCACAATGACAACAGGGCAGTGCCAATCAGAGATTTCACAATGACAACAGGGCACTGTCAATCAGAGATTTCACAATGACAACAGGGGGCAGTGCCAATTAGAGATTTCACAATGACAACAGGGCACTGTCAATCAGAGATTTCACAATGACAACAGGGCAGTGCCAATCAGAGATTTCACAATGACAACAGGGCACTGTCAATCAGAGATTTCACAATGACAACAGGGGGCAGTATCAATCAGAGATTTCATAATGACAACAGGGCACTGTCAATCAGAGATTTCACAATGACAACAGGGCACTGTCAATCAGAGATTTCACAATGACAACAGGGGGCAGTGCCAATTAGAGATTTCACAATGACAACAGGGCACTGTCAATCAGAGATTTCACAATGACAACAGGGCAGTGCCAATCAGAGATTTCACAATGACAACAGGGCACTGTCAATCAGAGATTTCACAATGACAACAGGGGGCAGTATCAATCAGAGATTTCATAATGACAACAGGGCACTGTCAATCAGAGATTTCACAATGACAACAGGGCAGTGCCAATCAGAGATTTCACAATGGCAACAGGGCACTGTCAATCAGAGATTTCACAATGACAACAGGGGGCAGTGTCAATCAGAGATTTCATAATGACAACAGGGCACTGTCAATCAGAGATTTCACAATGACAACAGGGCAGTGCCAATCAGAGATTTCACAATGACATCACGAAGGCAGTGCCAATCAGAGGCCAGTGACATCACAGAGGCGGGGCCAATCAGAGGCTAGACACCTTCCATCTGGTATTAACTGGCGACAAAACAATAGAGCTTGACACCCATGATCCAGTTATTTCTCTCCCCAGTGGGCCAGTGTAAACTCTAGAGAAACAAAGGAAACAGCTTAAAGAAATTACAAGGATATAATTGGTATACCATTCAGTAACCTTCTAACAGTGCAAGGTGCAGCGGAGGGAGACACAGCAAGCATCTGGGAGCAGTGGTCCGGCCCTGCTCAGGATGGATGTGAAAATTTAACTGGTTTCTAAATGTCATAAGCTTCCATCTTACCTGACACTGTTGCTATGGCTTTCCCACTCACTGTGTTTATTCCAGCAGAGGAACTCAAAACAAAGGAGACCACACTGGACACCGCCGAACTGCTGGTCTTGCTGGATCCTCCAGCACTGGGCTGCGAAACCACCCCATGGGTTGCCTGGGAACCAACAGAAACGATGCGGGCAGATTGGCTAGTAGCAAGGTCCACCTGGGATACTGGGAGGGATGGCTGCTGACCTGAGGCTTTCACTAGGGATGTTGCATAAGTCGCAGGGTGGCTGGGGCCCGTCAGCTCCGACTGCAAACGGAATAAAGAATAACTGGTGTCAAGAATAAGACTGCTTGCAGGGCATTTGTTCAGATTCAAGACCAGGAGTTACCTGCAATTTGCATCCTCCTTCAAACCAATCCAAACATTCTCAGAGTAAAAAGGTTTCCAGAACTCTGAGTGTACAATTATTGTGCTCTCATTCTTTATTATCCTTGTTTATCAACATCCCCTCCCCCACCCTCCATCCTGTTACCTGCAGAGCCACAGTTCCTACGGTTGCTGGTGCTGTTCCTGAGACTGGTGTTGAGAGGCTGGCCGTCGTAATGACCCCTCCAGCCACCCGCAGGGTGGTGGTGCCAGGCTGAGAGAGAGGAGACGCTACAGACAGTGGCTTTGCTGCTCCATCGGGCAAGGGAGAATGGAGAAGTGAGGAAATGGCAGCTGAATGCAGAGAGGATGCCTGGGCACTCGGGACAACCTGTTCATAAAACAAGTACATTTACACCTGGTTTAGTGATAAACACAATGCAATGGATGGCGGCAGAGGGCTAACCACCATCTTTCTTTCCCCAAAGTGTCACCTTTCCAAACTGCATACAGCCTGGTGATTTGGGCCATCCTTCCCTGCAAGGTCGCTCCAGATAATCGTCAGCAGTGAGTATCCACCAATGGTCAGCCCAATGGAAGCAAAAGAGCTGCCACTTTGGGCTGGGCTGACTCCATCATGGCAGACCGCTTGGGTAATTCACGTTCCTCATTGGTTAAGAACGCAGCCACATAGGTTTATACAGCGCATTGAACATACTAAATGTTCCAAGAAGTTTTACAAAGAAATAACAAGAGGAACAGATGGCCGAGCTGTGGACAGAGGTTAGTAGAGGGGACTGAAGCCTAGGTCAAAGAATTAGGTTTTCACATGTTGTTAAAGGAGAAGAGAAAAGTGAAGAGCGGACAGCAAGGTTGCGTGATCCAAAGAAATGATGAGGCTGGGTACATTAATGTAAATAAGGAGGCTGAGTAGGTCACTGTACGTATGAGCAAATAGTCAAGGAAGAAGGAAAGGCAGAGAATGACCCTTGGAGGTCTCTGCCTCAGGGAAGAAAGGTAACTCAGAAAATCCAGAATCCAGTAAGCAGATCTTTGTTTCTCCAGAAAATACAGGGGTACTCCGAACATAAAGTCCTCCCACACGCCCACCTCCTCCTTGTCCTTTCAAAAAAGGAATCTAACTCAGCAGTCCGTACCATATTAACTGCAAGATGGAAGCCCCAGTGACCATCAGATTCTCAAGACTGCCTCAGACAGTCGAGTTTCTTTCTAACATAAACCAACATACAGGCTAGGTTCTGATGTAAGGTCACTGACCTGAAACGTTAACACTGCTTCTCTCTTCACAGATGCTGCCAGACCTGCTGAGTATTTCCAGCATTTTTTGTTTTTATTTCAGATTTCCAGCATCTGTAGAATTTTGCTTTTATAATACAAGTTAGGTTGTTGTTGCATTTTTAGCTGTTCAACATCAAATGCTGAAGGCACCAAATTATTTGATGCTCTGTGGGAGCAACGGACAAGGGCTGTTACAGAGGTAAAGACCAGCAGGCAAAACACAAGGTGCAAGCCCAAGGCAGTAACACCATCATTTTATAACAGCAACAGTGTTGAGTCTCCAACACAGGGCAATTGGAAAGAATTTAAAGAATAAAACAGCATTGCAAAATAATGGGCTGTGAATAGAAACTAACGGAATTGAATCTGTTCACGATGAAGAAGAAAAACTTGGAGGGCTCACAAATCAGCGTGGAAATAGTTTTTGTAAGTATGAGGAACGTTATGATCAATGTTCCCTCTAAACTCTGTGGATGCATGGCCTCACAGCAATTGGGAATGTGCCGTACAGGGAACAAACAGGGGATGCACAAGCAACATTCTCTTTAAGATGCGCACATGTGTGGGCATGTACCAATCTGTGAGTGTAAGCAGCAGACTGCACAGCAAACAGAAATTAGAGGGAACATTGGTTATGATCATCTATCTCAGTATGGTATAAATAAAACATGAGAAAATCTTTAACAATGCATACAAATATTTTGACAGTAAGATTTTTTAATTCATACTCGGGAGGCAGGTGTCACTGCAAGGTCGGAATTTATGGTCCATTCCGAGTTGTCTGGATAAAGTGATGGTGGGCCTTCTTCTTAAACCAGTTTGCTGTAACTGAGTGGCAAATTAAACCACTTCAGAGGGCAATTAAGTGTTACATGGAGTCACATATAGGAAAGACCGGGTAAGGACGATAGGTTTCCTTCCCTAAAAGACATTAATGAACCAGTTGTGTATTTACAACAACCCACCACTGATACCAGAGTTTTATTTCCAGATTTTTTTTAAACTGAATTCAAAATCTCAAACTGTCATGGTGGGATTTGAACTCATGTTCTCTGGATTATTAATCCAGGGGTGGAATTTTGTGCTGGCGGCGGGGTCTCGATGTCGGGGGAAACCGACATTGAGATCCCTGCACTGGCTTTTGTACGGAAGGCTTGCCGAATTTAGTGCCAATCAGGTACGTAACTGGACAGTGACGGGCCTTCCGCTGCTGGAAGTCCTGGTCTTATAGAGCTGCCGGCCAACCAGTGGCTGGCAGCTGCAGCGACCAGACACCAAGGAGCGGCGCTGGAACCAGAATCAAGGTAGGTCAGGGCAGGAGGGGTCTCGCGGGGTGGGTGTCGTGGAGGAGGGGGTTAGGGGGGTCAACAGCAAGGGCATGGTTGGCCCTCAGTGAGACCCCCCCCCCCTTCCTGATGCCGCGTCTCTTGGTCAGGCACTATGTGCCTCTGAACAAGGGAGGGACCCCCACAACCCAGGAAGCAGCCCGCATGGCTTTTCATGCCGTGCTTCCCGTGAGGCAACAGGACCACACGCCACATGGACAATTGCAGCTGCGGCGGGAAGAGGCCCTTAATTGGGGTTAATTACCCTGTTAAAGGCCTCATTGGCAGCGGGTCGGGAAGGCCTGGACTAAATTTCGGCAGGGTCCCCTCCCCTGACACCATCCCACCCAATGTTACGCTCTCCCAGCCTACAAACCCGCCGCCGGGGAGAGTATAAAATTGCACCCCAGGTCTCTGGATTGCTTGTCCAGTAGCACAACCACTTCTTTACCATAACCAGAGTAGTGTCAGGCATAGCTGCTGCTGGTGACATTGAGAGAAAAAGGACGGAGGTGTGGTTGAGAACTCTGTGTGCCTCTTTGTTTTTGTTTGCTCTGAATCAACCACTGATTCATCATACCAAAGATACTGAAAGTGAACCAATATGTACCTCCTGTTTCACAAGTGCAAAAAAAGTTCATCCAATTAGATTCATACATCAATACAGCTTTTCAACAACTCATTTGTTTCTCTGAGACTGGTATCCAAGAGAGGAACAAAGCCATTCAATGCAATTATAAATATCTATCATGTTTTGTTCAAATATGCGTTTGATTGGCAATACTTTTTTGAATTTGTTATTTAAATTCATCTGGACCTAGTCACTTTCTTCAAGATAATTCTTCAGCCTGTTTTTACATTTCAAATGACAAATTTATTAGATCTCTTTGAGGATGTAACAAGCAGCATGAATAAAGAGGAGCCAGTAGATGTCATGTGTTTGGATTTCCAAAAGGCATTTGATAAGATACAACATAAAAGGTTACTACACAAGATAAGAGCTCATGGTGTTGGGGTAATATATTAACATGGATGAAGGTTTGGCTAACTAAAAGGAAACAGAGAGTTGGGATAAATGGGTCATTTTCAAGTTGGCAAACTATAACTAGTGGGGTGCCACAGGGATCAGTGCTGAGGCCTCACTATTTACAATCTATATTGACTTGGATGAAGAGACCAATTTGTCAACAAATTTTCTAACGATACAAAGATATGTAGGAAAGCAAGTTGTGAGGAAGATACAAAGGGGTGGATTTTCATTCCGAAGGCAGGAAACAAGAAGCAAGTTTGGTTTTGTGTCAGAAACCTGCCTCCTGTGGGAAATGCAGATTGGGTGACCACTTTGCTGAACACCTCCACTCAGTCCGAAAACATGACCCTGCGCTTCTGGTTGCTTGCTTTTTCAACATTCCCCGCTGCTCTCATGCCAACATTTCTGTATTTGGCCTGCTCCAGTGTTCCAGTGAACATCAACGCAAGCTCAAGAAGAAGTACCTGATCTTTCGATTAGGCACTCTACAGCATTGCAGACTCAACATTGAGTTCAATTACTTCAGCGCATGACTGGCCTGTTTTTTTAATATTTTATTTTTTTAACCGTGTGCCTGCTTTTCATGTAGTCAGAGCTGCTCATTATTCCGATATTAACAGTCTCTCTGGACTAATGCTTTGTCTTTCGCCACAAGTATTAACACATGCTTTGCCTTTGTCCCAGGACAGCTTTGTTATTTAATTTCTCCTGCCTTATCAAACATCTTCCCCTTCAGAGGCCTACTTCAGGTCGGGAAAACGAACCTGACCCGAACCCGACCTAATCACCGTGGACCAGAGCCCGACCCGGCCCGAGTTCCTCCGCTTTTGCCCCAAGCCCGACCCGACCTGGCCATCTGTTTACTTACCTCCTGACTCGGAACCTCCACGAAGCTGCCGTGCATGTGTGATGACGTTATAGTGACGTTATTCGCTCACTGCGCAGACTCAGTTTTGTCCTGGACTCCCAGCTCAGGTAAGTTTTTTATTTTTAATACTTATCGGCACAGCGCTGACCCTGCGTGTCCGGCCCGACCCGACTTGACTTGGACTTGGCCCGACCCGACCCCAAAAGCCGGAGCCTGAAGATGGGCCCGACCCGAACCAGACACATGTTGTCGGGTCCCGTCGAGTTCGAGTCGGGTAGCAGGCCTCTCTTCCCCTTTGTTCTCTCCCCCACCCCCCTTCACTTGCTTAAAATCTAATTATTTTCTAACCTTTGCCAGTTCTGATGAAAGGTCACAGACCTGAAACGTTAATTTTGCTTCTCTCTCCACAGATGTTGCCAGATCTGCTGAGTATTTCCAGCGCTTTTTGTTTTTGTTTAAGATTCTGTGGCGGCTTGACAGGGTAGATGCTGAGAGGATGTTTCCTTTTGTGGGGGAAGCTAGAACTAGGGGGCACAGTTTAAAAATAAGGGGTCTTCCATTTAAGAGGAAGACGAGGAGGAATTTCTTCTCTCAGAGTGTCGTTAATCTTTGGAATTCTCTTCCCAAGAGAGCAGCGGAGGCTGGGTCATTGAATATATTCAAGGCTGAGTTAGACAGATTTTTGATCTATAAGGAGTTATGGGGGGCAGGCAGGAAAGTGGTGTTGAGGTCACATGATCTTATTGAATGGCGGAGCAGGCTTGAAGGGCCAAATGGCCTACTCCTGCTCCTATTTCTGATGAACTTATGATTTAAGTCAGTGGGTCTGTCTGTAGCCTTCAAGTAAGAGCCAATCAGGCCAAATAGCTTCCATGAATAGTAAGGAATAGAAAAGATATGCAACCTAACAATATTGCTATTCATAGTTTAGCAAACTATTTATTATCTCTACACAAGGAGCTAGCTAGGCTTTACAACTACTGTATACATATTGTGTTACTGCTACTAGTTATTTACCCTCTTTAGGGAGTTAAAGCTTCAGTCACAGTCTAGTGTTGTATTACTCTACCATGTTGTGAAGACAATGAAAATCATGTGACATCACAAGATAACATCAACAGCTTAAATAAACCAAAGAGGGTTCTGTATCCGTTCCAGGGGCATTCTACACATTTACCTAGTTACTGGGCAAGTTAAAATGCTCTCTCTGGGACAAAGGGAGCCAGGACTCATACAGGAGTAGTCTGAAACATGAAAGCTAAAAATATCCAGGGCAAAAAAGATATACATAAAAGAATAAAATTATTTTAAAAAACTTCAAAATGTGGCACTTACATCCCTCCCTGACATTTCCAGGGTCCTAGCCAGTCAGGATCTCCAGCTTCCACACATAATCTATCTGGGTGGACCCTAATCCTCAATCCCATTCCAATGTCGGGTATTCATCCAATTCCTTCTGGTGGAGTTATTCCGATGTGGCATTGATGGTTTTAGTTGGGGTTCTGTTGCACAGATCCATTATGCTGTGGAGAAGTAATTCTTTCTAATTTAATGTCTTGCTTGAGGCTCATTGTATTGTTCTCAAACCTTCCAGTTCTCCCCTGACACAATCTTCACTCTCCTTTTGCCAAGCCAATATTATTTCAATCTTCCATTAATGCCATGGCACTAGTCTTCTTAGTAATCCTCTGATGCAGGACTTTGTTGGATAATTGGCTCTCAAATCCATGTAGATTATACCGCAGTGGTTCTCAAAGTGTAGTCGGTCCGCGTGGGTGCTCCAGGTGGTCCGCGGGCTGGTCCAAAATGCAAGTCACTGGCGTGCAACGCCACGGATGAGGCCATACGAGAGAACAGGCCAGAACCCTCATCCCCACCACTCACATGACATTGCACAAGACTGGCTCCCATGTTATGGCATGAGTTGTCACAAGCACAAGCAACAATGTATTTCTTCTCAGTAAGATTTATGTTACTGCTGATTTTGTTTGCTTAATATAGGTGAAAGATAAATACTACTTTCTCAGAAGATTATAGTGATGATTTTATACCACATATTAGAATGTTTCAAATAAACATGCTCTCTTGTAGTATTAATATTTATACAAAGGAAAATGTCTATATTTTTGTTTCTGGCATGAATTAATAATTTACTTATGATATTTATTAAAATATGCACAAATTGATTGCATATAATAATGAAAAAGCAGCAAAATATTTATAGTTTCCATAAGTTACCATTAATTCTGATGATTTTTTTTGCGGTGGCAAGAGAAAGCAGGTGGGGTAGGACCGGTAGATGGTCCACGAAGTCTCTTCCCTCAGCTAAGTGGTCTGCGGACGAAAAAGTTTGAGAACCACTGTTTTATGCGAACAGATAACAGATTCCAATAAGCTAGGTTTTGGGCCAATGGCTGGGCAAATCAGCAACAGGTCACAACCCCAATCAGCCTTGTCCTCAATGGGCATTCTCAGCAATACTGTACCATGGAACGATGGAACATGAACATGAATGTGATTTCCCCACACAGAGTGCTCCTGATTTCAGTCAGCTCACTGTGGATAATAACTGCACGGAGGCCACCCATTTCCTCACAGGTTGAAGGAAAAGGCTACAGGTCCAATACTTTTTCATTAAACATTCTGTTTCAATAGGGGTCTTTCATTCATTGTGTGGAAGCTAGAAAACCCTCACTCCTAATAACATTCCCTTACTTTCTTTTTCTGGAAAGAAGGAGAGTGAACAACATTGAATTCCAACTTGGTCAGCATCCCAGTCATAAATGGAGCTACAGAAGCACAGGAGCAGTAGCCTGGTGATTATTGTACTGGACTAGCATTTCCACCATGGAAAGAAAGTGATTCTGAGTTCTATATAAATCTGGAAATTTGTGGGCTGGTACCAGAAAATTGTCATAAAAACCCAAATGCCTCACTAGTGTACTACCATCCCTACCTAGTCTGGGCTACATGTGACTCCAGTGCCACATTAAGTGGTTGACTCTTAATGCGTTGTATGTAGTTGGTAGAAAGTTCATGTCAGCCATGGGTCATATGATAAATGGTCTGTGCGATCTTTTGCTTTACACACATCCTATAAAAGGCTCCTGAGCTGCAGACGTTTACTTGTATTTCCTGAGTTCATGCCTTTCCCCAGTCCTCAAGAACAGCTTTTGTGCTTGCAGAAAACTCCTGAATTAGTTCAGGAGGTCCAACTATAACTGTGCTCATGTATCTCAAAATTTGCAGGATTCATGTCTAAATAAGAAAACCCAGCCCCACGAGTGTAACAGAGTACAGCATTTACCTGTGCAAATACTGCTTTTTGGGCAGCAGAGACTCTGATTGCCTGCTGGTGGGTGCTTGTAGAAGATGGCCCCTGCATTGTTACACCAGATGTCATAGAGCCACCAGATCCATGCTTCACCGAGGCCTGAGGCACCGGCTGGCCAACCAAAAATGTGCCCTAGAAAGAAAAAAGGCAATTGTCAAAACAGTTTGAATATCAAGAATTCAACATTTCCCATTGTGCGAGAGTATCCCAGTCACTAGCTCCTCAAGTTCACATTTCCAGGACACAGTGAAATTTCTGGCTCTTCCTACATGGAATGGCTGAAAAAATGAAGGATGAGAGAAGCTGGGATTGTTCTCCTTAGGGCAAGAAAGGTCAAGGGGAGATTTAATATAGGTTTTCAAAATTATGAAGGCTTTGATAGAGTAGATAGGGAGAAACTGTTTCTGTAACCAGAGGACACAGGTTTGTCGTAATTGGCAAAAGAATCAGAAGGATGAGGAGATTTATTTTCACACAATGACTTGTTATGATCTGGAATGCACTGCCTAAAAGGGTGGTGGAAGCAGATTTTATAGTAACTTTCAAAAGGGAATTGGATTAATTCTTGAAAAGGAAAAATTCCAGGACTATGGGGAAACACTGGGTTTAATTGGATACCTCTTTCAAAGAACCAGCACCAAATGGCTTCCTCGTGTGCTGTAAGATTCTATGGAAAGCCACTGCTTTCGCATGTCAGACCAAGCCATAGACATTGCCTTCCGGCATTATGGCTTTTACCATCGCGTGTCAAGGGAATTGATGCTTGAGCAGAAGTGATTTCGAAATGAAGTTTTGCAGCTCATTAACACAATACATGTGAATATATTAAAAATGCTTCGTCAATTGGCTCAGCTATTTGCAGCAACTTTAAGGGTCTGTTTTTCAGAGCAGTTGCTGGGATTTAACGGCTTCATCCTGTGCTAAATGCTGGGTACTAAGAAATGGCATGACATTCCATTTGAATAAGACATGTCTAGAAACACAGAAACTACAACAGACCATTCAGCTCCTCAAGGCATTCAATTAAATCATGGTTGATCTGTATCTCAATTCCATTGACCAACCTTAACTTCATATCCCTTGATATCGTTACCTGACAAAATTCTCAGTCTTGAAAGCTACAATTGTCCTTGCATCCACAGCTTTTTTAGGGGATAGATTTCCAGATTTCCACTATCTGTTGTGTGAAAAAGTGTTTCCTGAATTCCCATTAAATGGCCTAGCTCTTACCTTTGTTAGAGGAAATCGTTCCTCTATAACTACTCCATTAAAACCTTTTAACATCAACACTGTGATTAGATCACACCTCAGCGTCCTAAACTCAAGGGAACTCAAACCAAGTTTAGGCAACCTATCTTCATAATTTAACCCTCTAAGCCCTGGTATCATTCTCCGCACAGCACTCACAGCGTACCAACTCGATCACTCCACCAGACCAGGAACGCTTTGAAGCCTGTCTGCTAATTATATCGTTGTTCCACTGATGGAGCAGAAATATTGCAGATATCACCAGAAACAGGTAAAAAAGCAGCATAGTGATATGTAAATCTTCGATGTGCTTTCATTTTTCAAAAAGTTCCAACCTCACAGAGCACCAGCCTCCAACTGCACCAGTGTGACATTTCCGACTCCCACACAAAGCAGCTTGTGGTCTCACTGATTGAGCCTGAATTTGATATCATTGTGTGCTGAATCCGGGGCATTTTTATACAATAACTGGATCGACCCTGTTCTAAAATCACTTCATTTGAGGACCCTTACAACAGAGGGAGCGAGAAAGAGACACAGACAGACAGAGAGATAAATGATGATAAATAAACAGAGAAGATACAGAAATAAAGATAGACATCAACAGAGATAGAGAGTAATTGAGATAAAAAGAGAAAGATACAGAGATATATAGAAAAAGACAGTGTTAAATAGAGAGCGAGAGATACAAAGAGAATGTTTATTGCCTTAGTCTGGGCTGTATTCAAACCCAGGACCCTGAGCTAAAACCCACGAAGGAAAAACAGCCCTTTCCACCACATTCACAACATCCAGTGAACTGAACACATTTTTGTTCCTGTATTCATGTATTTTGCTTACAAACATTTAAGGGGGAATGAACCCATTTAAATGTGAAGCATTTTGCCTGAAAATGAATGATGCCATTTTGTGGACTTGTCCTCCCAATGGGCAGTCTCACACAGCACAGACCACACTAGAGATTCAGTAGTGACACTGCATACAGCACGTGCTTGTATTACTAATCTACATAGCAAGAGTTTCAGGCAGGAGAAAACTGAGATTGATTGATTTTTGTTAGGTAAGGATATTAAGGGTGATGGAAGCAAGGCAGAGAGATGGAGTTAGAAATAGATCAGCACTGATCTAATTGAATGGTGCAGCAGGCTCAAGGGGCTGAATTGCCTACTCCCGTTCCTCTGTTCTAAGCCACTCCACCTATCCATAGTCATCCTAATAGCCCTGAATCTCATTTGCTGTCATGTGTCCACATAATTCCTTCTTGACCACTGAACAAAAGCAACACAAGTGTTGAATGGACGGCGATGGGTGGAAGTGTTCTGGAACTGACCTGTGGTGTCTGCTTGAGGACGTATGATGAGTAGCCCAGCTGCTGGTGTAATCCACTAACTACAGTGCCCTGAATGCTGCCAGTCGTGCTGGTCGATGTACCCTGCACTTGCTGCCCTGCTAAAAGAACAATGCCATGGGGTTAATCTCAATCAAAGTCCATATGAACACTACACGAATTAAAAGGTAATGATTATGAGCAGGAATTGTATAGCACACGTCCCAGTGTGTGGTGGGGGGAGCAGTAAGGATGAATGTAGGGGGGGGGGGGGGGGGGGCAGTCAGGATGGATGTGGAGTGGGGGCAGTAAGGACTGTCTGGGTGGGGGGGGGGTGGTGGTAAAGATGGATGTGGGGAGGCAGTGAGGACTGTGTTAGGGGGTGGGGCAGTAAGGACTGTGTGAAGGGGGGGCAGTAAAGACGGGTGTGGGGGGACCGTAAAAACAGGTGTGGAGGGGGGTGCAATAAGGATGGGTACGAGAGGGTCAATAAGGATGGGTGTGGGAGGTGCAATGAGTATGGGTGTAGCGGTGGGGGGGGCAGTAAGGACTGTGTGGAGGGGGGGGGGCAATAAGGATGGGCGCTTGTGTGTGGTGAGGTGGAAATAGGTGAGTTTGAGTCTAATCTCTGCTTCAACCCATTTGGGCTCAGTTGTGTGCTGTAGACATGACTATCAGCCTGTAAGAGATAGCAGACATGTGCTGGACCTGGAGTATTCAGTATGCTGAATAACCGGGGCACATTTTATAGACTGGCAAACTCAACAATTCTGTGTGAGAGGAGTAAATGGGCGGGATTTGACTTATTGATTAGTGACACACTATAACACACACACCACACAATTAACTGCAAAGACAGAGGGAGAAAAAACAATTTCAGCACAGTGAGCATTCTGATAAATAGCCACCCCCAAATGTGTAAACGCTCATCAACATTCTTCACTCTTTTAAGTTTGACACCACGCAGAATTCCCCTGGCCACAGATGGGACTGGGCCTTATCTGCGGCCTCAGACATATCCCTAGCGGCTGAACAGTGACTCTTCATCTGGGTCCCAGGCTCAGTTCTAAATTACAGGCAGGTCACCTGCTCCCAGGTTCCTGCAGTAGCCATTCTGCAGCGTTCACTGGGACAAGTACAACACTGGTCTGCATCATCTTCCAAACCCTGCTGTATATTGTAACACTTGGTACATTCTTGGTACAACCAATGGGAATTTTCCTTTGGATTGATTGGTCCTTTTCAGAGTTTTCGCTAAACCCAGACCATTGGGGATGAAAAGTATCGGGAGGGGAAGGTGTGTGGTGGGAAGGACCGAAAATCCCTGAAGAGCCACACGTCACTTCCATCACAGTGTCACAGTATTTAATGGCGCAATTAACTACATCATGTGTTTGGCAGGGGCTTGAGAGGCACTTTCATCTCTATCAAAGGTCATACCAGCTTCCATACCAGCTCTACATTCTAGCTTGACCCAAATAGCCCAGTGCAGAAAGATCTTACCTGTTGGGTTGGCGGCCCGCAGGATGGCCCATTGGGGTATCAGCAGCAGCTTGCCTTTGCCCGAGGGGTTCTTGCTGTTGGTTGTTAGGTAGAGTTTGGTCCCTGGGGGCAGATTAGCCAGGTTGGCCAAGTTGGTGGCTGGGAGTTGCAGTGTGGCCATAACTAAGGGGCACAAAACAAAAGGTGAGAGGAGATACAGACAAATCACAGCACTTAAACCATCTACTCTCGATTAGATTGGTTCTCACTCCCAGGCATCCTTTATGCTGTGTCAAAAAACTGGGTTTATCTGGACTGCCCGATAGGATGAAGTCCACTGTGATATTGATTGAAGGACCAAAATGGCCTCAGGTTCTGAAATGTTTCTGACGATATCCTGCTTGTGGTTTTATACAAAACCTAAAATACTCTTTTTATGACCAGTGCTGATTAGGTAATAGAAATGGAACTTGCTTCAGTACTTCCCGACCCTGTGTGAGCCAGCAGAGAAATATCACCCAAATCTCCTGAGCTCCCACTGTTTGCCAAAAATACCTGTTGGGATGTGTGAAAATTACAGATGGCTGCACCATGCTGTAATTGTGTGCCAGCTGTGGCTCAGTTGGTAGCACGTTTGTCTTTAAGACAGAAGGTTGTGGGTTCAAGTTCCACTCCAGGACTTGAGCACAAAAATCAAATATGATACACAGTGCAGTATTGAGGGAGTGCTGCACTGCTGGAGGTGCTATCTTTTGGATGAGACGTTAAACCGAGGTCCCGCCTGCCTTTTCAGGTAAATGTAAAGGATCCCCTGGTACTATTTTGAAGGAGTAGAGGAGTTACCTTCGGTATCCTGGCCAATATTTATCCCTCAATCAACATCACACAAACAGATTATTTGGTCATTATCACATTGCTGTTTCAGCGATCTTACTTTGCCCAAATTGGCAGCTGCGTCTCCTACATTACGATAGGGAAGACAATTCAAAAGTACTTCACTGGCTGTAAAGCACTTTGGGACCTTTGGTGATCATAAAAGGAGCTATATAAATGCAAGTCTTTCTTTTTGTAAGCACACCAACACAGTAGCCTACAGATAGACTAACAGGATTAGATATTCTCAAGCTGAAGGAACTGTGCTTCCTGTACCATAACTCATCCTTTATTCTATATATTAACTATTTGAACCCCTCAGTTAGATTGGATCTTACTCCCAGGCATCCTTTATTCTACATATATCACACTCCCAGGCATCTGTATTTCTCTAGGATAGCTTTGTGAGAACCCTACAGCAAAGTCCAGGTCGCAGGATTTCTATCCAAGGCTAGAGTCCATTTTGCGCCTTCTGCTCAAAGTTTGAGCGGGCTTTTCAGCCAGGTTTCAGGTCATATATCCACCTGACCAGCACATGCGTATTACACTGTATTTGCTGTTTGTGCTCAGTTACATAGGGCGAAGCAAAGAGATATCTTCTACTGGCAGTGAACCTAGCCAGTTAATATTAACAGACAAACTATGATTACATATTTATTAGGATAAAGCTTGGAATGGGACAAATTAAATCCCTGGGCAATGTTTACGAATCTTGGCATCTGGAAAAAAGAACTCTGCAATTTTTCTGACCATTGTCAGATTTCTTTTTTAGATAAAGCACACTTACTCAGTTCTGAGACTGAAAGACAAGCCCAAACCCACTACTAACATTTCTTAAACACAGTCAGTTCTTTCCCTTTTTTCCCTCCAGCCCTACAATGCTCAGAGAACGCTACATTCCTCCAACTCTGGCCTCTTGGGCATTCCCAATTTCCTTTCAGCTGGCTAAGCCCTGTGGCCTGGAATTCCATTCTGAAACCTCTGCACCTCTCTCTCGTCCATTAAGATGCTCCGGAAACCTACCTCTGACCAACCTGTCCTACTATATCCTTACATGGCTAGGTGACAAGTTTATTTGATAATGCTCCTGTTCTCCAGCAACATGCCCAAGCAGCTATTCTTCACTTGCAAGGCCTGACAGCAGGGGTTAGTCAGCAGGCTATTTGATGGCGCAGGTGAAGTTGATCCTGCTCTCGCCCACCTGTCAAACACTTGCATTTTCTGGGAGAAGTTCCGAGATGACAATGGAGAAGAGGGGAACTCTGGATGATTTTATCCCTCAATTACCTGAGAGCTCCAAGCAGAACAATGCAGTCCATGTTGCATGATATCAGCTAGGCTCAATGGCAGACCTCACCTGAATCAAGCCCCAATTCAGCACATAATCCAGGCTGACACTTCAACGCAGTACTGAAGGAATGCCACACTGTCAGAGGTAATGTCTTTCAGATCAGATAGTAAACCAAAGCCCTGTGTATCCTCTCAGGCATAAACAATCCCAAAGCATGCTTTAAAGTTGAGCAGGGGAGTTCTCCCCAGTGTTCTGGTCATTATTTATCTCACAAACAAAATCATGCAAAAACAGATTACCTTGTCATTTATCTCATTGCTGTTTGTGGGACCTTGCTGTACACAATTTGACTGCTGCGTCCAGACATTACAACAGTGACTACACTTTAATAGTATGTCACTGGTTGTGAGGTGCTTTGGGACATCATGAGGGCATAAATGCCAACTCTTTCTTTCTAACTCAGGGCAGACCAGGGATTAAAACTGGGACCTTCCTGGTCTGCAAGGGCTGCCCACTGAGTTAGCAGGATGTGGTGGGAATTTTGAACAAGGCAATAGGAGAGAAACTGAATGCTTGCGTTTGATACAGTCCTCACCATTTACAGTAGGTGCGTACATGCAAATGCAATTTGCCTGATATAGGTGATAGTGCTATTTACTCATGTCTTCTCTTGCATTCAGTGCACCTTAAGAGATGCAAACTAGCGAGTAAACACAGCTGTTCCTGCCTAAAATAAATAATGCACTCAAGATGTAATGAGCAGCAACTTTGAAATTCATGCTAACACAAATGGTCAATGGTTATCAGGTTGTGGCCGATATAAGCGACTGCATGTTTTAAACATGGATGTTTTAAGTTGTGGGGAGACTATTTTATTCCATGCTTTCAGCAGAATGTATGAGTGCATCAGATATATGGAACAGTTCCCAGTCCTGATTAAACTAGAAATGGAAATGCAAATCCTTTCAAAGGCAGGATAATTCCAGTGTTAACTCAAGGCTGGGATTGCCAACAAACATATACCAAATGGTTATGTTGTGTTCTCAAAAATACACGGCATATGAGAAAATATTTCTGCACCCCAGCAGTACCCTGAACAATAGTTGCTCCATGGATGGCTCCATTATGAAATACGGAACTGTGTTAAGGGTTTTTGCTTCCCACTCAAACACCAGGCTGCTAATTGACATTTGAAGCTTTCATGCTGTTATGTTGCCATCTGGTGGGCATCAAATATACTAATGTTTTGCTCAAACGACAGACCTCATTACAGGTTCTTCAATCCTCATTACTGGAGCCCATGAGCATGTTTTGTCAGCAGCAACAAAAAGATAGTCGGCCTGCAACCCAAAGGATATCAACACCAATGTATCTAATCACCGCTATACTGTACCGATGTATCTAATCATCCCTCTACTGTACTGACTTATATAATCACCCCTCTACTGTAGCGATGTACCTAATCACCCCTCTATTGTACCGAATTACATAATCACCCCTCTACTGTACGATGTACCTAATCATCCCACTACTGTACTGAATTATATAATCACCCCTCTACTGTACCGATGTACCTAATCATCCCACTACTGTACTGAATTATATAATCACCCCTCAACTGTACGATGTACCTAATCATCCCACTACTGTACTGACTTATATAATCACCCCTCTACTGTACGATGTATCTAATCATCCCTCTACTGTACTGACTTATATAATCACCCCTCTACTGTACCGACTTATATAATCACCCCTCTACTGTACCGATGTATCTAATCATCCCACTACTGTACTGACTTATATAATCACCTCTCTACTGTACCGACTTATATAATCACCCCTCTACTGTACCGATGTACCTAATCATCCCACTACTGTACTGACATATATAATCACCTCTCTACTGTACCGACTTATATAATCACCCCTCTACTGTACCGAAGTATTTAATCACCCCTCTACTGTACTGACTTATATAATCACCTCTCCACTGCACCGACCTATATAATCACTCCTCTACTGTACGATGTACCTAATCATTCCACTACTGTACTGACATATATAATCACCCCTCCACTGTACCGATGTACCTAATCATCCCACTACTGTACAGACATATATAATCACCCCTCCACTGCACCGATGTACCTAATCACCACTCTACTGTACTGACTTATATAATCACCCCTCCACTGTACCGATGTATCTAAACATCCCACTACTGTACTGACTTATATAATCACCTCTCTACTGTACCGACTTATATAATCACCCCTCTACTGTACCGATGTACCTAATCACCCCTCTACTGTACTGACTTATATAATCACCCCTCTACTGTACCGATGTATCTAATCATCCCTCTACTGTACTGACTTATATAATCACCCCTCTACTGTACCGATGTACCTAATCATCCCTCTACTGTACTGACTTATATAATCACCCCTCCACTGTACCGATGTACCTAATCATCCCACTACTGTACCGACTTATATAATCACCCCTCTACTGTAATGACTTATATAATCACCCCTCTACTGTACCGATGTATCTAATCATCCCACTACTGTACTGACTTATATAATCACCCCTCTACTGTACCGATGTACCTAATCACCCCTCTACTGTACTGACTTATATAATCACCTCTCTACTGTACCGACTTATATAATCACCCCTCTACTGTACAAATGTACCTAATCATTCCACTACTGTACTGTATTACATAATCACCCCTCTACTGTACTGACTTATATAATCACCCCTCCACTGTACCGATGTACCTAATCATTCCACTACTGTACTGTATTACATAATCACCCCTCTACTGTACTGACTTATATAATCACCCCTCCACTGTACCGATGTACCGAATCACCCCTCTACTGTACTGACTTATATAATCACCCCTCTACTGTACCGATGTATCGAATCATCCCACTACTGTACCGACTTATATAATCACCTCTCTGCTGTACCGACTTATATAATCACCCCTCCACTGTACCGATGTACCTAATCACCCCTCTACTGTACTGACTTATATAATCACCCCTCTACTGTACCGATGTATCGAATCATCCCACTACTGTACCGACTTATATAATCACCTCTCTACTGTACCGACTTATATAATCACCCCTCTACTGTACCGATGTACCTAATCACCCCTCTACTGTACTGACTTATATAATCACCCCTCTACTGTACCGATGTATCTAATCATCCCACTACTGTACTGACTTATATAATCACCCCTCTACTGTACCGATGTATCTAATCATCCCACTACTGTACTGACTTATATAATCACCTCTCTACTGTACCGACTTATATAATCACCCCTCTACTGTACCGATGTACCTAATCACCCCTCTACTGTACTGACTTATATAATCACCCCTCTACTGTACCGATGTATCTAATCATCCCACTACTGTACTGACTTATATAATCACCCCTCTACTGTACCGACGTATCTAATCATCCCACTACTGTCCTGACTTATATAATCACCCCTCTACTGTACCGATGTATCTAATCATCCCTCTACTGTACTGACTTATATAATCATCCCTCTACTGTACTGTCTTATATAATCACCCCTCTACTGTACCGATGTATCTAATCATCCCACTACTGTACTGAATTATATAATCACCCCACCACTGTACCGATGCATCTAATCATCCCACTACTGTACTGAATTATATAATCACCCCTCTACTGTACCGATGTATCTAATCATCCCACTACTGTACTGAATTATATAATCACCCCTCTACTGTACCGATGTATCTAATCATCCCACTACTGTACTGAATTATATAATCACCCCTCTACTGTACCGACGTATCTAATCATCCCACTACTGTCCTGACTTATATAATCACCCCTCTACTGTACCGATGTATCTAATCATCCCTCTACTGTACTGACTTATATAATCATCCCTCTACTGTACTGTCTTATATAATCACCCCTCTACTGTACCGATGTATCTAATCACCCCTCTACTGTACTGACTTATATAATCACCTCTCTACTGTACCGACTTATATAATCACCCCTCTACTGTACCGATGTATCTAATCATCCCACTACTGTACTGACTTATATAATCACCTCTCTACTGTACCGACTTATATAATCACCCCTCTACTGTACCGATGTATCTAATCATCCCACTACTGTACTGACTTATATAATCACCCCTCTACTGTACCGACTTATATAATCACCCCTCTACTGTACCGATGTATCTAATCACCCCTCAACTGTACTGACTTATATAATCACCTCTCTACTGTACCGATGTATCTAATCACCCCTCTACTGTACTGACTCATATAATCACCCCTCTACTGTACTGACTCATATAATCACCCCTCTACTGTGCGACTTATATAATCACCCCTCTACTGTACCGATGTATCTAATCACCCCTCTACTGTCCTGACTTATATAATCACCCCTCTACTGTACCGATGTACCTAATCATCCCAATACTGTACTGACTTATATAATCACCCCTCTACTGTACTGACTTATATAATCATCCCTCTACTGTACTGTCTTATATAATCACCCATCTACTGTACTGACTTATATAATCACCCCTCTACTGCACCGATGTATCTAATCATCCCTCTACTGTACTGACTTATATAATCACCTCTCTACTGTACCGACTTATATAATCACCCCTCTACTGTACCAATGTATCTAATCATCCCACTACTGTACTGACTTATATAATCACCCCTCTACTGTGCCGATGTATCTAATCACCCCTCTACTGTACTGACTTATATAATCACCCCTCTACTGTACCGATGTATCTAATCACCCCTCTACTGTCCTGACTTATATAATCACCCCTCTACTGTACCGATGTACCTAATCATCCCAATACTGTACTGACTTATATAATCACCCCTCTACTGTACCGATGTATCTAATCACCCCTCTACTGTCCTGACTTATATAATCACCCCTCTACTGTACTGACTTATATAATCACCCCTCTACTGTGCCGATGTATCTAATCATCCCACTACTGTACTGACATATATAATCACCCCTCTACTGTACCGATGTATCTAATCACCCCTCTACTGTCCTGACTTATATCATCACCCCTCTACTGTACTGACTTATATAATCACCCCTCTACTGTACCGATGTATCTAATCATCCCTCTACTGTACTGACTTATATAATCATCCCTCTACTGTACCGACTTATATAATCACCCCTCTACTGTACCGATGTACCTAATCACCCCTCTACTGTACTGACTTATATAATCACCCCTCTACTGTACCGATGTACCTAATCACCCCTCTTCTGTACTGACTTATATAATCACCCCTCTACTGTACCGATGTATCTAATCATCCCACTACTGTACTGACATATATAATCACCTCTCTACTGTACCGACTTATATAATCACCCCTCTACTGTACCGATGTACCTAATCACCCCTCTTCTGTACTGACTTATATAATCACCCCTCTACTGTACCGATGTATCTAATCATCCCTCTACTGTACTGACTTATATAATCATCCCTCTACTGTACCGACTTATATAATCACCCCTCTACTGTACCGATGTACCTAATCACCCCTCTTCTGTACTGACTTATATAATCACCCCTCTACTGTACCGATGTATCTAATCACCCCTCTTCTGTACTGACTTATATAATCACCCCTCTACTGTACCGATGTATCTAATCATCCCACTACTGTACTGACTTATATAATCACCTCTCTACTGTACCGACTTATATAATCACCCCTCTACTGTACCGATGTATCTAATCATCCCACTACTGTACTGACTTATATAATCACCTCTCTACTGTACTGACTTATATAATCACCCCTCTACTGTACCGATGTATCTAATCATCCCACTACTGTACTGACTTATATAATCACCCCTCTACTGTACTGACTTATATAATCACCTCTCTACTGTACCGATGTATCTAATCACCCCTCTACTGTACTGACTCATATAATCACCCCTCTACTGTACTGACTCATATAATCACCCCTCTACTGTGCGACTTATATAATCACCCCTCTACTGTACCGATGTATCTAATCACCCCTCTACTGTACTGACTTATATAATCATCCCTCTACTGTACCGATGTATCTAATCACCCCTCTACTGTCCTGACTTATATAATCACCCCTCTACTGTACCGATGTACCTAATCATCCCAATACTGTACTGACTTATATAATCACCCCTCTACTGTACTGACTTATATAATCACCCCTCTACTGTACCGATGTATCTAATCATCCCTCTACTGTACTGACTTATATAATCATCCCTCTACTGTACTGTCTTATATAATCACCCATCTACTGTACTGACTTATATAATCACCTCTCTACTGTACCGACTTATATAATCACCCCTCTACTGTACCAATGTATCTAATCATCCCACTACTGTACTGACTTATATAATCACCCCTCTACTGTGCGACTTATATAATCACCCCTCTACTGTGCCGATGTATCTAATCACCCCTCTACTGTACTGACTTATATAATCACCCCTCTACTGTATCGATGTATCTAATCACCCCTCTACTGTCCTGACTTATATAATCACCCCTCTACTGTACCGATGTATCTAATCATCCCTCTACTGTACTGACTTATATAATCATCCCTCTACTGTACCGACTTATATAATCACCCCTCTACTGTACCGATGTACCTAATCACCCCTCTACTGTACTGACTGATATAATCACCCCTCTACTGTACCGATGTACCTAATCACCCCTCTTCTGTACTGACTTATATAATCACCCCTCTACTGTATCGATGTATCTAATCATCCCTCTACTGTACTGACTTATATAATCACCTCTCTACTGTACCGACTTATATAATCACCCCTCTACTGTACGATGTATCTAATCACCCCTCTACTGTACTGACTTATATAATCACCTCTCTACTGTACCAACTTATATTAATCACCCCTCTACTGTACCGATGTATCCAATCATCCCACTACTGTACTGACTTATATAATCACCCCTCTACTGTACCGATGTATCCAATCATCCCACTACTGTACTGACTTATATAATCACCCCTCTACTGTACCGATGTATCCAATCATCCCACTACTGGACTGACTTATATAATCACCCCTCTACTGTACGATGTACCTAATCATTCCACTACTGTACTGACTTATATAATCACCCCTCTACTGTACGATGTACCTAATCATTCCACTACTGTACTGACTTATATAATCACCCCTCTACTGTACGATGTACCTAATCATTCCACTACTGTACTGACTTATATAATCACCCCTCTACTGTACCGATGTATCTAATCATCCCACTACTGTACTGACATATATAATCACCCCTCTACTGTACGATGTACCTAATCATTCCACTACTGTACTGACTTATATAATCACCCCTCTACTGTACCGATGTATCTAATCATCCCACTACTGTACTGACATATATAATCACCCCTCTACTGTACGATGTACCTAATCATTCCACTACTGTACTGACTTATATAATCACCTCTCTACTGTACCGATGTATCTAATCATCCCTCTACTGTACTGACTTATATAATCACCCCTCCACTGTACCGATGTATCTAATCATCCCTCTACTGTACTGACTTATATAATCACCTCTCTACTGTACCGACTTATATAATCACCCCTCCACTGTACCGATGTATCTAATCATCCCACTACTGTACTGACTTATATAATCACCCCTCTACTGTACCGATGTATCTAATCATCCCACTACTGTACTGACTTATATAATCACCCCTCTACTGTACCGATGTATCTAATCATCCCTCTACTGTACTGACTTATATAATCACCTCTCTACTGTACTGACATATATAATCACCCCTCTACTGTACGATGTACCTAATCATTCCACTACTGTACTGACTTATATAATCACCTCTCTACTGTACCGATGTATCTAATCATCCCTCTACTGTACTGACTTATATAATCACCCCTCCACTGTACCGATGTATCTAATCATCCCTCTACTGTACTGACTTATATAATCACCTCTCTACTGTACCGACTTATATAATCACCCCTCCACTGTACCGATGTATCTAATCATCCCACTACTGTACTGACTTATATAATCACCCCTCTACTGTACCGATGTATCTAATCATCCCTCTACTGTACTGACTTATATAATCACCCCTCCACTGTACCGATGTATCTAATCATCCCTCTACTGTACTGACTTATATAATCACCTCTCTACTGTACCGACTTATATAATCACCCCTCCACTGTACCGATGTATCTAATCATCCCACTACTGTACTGACTTATATAATCACCCCTCTACTGTACCGATGTATCTAATCATCCCACTACTGTACTGACTTATATAATCACCCCTCCACTGTACCGATGTATCTAATCATCCCTCTACTGTACTGACTTATATAATCACCCCTCCACTGTACCGATGTATCTAATCATCCCACTACTGTACTGACTTATATAATCACCCCTCTACTGTACCGATGTATCGAATCATCCCACTACTGTACTGAATTATATAATCACCCCTCGACTGTACCGACTTATATAATCACCCCTCCACTGTATCGATGTATCTAATCATCCCACTACTGTACTGACTTATATAATCACCCCTCTACTGTACCGATGTATCGAATCATCCCACTACTGTACTGACTTATATAATCACCTCTCTACTGTACCGACTTATATAATCACCCCTCCACTGTACCGATGTATCTAATTATCCCACTACTGTACTGACTTATATAATCACCTCTCTACTGTACCGACTTATATAATCACCCCTCTACTGTACCGACTTATATAATCACCCCTCCACTGTATCGATGTATCTAATCATCCCACTACTGTACTGACTTATATAATCACCCCTCTACTGTACCGATGTATCGAATCATCCCACTACTGTACTGACTTATATAATCACCTCTCTACTGTACCGACTTATATAATCACCCCTCCACTGTACCGATGTATCGAATCATCCCACTACTGTACTGACTTATATAATCACCTCTCTACTGTACTGACTTATATAATCACCTCTCTACTATACCGACTTATATAATCACCCCTCCACTGTACCGATGTATCGAATCATCCCACTACTGTACTGACTTATATAATCACCTCTCTACTGTACTGACTTATATAATCACCCCTCTACTGTACCGATGTATCTAATCATCCCACTACTGTACTGACTTATATAATCACCCCTCTACTGTACTGATGTATCTAATCATCCCACTACTGTACTGAATTATATAATCACCCCTCTACTGTACCGATGTACCTAATCACCCCTCTACTGTACTGACTTATATAATCACCCCTCTACTGTACCGATGTATCTAATCATCCCACTACTGTACTGACTTATATAATCACCTCTCTACTGTACTGACTTATATAATCACCTCTCTACTGTACCGACTTATATAATCACCCCTCCACTGTACCGATGTATCGAATCATCCCACTACTGTACTGACTTATATAATCACCTCTCTACTGTACTGACTTATATAATCACCCCTCTACTGTACCGATGTATCTAATCATCCCACTACTGTACTGACTTATATAATCACCCCTCTACTGTACTGATGTATCTAATCATCCCACTACTGTACTGAATTATATAATCACCCCTCTACTGTACCGATGTATCTAATCATCCCACTACTGAACTGACTTATATAATCACCCCTCTACTGTACCGATGTACCTAATCACCCCTCTACTGTACTGACTTATATAATCACCCCTCTACTGTACCGATGTATCTAATCATCCCACTACTGTACTGACTTATATAATCACCCCTCTACTGTACTGACTTATATAATCACCCCTCTACTGTACCGACTTATATAATCACCCCTCTACTGTACCGATGTATCTAATCATCCCACTACTGAACTGACTTATATAATCACCCCTCTACTGTACCGATGTATCTAATCATCCCACTACTGTACTGACTTAGATAATCACCCCTCCACTGTACCGATGTACCTAATCACCCCTCTACTGTACTGACTTATATAATCACCCCTCTACTGTACCGATGTATCTAATCATCCCACTACTGTACTGACTTAGATAATCACCCCTCCACTGTACCGATGTATCTAATCACCCCTCTACTGTACTGACTCATATAATCACCCCTCTACTGTACTGACTTATATAATCACCCCTCTACTGTACGACTTATATAATCACCCCTCTACTGAACCGATGTATCTAATCACCCCTCTACTGTACTGACTTAAATAATCACCCCTCTACTGTACTGACTTATATAATCACCCCTCTACTGTACCGACTTATATAATCACCCCTCTACTGTACTGACTTATATAATCACCCCTCTACTGTACCGATGTATCTAATCACCCCTCTACTGTCCTGACTTATATAATCACCCCTCTACTGTACCGATGTATCTAATCACCCCTCTACTGTCCTGACTTATATAATCACCTCTCTACTGTACTGACTTATATAATCACCTCTCTACTGTACCGACTTATATAATCACCCCTCCACTGTACCGATGTATCGAATCATCCCACTACTGTACTGACTTATATAATCACCTCTCTACTGTACTGACTTATATAATCACCCCTCTACTGTACCGATGTATCTAATCATCCCACTACTGTACTGACTTATATAATCACCCCTCTACTGTACTGATGTATCTAATCATCCCACTACTGTACTGAATTATATAATCACCCCTCTACTGTACCGATGTATCTAATCATCCCACTACTGAACTGACTTATATAATCACCCCTCTACTGTACCGATGTACCTAATCACCCCTCTACTGTACTGACTTATATAATCACCCCTCTACTGTACCGATGTATCTAATCATCCCACTACTGTACTGACTTATATAATCACCCCTCTACTGTACTGACTTATATAATCACCCCTCTACTGTACCGACTTATATAATCACCCCTCTACTGTACCGATGTATCTAATCATCCCACTACTGAACTGACTTATATAATCACCCCTCTACTGTACCGATGTATCTAATCATCCCACTACTGTACTGACTTAGATAATCACCCCTCCACTGTACCGATGTACCTAATCACCCCTCTACTGTACTGACTTATATAATCACCCCTCTACTGTACCGATGTATCTAATCATCCCACTACTGTACTGACTTAGATAATCACCCCTCCACTGTACCGATGTATCTAATCACCCCTCTACTGTACTGACTCATATAATCACCCCTCTACTGTACTGACTTATATAATCACCCCTCTACTGTACGACTTATATAATCACCCCTCTACTGAACCGATGTATCTAATCACCCCTCTACTGTACTGACTTAAATAATCACCCCTCTACTGTACTGACTTATATAATCACCCCTCTACTGTACCGACTTATATAATCACCCCTCTACTGTACTGACTTATATAATCACCCCTCTACTGTACCGATGTATCTAATCACCCCTCTACTGTCCTGACTTATATAATCACCCCTCTACTGTACCGATGTATCTAATCACCCCTCTACTGTCCTGACTTATATAATCACCCCTCTACTGTACCGATGTACCTAATCCTCCCACTACTGTACTGACTTATAAAATCACCCCTCTACTTTACTGACTTATATAATCACCCCTCTACTTTACTGATGTATCTAATCCTCCCACTACTGTTCTGACTTATATAATCACCCCTCTACTGTACCGACTTATATAATCACCCCTCTACTGTACCGACTTATATAATCACCCCTCTACTGTACTGACTTATATAATCACCCCTCTACTGTACCGATGTATCTAATCCTCCCACTACTGTACTGACTTATAAAATCACCCCTCTACTTTACTGACTTATATAATCACCCCTCTACTTTACTGATGTATCTAATCCTCCCACTACTGTACTGACTTATATAATCACCCCTCTACTGTCCTGACTTATATAATCACCCCTCTACTGTACCGATGTATCTAATCATCCCTCTACTGTACTGACTTATAAAATCACCCCTCTACTTTACTGACTTATATAATCACCCCTCTACTTTACTGATGTATCTAATCCTCCCACTACTGTACTGACTTATAAAATCACCCCTCTACTTTACTGACTTATATAATTACCCCTCTACTTTACTGATGTATCTAATCCTCCCACTACTGTACTGACTTATATAATCACCCCTCTACTGTACTGACTTATATAATCACCCCTCTACTGTACCGATGTATATAATCCTCCCACTACTGTACTGACTTATAAAATCACCCCTCTACTTTACTGACTTATATAATCACCCCTCTACTTTACTGATGTATCTAATCCTCCCACTACTGTACTGACTTATATAATCACCCCTCTACTGTCCTGACTTATATAATCTCCCCTCTACTGTACCGATGTATCTAATCCTCCCACTACTGTACTGACTTATAAAATCACCCCTCTACTTTACTGACTTATATAATCATCCCTCTACTGCACTGTCTTATATAATCACCCATCTACTGTACTGACTTATACAATCACCCCTCTACTGTACCGATGTATCTAATCATCCCACTACTGTACTGACTTATATAATCACCCCTCTACTGTACTGACTTATATAATCACCCCTCTACTGTACCGATGTATCTAATCATCCCTCTACTGTACTGACTTATACAATCACCCCTCTACTGTACCGATGTATCTAATCATCCCACTACTGTACTGACTTATATAATCACCCCTCTACTGTACCAATGTATCAAATCATCCCTCTACTGTACTGACTTACATAATCACCCCTCTACTGTACCGATGTATCTAATCATCCCAGTACTGTACTGACTTATATAATCACCCCTCTACTGTACCGATGTATCTAATCATCCCACTACTGTACTGACTTATATAATCACCCCTCTACTGTACCGATGTATCTAATCATCCCACTACTGTACTGACTTATATAATCACCCCTCTACTGTACCGATGTATCTAATCATCCCACTACTGTACTGACTTATATAATCACCCCTCTACTGTACTGACTTATATAATCACCCCTCTACTGTACCGATGTATCTAATCATCCCACTACTGTACTGACTTATATAATCACCCCTCTACTGTACCAATGTATCAAATCATCCCTCTACTGTACTGACTTACATAATCACCCCTCTACTGTACCGATGTATCTAATCATCCCTCTACTGTACTGACTTATATAATCACCCCTCGACTGTACCGATGTATCTAATCATCCCACTACTGTACTGACTTATATAATCACCCCTCTACTGTACCGATGTATCTAATCATCCCACTACTGTACTGACTTATATAATCACCCCTCTACTGTACCGATGTATCTAATCATCCCACTACTGTACTGACTTATATAATCACCCCTCTACTGTACCGATGTATCTAATCATCCCACTACTGTACTGACTTATATAATCACCCCACTACTGTACTGACTTACATAATCACCCCTCTACTGTACCGATGTATCTAATCATCCCTCTACTGTACTGACTTATATAATAACCCCTCTACTGTACCGATGTATCTAATCATCGCACTACTGTACTGACTTATATAATCACCCCTCTACTGTACTGACTTATATAATCACCCCTCTACTGTACCGATGTATCTAATCATCCCACTACTGCACTGACTTATATAATCACCCCTCTACTGTCCTGACTTATATAATCACCCCTCTACTGTACCGATGTATCTAAACATCCCACTACTGCACTGACTTATATAATCACCCCTCTACTGTCCTGACTTATATAATCACCCCTCTACTGTACCGATGTATCTAATCATCCCACTACTGTACTGACTTATATAATCACCCCTCTACTGTACCGATGTATCAAATCATCCCTCTACTGTACTGACTTATATAATCACCCCTCTACTGTACCGATGTATCTAATCATCCCTCTACTGTACTGACTTATATAATCACCCCTCTACTGTACCGATGTATCTAATCATCCCACTACTGTACTGACTTATATAATCACCCCTCTACTGTACTGACTTACATAATCACCCCTCTACTGTACTGACTTACATAATCACCCCTCTACTGTACCGATGTATCAAATCATCCCTCTACTGTCCTGACTTATATAATCACCCCTCTACTGTACCGATGTATCTAATCATCCCTCTACTGTCCTGACTTATATAATCACCCCTCTACTGTACTGACTTATATAATCACCCCTCTACTGTACTGACTTACATAATCACCCCTCTACTGTACTGACTTCTCTAATCACCCCTCTACTGTACGGACTTATATAATCACCCCTCTACTGTACGGACTTATATAATCACCCCTCTACTGTTCCGATGTATCTAATCATCCCACTACTGTACTGACCTATATAATCACCCCTCTACTGTACTGACTTATATAATCACCCCTCTACTGTACCGATGTATCTAATCATCCCACTACTGTACTGACTTATATTATCACCCCTCTACTGGACCGATGTATCTAATCATCCCACTACTGTACTGACTTATATAATCACCCCTCTACTGTACTGACTTACATAATCACCCCTCTACTGTACCGATGTATCTAATCATTCCACTACTGTACTGACTTATATAATCACCCCTCTACTGTACTGACTTATCTAATCACCCCTCTACTGTACCGATGTATCTAATCATCCCACTACTGTACTGACTTACATAATCACCCCTCTACTGTACCGATGTATCTAATCATCCCTCTACTGTACTGACTTATATAATAACCCCTCTACTGTACCGATGTATCTAATCATCCCACTACTGTACTGACTTATATAATCACCCCTCTACTGTACTGACTTATATAATCACCCCTCTACTGTACCGATGTATCTAATCATCCCACTCCTGCATGACTTATATAATCACCCCTCTACTGTACCGATGTATCTAAACATCCCACTACTGCACTGACTTATATAATCACCCCTCTACTGTCCTGACTTATATAATCACCCCTCTACTGTACCGATGTATCTAATCATCCCACTACTGTACTGACTTATATAATCACCCCTCTACTGTACCGATGTATCAAATCATCCCTCTACTGTACTGACTTATATAATCACCCCTCTACTGTACCGATGTATCTAATCATCCCTCTACTGTACTGACTTATATAATCACCCCTCTACTGTACCGATGTATCTAATCATCCCACTACTGTACTGACTTATATAATCACCCCTCTACTGTACTGACTTAGATAATCACCCCTCTACTGTACTGACTTACATAATCACCCCTCTACTGTACCGATGTATCAAATCATCCCTCTACCGTCCTGACTTATATAATCACCCCTCTACTGTACTGACTTATATAATCACCCCTCTACTGTACCGATGTATCTAATCATCCCTCTACTGTCCTGACTTATATAATCACCCCTCTACTGTACTGACTTATATAATAACCCCTCTACTGTACTGACTTACATAATCACCCCTCTACTGTACTGACTTATATTATCACCCCTCTACTGTACCGATGTATCTAATCATCCCACTACTGTACTGACTTCTCTAATCACCCCTCTACTGTACTGACTTATATAATCACCCCTCTACTGTACTGACTTATATAATCACCCCTCTACTGTACCGATGTATCTAATCATCCCACTACTGTACTGACTTATATAATCACCCCTCTACTGTACCGATGTATCAAATCATCCCTCTACTGTACTGACTTACATAATCACCCCTCTACTGTACCGATGTATCTAATCATCCCTCTACTGTACTGACTTATATAATCACCCCTCTACTGTCCTGATGTATCTAATCATCCCACTACTGTACTGACTTATACAATCACCCCTCTACTGTACCGATGTATCAAATCATCCCTCTACTGTACTGACTTATATAATCACCCCTCTACTGTACCGATGTATCTAATCATCCCACTACTGTACTGACTTATATAATCACCCCTCTACTGTACCTATGTATCTAATCATCCCACTACTGTACTGACTTATATAATCACCCCTCTACTGTGCTGACTTATATAATCACCCCTCTACTGTACCGATGTATCTAATCATCCCACTACTGTACTGACTTATATAATCACCCCTCTACTGTACTGACTTATATAATCACCCCTCTACTGTACTGACTTATATAATCACCCCTCTACTGTACCGATGTATCTAATCATCCCACTACTGTACTGACTTATATAATCACCCCTCTACTGTACCGATGTATCTAAACATCCCACTACTGCACTGACTTATATAATCACCCCTCTACTGTCCTGACTTATATAATCACCCCTCTACTGTACCGATGTATCTAATCATCCCACTACTGTACTGACTTATATAATCACCCCTCCACTGTACCGATGTATCAAATCATCCCTCTACTGTACTGACTTATATAATCACCCCTCTACTGTCCTGACTTATATAATCACCCCTCTACTGTACTGACTTATATAATCACCCCTCTACTGTACCGATGTATCAAATCATCCCTCCACTGTACTGACTTATATAATCACCCCTCTACTGTACCGATGTATCTAATCATCCCACTACTGTACTGACTTATATAATCACCCCTCTACTGTACTGACTTATATAATCACCCCTCTACTGTACCGATGTATCTAATCATCCCACTACTGTACTGACTTATATAATCACCCCTCTACTGTACCGATGTATCTAATCATCCCACTACTGTACTGACTTATATAATCACCCCTCTACTGTACCGATGTATCAAATCATCCCTCTACTGTACTGACTTATATAATCACCCCTCTACTGTCCTGACTTATATAATCACCCCTCTACTGTACTGACTTATATAATCACCCCTCCACTGTACCGATGTATCAAATCATCCCTCTACTGTACTGACTTATATAATCACCCCTCTACTGTACCGATGTATCTAATCATCCCACTACTGTACTGACTTATATAATCACCCCTCTACTGTACTGACTTATATAATCACCCCTCTACTGTACCGAAGTATCTAATCATCCCACTACTGTACTGACTTATATAATCACCCCTCTACTGTACCGATGTATCTAATCATCCCACTACTGTACTGACTTATATAATCACCCCTCTACTGTCCTGACTTATATAATCACCCCTCTACTGTACTGACTTATATAATCACCCCTCTACTGTACCGATGTATCTAATCATCCCACTACTGTACTGACTTATATAATCACCCCTCTACTGTACTGACTTACATAATCACCCCTCTACTTTACTGACTTATATAATCACCCCTCTACTGTACCGATGTATCTAATCATCCCACTACTGTAATGACTTATCTAATCATCCCTCTACTGTACCGATGTATCTAATCATCCCACTACTGTACTGACTTATCTAATCATCCCTCTACTGTACCGATGTATCTAATCATCCCACTACTGTACTGACTTATATAATCACCCCTCTACTGTACTGACTTATATAATCACCCCTCTACTGTACCGATGTATCTAATCATCCCTCTACTGTACTGACTTATATAATCACCCCTCTACTGTACCGATGTATCTAATCATCCCACTACTGTACTGACTTATATAATCACCCCTCTACTGTACTGACTTATATAATAACCCCTCTACTGCACCGATGTATCTAATCCTCCCTCTACTGTACTGACTTATATAATAACCCCTCTACTGCACCGATGTACCTAATCATCCCACTACTGTACTGACTTATATAATCACCCCTCTACTGTACCGATGTATCTAATCATCCCACTACTGTACTGACTTATATAATCACCCCTCTACTGTACTGACTTATATAATCACCCCTCTACTGTACCGATGTATCTAATCATCCCACTACTGTACTGACTTATATAATCACCCCTCTACCGTACTGACTCATATAATCACCCCTCTACTGTACCGATGTATCTAATCATCCCTCTACTGTACTGACTTATATAATCACCCCTCTACTGTCCTGACTTATATAATCACCCCTCTACTGTACTGACTTATATAATCACCCCTCTACTGTACCGATGTATCAAATCATCCCTCTACTGTACTGACTTATATAATCACCCCTCTACTGTACCGATGTATCTAATCATCCCACTACTGTACTGACTTATATAATCACCCCTCTACTGTACTGACTTATATAATCACCCCTCTACTGTACCGATGTATCTAATCATCCCACTACTGTACTGACTTATATAATCACCCCTCTACTGTACCGATGTATCTAATCATCCCACTACTGTACTGACTTATATAATCACCCCTCTACTGTACCGATGTATCAAATCATCCCTCTACTGTACTGACTTATATAATCACCCCTCTACTGTCCTGACTTATATAATCACCCCTCTACTGTACTGACTTATATAATCACCCCTCCACTGTACCGATGTATCAAATCATCCCTCTACTGTACTGACTTATATAATCACCCCTCTACTGTACCGATGTATCTAATCATCCCACTACTGTACTGACTTATATAATCACCCCTCTACTGTACTGACTTATATAATCACCCCTCTACTGTACCGATGTATCTAATCATCCCACTACTGTACTGACTTATATAATCACCCCTCTACTGTACCGATGTATCTAATCATCCCACTACTGTACTGACTTATATAATCACCCCTCTACTGTCCTGACTTATATAATCACCCCTCTACTGTACTGACTTATATAATCACCCCTCTACTGTACCGATGTATCAAATCATCCCTCTACTGTACTGACTTATATAATCACCCCTCTACTGTCCTGACTTATATAATCACCCCTCTACTGTACTGACTTATATAATCACCCCTCTACTGTACCGATGTATCAAATCATCCCTCTACTGTACTGACTTATATAATCACCCCTCTACTGTACCGATGTATCTAATCATCCCACTACTGTACTGACTTATATAATCACCCCTCTACTGTACTGACTTATATAATCACCCCTCTACTGTACCGATGTATCAAATCATCCCTCTACTGTACTGACTTATATAATCACCCCTCTACTGTACCGATGTATCTAATCATCCCACTACTGTACTGACTTATATAATCACCCCTCTACTGTACTGACTTATATAATCACCCCTCTACTGTACCGAAGTATCTAATCATCCCACTACTGTACTGACTTATATAATCACCCCTCTACTGTACCGATGTATCTAATCATCCCACTACTGTACTGACTTATATAATCACCCCTCTACTGTCCTGACTTATATAATCACCCCTCTACTGTACTGACTTATATAATCACCCCTCTACTGTACCGATGTATCTAATCATCCCACTACTGTACTGACTTATATAATCACCCCTCTACTGTACTGACTTACATAATCACCCCTCTACTTTACTGACTTATATAATCACCCCTCTACTGTACCGATGTATCTAATCATCCCACTACTGTAATGACTTATCTAATCATCCCTCTACTGTACCGATGTATCTAATCATCCCACTACTGTACTGACTTATCTAATCATCCCTCTACTGTACCGATGTATCTAATCATCCCACTACTGTAATGACTTATCTAATCATCCCTCTACTGTACCGATGTATCTAATCATCCCACTACTGTAATGACTTATCTAATCATCCCTCTACTGTACCGATGTATCTAATCATCCCACTACTGTAATGACTTATCTAATCATCCCTCTACTGTACCGATGTATCTAATCATCCCACTACTGTACTGACTTATATAATCACCCCTCTACTGTACTGACTTATATAATCACCCCTCTACTGTACCGATGTATCTAATCATCCCTCTACTGTACTGACTTATATAATCACCCCTCTACTGTACCGATGTATCTAATCATCCCACTACTGTACTGACTTATATAATCACCCCTCTACTGTACTGACTGATATAATCACCCCTCTACTGCACCGATGTACCTAATCATCCCACTACTGTACTGACTTATATAATCACCCCTCTACTGTACTGACTTATATAATCACCCCTCTACTGTACCGATGTATCTAATCATCCCACTACTGTACTGACTTATATAATCACCCCTCTACCGTACTGACTTATATAATCACCCCTCTACTGTACCGATGTATCTAATCATCCCTCTACTGTACTGACTTATATAATCACCCCTCTACTGTCCTGACTTATATAATCACCCCTCTACTGTACCGATGTATCAAATCATCCCTCTACTGTACTGACTTATATAATCACCCCTCTACTGTACCGATGTATCTAATCATCCCACTACTGTACTGACTTATATAATCACCCCTCTACTGTACTGACTTATATAATCACCCCTCTACTGTACCGATGTATCTAATCATCCCACTACTGTACTGACTTATATAATCACCCCTCTACTGTACCGATGTATCTAATCATCCCACTACTGTACTGACTTATATAATCACCCCTCTACTGTACCGATGTATCAAATCATCCCTCTACTGTACTGACTTATATAATCACCCCTCTACTGTCCTGACTTATATAATCACCCCTCTACTGTACTGACTTATATAATCACCCCTCCACTGTACCGATGTATCAAATCATCCCTCTACTGTACTGACTTATATAATCACCCCTCTACTGTACCGATGTATCTAATCATCCCACTACTGTACTGACTTATATAATCACCCCTCTACTGTACTGACTTATATAATCACCCCTCTACTGTACCGATGTATCTAATCATCCCACTACTGTACTGACTTATATAATCACCCCTCTACTGTACCGATGTATCTAATCATCCCACTACTGTACTGACTTATATAATCACCCCTCTACTGTCCTGACTTATATAATCACCCCTCTACTGTACTGACTTATATAATCACCCCTCTACTGTACCGATGTATCTAATCATCCCACTACTGTACTGACTTATATAATCACCCCTCTACTGTACCGATGTATCTAATCATCCCACTACTGTACTGACTTATATAATCACCCCTCTACTGTACCGATGTATCAAATCATCCCTCTACTGTACTGACTTATATAATCACCCCTCTACTGTCCTGACTTATATAATCACCCCTCTACTGTACTGACTTATATAATCACCCCTCCACTGTACCGATGTATCAAATCATCCCTCTACTGTACTGACTTATATAATCACCCCTCTACTGTACCGATGTATCTAATCATCCCACTACTGTACTGACTTATATAATCACCCCTCTACTGTACTGACTTATATAATCACCCCTCTACTGTACCGAAGTATCTAATCATCCCACTACTGTACTGACTTATATAATCACCCCTCTACTGTACCGATGTATCTAATCATCCCACTACTGTACTGACTTATATAATCACCCCTCTACTGTCCTGACTTATATAATCACCCCTCTACTGTACTGACTTATATAATCACCCCTCTACTGTACCGATGTATCTAATCATCCCACTACTGTACTGACTTATATAATCACCCCTCTACTGTACTGACTTACATAATCACCCCTCTACTTTACTGACTTATATAATCACCCCTCTACTGTACCGATGTATCTAATCATCCCACTACTGTAATGACTTATCTAATCATCCCTCTACTGTACCGATGTATCTAATCATCCCACTACTGTACTGACTTATCTAATCATCCCTCTACTGTACCGATGTATCTAATCATCCCACTACTGTACTGACTTATATAATCACCCCTCTACTGTACTGACTTATATAATCACCCCTCTACTGTACCGATGTATCTAATCATCCCTCTACTGTACTGACTTATATAATCACCCCTCTACTGTACCGATGTATCTAATCATCCCACTACTGTACTGACTTATATAATCACCCCTCTACTGTACTGACTTATATAATAACCCCTCTACTGCACCGATGTATCTAATCATCCCTCTACTGTACTGACTTATATAATAACCCCTCTACTGCACCGATGTACCTAATCATCCCACTACTGTACTGACTTATATAATCACCCCTCTACTTAATGATGTATATAATCACCCCTCTACTTAATGATGTATCTAATCACCCCTCTACTTAATGATGTATCTAATCACCCCTCTACTTTACTGATGTATCTAATCACCCCTCTACTTAATGATGTATCTAATCACCCCTCCACTTTACTGATGTATATAATCACCCCTCTACTTTACTGATGTATCTAATCACCCCTCTACTTTACTGATGTATATAATCACCCCTCTACTTTACTGATGTATATAATCACCCCTCTACTTTACTGATGTATATAATCACCCCTCTACTTTACTGATGTATCTAATCACCCATCTGCTGTACTGATGTATCTAATCACCCCTCTACTTAATGATGTATCTCATCACCCATCTACTTTACTGATGTATCTAGTCACCCCTCTACTTAATGGTGTATCTCATCAGCCCTCTACTTTACTGATGTATCTAATCACCCCTCTACTTTACTGATGTATCTAATCACCCCTCTACTTAATGATGTATCTAATCACCCCTCCACTTTACTGATGTATCTAATCACCCCTCTACTTTACTGATGTATCTAATCACCCCTCTACTTAATGATGTATATAATCACCCCTCTGCTTTACTGATGTATCTAATCACCCCTCTACTTAATGATGTATATAATCACCCCTCTACTTTACTGATGTATATAATCACCCCTCTACTTTACTGATGCATCTAATCACCCCTCTACTTAATGATGTATATAATCACCCCTCTACTTTACTGATGTATCTAATCACCCCTCTACTTTACTGATGTATCTAATCACCCCTCTACTTAATGATGTATATAATCACCCCTCTACTTTACTGATGTATCTAATCACCCCTCTACTTAATGATGTATATAATCACCCCTCTACTTTACTGATGTATCTAATCACCCCTCTACTTTACTGATGTATCTAATCACCCCTCTACTTAATGATGTATCTCATCACCCCTCTACTTTACTGATGTATCTAATCACCCCTCTACTTTACTGATGTATCTAATCACCCCTCTACTTAATGATGTATCTAATCACCCCTCTACTTTACTGATGTATCTAATCACCCCTCTACTTTACTGATGTATCTAATCACCCCTCTACTTAATGATGTATCTCATCACCCCTCTACTTTACTGATGTATCTAATCACCCCTCTACTTTACTGATGTATCTAATCACCCCTCTACTTAATGATGTATCTAATCACCCATCTACTTTACTGATGTATCTAATCACCCCACTACTGTCCTGATGTATCTGATCACCCATCTACCTAATGATGTATCTAATCACCCATCTACTTTACTGATGTATCTAATCACCCCTCTACTTAATGATGTATCTAATCACCCCTCTACTGTACTGATGTATCTAATCACCCCTCTACTGTACTGATGTATCTAATCACCCCTCTACTGTACTGATGTATCTAATCACCCCTCTACTTCATGATGTATCTAATCACCCCTCTACTGTACTGATGTATCTAATCACCCCTCTACTGTACTGATGTATCTAATCACCCCTCTACTGTACTGATGTATCTAATCACCCCTCTACTTCATGATGTATCTAATCACCCCTCTACTTTACTGATGTATCTAATCACCCCTCTACTTTACTGATGTATCTAATCACCCCTCTCCTTTACTGATTTATCTCATCTTCCCATTATGATCGGTAATCGTTCTGTTGTCCCCTTGGAGGGTGTCTGCAAGAACAGCCGAGGAAATCTGGCACTGGTTGCATCCTTCAAAGTAAAAGTCGATAAACATTTGGATCAGAGGAATTTACAGGGCCATTGGAGTGACACCAGGACAAGCAGTCAGCACAGGCCCAATGTTCTTTACAGGTACCAGACAGTGTGTTGTGCGATCCTGCTGATCTGATACTTTCAGTAGCAGTGCTCAGTGTGATGGTCATCTTCCTCAGGGATTCTCAAGCGTTTCCAGCTGACTGCTCAAGATGTTGATAACAATGTGCACAGGCCTGGTATAAGGTCAATTCAAGTGCAGTCTGTGTGGAGACACAGTGGGTTTAAACTGGCATTCTTGGCAGAGAAACAACACGATAAGCGCAGGAGTGTGAAATGAGCATTTAAACTGCTGAACAACTACAACAGCAATGATACCATCCCCTGCTTATTGACAAGAGCAACAATAATAATATTGCCCCTCACCTATGCACATGTAACTGTAATAATCCCACCCCTTACTTTTAGAGGAACACTAATACTGCCACAACTTATAAGTGAGTAACAGGAATACTATCTATGTTCTTAATGCACAATAAGTAACAGTAATAAAAGCAGAAAAAACGGAAATACTCAGCATGTCAGGCAGCATCTGTGGAGAGAGAAACAGAGTTAATGTTTCAGGTCTGTGACCTTTCATCAGAACTGGGAGAAGTTAGAAATGTAATAGGTGTTAACCAAATCTAAGGGGGGAGGGTTGGAAGAAGAATAAAAGGGAGGGTCTGTGATAGGGTGGAGGGCAGGTGAGATTAAATGGCAAAAGGTTTCAAGGAGCAAGGCCAAAAGGGAGTGATCATGGAACAAGTAAATAAACAATAAACAAGTAAATAAAACAAAAGAAGTATGTGGAGGGCCCTACTGGAGAAGGGGCTACACTCGACCTCCTCTTAGGAAATGAGGATGGGCAGGTGGTTGATGTGTTAGTAGGGGAGCACTTTGGGACCAGTGACCATAACTCTATTAACTTCAAGATAGTTATGGAAAAGGATAGGACTGGTCCTCAGGTTGAAGTCCTAAATTGGGGGAAGGCTAATTTCGATGGCATCAGACAGGAACTCTCAAAAGTTGAATGGGAGAGGCCGTTTACAGGTAAAGGGACGTCTGGCAAGTGGGAGGCTTTTAAAAGTGAGAGAGGAAGAGTTCAGGGCCAGCATGTTCCTGTTAGATGGAAGGGCAAGGCTGGCAAGATTAGGGAACCTTGGTTGATGAGGGATATTGAGGGTCTGGTCAGGACAAAGAAGGAGGCATATGTCAGGTATAGGCGGCTGGGATCAAGCGAGCCCCTCGAGGAGTATAGGGGATGTAGGAGTACACATAAGAAGTAAATTAGGAGGGCGAAAAGGGGCCATGAGATTTCCCTGGCAGATAAGATAAAGGAGAATCCTAAAAGATTCTATAAGTATATTAAGAGTAAAAGGGTAGCTAGGGAGAGAGTAGGTTCCCTTAAGGATCAGTGTGGTAATCTATGTGTGGAGCCACAGGAAATGGGCGAGGTCTTAAATGAATACTTCTTGTCTGTATTTACCATGGAGAAGGTCATGGAAGCTGGTGAGTTCAAGGGAGGGAACAGCGATATCCTGGAGCATATCAACATTACAAAGGAGGAGGTGTTGGAGGTTTTGAAGCACATTAAGGTGGATAAATCCCCAGGGCCTGACCAGGTGTATCCTAGGATGCTATGGGAAGCAAGGGAGGAGATAGCTGGGGCCCTGGCAGAGATTTTTGTATTATCGTTAGCCACGGGTAAGGTACCGGAAGACTGGAGGATAGCTAATGTTGTGCCTTTATTTAAGAAGGGCAGCAGGGATAAGCCAGGGAACTACAGGCCGGTGAGCCTTACATCAGTGGTGGGAAAGTTATTGGAAGGGATTCTGAGAGACAGGATTTATATGCATTTGGAAAGGCATGGTCTGATTAGGGATCGTCAGCGTGGCTTTGTGCGTGGGAAATCATGTCTCACGAATTTGATTGAGTTTTTCCAGGAGGTGACCAAGAGGATTGATGAGGGCAGGGCGATGGACGTTGTCTACATGGACTTTAGCAAGGCCTTTGACAAGGTCCCGCATGGAAGGCTGGTCCAGAAGGTTCGAACACATGGGATCCAGGGTGAGCTAGCAAATTGGATACAAAATTGGCTTGGTGATAGGAGACAGAGGGTGGTAGTGGAGGGTTGTTTTTCAGATTGGAGGCCGGTGACCAGTGGTGTGCCGCAGAGATCGGTGCTGGGCCCTCTGTTGTTTGTCATATATATTAATGACTTGGATGTGAATGTAAGGGGCATAATTAGTAAGTTTGCAGATGACACCAAAATTGGTGGTGTAGTGGACAGTGAAGAAGGTTGTCTAAGGTTACAACAGGATACAGATAAACTGGGAAAGCGGGCAAGGGATTGGCAAATGGAATTTAACGCAGACAAGTGCGAAGTGATGCATTTTGGGAAGTTAAACCAGGGCAGGACATATATAGTGAATGGCAGGGCCCTGGGGAGTGTTGTTGAGCAGAGACCTTGGGGTGCAAGTACATAGTTTCCTGAAAGTGGCAACACAGGTAGACAGGGTGGTGAAGAAGGCATATGGCATGCTTGCCTTCATCGGCCGAGGCACTGAGTACAAGAGTTAGGACGTCACGTTACAGTTGTACATAACGGTGGTTAGGCCGCACTTGGAGTACTGTGTGCAATTCTGGTCGCCGCACTACAGGAAAGATGTGATTAAGCTAGAGAGGGTGCAGAAAAGATTCACAAGGATACTGTCAGGTTTGGAGGCTTGAGTTATAAAGAGAGGTTGGATAGGCTGGGTCTGTTTTCCCTGGAGCGAAGGAGGCTGAGAGGGGAAATGATCGAGGTATATAAGATTATGAGAGGCATAGATAGGGTAGATAGCCTGAGTCTGTTTCCCATGGTAGGGGTGACTAAAACTAGAGGGCATAGATTTAAGGTGAGAGGGAGGAGGTTTAAAGAGGATCAAAGGAGTAAATTTTTCATACAAATAATAGTGGGTATCTGGAATGAGCTGTCAGAGGAGGTGGTGGAGGCAGGAACAGTAGCGACATTTAAGAGGCATCTGGACTTGTACTTGAATGAGCAAGGCATAGAGGGATATGGAATTAATGCAGGCAGGTGGGATTAGTATAGATAGGCATTATGGTCGGCATGGACGTGGTGGGCCGAAGGGCCTGTTTCTCTGCTGTACGACTCTATGACTCTAAAAGATGTGTCTGGAGGAGGTGTGATAGCTGCCATCCGAACGCGAAGTAAAGGAAACAAGACAGAAACGAGAGAAAAACCAAACCAGCAAGCAAACACAAAACAAAATGGGGGGAAAGGATTGATCTAAAATTACTGAACTCAAAGTTGAGTCCAGAAGGCAGTAAAGTGCCCAGTTGAAAGATGAGGTGCTGTTCCTTTGAGCTTCATCGGAACACTGTAGCAGACCAAGAACATAAAGTTCCCTCCTCACTGTCCAAAGCCCCAAGCACTCCTTCCAAGTGAAACAGCTATTTTCTTGTACTTCTTTTAATTTAATATACTGTAATCACTGCTCACGTTGTGGTCGCCTATATACTGTAGAGAGCAAATGCAGACTGGGTGACCGCTTTGCAAAACACCTACGTTCATCCGCCTGTCATTTTAATTCTCCTTGTTCCCACTCTGACCTTTCTATCCTTGGCCTGCTATAGTGTTCCAAAAAAGCTCAACACAAACTCCAGGAACAGCACCTCATCTTTCGACTGGACACCTTACTAACTTATGGATTCAATATTGAGTTCAACAATTTTATATCAGCACCTCTGCCCCCATTTTGTTTCCTTGCTGGTTTGGTTTTTCTCTCGTTTCTCTCACTTTGCATTCAGACAGCAGCTATCCTGCCATTCACACCTCCTTTAGACACATCTTTAGTTTCTTTACTTATCCCATTACCACTCCCTTTGGCCTTGCACCATGAAACCTTTTGTCATTTAATCTCTCTTGCCCTCCACCCTATTACGGACCTTTCCTTTTGTTATTCTTCCACCCTCCCCTGCTTTCACTTGCACAAAACCTATTACATTTCTAACCTCTGCCAGTTCTGATGCAACCACACAGACCTGAAATGTTAACTCTGCTTCTCTCTGCACAGATGCTGCCGAGCATTTCCTGCACTTTCTGCTTTTACTTCAGATTTCCAGCACCTGCAGTATCTTGCTTTGTTTTTGTATCATTAGTAACAGTAATAATACTGGCCCATTCCTTATATACAAGTACCAGTTTTAATACCAGCTCCATAAATATATGAGTAACAGTAATGATACTGGCTCTTTATTTACACACACAGTTTAATAAATAACAAACCTCCCCCTTACTTATACACAACAAAGAAGTCATTTGATGGACATTCTTTAAAAGCAGGTTTGTTGAAGAGTTTTAATCACCAGAGGGTGCTGTTAGCTGATGGAAATCAGACTCCATGTCCTGCCCTTTTCTGTCTGCTAAATGTTGAACAATCTGACAGACCTAATCCCAAAGACACGTGCTCTGGGTCTTGTGACTGGCAGCATGCCAACCACAACAGTCTAACCACAGCCAAGTTGAAATGTGTTTACTGCCACTGACTCGGCAAGAACTGAACGTTTCATGACCTTTAAATTATCTTGACAAAATAAACAAAGCACATGTGCAGAAATGCAAAACATCTACAGGACAGAGTAATGGGTTATTGGGGAGCCCTTTAGAACCAGAAATCAGGCACCTGTTTAACACTTTCAATGAGAACTCAATGATTATCTGTTAACCATTGCCATTACCTTCACATAACTGACCGAGCACCTGCAGAAGGCTGCTTGCATTTCAACTCTAACCGATGGATGGATATTATAGACTATAAATATAAGAACTGTTTTATCTGTTGGCTTCACCAAAAGTGTGATTATCCATGATCTAGAGAAAAATGAAAGTCTAACTCAATGAACACTGGAACAGGAAAAAGCCCTTCAGGCCAATAAAAACCTTCACTTCTTCAAAAGATCAGCTTCACATACAAACCTTCTCATCCTGTCCCTCAATCCATTCTCTCTCCAGAAGTGCATCTAAATGTTACTTGATCCCAACAGAGAGCTCACTGGTCCGCATTGGAACAGAGAGCTCAGTTGTCAGTGTTGGTCCAGACAGTTCACAGGTCAGCGTCGGCCCAGACAGCCCACTGGTCAGCGTCGGCCGAAACAGCCCACTGGTCAGCGTCGGAACAGAGAGTTCACTGGTCAACGTCGGCCCAGAGCCCACTGGTCAGCGTCGGCCCAGACAGCCCATTGGTCAGCGTCGGCCCAGACAGCCCACTGGTCAGCGTCGGAACAGAGAGCCCACTGGTCAACGTCGGCCCAGAGAGCCCACTGGTCAACGTCGGCCCAGAGAGCCCACTGGTCAGCGTCGGAACAGAGAGTTCACTGGTCAGCGTCGGAACAGAGAGTTCACTGGTCAGCGTCGGAACAGAGAGTTCACTGGTCAGCGTCGGCCCAGAGAGCCCACTCGTCTGTGTTGCCCAGAGAGCCAACTCGTCTGTGTTGCCCAGAGAGCTCACTGCTCAGTGCTGGAACAGAGAGTTCACTGGTCAGCGTCGGCCCAGAAAACTCGCTGGTCAGCGTCGGCCCAGAAAACTCGCTGGTCAGCGTCGGAACAGAGAGTTCACTGGTCAGCGTCGGAACAGAGAGTTCACTGGTCAGCGTCGGAACAGAGAGTTCACTGGTCAGCGTCGGCCCAGAGAGCCCACTCGTCTGTGTTGCCCAGAGAGCCAACTCGTCTGTGTTGCCCAGAGAGCTCACTGCTCAGTGCTGGAACAGAGAGTTCACTGGTCAGCGTCGGCCCAGAAAACTCGCTGGTCAGCGTCGGAACAGAGAGCTCGCTGGTCAGCGTCGGAACAGAGAGCTCGCTGGTCAGCGTCGGAACAGAGAGCTCGCTGGTCAGCGTCGGAACAGAGAGCTCGCTGGTCAGCGTCGGAACAGAGAGCTCGCTGGTCAGCGTCGGAACAGAGAGCTCGCTGGTCAGCGTCGGAACAGAGAGCTCGCTGGTCAGCGTCGGAACAGAGAGCTCGCTGGTCAGCGTCGGAACAGAGAGCTCGCTGGTCAGCGTCGGAACAGAGAGCTCGCTGGTCAGCGTCGGAACAGAGAGCTCGCTGGTCAGCGTCGGAACAGAGAGCTCGCTGGTCAGCGTCGGAACAGAGAGCTCGCTGGTCAGCGTCGGAACAGAGAGCTCGCTGGTCAGCGTCGGAACAGAGAGCTCGCTGGTCAGCGTCGGAACAGAGAGCTCGCTGGTCAGCGTCGGAACAGAGAGCTCGCTGGTCAGCGTCGGAACAGAGAGCTCGCTGGTCAGCGTCGGAACAGAGAGCTCGCTGGTCAGCGTCGGAACAGAGAGCTCGCTGGTCAGCGTCGGAACAGAGAGCTCGCTGGTCAGCGTCGGAACAGAGAGCTCGCTGGTCAGCGTCGGAACAGAGAGCTCGCTGGTCAGCGTCGGAACAGAGAGCTCGCTGGTCAGCGTCGGAACAGAGAGCTCGCTGGTCAGCGTCGGAACAGAGAGCTCGCTGGTCAGCGTCGGAACAGAGAGCTCGCTGGTCAGCGTCGGAACAGAGAGCTCGCTGGTCAGCGTCGGAACAGAGAGCTCGCTGGTCAGCGTCGGAACAGAGAGCTCGCTGGTCAGCGTCGGAACAGAGAGCTCGCTGGTCAGTGTCGGAACAGAGAGCTCGCTGGTCAGTGCTGGAACAGAGAGCTCGCTGGTCAGTGTTGGAACAGAGAGCTCGCTGGTCAGTGTTGGAACAGAGAGCTCGCTGGTCAGTGTTGGAACAGAGAGCTCACTGGTCAGTTTTGGAACAGCGATTTCACAGGTCAGTGTTGGTACAAAGAGCTCACTGGTCAGTGTTGGAACAGAGATTTCACAGGTCAGTGTTGGTACAAAGAGCTCACTGGTCAGTGTTGGAACAGAGAGCTCGCTGGTCAGCGTTGGTACAAAAAGCTCACTGGTCAGTGTTGGAACAGAGAGCTCGCTGGTCAGCGTTGGAACAGAGAGCTCGCTGGTCAGCGTTGGAACAGAGAGCTCGCTGGTCAGCGTTGGAACAGAGAGCTCGCTGGTCAGCGTTGGAACAGAGAGCTCGCTGGTCAGCGTTGGAACAGAGAGCTCGCTGGTCAGCGTTGGAACAGAGAGCTCACTGGTCAGCGTTGGTACAAAAAGCTCACTGGTCAGCATTGGAACAGAGAGCTCACTGGTCAGCGTTGGAACAGAGAGCTCACTGGTCAGTTTTGGAACAGAGATTTCACAGGTCAGTGTTGGAACAAAGAGCTCACTGGTCAGTGTTGGGCTAGAACAGTGAAGCTATCAGCCTCAGTCCTGCTCTCTTAAAATTAGAAGTTGTTTCTAGTGTAATAAAGAAAAATAGCTGTGACAAAAAGGCAAAAAAATCAAAAAAAACATTAAAAAAGTAATTAGAAAAACAAACCAAGGAATGTACATTTAGTCCTGTGACTAAGGGAACTTCAGAAAGATGCAAACTTTGGTTTTCGTTGGCAGTGTCCAAATACATCTGTTGAGGGAAGAACACTCATGGTTGGGCTGCGTTGAGCACTCCAAAAGAGCTGGACAACATTGGAAACAGCACACCTATTTCCTTGATACCAACATGTGCTGGTGTGATGGATGTCCCGGGGAGATGGAAGCCCCATGCGCCCATCACAGATGACATACAATCAGTGTCTTGGGAAATTAGTAAACATTTTGTTCAGAAATCCCAAGCTCTTTAACAGGAACACAATAGATAGCTCCCAGGCACATGTGCAAATAGCGCAAGTGGAAAGCTAACACCAACGGGGTGTTTCAATTTAGCACTGAGGCAGTGAATGGCAAGCCCCATTTGGAGTGCCTGCTTGTTTGTGCTTGTCAAGACTTCAAAACCTGCAGCCAGGCCCGGCAAGAAATGAGCTGTTCGACAAAGGAAGCAAGTGTCGCATAATGCAGCAGCATGGAAACTCCAGCTTGCGGTGGGGATTGACTGTGTGTTTGTGAGAAAGCTGTGGGACGGGGGAATAAAACTCCAGTGGCCCCCTCAAATCGTTAGCTGTTTCTTCCTCTCCACACCCCCTGGCTTAAGAGTGAAGAGCTCTACTGATTCATGAAGTAACTCGACAATCCTTCGGTAACATCAACACCGAGTTCAACAGCAGGCTTTAATTTCAGAATCAAGCTGGTTCTGTGACAGGACTGCTGCTTTTACAGATACAGATTGGCAAGAGATTTCAAAGGAAATCTTTTGTAAAAAGTACTGCAGGATTTTACCGTAAACACCTATTAGGGATTGAGAAGAAACTGTGTCATCCAGGCCCATCAAAAATCATGGCCAAGTTTATTTTGTTAAAGTCTCTCCAGGGTCGACTTGGACATTAATTGCATCTCCTGTTAGTGACAGCTCAAAACCACTGAGCAGCAAAGGAGCCCTCTCCCTGGATCGCTGCTCTCTCTCCCCACCCATTCTTTCTTTTTTGTTATTTGCTACAGTCCTTTACTGTTCTCTCCCCATTTCCCTGTTCCTCCCAGTGGTTCTCCCCATTTCCCTCCATTACATTCCCTATTCTGCTGTTTCTCTCCCTGTTCCTCTCCTACTCCCATGATTTCTCCCTGTTCCTCAATGACAGCTCTTGCTTCCCTACCATTTCAATGATCTCCAATCTCTTATAAACATTTTACCTTAGCTGTACATTGAATCTCTCTTCAAGTCTTTTGTGAATAGCTTCATAACAAGATTGGGAAAGAAACAGAATGTATGCAACATAGAAACTCTGGCTCACTCTGAAAAGTTAATCAATATATCTAACTCCTCCTGTATCTAGCCTGGGAACGTTTGATGGGACAGTGCAGAGGGAGCTTTACTCTATCTAACTTTGCTGCTCTAGATGCTAATTCTGTCATAGTTCCCCATTAAGTACTGACTTGTTCACTACAGTGAGCAAAGAAACTTGGTAATAATGTACATAACCTTGAAGTTACAGGCTGTTGAAAGCAGATACTGTAGTATGGCTTGCCAACACTTTCTAATTGACAACTGAATTAAATATAAATCCTGTGCTGATGTGGAGGTTCCCAATAACCAAGCAGTAATAGTATCAAAAGTGCGAGACCCTTTGTGAGATGACCACATTGCTTCAGTGGGATAGGCAGACAGTGGGAGTCAGTATACTCCACAGGCATAGCAGAGAAGCACAAAAAAAGCACTTCATGTATGTTGATGACACCCAGCTCTACCTCATCACCGCCTCTCTCAACCTCTCCAATGTCTCTGAATTGTCAGACTAGTTGTCCAACATCCAATACTGGATCAGCAGAAATGTCCTCCACCTAAAATTGGGAAGATCAAAGCCAATGTCTTCGGTCCCTGCCACAAACACCCTTCCATAGCTACCAATTCCATCTGTCTTTCTGTAAACAGTCTGAGGCTGAACTAGACTGGAAGCAACCTTGGTGTTGTATCTGACACTGAGATGAGCTTCTGACCACATATCCGCACCATCAGTAGGTAAACTTCCCAATTTTAAAATTCTCATATAAAAACAAGAAATGCTGGAAATACTCAGCAGGTCTGGCAGCATCTGTGGAGAGAAAAGCAGAGTTAACGTTTCAGGTCAGTGACCCTTCTTCAGAACTGGCAGTGGCTAGAAATGTAATCCCTCCCAGAACCATGACAGGGTTCCCCTTGTCCTTACTTTCCACCCCACCAACCTCCACATACAAAGGGTCATCCTCTGCCATTTCCGCCACCTCCAGCGTCATGCCACTACCAAACGCATCTTCCCCTCCCCTCCCCCGTCAGCATTCTGAAGGGATCATTCCCTCACAACACCCTGGTCCACTCCTCCATTAACCCCACCACCTCATGCCCTTCCCCTGCAATCGCAGAAGGTGCAATACCTGCCCATTTACCTCCTCTCTCCTCACTATCCAAGACCCCAAACACTTCTTTCAGGTGAAGCAGTGATTTACTTGTACTTCTTTCAATGTAGTATACTGTATTCGCTGCTCACAATGTGGTCTCCTCTACATTGGGGAGACCAAACCGCTTTGCGGAACACTTCTACTCAATCTGAAACCATGACCCCGAACTTCCAGTTGCTGGCCATTTCAACACTCCCCCCTGTTCTCATGCTCACATCTCTGTCCTGGGATTGCTGCAGTGTTCCAGTGAACATCAACGCAAGCTCGAGGTACAGCACCTCATTTACTGATTAGGGCATGCTACAGCCTGCCGGACTGAACAGCAGGGGGAGGGTGAACAGCCAGTGGTTGTGGTACACATTGGTACAAACGACAGAGGTAAAAAAAAAAAGGATGAGGTCCGAAAAGCAGAATATAGGGAGCTAGGAAGTAAGTTGAAAAGACCTCAAAGGTAGTGATCACAGGATTACTACCAGTGCCACGTGCTAGAGTAGAAATAGCAGGATATATCAGATGAATACGTGTCTGAAGAGATGGTGTGAGAGGGAGGGTTTCAATTCCTGGGGCATTGGGACCAGTGCTGGGGAAGGTGGGACCAGTACAAACTGGACGGATTACACCTGGGCAGGACCGGAACTGATGTGCTCGGGGGAGTATTTGCTAGAGTGGTTGGGGAGGGTTTAAACTAAAATGGCAGGGGGATGGGAACCTTTGCAAGGAGTCAGAAGAGGGGGGATTCAAAGACACGAACAAAAGACATTAAGGGGAATAAGAAAAGTGATAGGCAGAGAAATCAAGGGCCAGAATCAAAAAGGGCCACAGTGAAAAATAGTTGGAAGGGGACAAGTAATGTTAAAAAGACAAGCCTTAAGCCTTTGTGCCTTAACGCGCGGAGCATTCGCAATAAAGTGGATGAATTAATCGCGCAAATAGATGTAAACGGGTATGATATAGTCAGGATTACAGACATGGCTGCAAGGTGACCAGGGATGGGAAATGAACATCCAGGGATATTCAGTATTTACGAAGGACAGACAAAAAGTGGTGGAGTTGCATTGCTGGTTAAAGAGGAAATTAACACAATAGTGAGGAAAGATATTAGCTCTGACGATGTGGAATCTGTATGGGTAGAGCTGAGAAACACTAAGGGGCAAAAAACCTTAGTGGGTGTTGTATATAGACCCCCATACTGTAGTGGTGATGTTGGGAATGGCATTAAACAGGAAATTGGAGATGCATGCGATAAAGGAACATCTGTAATTATGGGTGACGTTAATCTGCATATAGATTGGGCAAATCAAATTAGTCACAATACCATAGAGGAGGAATTCTTGGAATTTATACAGGATGGTTTTCTGGACCAATATGTCGAGGAAACAATGAGAGAAGAGGCCAACCGAGACTGGGTATTGTGTAATGAGAGAGGAATAATTGACAATCTAGTGGTGCGAGACCCCTTGGAGATGAGCGACCATAATATGATAGAATTCTTCATCAAGGTGGAGAGTGACGTAGTTGATTCTGAGACTAGGGTCCTGAATCTTAGTAAAGGAAACTAGGAAGGTATGAGGCGCGAATTGGCCATGACGGATTGGGAAATTTAACTTAAAGAGATGACGGTGGATAGACAATGGCAAACATTTAAAGAGCGCATGGATGAACTGCAACGATTGTTTATCCCTGTCTGGCGCAAAAGTAAAATGGGAAAGGTAGCCAACCCATGGCTTGCAAGGGAAATTAGAGATAGCATTAGATCCAAGGAACAGGCATATAAATTTGCGAGGAAAAACAACAGACATGAGGATTAGGAGCAGTTTAGAATTCAGCAAAGGAGGACCAAGGGATTGATTAAGAAGGGGAAAATAGAGTACGAGAGTAAGCTTGCGGGGAACATAAAAACTGACTGTAAAAGTTTCTATAGGTATGGGAAGAGAAAAAGATTGGTGAAGACAAATGTAGGACCCTTACAGTCAGAAACAGGGGAATTTATTATGGGGAATAAAGAAATGGCTGACCAACTAAATGCATACTTTGGTTCTGTCTTCACAAAGGAGGACACAAATATCATACCAGAAATTTTGGGGAACACAGGGCTTAGTGAGAGAGAGGAACTGAAAGAAATCAGTATTAGTAGAGAAATGGTGTTGGGAAGGTTGATGGAATTGAAGGCTGATAAATCCCCAAGGCCTGATGGTATGCATCCCAGAGTACTTAAGGAAGTGGCCCTAGAAATAGTGGATGCATTGGTGGTCATCTTCCAAGATTCTATAGACTCTGGATCCTACAGATTGGAGGGTAGCTAATGTAACCCCACTATTTAAAGTGAGGTAGAGAGAAAGCAGGGAATTATAGACCAGTCAGCCTGACGTCGGTAGTGGGGAAAATTCTAGAGTCCATTATCAAAGATTTTATGGCAGAGCTCTTAGAGAACAGTGGTAGAATCGGGCAGAGTCAGCATGGATTTACGAAAGGGAAATCATGCTTGACAAATCTACTAGAATTCTTCGAGAATGTGTCTAATAGAGTTGATGAGGGGGAGCCTGCGGATGTGGTTTATTTGGACTTTCAGAAGGCTTTTGACAAAGTTCCACATAAGAGATGAGCATGTAAAATTAAAGCGCATGGGATTGGGGGTAGTGTATTGCGATGGATAGAAAATTGGTTGGGGGACAGGAAAGAAAGAGTAGGGATAAATGGGTCTTTTTCCGAATGGTAGGCAGTGACTAGTGGGGCACCGCAGCGATCGGTGCTAGGACCCCAGCTATTCACAATATACATTAATGATTTAGATGAGGGAACTAAATGTAATATCTCCAAATTTGCAAATGACACAAAACTGGGTGGGAGGGTGAGTTGTGAGGAGGATGCAGAGAGGCTTCAGGGTGATTAGGACAAGTTGAGTGAGTGGGCTAATGCATGGCAGATGCAGTATAATGTGGATAAATGTGAGGTTATCCACTTTGGTAGCAAAAACAGGAAGGCAGATTATCATCTGAACGGCTATAAACTGAGAGGGGGGAATATGCAGCGAGACCTGGGTGTTCTCGTACACCAGTCACTGAAGGTAAGCATGCAGGTGCAACAGGCGGTAAAAAAGGCAAATGGTATGTTGACCTTCATAGCGAGAGGATTCGAGTACAGGAGCAGGGAGGTCTTGCTGCAATTTTACAGGGCCTTGGTGAGGCCACATGTGGAATATTGTGCGCAATTTTGGTCTCTTTATCTGAGGAAGGATGTTCTTGCTATAGAGGGAATGCAGCGAAGGTTTACCAGACTGATTCCAGGGATGGTGGGACTGACGTATGAGGAGAGATTGAGTCGGTTAGGATTATATTCGCTGGAGTTTTGAAGAGTGAGGGGGGATCTCATCGAAACCTATAAAATTTGAACAGGACTTGACAGGGCAGATGCAGGAAGGATGTTCCCGATGGTGGGGGAGTGCAGAACCAGGGGTCATAGTCTAAGGATACGGGGTAAACCTCTCAGGACTGAGATGAGGAGAAATTTCTTCACCCAGAGAGTGGTCAGCCTGTGGAATTCGCTACCACAGAAAGCAGTTGAGGCCAAAACATTGTTTTCAAGCAGGAGTTCGATATAGCTCTTGGGTCTAAAGGGATCAAAGGGCATGGGGCGAAAGTGGGAACAGGCTACTGAGCTGGTTGATCAGCCATGATCATAATGAATGGCGGAGCAGGTTCGAAGGGCCGAATGGCCTACTCCTGTTCCTGTTTTCTATGTTTCTATGAACATTGAGTTCAATAATTTCAGAGCATGACAGACCTACCCCCCTTTTTTTATTTTTAGTTATTTTTTCTTTTTTCCGTTTTTATGTGTTTATTTTATTTTCATTTGTTTAGTTTGTTTCTACTGTGCCTACCCACCGTTTCACTTTTGTGCTTGCGGCCAGGCTGTTCAGTTTTCTGTCAATTAACACCCTCCCTGTACTAACGCTTTGTCTTTCACCACACCATGAACATACCGTTTCCCTTTGCTCCATGACCTTCTGGTCAGCTATTCTGTGACCTAGTCCTATCAACACCTTCTCTTTTGTTATCTCTTGCCCCACCCCCGCTTTACTTGCTTCAAACCTATTACATTTCTAGCCTCTGCCAGTTCTGATGAAGGGTCACTGACCTGAAACGTTAACTCTGCTTCTCTCTCCACAGATGCTGCCAGACCTGCTGAGTATTTCCAGCAATTCTTGTTTTTATTTCAGATTTCCAGCATCTGTAGTATTTTGCTTTCATTTAAAATTCTCATCCTTGTTTTCAAGTCCCTCCATGGCCTCTCCCCTCCCAATCACTGTAACCTTCAGTATTACAACCAATGAGATTTCTGCTCTCCTCCCATTCTGGCCTCTTGCACATTTCTGTTTTTAACCTCTACCACTGTAGCCTTGCCTTCAGCGGTCGATACCCTAAGCTCTGGAATTCCATTTATAAACCTTTCTACCTCTCGCTCCTTTAAGACACTCCTTAAAACTCTTCGACTAAGCTTTTGGTCATTTGCCCTGGTGAGAGAGAAAAAATTACTTCCCTTTGGAAATCAGATTTTCTTTATTGAGAATATGGACAGTATTTCTTTAGGACATTCAGGAATTGTAATGGGGTAATTGTTCTGCAGTTAACACCAAGCTTTCAAAGCTGACTGCTGCAGTGAGCATAATCTGTGACTACAATGTCTGTAATTCGATTGATGTTTCCTTTGGACTGGTTTTGAAACTAAAAAACAAGGATCTCTGTTAATGATAGGCACACTCCCAAGGCATGCTGCTGCCAATGACGTCATCACTTTAAAAGAGGTCACAACAGCAAACATCTGTCCACAGGCTAACACAATTATCTGTTTGTACGCCCTCTGACGTTTGAACAAAAACAAAAGCACACAACACAAGAGGGATAGCAGGCTATTCCACAAGTGACCTCACAGCTCAGGAGGGAGTCACCAAGCCTTTGGCATGAGTTCAAAAAAACAACATTCCATTTCTCTCTCAAGTCAGTAAAATGATGAAGAAGGAATTTCACGTCCATTGGTAGTAGGAACGACCAAGAGATTTAACCCTTTATATCATTAATAATACTCTAATATAATTACCGCCCTGCTGAGGCTGGCAGATAGAATTGAGAAACACACTGACTGTCCCCCACCAAGTCATACCCCTTGGGAATGAGGTCAAATTCAAGTGGAGTTTAAAGGGGCAGAAATCTGAAGCATCAGGAACAGAGACTACTTGCTCACAATTCCCTGGCTCCAGTGTGACATCAAAAACAGGCCACATGCTAGTCCTTGCCTGGGAATTATCGCCATGGTTTTCAAATCTGCAAGTAACACATCCTGCACATAACCTTGTTGCTGGTGATCAATCGCAAATTACATTCCAGTTATCTTGGAGAACCTTCCCCAACCCCTTCCCATCCGGAATCAGCTCAGCGAGGTACTGAGACATTAGATTTGACCCAGCTTATCTGACCTCAACCAGGGCTGCAGCAGAGGGGCTACAACTGGCCTCTAGGCTCCCTATCTTAGGAAGGGAGTAATCAGTTGTGGTTCCTGCACCCCACTGCTTTCTACTAATCCTTACTGGGAAGTTTGTGCGTGTGTGTGTGCGTGTGCACGAGTGAGTGTGAAAGAGAGAGTGTGTGTGTGAGAGGGAGAGTGCGAGAGCAATTGAATGGGGATCCATGTGATGCCTTCTGTGGTCGAATAGCCTCCATCACTCACTGGGCTCTTCCAAGAACAATGGACATGTGGCTGAAATGCCAGTGCCCATGGAATCGTGCTGAGCACAAATCAATGCATTCAAGACAGAAGAGTAGAAGAGGATAAAACTGGGGATAGACCATCTGTCAAATGTGTGGAGTTTTCTGACCGCTCTTCCTGGAGGTGTTGACTGGCGAATAAAAATCTACCTGTGTCAGCAGGTCTGTGCTAACTCCCCTAAATGGTCACTCTTGGTGCGTGAACCCTGACAATGGAGACAGGCACATCACAGCCAACCCAACCCCATCCTCAGCCAATATCAGCACGAGCACACTTCAGCAGGGGGCACCATTTGCTGAGCAGGAGCTGATTTTCCCTTCCCCACGTCCCTGAGGTAGAATCACTGAAGTTGATCACATCATTGCTGTGGAACTGAGTAAACACTGAGCAGGGCCCCTTACAAAACCACTTGCGGGGTGCTCCAATCACAGCTGATTGAAAATGCTGGCTCTATGACTCTGCTGATAGGACACTTTAACAAGATAAACAGCTCATTGGCACTGGTCTCCCAGAATACGAATTAAAACAGCAGCAGTTTACATGCGGCTTCAGAAGACACTAAGCCTGTGTTTGAGTGGGCTCGGTCATCACTCCATCAATATTTGAATGATATATGTGCAGGAGTTTTATACAGTAGCACACCATACATGTAACATGTATGAAGACAGGTTATATAATACATATAAATATATGTATAAGCCAAATAATTATACACACTGAAATATTATATGGACAGAATGTTTGCCTCTACGTACTATATATTACTGGAAAACCTTCAGTGGAATTGCTTGTGAAGAACTGAAAGATATGTTATTTTGTAATGTCAGGAGCACTGTAGCATGGATCAGGCAATTTATTAGAATATAGTTGACCACTTGCGGCAATGCTTAATGACAAAAGATATTATCGTGCTCTCTGTATGGTGGCTGTGGACTTTTCTCATTGTGATGCGTGCATGTGTGTGCGTTATCATCTGTTTGTGCCCATCACACCTCTTGGAAGAAGCACTGAGGGTAGCAAGGGCACAGAATGCAGTCTGGGTAGGGGACTTCAATGCCCATCACCCCGAGTGGCTTGCTAGCAGCAGTAGTGACCAAGCCCTGAAAGACATATCTGCTGGACAGGGCCTGTGGGGGGTGGTGAGAGCCAACAAGAGGGAAAAATCTACTGAGCTCATCCTCTCCAAGCTATCTATTACAGAAGCATCTGTCCATAACAGTACTGGTAGGAGTGACTATATCATAGTCCTTCTGGAAACAAAGTCCTGTCTTTACACTGAGGAGATCATCCATCGTATGGGTGGAACTATCACCGTACTAAAACAGATAGATTCAGATCAGATCTAGCAACTCCAAATGGGCATCCAAGAGGCACTGTGGGCCATCAGCAACATCAGAATTGTACTCAATCACAATCTGTACTCTCATGGCCTGGCATATCCCTCATTCTACCATTACCATCAAACCAGGGGACCAACTCTGATTCAATGAGGAGTGTAAGAGAACATGCCATGAGCAACACCAGGCATACCTAAAAATGAGATGCCAACCTGGTGAAGCTACAACACAGGACTGCACGCATACTAAACAGCAGAAGCAGCATGCTGTAGATTGAGCTAAGCGACTCCACAACCAATATCAAATCTTGCAGTCCTGCCACATCCAGTCATGAATTGTAGTGGACAATTGAACAACTAACTGGAGGAAGAGGCTCCCATCGCCCTCCTCAAAGACAGTGGAGCCCAGCACGTCAGTGCAAAAGACAAGACTGAAGCATTTGCAACCATCTTGAAAGTGCCAAGTAGATGATCCATCTATGCTTCCTCCTGAGGTCCCCACCATCATAGAAGCCAGTCTTCAGTCAATTTGATTCACTCTACGTCATGTCAAGAAACAGCTGAATGCACTGGATACAGCAAAGGCTATGGATCGCGACAGCATCCCGGCTGTCCTACCGAAGACTTGAGTCCAGAACAAGCCACGCCCCCTAGCTAAGCTCTTCCAGTACAGCGCCACCACTGGCATCTACCCGACAATGTGGAAAATTGCCCAGGTATATCCTGTCCACAAAAAGGAAAAATCCAATCCGGCCAATTACCGCACTATCAGTCTACTCTCGATCATCAGAAAAGTGATGGAAGGTGTCATTGACAGTGCTATCAAGTGGCACTGACTCACCAATAACCTGCTCACTGATGCTCAGTTTGGGTTCCACCACGGCCACTCGGCTCCTGACCTCGATAAAGCCTTGGTCCAAATATGGATAAAAGAGCTGAATTACAGAGGTGAGGTGAGAGTGACTGCCCCTGACACCAAGGCAGCATTTGACAGAGTATAGCATCAAGGAGCCCTAGCAAAATTGAAGTCAACAGAAATCAGGAAGGAAACTCTCCACTGGTTGTAGTTGTACCTAGCACGAAGGAAGATGGTTGTGGTTGTTGGAGGCCAATCATCTCAGCCCCAGGACATCGCTGCAGGAGTTCCTCAGGGTAGTGTCCTAGGCCCAATCATCTTCAGCTGCTTCATCAATGACCTTCCCTCCACCATAAGGTCACAAGATGTTTGCTGATGATTCCACAGTGTTAAGTAACTTCTGATACTGAATCAGTCCATGTTTGCATGCAGCAAGACCTGGATAACGTTTCGGCAAGGTCTGGTAAGTGGCAAGTAACATTACTGTCACACAAGTGCCAGTTAATGACCACCTGCAATAAGAGAGAATCTAACCATCTCCCCTTGACATTCAGTGACATTACCATCGCTGAATTAAAGTGCGGCTACCCGACCGGAACCCGACCAGACCCAACGACAAGTGTTGGGTTCGGGTCGGGTCGGGTCTCTCTTCCAGGTCCAGCGTTCGGGCTCGGATCAGGTTGGGCTGGACGTGGACAGCGCTGCGTTGCTCCGCACTCTGCAGTAAAGCCTGGCTACCTGACCAAACCCGACTATAAGTGTCGGGTTCGGGTCGGGCATTTAAAAAAATTAAAAGACTCGGGCCCGGGCCGGGTTCAGATTGGCTGTTGTCAGGTTGGGCCCGGGTCAGGTTTTAATTTTATACCTGATCCAGGCTTTATGCTGAATCCACTATGATCAACATCCTGAGGGTTACCATTGACCAGAAACTGAACTGCAGTAGCCATATAAATACCGTGGCTACAAGAGCAAGTCAGAGGCTGGGAATTCTGCAGCGAATAACTCACCTTCTGATTCCCCAAAGCTTCCACCATCTACAAGGCACAAGTCAGGAGTGTGATGGAATACTCTCCACTTGCCTGGATGGGTGCAGCTCCAACAACACTCAAGAAGCTCGACACCATCCAGGACAAAGCAGCCCGCTTGATCGACATATCATCAACCACCTTAAAAATTCACTCCCTCCACCACCGGTGCACAGTGGCCGCAGTCTATACCATCTACAAGATGCATTGTAGCAACTCTCCAAGGCTCCTTTGACAGCACTTTCCAAACCCACAACCTCTACCACCTAAAAGGACAAAGGCAGCAGATGCATTTGAACACCACAACCTACAAATTTCCCTCCAAGTCACACACCTTCCTTTCTTGGAACTATATCACCTTTCGTTCATTGTTGCTTGGTCAAAATTCTGGAACTCCCTCCCCATCAGCTCTGTTGGTGTACTGCATGAATTGCAGTGGTTCAAGGCATCGGCTCACCAACACCTTCACAATGGCAACTGGGGATGAACAATAAATGCTCACCTTGCCAGCAACAGTCACATCTCACGAACAAATAAACAAGTATTTCTCACCGTGTCCATCTCATTTTTCTCCCTTTGTTTTCTGTATTGCAACAGTGTCTTTGTATCGCTCTCACACACACTGCTTTATTGATGTACTCAATCTCATCTTTTTTTAAGGCTTGGGGTACAGTTTATGACAAGAGGTATCAAATGCCAGGATGGAGGATGGTACCGGGATGGGAAGACTGTCAATCTGCTATTCAAGGAGGGCTCTGGAGACTGGGAGGGCTCAGAATATTGCACATGGAGGAAAACTGGGCAGGGATGGGCTCTGGAGGCAACCCTGACCATTGCTTTCGTATCCTTCCAGTAATGTAGTGCCTAAGTTGCACAAATACTCCAGCTGCAGCCTATTTATTATCCCAACCAATGTCATTATTTCTGCAATTCATTGATGTTAGCAGGAAGGGAAACAGGACTTGATATGTCTTTTACAGTAGGACCACCTGTTCGGTTAAATCTTCCCACCTAAATGAGTTTGGAGCATGAAGCACAGATCTGATTGACTTGAATAGAACTCCCAAATTGCTGAAGATAGCTGAACTAAATCAAACTTTTCAGCACTGATATGCCTTAAACTGTAAATGCATGTCACAACCACCAGTGTACAGCATTAAATATCTTATTGTATAAGTAGCAGCTGCCTCACAAAGAAACAACTAACGGTCTTTTCTGACAGGTTCCTCTCTGTAGTATGACACTTGGAGACACCAACTGATGGACCTCCTGCCACAGCACCAGGGGAGCTGGCGCCCCGACTACCACAGAACTCGGAGATTTTTTAGGGTCAGAATAACTTATTGACCACCCGCCTATGTCAACAAGCCTGGAAGGTGGGGGGGTTGGGGCAAGGGCTTTATGAGTTGGTGCTGGGGTTATCGACCTCAAATGACTATAGCAGAACATGGCCACTAGCTCTATGTTCTGGCCACAAAGTTGGCAATTTTTAAAAAGACTTGCCCTCGATACCATAGAATTATACAGCACTGAAGGGGGCTATACGGCCCATCGAGCCTGTGCTGCCTCCTTGAAACAGCTAATTAGTCCTGCTCCCCTACTCTTTTCCTATAGCCCTGCAATCAATTGCCCTGCCCTGCCCAATGTTTCTTTGGCCAGCGCTGGTTGGAATAGCTAACAATGGTGTCATTTAATCAAGGTCAGGCTGTGATGACTTACTCCTTTCTTTTGCAGGCCTCTCCTTCTGTCAAGAATGTTACAGCCAAAAACTTTAATGGTGACAAATATTTTTACGCATCCCATCTGTGCCAAGTGGTTACTGGCCCAAACACAAAGGAGTCAGAGGATGCAGAGCACAGCTGGGCTTTCCCAGTTTTCATTTTGAAAGGGCTTTTGCCAGAACCAAGTTCAAACATTATCTTGCAGACTGAGCTATGAAACACAATAAATATAACACTCAGGAAGGGTCATTTTGACTTTGGGTGAGGATGTAAAGCAGGCGATATGCAATCAGCCACTCGTTACACATCTTTCCTGAATTTCACTTCCATTGATTTCAATGAAAATTAGGAGAGATGTAGAATGGCCGGCTGAATCGATTTCGCCTGATTTACTGTTTCTCCCAAAGTCAAAATGACCCCCATGGTTTTGCATTTTGTTTTTGTAAATTCTCCAAGTGTGTGGAGAAAGAGTCCCTTTACATTTTCACCATAAACAACAGAGACTTTCTACTCCAGCAGAACTCAAGCAGCAGAAGTACAGCTAGCAGCAAACACCACCAAATATAATCCTGGTTCCCAGTCCTAGAGCTTCACCAACAATAAGCACTCATGACAGAAACGTGGTAGTCACCACGGAGGTCACGGTTATCCCATTAGAAAGAGCATTGCTGGTTAAAATCAGTCACTGAGAAACACTGCTTCAGAAGCAAAGGTGAGCGTCTGTCCCTACCTGAGCCTTGTGATCCTGATTTCTGAACTGCGGACAAACTCTGAGCCTTAGTGACCGCCTGCACAGGTTGAGCAACAATGGTCCCACTCGCTCCGCTCACCACAGCCTTCGCAACCCCTTGAGCCACAATCTGCTTCTGTCCAACAGCCCGAGCAACGGTGGTGCCTGGTTTGGCAACAATGATCTGCCCACCGCTCAGTGCCACTGCCTGCTTCACCACCGGCTGCAAAGCTGAACCCACTGGAATCCCAACCACCTGTGGACAAGCAAATCGCACTCTTAGTCACACAGAGCTGGCACCATTTGTACCCTCCAAACCAACAAGGATAGTGGAAATAACTAACAAATCCAATAAGGAATTCAGGAGAAACTTTCTTAGCCAGAGAGTGATTAGAATATCTAACTCACTACCAAAAGGAGTGGTTGAGGTGAATAGTATAGGTGTATTTTAGGGAAAGCTGGATAAACACATAAGGGCACAAGGAATACACGATTACCACGTAGGGTGAGATGAAGAGGATGGGAAGAGGCCCGTGTGGAGCACAAACATAGGCATGGACCAGTTGGGCTGAATGGCCTTTTCTGTGCTGTAAATACCATGTAATTCTATGAAATCTGAAACTTCCCCACCCGTCCCACCCCCAAAAGGCTGTGGTTTCTGGGGCACAACTGGGTTTTTCAAGACAAGGTCGACAGACTTTTGTTAGGCAAGGGTATCAAGAGGTTTGGAACAAAGGCAGGTAAATAGAGCTGAGGTGCATATCAGCCATGATCCAATTGAATGATGGAGCAGGCATACAGAGGCTGAATGTCCAACTCTTGTTCCTAACCCAACTGAACCTGTTGGGCAATGGTAAATTTACACAGGATAGTTTATTTGAGTTAAAGAGGGATGGAAATACCAGAGGATATGCAGATAACATAGAAAGGCAAAAAGATGTTAGAGATGGGGAGTCGTAGATTTCTCGATCAGTCTTTCAGAAACAGAGCTGGATGAATTCCTGAGAGTGGAAGATACCTCAAGTTGTTAAGGTCAGTGAGGGCTAAGCTGTGATTATTACTAGAGTTAATGCAGTCTCCTGGTGCACTGCTTGATTGCTTTTGGGGTCAGAGAAGACTTTCGCAGATTTTTCCCAAAATTGGGCTTGGGACTTTTTTCCCTGTTTTTTTCTGCCTCTCCCAGCAGATTGAGAAATATGGGAAAGGGTCAGTGGTGTAAGTAACTGCACCATTTATGGACAGGGGCAGTGGGAACACAATGAACCTGACGGGACTTTTCCTGTCCTTTCTCTTGGTTGCCTGCTTTAATTTACCCTCTTCTCTCCTCTCCTGAAAGCCAACTCCTGGTGGGATACAGGGTCCACAGGTGCCAAGCAGCCTCTAGTGCCTTGCCCAGAAGTAGCCATTATCGATGTAAGAGCCTGCAGTGAGTTTCTGCAGGCTAAATGACCATGGGGGCAACTAGAGCTGAGCCTGATCCAATCCTCACCCGATGTTCACATGTGTGCATTTTCCAGATGGGGAAATCACTTTTACTTTAAACGCTCAGGAGCAAAAATCCTGGCTGACTTTATGTTTGAAAAAATACAGTGAATGTATTAGGCCTTAATAGGAGGGTCTTTCAACAATCAAATCTCCAAACAATATCCTCAGCGATAATTATAATCCCAACTGTCTTTCCGCTTCCAGCCCAAAACACCTTGTTTTGAAAAGAATAAAATCGGAGGGTCCAGCATCAGAGCAATTCCTGAACTTGGCAATGTGAGGTCCTGAATTACAGGAGAATCTCAAGGTTGAGTATTTATCTACTGTGGTCCTTGGTTTTCCTGGAAGCCTGTTTTGGAATTGTTCCCATTTACAGGTGCCCCTTCTGTGGATCAGTGTATGCTTTTTAACTCAAGTGTATGACACCGGATGCATAACGTCAGTAGGGAAACTGCCTTTTAGGTGCAGGCTTCCCAAGTGCACTGAGTATCAGTGATGGCGTCAATCAGGTTGCTCTGTGATAAACGGGCTTCACTCTTGCGCTGCCCAGCAGGAGCAGGCCTTTTCTGCAGCCTGCTCATCACCACTCTATGAAATGTCACCTCTGAGAACATACCTTAGTCTGAGTGGCTCCTGCCCCGAGGCTGCTGCTGTGTTTCTGGGGGGAGACTGCAATCACCTGGCCACCCTTCACAGACACAAACTGCTGCACGGCCTGCTGCGTGGACACAGCTGTGACCCCCGACTGCTGGGCCACTGCTTCTCCTGGTTCCTGTTTGATGATGACCTACAAAGCACAGCCAGAAATCCTTTATTTAAGTGTACGGTGACAGCTCTCAGGAACAGAAAGTAAGGCACGTGTTTCAACTATTGCTAATAAGCTTCCAATAGGGACTGCCTGCTTTCCAGAGTATATCAACTTTCGCTCATTGTAGCCCCTCACTTTCTCATCCACCCCAGCAGTAGCTATATAACTCCTCTCAAAATGTCCAATGCATGGATAGTACATGTTGAGAGAAAAGATTCTAATGCTCGATATAATTCGCACTTCACCAGCATTTCGATTCTTGTAGCTTAACTGTTAATGGCTATCGGACTGCTGGTTAAAGAGAAAAGCAAGAAATTGCATAAGTCCCACAGTGATGAGAAAAATGACCCGATATTTTGTCTTTGGTTGTCTTGGTTACAGATGAATGTTGGCCAGGACACTGGGAAAATGCCTTGCTCTTCTAATAGTGGCATGGGATCTTTAACATCCCCCTGAACAGACAGAGTCTCAGTTCAGCACCTCATCCAAAAGACGACCCTTCGGGCAGTGCAGGACATCATACTCCACTGCAGTCCCCTCCTCCCATAGATGACTAATAAGCATCAATATCTGGTGAGTTTGCATTATTGTGATGCACATCCCTTTTTGGCTCACTGTTAAAGGATAAGTTAGTAATTATTCTGTTCCACTGAAACAAATAACGCACACTCTGGCCTCTGAGTCAGAAAGTTGTTGATTCAAGAAACATGGGCACATAACTCCAGTGCGGTACTGAGGGGGTGCTGCTTGGTCAGAGGTGCTGTCTTTCGGATGAGAAGTTAAACTGAGGTCCCACCTATGGTCTTGGGCGGATATAAAAATCCCATGGCACTATTTCGACAAAAACTGGCCAATATTTATCCCTCAACCATGATCACCAAAACAGATTATCATTATTATTATTGCATGGAAGTTTGTGCCACCTTGCTGTGTATAAACTGGCTGCGTGGTTTCTACACTACAACACATCAAAAGTGCTTGACTGGCAGTGAAATGTTTTGGGACATTCTAAGGTTATGAAAGATGCTATATAAATGCAAGTTTGTTCTTTCTTACCTTAGCAAGTCCACAACTACCAATGACAATGATACAGACATTGTGTTTCTATGTACAGTGTGTTATGAACGCTGGACTTTGTAGTATGGTTATGTTTTAAAAACTGTGATCTTTAATGCAGTGTAAAATGGACATTTGGAGAAGACATGTGACCTCATACAAAATCTGCCCAGAGACAAGCCAAGGGTCTTGGATGCCATGAGAACAAGGAACCCAGATCAAAGACCCTTTTGAAAGCAGAGAGTGCAAGGCTGTAACACTTAAAGGACAATGGGTTTTGCTTTCCCAGCCTCACAGATTGTAAACAGGGAACCAGGAGCTCTAAAATGCAGAAATAAAACCAAGAAATGCTGGAGATACTCAGCAGGTCTGGCAGCATCATTTAAGAAAAGAATAAGTTCTGGGTTCTCAGGTCTTCTTTCTTCAAGGTCCTCTTTGAAGCAAAAGACCTGAGAACCCAGAACTTAGGTTTTTCTTAAATGATGCTGCCAGACCTGCTGAGTATTTCCAGCATTTCTTGGTTTTATTTCAGATTTCCAGCATCTGCAGTATTTTGCTTTTACGCTCTAAAATGCAGATTTGAGTTGCAATTTTTAACACCTGGAAACAAAGGAATGGCCAGGTGGTTCTGCAATGGTCAGACTTATGGTCTCTGAGAATTGTAAAAAGCAAAGGACTATTGACTTCTAATCTAGATAAATTTGAGAGGTTTCCCTAGGTCTGAAATTGGAAAACGAAGAAACAAAGACTAGCATTCAACTGCAAATCCTAGAGAGAGACAGAGAGAGAGAGGCCAGTGAGCTGTTTCTGGGGAAACAGCAGCTTTCAGATCACTGATACAGCAAAAGGCTGCAAAGATTTGAACCCTGTTCGAAAGCTTGAGGTTTGTGCAGGAGAAAAAAAACAAAGTTTGAATTATAACGAACATTAGGGTTCACCAGAAATTGCCTTATGAACGAAAGTCCAGTTGAATGTGGTCTGAAGAAGTGAGCAAAGAGGATGTTGGCTTTGAGAAGGACTGGAAGATCCAACCCATTGCAACTGGGAGGAGTTTGGGAATTTTAACCGCAAGGATACCTTTTCAATGAGAACACTGAAAGGCACAGTGCAGCTTTCGTGCAGAGAGATCGACTGTTGACATGCTGTTCTCCCTTCTTCAGATACAGGAGAAATGCCGCGAACAACAGATGCCCCTCTATATTGCTTTCATTGATCTCACCAAAGCCTTTGACCTCGTCAGCAGACGTGGTCTCTTCAGACGACTAGAAAAGATTGGATGTCCACCAAAACTACTAAGTATCATCACCTCATTCCATGACAATATGAAAGGCACAATTCAACATGGTGGCTCCTCATCAGACCCCTTTCCCATCCTGAGTGGCGTAAAACAGGGCTGTGTTCTCGCACCCACACTTTTTGGGATTTTCTTCTCCCTGCTGCTTTCACATGCGTTCAAGGCCTCTGAAGAAGGAATTTTCCTCCACACAAGATCAGGGGACAAGTTGTTCAACCTTGCCCGTCTAAGAGCGAAGTCCAAAGTACAGAAAGTCCTCATCAGGGAACTCCTCTTTGCTGACGATGCTGCTTTAACATCTCACACAGAAGAGTGTCTGCAGAGTCTCATCGACAGGTTTGCGGCTGCCTGCAATGAATTTGGCCTAACCATCAGCCTCAAGAAAACGAACATCATGGGGCAGGACGTCAGAAATGCTCCATCCATCAATATTGGCGACCACGCTCTGGAAGTGGTTCAAGAGTTCACCTACCTAAGCTCAACTATCACCAGTAACCTGTCTCTAGATGCAGAAATCAACAAGCACATGGGTAAGGCTTCCAATGCTATGTCCAGACTGGCCAAGAGAGTGTGGGAAAATGGCGCACTGACACGAAACACAAAAGTCCGAGTGTATCAGACCTGTGTCCTCAGTACCTTGCTCTATGGCAGCAAGGCCTGTACAACGTATGTCAGCCAAGAGCGACGTCTCAATTCATTCCATCTTCGCTGCCTCCGGAGAATACTTGGCATCAGGTGGCAGGACCGTATCTCCAACACAGAAGTCCTCGAGACGGCCAACATCCCCAGCTTATACACACTACTGAGTCAGCAGCGCTTGAGATAGCTTGGCCATGTGAGCCGCATGGAAGATAGCAGGATCCCCAAAGACACATTGTACAGCAAGCTCGCCACTGGTATCAGACCCATCAGCCGTCCATGTCTCCGCTTTAAAGACGTCTGCAAACGCGACATGAAGTCCTGTGACATTGATCACAAGTCGTGGGAGTCAGTTGCCAGCATTCGCCAGAGCTGGCGGGCAGCCATAAAGGCGGGGCTAAAGTGTGGCGAGTCGAAGAGACTTAGCTGTTGGCGGGAAAAAAGACAGAGGCGCAAGGGGAGAGCCAACTGTGTAACAGCCCCGACAAACAAATTTTTCTGCAGCACCTGTGGAAGAGCCTGTCACTCTAGAATTGGCCTTTATAGCCACTCCAGGCGCTGCTCCACACACCACTGACCACCTCCAGGCGCTTACCCATTGTCTCTCGAGATAAGGAGGGCAAAGAAGACTGTGTAACATATAAATGTGGTGTGGGGTTTTTGACTGTTGATAAGTTAATGGGAAATATCTTGCTTTGTAATTTTTGTGTATTAGCTACCTGCTAAGTACTATTTAGTTAATGCTGATTTTTAGTTTAGTTGTTATAGTAGAATGTGAAATGTTTGTCGTGTGATTCTTTAACCGGTCACTGCGAAGTTGATACCTCTTGTTTTAAAGTTAGTGGTCTCAACTGAAGTCAGATGAACTGTAGTATTCCCTTGTTGGACTGGAAGATACAGGCCTACTACAATTTGGTCATGGAACAATGCTCCTTCCTCACTGAGGTAACAGCTCACTTTGCCTGACACCATAAAGTTCCAAAACTAAAGCACCTGCCCATTCACTGAGTTGAATAAGGAGGTTTGTAGCTGAGCCTTGCAGGCCAAAGTCCTGAGGTTTGATCCTCAGCCTGCGCAGAATTAGATGACTACAACCATGATCACAGGAAGATTATAATTGGCCTCAGTGCCATGGATTAGAATCAGCCACACTTCCCAATCCTGAGCAAAAGCTAATGCATGAGTGCAGTCATCTGGTGTGGACAGGATCTGGCCCAGCTGTGGTACCTCCCAATGCTGACTATCTAGTTCACTCCCAAAGAATGGGCACCTGGGTGAGGCACCAGTGGCGTGGGGGAGAGAATCTGGAAGCTGTGGAGATCAAGAGAGTTAGAATTGGGATCAAAATGGTAACAAAAGAAGCGCCAAGAAAGCCTGCACGACTGCCACTCGCTGCTATTTCTGGGTGTGTGCGCAACAGAAAAAATGAGGTATGTAGACAAATTAAAAGAAAAATGCAGCAAACGTCAGGGCCGTACTAATAAGTGACTTTAGTTATCCAAAGATAGACTGGGATGAGAGTAGTCTAAGTGACAAAGAACAGAAGAGGTTTCCACAATGTGCTTTCTAGTTCACTACGTTTTGAGTTCAATACAAGAAGGAAGCAGCACTGGATCTAGATCTTGGAAACTGTTAGGCCTGTATATAATGTAAGCATAGGAGACATCTAGGAAATGAAGTGGGATCGGTAGATCTTTCTTTGGCCTCCTTGTCTCGAGAGACACTGGGTAAGTGACTGTAGGTGGTCAGTGGTTTGTGAAGCAGCGCCTGGAGTGGCTATAAAGTTCAATTCTAGAGTGACAGACTCTTCCACAGGTGCTGCAGATAAAACTGGTTGTCAGGGCTGTTACACAGTTGGCTCTCCCCTTGCGCTTCTGTCTTTTTTCCTGCCAACAGCTAAGTCTCTTCGACTCGCCATTCTTTAGCCCTGCCTTTATGGCTGTCCGCCAGCGCTGATGATCACTGGTAACTGACTCCCACGACTTGTGATCAATGTCACAGGATTTCATGTCGCGTTTGCAAACGTCTTTAAAGCGGGAGACATGGACGGCCGGTGGGTCAGATACCAGTGATGAGCTCGCTGTACAATGTGTCCTTGGGGTTCCTGCCATCTTCCATGCAGCTCACATGGCCGAGCCAGCTCAAGTGCCGCTGGCTCAGTAGGGTGTATATGCTGGGGATGTTGGCTGCCTCGAGGACTTCTGCGTTGGAGATACAGTCCTGCCACCTGATGCCAAGGATTCTCCGGAGGCAGCGAAGATGGAATGAATTGAGACGTCGCTCTTGGCTGACATACGTTGTACAGGCCTCACTGCCGTAGAGGTACTGAGGACACAGGCTTGATACACTCGGACTTTTGTGTTCCGTGTCAGTGAGCCATTTTCCCACACTCTCTTGGCCAGTCTGGAGATAGCAGGGGATGCCTTTCCCATGCGCTTGTTGATTTCTGCATCGAGAGACAGGTTACTGGTGATAGTTGAGCTTAGGTCGGTGAACTCTTGAACAACTTCCAGAGCGTGGTCCCCAATATTGACGGATGGAGCATTTCTGACATCCTGTCCCATGATGTTCGTTTTCTTGAGGCTGATGGTTAGGCCAAATTCGTTGCAGGAAGCCGCAAACCTGTCGATGAGTCTCTGCAGACACTCTTCTGTGTGGGATGTTAATGCAGCATCGTCAGTAAAGAGGAGTTCCCTGATGAGGACCTTCCGTACTTTGGTCTTCGTTCTTAGACGGGCAAGGTTGAACAACCTGCCATCTGATCTTGTGTGGAGGAAAATTCCTTCTTCTGAAGACTTGAACGTATGTGAAAGCAGCAGGGAGAAGAAGATCCCAAACAGTGTCGGTGCGAGAACACAGCCCTGTTTCACGCCACTCGGGATGGGAAAGGGATAATGTTACATAGTATTTACAGCACAAAAACAGACAGTTCAACCCAACAGGCCCACGCAAGTGTTTATACTCCACACAAGTCTCCTCCCACCCTTCTTCATCTAACCCCATCGACATATCCTTCTGTTCTATTCTCCCTCCTGTTTATCTAGCTGCCCTTTAAATGCACCTATGCTAGTTGCCTCAAGTACTGCATGTAGTAGCGAGTTCCACATTCTAACTACTCTCTGGGTAAAGAAGTTATCCCTGAATAGCACAGTGTATTTATCAGTGACTAACTTACATTTATGGTCCCTAGTTCTGGTTTCCCCTACAAGTGGAAACATCTCAACGTCGACCCTATGAAACCCTTTCATAATCTTGAAGATGTCTATCAGGTCATGCCTCAGTCTTCTAGAGAAGGGAGCGTTCAATCTTGCCTGATAGGTATAACCTCTCACATCTGGTATCATTCTTGTGAATCTTCTGCGTACCTTCTCCAGTGCCTCTATACACTTACTATAGCAGGGAGAATAGAACTGTTCCCATTATCCTGCTCGAAATGAACCAAAGTGTTTTGTTTGCTTTTCAAGATTTATTAACCTGTGTCACCACTGTTAATGACGTGTATCTGTACCCCCAGATCCCCCTGTCCCTCTAGCCCATTTAGACATTTCTTTTCCAAGAAGTATGTGGCCTCCTTTTCGTTCCACCACAGTGCTGCATCTCATACTTATCTACATTGAAGTTCATTTGCCAATTACATGCTCATCTTTCCTGTGTTAAGTTGCAATCCACCTCTATATTAGCTATACTTTCCCTACGCCAAAAGGGTCAGGAACATCTAGGAAATGAAGTGCAGAGAGTGATAATGTAAGGGAAGGGAAACATCTCGGAAACAGGCACCATAAAATAAATAGGTTTGATATCAAAATTGAAAGAGGGAACAAAGATAATTGCAATTTTAATTAAGACAGATTCGATTCATCATCACAAGGATTGCAACAATTCAAGGATGGGCAATAAATCTGGTCTTGCCCAGCATTGCTCACATCCCCAGAATCAAAGAAATAGGAACAAGCCCAGATAAACAGAAAAGAAAAATTGGAAATGAGAAATAATGGGAAATATTCAAATAGGAGATGATTATGATACAACACTGGACTTATTCCTACCAGAAGTGAAGTGCAACAGAAGCTGGAGTATCTTGGCTCAACACAGAATTAAAACTTAAAATGAAACTTAGAGCCATTTGAAAAATTTAGGCTAGTAACATGAAAGAAATATCAAGCCAGGAATAGAAAATATACAAGTAAAAAAAGATTAGGAAGGCAAAGGAGGGTAAAAGAAAAGACTGATAACATTATGAGTAACATTAAAGAAATTTATAAACATTACGTGCAAAAGAATAATTAAAGAAAGGGGAGGGACGATTGATTATTTATTTACTTTTTCACCTCCAAAGAAAGGAACAGGACAATTAGAGATGAAAAACAAAATCTTATGCTGGATGAAGGAATGTGGGAGTTGCTAGATGAGCCCTTTGCCTTGGGTTTCACTGAAGAGTGTGATGCTGGGGATGAAAGGGCACAAGAGGACAAGGCTGGCCATTCAGACAGAACTGCCAGTTAGGAAATTGTACTGAACCCAAACTGGAAAAGAGAGGTTCTGACAGCATGCATCATCAAATGCCACGGAAAATCCAAGAGAAAACAGCCAAAGCTCTGGCCATATCTTTCCAACATCTCTGAATATGCAAGTAGTGGAAGGAAGAAGGGGAGATACTATAGACCAGTGAGCCCAACTTCAGTAGCAAGTAAGTCGCTAGAGGCCACAATACGGAATAAATTTAGTATTCACTGAGAAAGACGCAGTTCAATTCAGGTCTGGCAGCTTGGATTTATAAAAAGGCAACTTATACCTGACAAAGTTATTAACATTCTTTGAAGGGATACTGGAGTTCACCGATAAAGTAAATACTGTGACTGTTGGCCCCGAATTTCTTCCGAAATTCTGCCGGACTCCTGTTGCAAATTCAGCAGCAGTACCAGAACCTGCTTGATCATCACCCCATCCACCACCTTAAATATTCACTGCCTCCACCGCAGGCACACAATGGCAGCAGAATGCCTTTCTCAGGCAGTCCCTTGGGATCGAGGATGACTTGCTTCCACTCCAGTTCAATAGGTTCTGAGATGGCTGGTATGTCCAATGTGTGATCTGCTATCTCGGCCACATGAGGGGCAGGTGATGCTTGAAGGGTCAGGTAGATGAGTAGTTTGGATGTTTGTGCGCTCCCTCTGATGGCTTGACTTCGCATCCGCATGTTCTTAACAACGTCTTGAGGTGTACAATGCCTTCCGAATGAGCTTTCTCCTTCCAGAACGGTCACGAGTCAGCGACTCCCACGAGCTAACAGGGATGTTTGATCTCTTCAGGGATGCTTTGAGGACATCCATAAAGCATTTCTGTTGTCCTCCTGGGTGTCTCCTACTGTGACCAAGTTCTGAGTAGAACAGCTGCTTCGGGAGTCTGGTGTCAGGCATGCCAATGACACCTTCTGCCCTGCGGAGCTGGTTTTGGGTGATTAAGGTAGGCTGCTGAGCAGGTTGGCTAGGGAGAGGACGCTGTTGTTGGACCGCCTTTCCTGCCACCAGATTTGGAGGATTTTGTGGAGGCTCCTCTGCTGGTGCTTCTCCAGTGTTTTGATGTGCTTGCTGTAAATTGCCCAAGTCTCCGAGGCATATAGGAGTGTTGGAATCACTGCTGCCCGGTAAACCATGATCTTAGTCTCGGGTTTGAAATCCTGATAGTGTGTGCCATCTATAAGATGCAATGCAGCAACTCGCCAAGGATCCTTCGGCAGCACCTTCCAAACCCGAACCTCTACCACCTAGAAGGACGAGAGCAGTAGATGCATGGGAACACCACCACCTGCCAGTCACTCACCATCCTGACTTTGAACTTTTATCACTGTTCCTTCACTGTCACTGGGTCAAAATCCTGGAACTCCCTCTCTAACAGCACTGTAGATGGACCTACACCACATGGACTGCAGCGGTTCAAAAAGGTGGCTCAGCACCAACTTCTCAAGAGCAATCAGGGATGGGCAATAAATGCTGGCCTTGTCAGCGACGTCAACATCCCGACAATGAAAAAAAAAGGATTATCCCAGTTATGCCAGGTCTCTGCCAATTCCAGGAGTACCCATTTGGCTCAGCAGAATGGGAATATGATGTAGTGCCAATAACAGAAAGGGGGCTTAAAAATTGCGAGGACTGGACGCTTTAATATACAGGGATATAAAGTGTCCAAATAAGATAGAGAAGGAAAAAAGGGAGGTGGGAGGCAGTACTGATTAGGGAAGACACTGTAGTGTTGGAAAGGGAGGATGTCCTTGAGAGGGCAATCCATTTGGTTGAGAAGCACAAAGGGTATGATAATGGTACTGGGGGTATTCTATAGGCCTCCAAATAGTGAGAGAGAGAGCAAATCTGCAGGGAAATCACAGAGATGTGCAAGAACTATAGAGTGGTGATATTTGGGGGCTTTAATTACCCAAATATCGATTGGGATAACGTTAGAGTAAAGGGAAAGGAGGGAGAAGAATTTCTGAAATAAGTGCAGGAGAACCTCCTTGATCTGTATGTTCTCCGCTCAACTAGAAAGGAGGCATTGCTGGATCTCGTGCTGGGGAATGAGGTGGGCCAAGTGGGCAAAGTATCTGTCGGGGAGCACTTGGATAACAGTGATCATCCTAACATAAGGTTTAGACTCCTAATGCAGAAAAGCAAGGAACAAAATAAGGTAGAATGTCTAGATTGGAAGAGGGGTGATATCAACATGATGAGATGGAATCTAGCCAGGGTAGAATGGAACCGAAGACTGACAGAAAAAGCTGCATCATAACAATGTGTTATCGTTAAGGAAGAGATGCTTCAGGTACAGGCTAGGTACATTCCAACAAGGGCAGGAGGTGAGGGGAGCCAAAAACAGGGCTCCTTGGATAACGAGGGAGATGGAGATTATGATGAAACAAAAAAGAGGGTGCATGATGCATGTCAGGTGAACTCTTCAAATGAGAACCAGGCCAAATACAATAAGTTGAGAGGGGAGGTGAAGAGGAAAATATGACTGGCAAAGGGAGAACATGAGAATAGAATGGCAGTCAACATAAAAAGGAATCCAAAAATCTTCCACCGGCACATAAATAGTAAGCAGGTAGCCAGAAGTGGAGTGGGGCCTATTAGGAAAAAAAGAGTATTATATGCTAAGAGGCACAGGGCAAGGCTAATATACTTAATCAGTATTTTGTATCATTGTTTATTAAGGAAGAGGAATCTGACAAATTAGCAATAGAAGCAGAGAGAGTAGAGGCAATGGATAGGATAAAAATGGAGAGGGGGAGGTACTGAAAAGGCTGGCTATGCTTAGGGTAGATAAGACACCTGGTCCAGATGGCTTGCATTCCAGGTTGCTAAAGGAAGTGTGGGTGGAGATTGGGGAAGGGCTGGATAAGGGAGAGGTGCCAGAGGATTGGAGAGTGGCAAATTCAAGAAAGGGTGTAAGGACAGTCCTAGCAAGTGCAGAACAGTTAGTTTAACATCAGTGGTGGGTAATGTTTTATAAATAATAATCAGGGAAGAAAATCAACATACACTTGGAGAGGTTTGAGTTAATTAAGGATAGCCAGCACAGATTTGCAAAAGGCATATCATGCTTAGCTGATCTAATTGAATTTTTTGATGAAGTAGCAGAGAAGGTTGATGAAGGGAATGTTGCCTATATGGATTTTAAGAAAGTGTTTGACAAAGTACCACATAAAAGGCTGGTTAAAAAAACTGAGGATCATGGAATGGGGAGCAGGGTCCAATTGAATAAAAAAAATGGCTTCAGGACAGAAAACAGTGAGTCTTGGTAAATGGTTGTTTTCCAGATTGGAGGATGGTGGACAGTGGTGTTCCCCAAGGATCAGTGCTGGGACCACTGCTTTTTTTGCTATGTATAAATGACTTGAACCTTGGAATACAGAGTACAATTTCAAAATTTACCAATGATACCAAACAATGATAAACAATAAGGATGATACCAATCAACTGCAACACGACAGATACGTTAGTAGAATGGGCAAATAGGTGGCAGATGGAATTTAATACTGATAAGTGTGAGGTGATGCATTTTGGCAGAATGAATAGGGAGAGGTAATGTATACTTAATGACACAGTTCTAAAGAGTGTGCAGGAACAGAGGAACCGGGGGGGCGGGGGGTGCAGTGAATATGCATAGATCTTTGAAGGTGGCAGAACATATTGAGAGTGGTTAGCAAAGTAGATGGGATCTTGGGCTTCATAAATAGAGGCACTGGGTGAAAAAGCAGGAAAGCTATGCTAAACCTTTGTAAAGCTAGGCCCCACACTTTAGGAAGGATGTAAGGGTCCTTGAGAGGGTGCAGAGGAGATTTACCAGAATGGTTCCAGGGATGGAGGATTTTAGTTATAAGGTTAGGTTGGAAAAGCTGGAGTTGTTATCCTTGCAGCAAAGGAGATTGAGGTGAAATATGATGGAGGTGTACAAGATTAGACAAGCTTAGATAAGTAAGATAAGGAAAAACTGTTCATCTTAGCTAATGTTACAAGCACCAGGGAACACAGATTGAAGGTTTTGGGCAAGAGGTGGAAAGGGAATGTGAGGAAGAACTTCTTTACGCTGTAGGTGGTAATGATCGGGAACTTCGCGGCCCACATGGGTGCTGGAAGCAGAGACAATCAATGATTTCAAAAGGAAACAAACTTGAAGAAAATAAACTTGCAGGGCTATGGGAATCAAGCACGGGATTGGGACTGACTGGATTGTTCTGCAGGGAGCTGGCAGCAACTCCAGAAGCCAAATGGCCTCCTTCTGTGCCGTAAATGACCCTAGTAAGGAATTTACCCTTAACAAGGCAAATAGCGATCAGGGGGCAGGATTTCCCATTTCTCCCTGATTTAGTACTGGAAGTCGGTCCAACAGGATAGATTCTCATGGGAAGGGAACAGTGGAGTGGGTGCATCCCTTGTCTGCCCCATTCCCCCGAAGGTGGGCAGATGGATTTTCTTGCTGCATGTGGCAGGCAGCTACTGGAGATGTGGCTGGAAAATGGAGAACCCTCCTGCTGATTGCACAAACTCTCAGGGAGCTGAAAGGCACAGGTTTGGTGTGAGTGCAGGGATTGATGCCCATTGAATAATGTGTATTTGCAACAGGCTACAGATAAAATGCAGCATAGCAGGTTTGTTGATAAAATACAGGTACATAACACTAAAGGAAATGCTGCACCATGGACAGGAAGTTGGATGAAGGAGAAGAAGCAAAATTGGTGGTTGATGCATGTAAACACTGGCTTTCACCCAGGGGTCAGTGTTACGACCATTGCTGCTCTTAATGGGAAAATATATAAATAATCTTGATTAGGTTACAGGAGTGCAAAATCAAAATTTGCAGACAACATAAAAGTAGGGAATGTATTAACTGAAGAAGACAGGTTAATGAATTGGACAGACTGAACACAGACAAATTTGATATGGAGAATGAGGATTCAACTTCCCAGGTGAGGTCATGACCTATCACTCATGGAATGTAAGACCCCGTGGAAAATTAACTTATAGCTTTGTGTTTATCAGTTTAGCTTTCAATTACATAAGGCCCCGTTGCTCCCAAATTCCACAAGGTGGAGCTCCCACACTTCCAGCTGTACAGATAAATATTGGCCAGGATACTGCACTTCCAGCCTCCATGTGGCTTTCCTGCTGACTCGTTTTCAAAACATAAACATGCATGTTAACCCTTTAAGTGTTAGATCTCCTGTCCAGCTACAAAGAGAGATCAATCTTGGTTTAGACACTTTAGGAGTAATAGTTGCTAAATTGCTGGACCAGTAATTTCCACGGGAGTTCCCTGATCTCCCATTGCAACTGCTATGGAAACCTTGGAGAAATGTGTGTAAATATTACAGTTTATTGCCCATTCTCTAGGGTTTCCATAGATCTTACACCAAGGTAACAGGCAGATACAGAGAATCAAAACAGGAATTCTAACTTCTCAATGTTTCTTCCACTCTGTCTTGTATTTCGCCTTGTCAAGTGGTAAAGTGTCAGCTTGGCTCAGCTGGTAGCACTCTCACCTATGTATCAGGGCTTGTGGGTTCAAATCCCACTCTGGAGACTTCAGCACATAATCCTGGCTGACACTCTGGTACAGTACTGAAGAAGTGCTGCACTGGTGGAGGTATGGCTCTTCGGATGAGACGATAAACCGAGGTTCTGTCTGCCTGCTCAGGTGAATGTAAAAAGATTTCAAAGAAGAGCAGGGGAGCTCTTCTGGGTATCAACTCCATTTACCCGCTTTTGATTCATATCTCTTGTTACCATCATCTGAGAAAAGAGTCTACTGATCTCAGTCTTGAAAATTCTAATTGTTCCAGCATCCACAGCTTTCTGCACGGGGTAAGTTTCAGATTTCCACCATCTTTTGTGCGAAAGCGCGCTTCCTGATATAACTCCAAATAGCCTGGCTCCAATTTTAAGACTGTGCCACCTTGTTCTGGAAATGCTCTGAAGTGACCAAAATTAGGACTGTATTCAGTACTGAAGGCTTGAAGTCTCAACCTCTTTATTCAGAGGAGAGATGGTAGCAGTTGTGCCAAGCTGACAGCTCACTGAATCAGAAACTGGATAGCACAGACAATCAGCACATCTACACATCCAGCTTCCCACTCACTGTTCTATATACAGGAGCATTGTACCTTTTAGTTCTCAGTAATTAAAGCTTTCTTCATGTGTCTTTGAGGGTAAATGGCTCGGCCACACAGGCAAGAAAGTCCTAGGTTAATCCCCAGACAGTAGCTGGTCTCGACCAGAGCAGCACTGGGTTGAGGAAGGAGAAAGATCAGCCACTGCTCCCAGTCCCGATCACTAGCAAGTAACTCTTACTTGAAAGCGCGCACATAAATATCAGATGGAGAGATGACTGGGTCTGACTGTGATGCCCCTTGTTGTTGAATAACCCATTCACTGACACTCACTATCCAGACTCATGTGGCCACTTTGGCGAGGTACTGAAGAGAACCCAGCACCTGTGGAGTGCCTCTCAGTAAGGTGATGCATTTAAGGGGAAGCTGGATAAGCACACGAGGGAGCAAGGAACAGAAGGCAATGCTGATGGGGTTAGATGAAGAGAAGTAGGAGGAGGTTCATGTGGTGCATAAACAACCGACCAGACCAGTTGATCTGAATGGCCTGTTTTCTGGGCTGTAAATTGTATGTAAATCAACTTTTAGGGAGGGAGAAAAATGATGTCAAATAAAATCAACTTTTCATTGAATGGAAATGAACTTGGAGCAAATTGGGGGGGGGGGGGGGCGGGGTGTTGTGCAACCATGAGCGTTAATGGCTCAGTTCCATATTGCCTTAACTAACTGAGTCATCAGGAAGAGCAGTGCTTGTGTTTATTATTGATAGGAACAGTTGGTAAGGTTCTGATCTGCCACTTTGCAGCAATTCCAGGAACAGGGGTTTGGGGTGAGGGGGAAGGGCAGTCTCAATTTTAAAATAACAGCTTGTTCACTCCCTGCATTCCACTGACGATAAGAGTCAGAGAGAAGCTGGGAAGGAAGGTTTCCAATGATTTTTGTTGGGGCCAGAAGGTGTAGGAGAGCAACCAAGGTGGGTGGATGGAGTGAAGATACCGATCCGCCTTTATCAAGGCAGTTTGAAGCAGCTGAATGGCCAACTGCTGTTCATAAACCGAATCTCCTCCCACTTCTCTTCATCTAAGCCAAATTAACAATCAAATCTCCAAACAATATCCTCGGCGATAATTATAATCCCAACAGTCTTTCCGCTTCCAGCCCAGAACATCTTGTTTTGGAAAGAATAAAATCGGAGGGTCCTGCATCAGAGCAATTCCTGAACTTGGCAATGTGAGGTCCTGAATTACAGGAGAATCTCAAGGTTGAGTATTTATCTACATGTGGGCCTTGGTTTTCCTGGAAGCCTGTTTTGGAATTGTTCCCATTTGCAGGTGCCCCTTCTGTGGATCAGTGTATGCTTTTTAACTCAAGTGTATGACACCGGATGCATAACGTCAGTAGGGAAACTGCCTTTTAGGTGCAGGCTTCCCAAGTGCACTGAGTATCAGTGATGGCGTCAATCAGGTTGCTCTGTGATAAACGGGCTTCACTCTTGCGCTGCCCAGCAGGAGCAGGCCTTTTCTGCAGCCTGCTCATCACCACTCTATGAAATGTCACCTCTGAGAACATACCTTAGTCTGAGTGGCTCCTGCCCCGAGGCTGCTGCTGTGTTTCTGGGGGGAGACTGCAATCACCTGGCCACCCTTCACAGACACAAACTGCTGCACGGCCTGCTGCGTGGACACAGCTGTGACCCCCGACTGCTGGGCCACTGCTTCTCCTGGTTCCTGTTTGATGATGACCTACAAAGCACAGCCAGAAATCATTTATTTAAGTGTACGGTGACAGCTCTCAGGAACAGAAAGCGAGGCACGTGTTTCAACTATTGCTAATAAGCTTCCAATAGGGACTGCCTGCTTTCCAGAGTATATTAATTTTAGCTCATTGTAGCCCCTCACTTTCTCATCCATCCCAGCAGCAGCTATATAACTCCTCTCAAAATGTCCAATGCATGAACAGTACGTGTTGAGACAAAAGACTCTAATACTCAATATAATTCACACTTCACCAACAATTCGACTCTTGTAGCTTAACTGTTAATGGCTATCGGACTGCTGGTTAAAGAGAAAAGAAACTGCATAAGTCCCACAGTGATGAGATAAATGACCCGATATTTTGTCTTTGGTTGTCTTGGTTACAGACGAATGTTGGCCAGGACACTGGGAAAAAGTCTTGCTCTTCTAAGAGTGGCATGGGGTCTTTAACATCCCCCTGAACAGACAGATGGGTCTCGGCTTAGCATCTCATCAAAAAGATAACTGTTCGGACAATGCAGCACATAGTACTCCATTGCATTGTCAGTCTAGACCGTGTGCTCAGGATTGGGATCTGAACCCCTTACCTTCTCACGCAGGGCAAGAGTGTTACAAGTGAGCCGCAAGATTGACACATGACCTGTGCCTACTCAGGCTAGTTCAATGAGTGGAGTTAAAGACTTGCTCCAATTTTGAAGGCACCATAAAATAACGAAAATGACGGAGTTGAGAAAAATGGCCAAAGAAACTGGGCAAAGGAAAATGGAACAAGGTGATAGATGTGAAAGGATTTTGAAACAATCCTCTCCTCCCATAAGTGACTAATACGCATCATTATCTGATGAGTCTACATTGTTGTGATTCACACCCCCCATTGTCACATTGTTAAAGGCTAAGTGAGTAATTACTCTGCTCCTCCAACCAAACAAAATGCACTCTCGCCCAAGTCAAAAAGTTGCGGATTCAAGTCCCACTTCAGAGGTTTGGGCACATAATTCCACTGCAGTGTTGGGGGGGGGGGGGGGGGGGTGCTACTCTGTCGGAAGTGTCGCCTTTCGGACGAGATGTTAAACTGAAGCCCCGGCTATGCTCACGGGTGGAAGTAAAACATCCCATGGCACTATTTCAAAACAGATTGGTCGGTGTCCTCAAACATCATCACTTAAACAGATCATCATCATCGCACAGCTGTTTGTGACACCTTGCTGTGTGAAAATTGGCTGCCGTGTTTCCTACATTCCAACATTTCAAAGTGCTTCATAGGCAGTGAAAGGTTTTGGGATGTTCTAAGGTCATGAACATAGGAGCAGGAGTAGGCCATTCAGCCCATCGAACCTGCTCCGCCATTCCTTATGATCATGGCTGATCATCCACTTCAATGCCTTTTTCCCACACTATCCTCATATCCCCTTATGTCATTTGTATTTAGAAATGTGTCAATCTCTGCTTTAAACATACTCAATGACTGAGCTTCCACAGCCCTCTGGGGTAGAGAATTCCAAAGATTCACAACCCTCTGAGTAGAGAGATTTCTCCTCATCTCTGTCCAAAGTGGCTATAAGGCACTATATAAATGCAAGTCCGTTCCTCTTTACTTAAGCAAGTCCAAAGCTATACCACAGACAATGTGTTTCCATGTACAGTGTAGTATTCCCTTGTTGGACTGGAAGATACAGGCCTACTACAATTCGGTCATGGAACAATGCTCCTTCCTCATTTTGCCTCACTCCTGACACTGTAAGCTCCAAAACTAAAGCACCTGCCCATTCACTGAGTTGAATAAGGAGGTTTGTAGCTGAGCCATGCAGGCCAAAGTCCCGAGGTTTGATCCTCAGCCTGCGCAGAATTAGATGACTACAACTGCGATCACAGGAAGGGGGATTATAATTGGCCTCAGTGCCATAGATTAGAATCGGCCACACTCCCCAATCCTGGGCAAAAGCTAATGCATGAGTGCAGTCATCTGGTGTGGACAGGATCAGGCCCAGCTGTGGTACCTCCCAATGCTGACTATCTAGTTCACACCCAAAGAATGGGCACCTGGGTGAGGCACCAGTGGCGTGGGGGAGAGAATCTGGAAGCTGTGGAGATCAAGAGAGTTAGAATTGGGATCAAAATGGTAACAAAAGAAGCCCCAAGAAAGCCTGCACGACTGCCACTCGCTGCTATTTCTGGGTGTGTGCGCAACAGAAAAAATGAGGTATGTAGACAAATTAAAAGAAAAATGCAGCAAACGTCAGGGCCGTACTAATAAGTGACTTTAGTTATCCAAAGATAGACTGGGATGAAAGTAGTCTAAGTGGCAAAGAACAGGAGAGGTTTCCACAATGTGCTTTCCAGTTCACTACGTTTTGAGTTCAACACAGAAGGAAGCAGCGCTGGGTCTAGATCAGGAAACTGTTGGGCTTGTATATAATGTAAGCATAGGGGACATCAAGGGAATGAAGTGGGGTCGGTAGATAATGTAAGAGTTACGTAGTATTTACAGCACAAAAACAGACAGTTCAACCCAACAGGCCCACGCAAGTGTTTATATTCCACACAAGTCTCCTCACACCCTCTTCATCTAACCCCATCAATATATCCTTCTGTTCTATTCTCCCTTGTATTTATCCAGCTGCCCTTTAAATGCACGTAGGCTAGTTGCCTCAACTACTGCATATAGTAGCGAGTTCCACATTCTAACTACTCTCTGGGTAAATATGTTTCTCCTGAATTCTGTACTGGATTTATTATTGATTTCCTTATATTTATGGTCCCTAGTTCTGGTTCCTTGCAAGTGGAAACATCTCGATGCCTACCCTATCGAACCCTTTCGTAATCTTGAAGATGTCTATTAGATCATGCCTCAGTCTTCTAGAGGAGGGAATCCTAGCGCATTCAATCATTTCTGATAGGTATAACCTCTCACATCTAGTATCATATTTGTGAATCTTCAGTGCACCTTCTCCAGTGCCTCTATATACTTTCTATAATATGGAGAACTGTTCCCTCGATCCTGCTAGAAATGAACCCCAGTGTTTTGTTTGCTTTTCTATGGCTCATTAACCTGTGTCACCACTGTTAATGACTTGTATATCTGTACCCCCAGATTCCTGTTCCTCTAGTCCTTTTAGACACCTATTTTCCAAGAAGTATGTGGCCTCCATTTCTTTCCTACCAAAATGGCATCTCACACTTATCTATTTTGAAGTTCATTTGCCAATTACATGCTCATCTTTCCTGTATTAAGTTGCAATCCACCTCTATATTAGCTACACTTCCCCTATGCCCAAAGGGCCCGGGAACATCTAAGAAATGAAATGCAGCAAGTGGTAAGGGAAGGGAAACATTTAGGAAACAGAGACAATAACAGAAATAGGTAAATTGAAAGAGGGAACAAAGATAATTGCAATTTTAATTCAGACAGATTCTACTCATCACCACAAGGATTGCAGCAATTCAAGGACGAGGCCCACCAACAACTTCTCAAGGATGGGCAATAAGTCTGGTCTTGCCCAGCATTGCTCACATCCCCAGAATCAAAGAAATAGGAACAAGCCCAGATAAACAGAAAAGAAAAATTGGAAATAAGAAACAATAGGAAATATTCAAATAGGAGATGATTATGATGCAACACTGGACTTATTCCTACCAGAAGTGAAGTGCAACAGAAGCTGCAGTATCTTGGCTCAACACAGAATTAAAACTTAAAATGAAACTTAAAGAGCCATTTGGAAAATTTAGGCTAGTAACATGAAGGAAATATCAAGCCAGGAATAGAAAATATACAAGTAAAAAAAGATTAGGAAGGCAAAGGAGGGTAAAAGAAAAGACTGATAACATTATGAGTAACATTAAAGAAATTTATAAACATTACGTGCAAAAGAATAATTAAAGAAAGGGGAGGGACGATTGATTATTCATTTACTTTTTCACCTCCAAAGAAAGGAACAGGACAATTAAGAGATGAAAAACAAAATCTTATGCTGGATGAAGGAATGTGGGAGTTGCTAGATGAGCCCTTTGCCTTGGGTTTCCCTGAAGAGTCTGATGCTGGGGATGAAAGGGCACAAGAGGACAAGGCTGGCCATTCAGACAGAACTGCCAGTTAGGAAATTGTACTGAACCCAAACTGGAAAAGAGAGGTTCTGACAGCATGCATTATCAAATGCCACGGAAAATCCAAGAGAAAACAGCCAAGGCTCTGGCCATATCTTTCCAACATCTCTGAATATGCAAGTAGTGGAAGGAAGAAAGGGAGATACTATAGACCAGTGAGCCCAACTTCAGTAGCAAGTAAGTCGCTAGAGGCCACAATACGGAATAAATTTAGTATTCACTGAGAAAGACGCAGTTCAATTCAGGACAGGAAGCTTGGATTTATAAAAAGGCAACTTGTACCTGACATATATACGAGCATTCTTTGAAGATACATGGAATGTGATGATTAATACAGTGATTGTTGGCCCCTAATTTCTTCGGAATTCCACTGAACTTCTGCTGTAAATCTGGCAGGAATCCCAGAACCCACTTGATTGGCACCCCATCCACCACCTTAATCCTTCACTGCCTCCACCACCAGCGCACAGTAGCAACAGTGTTTACCATCTACCCCTCGCCAACGCCCCTTGGAGAGCACCTTCCAAAACCACAACCTCTTCCATCTAGAAGGATGAGGGCAGTGGAATGGGAACACCACCACCTGAAAGTTCCCCTCAAAGCCACAGACCATCCTGACTTGGGACTATATTGCTGTTCCTTCACTGTCACTAGGTCAAAATCCTAGAACTCCCTCCCTAACAGCATACCCACACCACACAGACTGCAGCGGTTCAAGAACGCAGCTCACCACCATGTTCTCAAGGGCAATTTGGGGTGGGCAGTAAATGCTGGCCTTGCTAGGGTCACCCACATCCCAACAATGAATTAAGAAGAAAGGGATTATCCCAGTTACGCCAGGTCCCTGCTGATTTCAGAAATACCCTGTTGGTTTAGTAAGGAATTTGCCCTTTACAAAGCAAATGGCACTAAGCTGGCAGTATTTCCCATATCTCCCTGATTTAGTACTGGAAGTCGGTCCAACAGGATAGATTCTCATGGGCAGGGCACAGCGGAGTGGGTGCATCCCTCGCCTGCCCCATTCCCCCGAAGGTGGGCAGATGGATTTTCTTGCTGCATGTGGCAGGCAGCTACTGGAGATGTGGCTGGAAAATGGAGAACCCTCCTGCTGATTGCACAAACTCTCAGGGAACTGAAAGGCACAGGTTTGGTGTGAGTGCAGGGATTGATGCCCATTGAACAATGTGTATTTGCAACAGGCTACAGATAAAATGCAGCATAGCAGGTTTGTTGATAAAATACAGGTACATAACACTAAAGGAAATGCTGCACCATGGACAGGAAGTTGGATGAAGGAGAAGAAGCAAAATTGGTGGCTGATGCATGTAAACACTGGCTTTCACCCAGGGGTCAGTGTTACGACCATTGCTGCTCTTAATGGGAAAATATATAAATAATCTTGATTAGGTTACAAGATCACAATATCAAAATTTACAAACAGCCATAAAGTTGGAAATGTTTTAACTGCAAAGAAGACAAGTTAGTGAATTGGACAGATTGATGCCAGACAAATTTTGATGTGCCAGATCAGGTAATGACCTATCACTCATGGAATGTAAGTCCCCGAGGAAAATTAACTTATAGCTTTGTGTTTATCAGTTTAGCTTTCAATTACATAAGGCCCCGTTGCTCCCAAATTCCACAAGGTGGAGCTCCCACACTTCCAGCTGTACAGATAAATATTGGCCAGGATACTGCACTTCCAGCCTCCACGTGGCTTTCCTACTGACTCGTTTTCAAAACATAAACATGCATGTTAACCCTTTAAGTGTTAGATCTTCTGTCCAGCTACAAAGAGAGATCAATCTTGGTTTAGACATTTTAGGAGCACCAGTTGCTAAATTGCTGGACCAGTAATTTCCACGGGAGTTCCCTGACCTCCCATTGCAACTGCTATGGAAACCTTGGAGAAATTTGTGGAAATATTACAGTTTATTGCCCATTCTCTGGTCTTGTATTTCTCCTCATCAAGCATGAAAGTGTCAGCTTGGCTCAGTTGGTAGCACTCTGATCTATGAAACAGGGCTTGCAGGTTCAAATCCCACTCTGGAGACTTCAACACATAATCCAGGCTGACACTCTAGTGTAGTACTGAGGGAGTGCTGAGGTATGGCTCTTCGGATGAGATGATAAACCGAGGTTCTGTCTGCCCTCTCAGGTGAATGTAAACAATCCCATAGCAACATTTCCAATGGCAGCAGGGAAATTCTTCCTGGTATCCTGGCCAATATTTATCCTTCTATCAACATCACTGAAACAAATGATCTGGTCATTCATGTCATTGCTGCCTGTGGGAGTTTGCTGTTTGCACAATAGTTGCCACATTTTCTACATTACAACAGAGACTACACTTCAAAATTTTTACAGAGAGACATCCTGAGGTTGTGTCAGGCACTACATAAATGCAAGTTCATTCTTCACCAGAGGAGGATCTGAGTCCATATAGGATCACTGGAGTAGGCCGTTCAGCTCCCTCCAGCTTATTCCACCACTCAATTAGATCTGTACCTCAACTCCATTTACCCACTTTTGATTCATATCCCACGTTACCATCATCTAAAAAAAACATCTACTGATCTCAGGCTTGAAAATTCCAATTGTCCCAGCATCCACAGCCTTCTGTATGAGGTGAGCCCCAGATTTCCACTATCTTCTGTGCGAAAGCGAGCTTCCTGATATTACTCCAAAATTGCCTGGCCCTCATTTTAAGACTGTGCCACCTTGTTCTGGAAATGCTCTGAAGTGACCAAAATTAGAATTGCTTTATGTACTGAAGGCTTGATTCAGAGGAGAGATGGTAGCAGTTGTGCCAAGCTGACAGCTCACTGAATCAGGAACTGGATAGCACAGACAATCAGCACATCTACACATTGTTATAATGACAGTTCTTGGGTCATATATTTACGTGCAGTGTCTTTACGTCAGAGCTGTCGCATTGTCGTTGAAGTTCAGAATCGCTCATGGCTTTGTGATCTAAGTGTGCCACTGCTTTGTTATGCACTGTTCTAAATACAGGAGCATTGCACCTTTTAGTTCTCAGTAATTAAAGCTTTGTTCATGTGTCTTTGAGGGTAAATGGCTCGGCCACACAAGCAAGAAAGTCCCAGGTTAATCCCCAGACAGTAGTTGGTCTCGACCAGAGCAGCACTGGGTCGAGGGAGGAGAAAGATCAGCCACTGCTCCCAGTCCCAATCACTAGCAAGTAACTCTTACTTGAAAGCGCGCACACAGATGTCAGATGGGGACAGAATTGGGTCTGACTGTGATGCCCCTTGTTGTTGAATAACCCATTCACTGACACTCACTATCCAGACTCATGTGGCCACTTTGGCGAGGTACTGAAGAGAACCCAGCACCTGTGGAGTGCCTCTCAGTAAGGTGATGCATTTAAGGGGAAGCTGGATAAGCACACGAGGGAGCAAGGAACAGAAGGCAATGCTGATGGGGTTAGATGAAGAGAGGTAGGAGGAGGTTCATGTGGTGCATAAACAACCGACCAGACCAGTTGATCTGAATGGCCTGTTTTCTGGGCTGTAAATTGTATGTAAATCAACTTTTAGGGAGGTAGGAAAATGATGTCAATAAATTTTTTCAATGAATGGAAATGAACTTGGAGCAAATTGGGGGGGGGGGCGGGGTGTTGTGCAACCATGAGCGTTAATGGCTCAGTTCCATATTGCCTTAACTAACTGAGTCATCAGGAAGAGCAGTGCTTGTGTTTATTATTGATAGGAACAGTTGGTAAGGTTCTGATCTGCCACTTTGCAGCAATTCCAGGAACAGGGGTTTGGGGTGAGGGGGAAGGGCAGTCTCAATTTTAAAATAACAGCTTGTTCACTCCCTACATTCCACTGACGATAAGAGTCAGAGAGAAGCTGGGAAGGGAGGTTTCCAATGATTTTTGTTGGGGCCAGAAGGTGCAGGAGAGCAACCAAGGTGGGTAGATGGAGTGAAGATCCGCCATTATCAAGGCAGTTTCAAGCAGCTGAATGGCCAACTGCTGTTCCTCTGCTTGTGTGGGCCCCTCCAAAAAGAGAGTATGGCTGCTGCTGACCGACCGCCCCCCACCCCCATGCTTGCCCCTTTCAACCTTGACTCCCTCCCATTTCTTCAGGACCATTCCAGCTGGCTGATCTTCCCACCCACAATGAGGTGAGTTACCTTGGGAGGTCAGGCAGCTAACCAGACCTCACCAAGCAGCTTCAAATGAGGCCAAGACCTCAGAAAGGCAGAAAACACTCCACTGGTCGGACGCCCAAACATTGAAATCTACCCAAACAGGGCAGTAAAAGGCACCATAGTGACTGAGTGTGTGTCGGCAACAGAAGTCACCCAATTCCACAGGTATTCTCATTCACATCTATCTGCATCTCATCATGTCATATCACCTCTTAAAAACTTGTCACACGGTGATTTCATTTTGAATTGTAGTACTATTGTTAATTGGGCAAATGAGTCAGGAACGGCTCACACAAACAACAATGAGATGAATAGCAAATAGATGTGTTCTTGGTGCTGCTGCTTGAAGTATGAATGCTGGCTGAGAGACTGCAGAATGTTCCTCAATTCTTTTGAATAATGCCTAGGGATCTTTAATATCTGCTGAAAGATTTCAAATCGGTCTCAATTTAATGTGTCTTCTGAAGGATAGCACCTTCAGCAATGCAGCACTCCCTCGCCGCTGCTCTATCGCCATTACACAGCTTACGCTCTGACCAAGTCTAGCCTGAAAGTCCAATCAGGTTCCATGTGCGTCGTGGGACTTCAGTTTGCATCCTACAAAGAGGCCAACTACCTGAAACAGGTAGGACCCTTCGAAAGTGGCAGTGGGGTGGGGTTAATGGGGCAGTCGGTTTATTAACCCCATTCTGAGGCTAACATTAATTTCGGCCGGATAAAACTGACCCCACTATGCAGCGTGCAAAGTCTTTTTCAATGTCGCGGCATAGTGGCGCAGTGGTTAGCACCGCAGCCTCACAGCTCCAGCGACCCGGGTTCAATTCTGGGTACTGCCTGTGTGGAGTTTGCAAGTTCTCCCTGTGTCTGCATGGGTTTCCTCCAGGTGCTCCGGTTTCCTCCCACATGCCAAAGACTTGCAGGTTGATAGGTTAATTGGCCATTATAAATTGCCCCTAGTATAGGTAGGTGGTAGGGAAATATAGGGACAGGTGGGGATGTGGTAGGAATATGGAATTAGTGTAGGATTAGTATAAATGGGTGGTTGATGGTCGGCACAGACTCGGTGGGCCGAAGGGCCTGTTTCAGTGCTGTATCTCTAAACTAAACTAAACTAAACATTACTGTTCACTAGAGGTAAGGAACCAGAATATCAGGTTGTCTGAGGAACATGTAATGTTTTATTAATGAAAGAAGCCACCTGCTGAGTGCTCAGAGAAGGGCCAGATTTGAAACATGTACCTGTTGGCTCTCTTTACAAACACTGACAGACCTGTTCTGTATTTCCTGTTTTTATTTTATCTCAGAATCATTGCAGTGCCCTGAGCAACTCTCCATGCAGCCACCTGGAGCACCGCTGTACTCCCACGCAGCCCACCTGGATCACAGCTGCACTCCCATGCAGCCACCTGGAGCATCACTGCACTCCCATGCAGCCACCTTGACCACTGCTGCACTCCCATGCAAACACCCTGAGCATCACAGCAACTCATCCAAATCAACCCAAGCACCACTGCAACCCATCCAGTCACCGCATCATACCACAATGAGGTTTTCACTATCTCAAGCACCAGTGCACTCCCATTCAAAACAACATGCATTTCTATAGTACCTTTGGCATAGGCACTTCTCAGGACTGTTAAAAAATTTGACACCAAGTCTCAAAGAGATATTAGGATAGCTTACCAAAGCTTTGTCAAACAGATAGGTTTTAAGAAGCAACTTAAAAGGAGGAAAGAGAGTCAGAGAGATTGAGAGAGGGAATTTCAGAGCTTAGGGTCATGGCAGCTGAAGGCAACGCCAACAATGGTGCAGGAATTAAAATCAGGGATGCACAAGAGGCCGAAATTGGAGGCGTGCAGATATCTTGAAGGGTTGAAGCAGGTTACAGAGATAGGAAGGGGCAAGGGCATGGAGAGTTTTGAAAACAAGGATGAGAATTTTAAAATCAAGGTGTTGCAAGACCAGGAGCCAATGAAGGTCAGATGGGCAGTCACCCCAAACACCACAGCACCTCCTGCCTTTCCCACTACCACAAGCATTGTTTCTAGCACCACTGCATTGCCATTGATCATTTCATTCTCTCCCCAGTCAGCTGTGCACTGGGGCATGAAGTGGTCAGAGACAGAAAAATCAAGTTTCTATTACAGCATACACATTCATTTCCCAGCTCAAGCAATCCATTCAACCGGGAGGTTAACCACAAAAATCCAGTATTCAGGTGGGTGGCATCAATTAATTCTGGGTGGCTGTTATATGAATGGGAGGACTGTTTTATTGATATGTTACTGTGCAGCAGTGGCTGGGGTCAGCCTCATGCAGAGGCAAAGTCAAGGGAATACCAAGGTCATAAATTCTCAACGCCCAGTATGTTTGTAATGTTTTTAACTACTAAACACTAAAATGAGTGACCAACAAATTTTGAACCATGAACATAATTACTGGAGGCGGTTAGAGCCCCCCATAATGTCTAGCTTAGCCACATCTCCACTATCCAGTCAAATTTCAAGATGGTCTTCACTTATCAAAGCTGAGAGATATGGGGGGAGAACTTAGAACACATCCGGTCACTAAGGCAAATTTGAAAATAATGTAAGCTCTCAATCTGTAGGACATGGGACCAATTTTCTTCTGCCAAAACACCCCATGAATGCTCGATCCTAGGGCATTAACAAGAGGAAAATGGCGCACGGCCCCATTGTGTGGGTCTCAGTCCTCTTTGAGCTTGACATACAATACCCAAGGCATTATTTCTCCCATCCCCAGGCATGGAGGGTAGCTCCCACCTGAAGGAGAAGGGATAGTTTAACATGGTACAGCAATTGGCATGGAATTGACATCAAACAGTCTGCACCTGGCAAATGCCCCAAAAAGGGATCATACATAGAATTTGGGCACTGGGTTTGTTAAAAGTCCCTTCATCACACAACAGCTGAAAAGCGTGAACAAAAGTAAGCCACTGAGCCCCACGAGCCTATTCTGTCAATCAATTAGATCATTGCAGATCTCTACCTCAACCCCAGTGACTCTCAGCCCTTAATATTCTTAACTAACCAAAATATACCAATCTTAGTCAGGCTTGGATGCTACCTGGGTGCTGCCAAGACAGAAGCCAGAAGTCGCTGATGAGTGACAAAGCAACCCAGCGCTCTGATGCCTGCTTGCGGAGGTAGTGCTGCATGAATGGTTGTGAACAGAGTGGTCCTACTCTAAGACAACTTCTCCAATTGGTTTAGAAAGAAAAATGTGCATTTATATAGGGCCTTTCACAACCTTAGGACACTCCAAAGAACTGAGGGATAGGATCTATTCCCATTTGGAAGAAAATGGGCTCATCAGTGATAGGCAACATGGTTTTGTGCAGGGAAGGTCATGTCTTACCAACTTAATAGAATTCTTTGAGGAAGTGACAAAGTTGATTGATGAGGGAAGGGCTGTCGATGTCATATACATGGACTTCAGTAAGGCGTTTGATAAGGTTCCCCATGGCAGGTTGATGGAGAAAGTGAAGGCGCTTGGGGTCCAAGGTGTACTAGCTAGATGGATAAAGAACTGGCTGGGCAACAGGAGACAGAGAGTAGCAGTAGAAGGGAGTTTCTCAAAATGGAGACGTGTGACCAGTGGTGTTCCACAGGGATCCGTGCTGGGACCACTGTTGTTTGTGATATACATTAATGATTTGGAGGAAAGTATAGGTGGACTGATTAGCAAGTTTGCAGACGACACTAAGATTGGTGGAGTAGCAGATAGTGAAGGGGACTGTCAGAGAATACAGCAGAATATAGATAGATTGGAGAGTTGGGCAGAGAAATGGCAGATGGAGTTCAATCAGGGCAAATGCGAGGTGATGCATTTTGGAAGATCCAATTCAAGAGTGAACTATACAGTAAATGGAAAAGTCCTGGGGAAAATTGATGTCCAGAGAGATTTGGGTGTTCAGGTCCACTGTTCCCTGAAGGTGGCAACGCAGGTAAATAGAGTGGTCAAGAAGGCATACGGCATGCTTTCCTTCATCGGACGGGGCATTGAGTACAAGAGTTGGCAGGTCATGTTACAGTTGAATAGGACTTTGGTTCGGCCACATTTGGAATACTGCGTACAGTACTGGTCGCCACATTACCAAAAGGATGTGGATGCTTTGGAGAGGGTGCAGAGGAGGTTCACCAGGATGTTGCCTGGTATGGAGGGCGCTAGCTATGAAGAGAGGTTGAGTAGATTAGGATTATTTTCATTAGAAAGACGGAGGTTGAGGGGGGACCTGATTGAGGTGTACAAAATCATGAGAGGTATAGACAGGGTGGATAGCAAGAGGCTTTTTCCCAGAGTGGGGGATTCAATTACTAGAGGACACGAGTTCAAAGTGAAAGGGGAAAAGTTTAGGGGGGATATGCGTGGAAAGTTCTTTACGCAGAGGGTGGTGGGCGCCTGGAACGCGTTGCCAGCGGAGGTGGTAGATGCGGGCACGATGGAGTCTTTTAAGATGTATCTAGACAGATACATGAATGGGCAGGAAGAAAAGAGATACAGAACCTTAGAAAATAGGCGACATGTTTAGAGAGAGGATCTGGATCGGCGCAGGCTTGGAGGGCCGAAGGGCCTGTTCCTGTGCTGTAATTATCTTTGTTCTTTGTTTTGTTCTTTTACAGCCAATGCAGTGCTTTTGAAGTGTAGCCACTGTTGCAAGAGAACATGGCAGCCAATTTGCACACTGCAAGCTCCTGCAAACAGCAATGTGATAATGACCAGATAATCTGTTTTAGATACTGGTTGAAGGATAAATATTAGCCACGAGAATGGGCGAAACTCCCTGCTCTGCTTCAAAAATAGCGCCATGGAATCTTTTACGTCCACCTGATAAACTGAGGTCCTTTTTTTTTTATTCATTCACGGGATGTGGGCATCGCTGGCTAGGCCAGCATTTATTGCCCATCCCTAATTGCCCTTGAGAAGGTGGTGGTGAGCTGCCTTCTTGAACTGCTGCAGTCCATGTGGGGTAGGTACACCCACAGTGCTGTTAGGAAGGGAGTTCCAGGACTTTGACCCAGTGACAGTGAAGGAACGGCGATACAGTTCCAAGTCAGGGTGGTGTGTGACTTGGAGGGGAACTTGCAGGTGGTGGTGTTCCCATGTATTTGCTGCCCTTGTCCTTCTAGTTGGTAGAGGTCGCGGGTTTGGAAGGTGCTGTCGAAGGAGCCTTGGTGCATTGCTGCAGTGCATCTTGTAGATGGTACACACTGCTGCCACTGTGCGTCGGTGGTGGAGGGAGTGAATGTTTGTAGATGGGGTGCCAATCAAGTGGGCCGCTTTGTCCTGGATGGTGTCGAGCTTCTTGAGTGTCGTTGGAGCTGCACCAATTCCAGGCAAGTGAAGAGTATTCCATCGCACTCCTGACTTGTGCCTTGTAGATGGTGGACAGGCTTTGGGGAGTCATGAGGTGAGTTACTCGCCTCAGGATTCCTAGCCTCTGACCTGCTCTTGTAGCCACGTTATTTATCTGGCTACTCCAGTTCAGTTTTCGGTCAATGGTAGCCCCTAGGATGTTGATAGTGGGGGATTCAGCGATGGTAATGCCGTTGAATGTCAAGGGGAGATGGTTAGATTCTCTTTTGTTGGAGATGGTCATTGCCTGGCACTTGTGTGGCGCGAATGTTACTTGCCACTTATCAGCCCAAGCCTGGATATTGTCCAGGTCTTGCTGCATTTCTACACAGACTGCTTCAGTATCTGAGGAGTTGCGAATGGTGCTGAACATTGTGCAATCATCAGCGAACATCCCCACTTCTGACCTTATGATTGAAGGAAGGTCATTGATGAAGCAGCTGAAGATGGTTGGGCCTAGGACACTACCCTGAGGTACTCCTGCAGTGATGTCCTGGAGCTCAGATGATTGACCTCCAACAACCACAGCCATCTTCCTTTGCGCTAGGTATGACTCCAGCCAGCGGAGGGTTTTCCCCTGATTCCCATTGACCTCAGTTTTTCTCGGGCTCCTTGATGCCATATTCGGTCAAATGCTGCCTTTATGTCAAGGGCAGTCACTCTCACTTAACCTCTTGAGTTCAGCTCTTTTGTCCATGTTTGAACCAAGGCTGTAATGAGGTCAGGAGCTGAGTGGCCCTGGCGGAACCCAAACTGAGCATCACTGAGCAGGTTGTTGCTAAGCAAGTGCCGCTTGATGGCACTGTTGATGACACCTTCCATCACTTTACTGATGATTGGGAGTAGGCTAATGGGGCGGTAGTTGGCCGGGTTGGATTTGTCCTGCTTTTTGTGTACAGGACATACCTGGGCAATTTTCCACATTGCAGGGTAGATGCCAGTGTTGTCGCTGTACTGGACAGCTTGGCTAAAGGCGCGGCAAGTTCTGGAGCACAGGTCTTCAGGACTATTGCCGGAATATTGTCAGGGCCCATAGCTTTTGCAGTATCCAGTGCCTTCAGTCGTTTCTTGATATCACGTGGAGTGAATCAAATTGGCTGAAGTTTGGCATCTGTGATGCTGGGGACTTTAGGAGGAGGCCGAGATGGATCATCAACTCGGCACTTCTGGCTGAAGATTGTTGCAAATGCTTCAGCCTTATCTTTCGCACTGATGTGCTGGGCTCCCCCATCATTGAGGATGGGGATATTTGTGGAGCCACCTCCTCCAGTTAGTTGTTTAATTGTCCACCACCATTCACGGCTGGATGTGGCAGGACTGCAGAGCTTAGATCTGATCCGTTGGTTATGGGATTGCTTAGCTCTGTCTATCGCATGCTGCTTACGCAGTTTGGCATGCAAGTAGTCCTGGGTTGTAGCTTCACCAGGTTGACACCTCATTTTGACGTATGCCTGGTGCTGTTCCTGGCATGCCCTCCTGCACTCTTCATTGAACCAGGGTTGGTCTCCTGGCTTGATGGTAATGGTAGAGTGGGGGATATGCCGGGCCATGAGGTTACAGATTGTGGTTGAGTACAATTCTGCTGCTGCTGATGGCCCACAGCGCCTCATGGATGCCCAGTTTTGCATTGCTAGATCCGTTCGAAATCTATCCCATTCAGCACAGTGATAGTGCCACACAACACAATGGACGGTATCCTCAATGTGAAGGCGGGACTTCGTCTCCACAAGGACTGTGCGGGGGTCACTCCTACCAATACTGTCATGGACAGATGCATCCGCAGCAGGCAAATTGGTGAGGACGAGGTCGAGTATGTTCTTCCCTCGTGTTGGTTCCCCTGCCGCAGACCCAGTCTAGCAGCCATGTCCTTTAGGACTCGGCCAGCTCGGTCAGTAGTGGTGCTACCGAGCCACTCATGGAGATGGACATTGAAGTCCCCCACCCAGAGTACATTTTGTGCCCTTGCCACCCTCAGTGCTTCCTCCAAGTGGTGTTCAACATGGAGGAGTACTGAGTCATCAGCTGAGGGAGGGCGGTAGGTGGTAATCAGTAGGAGGTTACCTTGCCCATATTTAACCTGATGCCATGAGACTTCATGAGGTCCGGAGTCGATGTTGAGGACTCCCAGGGCAACTCCCTCCCTACTGTATACCACTGTGCTCCCATCTCTGGTGGGTCTGTCTTGCCGGTGGGACAGGATGTACCCAGGGATGGTGATGGCAGTGTCTAGGACATTGTCTGTAAAGTATAGATTCCGTGAGTATGACTATGTCAGGCTGTTGCTTGACTAGTCTGTGGGTCAGCTCTCCCAACTTTGGAACAAGCCCCCAGATGTTAGTAAGGAGGACTTTGCAGGGTCGACAGGGCTGGGTTTGCCGTTGTCGTTTCCAGTGCCTCGGTCGATGCCGGGTGGTCCGTCCGGTTTCATCCCTTTTTATAGACTTCGTAGCGGTTAGGTACAACTGAGTGGCTTGCTGGGCCATTTCAGAGGGCATTTAAGAGTTAACCACATTGCTGTGGGTCTCAAGTCACATGTAGACCAGACCAGGTAAGGACAGCAGATTTCCTTCCCCAAAGGACATTAGTGAACCAGATGGGTTTTTACAACAATCGACAATAGTTTCATGGCCATCATTAGACTAGTTTTTAATTCCACCTTCTGCTGTGGTGGGATTCGAACCCATGTCCCCAGAGAAATACCCAGGGTCTCTGAGTTACTAGTCCAGTGATAATACCACTACACCACCGCCTACCCTGTCTGCTCTAATGTCTCATCCGAAAGATGGCAATGCCGGCAGTGCAGTACTCCCTCAGCACTACACTGGAGTGTCAGCCTGGATTATGTGCTCAAGTCTCTGGAGTGGGACATAAACCCATGATCTGCTGACTCAGTGGGAAGAGGGATACTCACTGAGACACAGCTGATACTGCCTGGAAGGAGGTGGAGACAAGTTGGAGGCAGCAGCAAACTGTTACCATCATTGAGAGCAGCAGCCCTTATGCTGCAATATTTACAGAAAGTATCCCTGCAGCAGACTGTGCAGCTCTGAATCGTGCACGCTGATGACCCCCATAGCTGTTACCAGGTACAGGCGATAACGCCTGCTGGTGTTGTTCTGGCGGGTGGGGATATTAGGCTATGCTGGCAGCCAATCAACTTTGGCGCACTATCATCATGCACCAGTACTGCAAGAATGACAAAAAATGAATGGGGTGTAGAAAAATCCAGCATCATGTAACTTGTGATCATGCGGGTGTCACCACACACAGGTCCTCTGCCAACAGGTGTATGTGAGGGTCCCCTGGCCCTCTCGGTGGCTTGGCATGGAACACCTCGAGCACGGCCTGATGTCGTTCCACTAGTGTACCTCACCCTCCTCCAAGAAAATCAGAGATACCGTCATTCCCATTGGGAACCATTTGTTGCACTGGTGCAGCTGTAGGGTGAAAAGGAGCCACAAGGCAACTACCATGAGGGTTCATTAAAGCCCAAGTAGCAGCAGGCAAAATTGATACAGAAATGACCTTGAAATAGTCTTTTTCATTGTTTTTCCCCTTTAAATGTACTTTTTCCTATCGCTCATCCCCCAGAAACCCATGTCAAATACATGACTGCCACCTTGATGTGGCCTGGGTTAGAAGCCAGAAGAAGAACAGAAAGCTGTTGTGACAGGAAAATCAGCCCCTGGAATTTATACACCTACCCAAGTGGGTTGGCAGCTGTTGACTATGTGTAAAGTCTCCAGCCTAGTTTCAACACAGCTGCCTCCAGAACAGAGAACTGGACTGAGCAGAACTAAAACAGGCACAGACGTAGTGAGCCAATTAGACAGGCCTGTCTATACAGGTATTAAAAGGTATGGGTACATTAACCAAGACAAGTGAGGAAGTGGTTTCAAGTTTCCCAAATGGTTATTGTTGTTAGTTAGTTAGTTAGTCACAGCCTGAGACACAGACAGAATCACATGCAGCAGGAGGTGCACTGTACCAACCCTCCTGCCTCAGGGTAACGGGGAAGTTTTACAATTGATTGTATGATTCTCCAGCAATCTATAAAAAACTCTGGCCTCTTCACTTGCAGATTGAGAGGCTCCGGACACTTCACTCCAGACAGAGTGAGGGTGGGAAGGGCTCTGGACACATCACTCCATGCAGAGTTGGGGTGGGGGGGGGGGTGGGGGTGGAGAATCCAGACACTTCACTCCGTAGAGAGCGAGGTGGGGTGGGGTCAACTCTGAGCAGTTTACTAGCTGCAATAATGCTTCTATACACTACTCTCACTGTCACTGTCTGCAACAGAGGTGGATTTAAAAAATTGGAATGTTAAAGATCTTCAGCATTAATGGAGCATCATGGTCAGCACACTAATATGCAAGAGCAGACCTCCTGACTCAATTGCAATGGAAGAGGATTTCATGGCCATATCTAAACACACAGCCAGCTTCCCTCCCTTTCACTACAGGAATCTCATATCCCCAACCCCCAATGGGTTTTGATTCTATTTCTTGCCTCACACTTGCCATTGTGTGTGTGTGTCAGTGGGTGCAGGCGTGTATGTGTGATTATCAGCGTGTGTGTATATATCAGCGTGTAGGACACTGAGTGTGCATCTGAGAGTCTGTATATCAGTTTGTCCACACGCTGATCTGTCAGCAAGAGAGTGCATCAGTGTGCAAGTGTCACCGTGTGGGTCCGAGTCCATGTGTGAGTCCGAATCAGAGTCCATGTGTGTGTCATAGCATGAGCATGTCAGAATGCATACATGTGTTCTACCCTCCTTTCTTTGTTCTTTTCCTTTTTAAATGCTATCAATCTGTGATAACTTCCAGTTCTAATGAAAGGTTCACATCTGAAACATTAACTAGTCCATTCTCTCCACAGATGCTGCCCTGACCTGCTGAGAGTTTCCAGCAGGTGTTATTTCCGATCCCCAGCATCTATATTTTTCTTCAAAAAGAAAAATGTCAGGCACACCCCTTCAACAAGCCACTTCCTTCTTGACCCGCCTTGACAACTGGCTCCTCGTACATGGCAGGGCAGAGCCTAGGTAAGTGAGGTTGCAAAGAAAGATCCACGTCAACAGCATAATTCATAAAGATTAGTTCCTCGTAACTGAGAACACAGTTCGTTTAAAATGTTTACTAGATTGGAATTTGGCAAGAGTTCAAAGGTGAACATTTTTGAGGTCTGAGTGTGGGTGTGTACATTTGTGTACAAGTGCTTGGTTGCTCTACAACCAGTAGCTGACTGCCCCGCCCCCAGTGGCTGACAAATCCGCCACCAGAGTTTGGCCGTCTGCCCCTCTGCCCACCCAGTGTCTGACCAACCTGCCCCAATGTTAGACCACTCTGATCTCACACTCACCGCTCCGCCCCCGCTCACAGCTCTACATTTTGTTGACATGAGGCATTCAATGTTCAGAGTCAGGATAATGGCAGCCAATCTGGGCAGTGAGAGCTCAGAAACTGATTGGTCAACCAATAACCCAGGGCCCTATAAGCTGGCAGTATGGTTCTATGAGTAACAGCAAGCTGCAATTTAATCAAGAATTGCAGATGACATTAGATATCATGTAAGTTCTTCAAGGATGACATCTGAACTCTGTCATAAAATTGCCACTTACTGCAGTTCTACTGACAGGGAACAAAACATCTAATAGCAAAGCGTGTAATCTATTGGGTCAGTCTAAGTCAGCTATACATGAATTCCTCAAGGAATAGGGGAAACACCATGCATCTCCATTTTTACTTGCCAGCTGTGGCTCAATTGGTAGCACTCCTGCCTCCGAGTCAGAAGGTTGTAGATTCAAGTCTCATCCCAAAGACTTGAGCACAAAAAACAGGCTGACACTTCAGTGAGAACTGAGGGAAAAGATGGGTCAGGGATCATGTTCTGGACATTTTACAATTAAATGGAATATTAATTATCTTGGCTAAAAATAACCAGGACATATTATGACAGACACTGCACCTGCCAAATGGAATGCTTACTGGACATTGAACAGAACTTGTTTAAAAAATACCACAGAGCAGTGGCTGAAAACACGGCTGCAGATTTGCATTCTGAAAGACAGTTGCATGGAGACACAATGCGAGCACCCCCGATTCAATTAGCCATATAGATTTTGTCAATAGTGATGACCAAAAGACATAGAGAGCCATAGTCTGTGTAAGAGCCAGCATGCCACCCCCACCCCACTGAGAGTGTCTAGTAAGTTTTGAAGAACTAACAAACTTCGTAGGCGATGCTGTTTCAAATAAAGAGCTAGTCACATGACTAACCTGCTGGCCAACCTGGAAGTTGAATGAATTGTGCTCACGGAAAAGTTTTGAAACAGACTGCATTTTTAAGACCAAACAGAAGCAAGGTCTCTCTCTCTGTCTCTCTCTCATGCAAAGTTCCATGGACGCACGGAAGTAACAATCTTCAACACAGAAGACCCTGCAGCCTTCTGGTACCAGTGAAACAAGTTTAAAAGAGTACACTGGGCCCCAACGAGAACTGCAAGACTTAACTTCAATCAAAGACTTTACATCCAACCCAAAACCAGTAACTGAATTCCATCTACTACTTCAAACCTTCCCCTTTTTATTTTTCTCCTCCTCTGTATCTATTTGTATGTGTGTTTATTGCATTTGCATGCTAGCATGGTTGCGTCGCGTATTTTTAGTAGTTTTAACTGAGTTAGAGTTTTAAGGTTAATAAACTTACACCTTTCTTGTTTAAACCTGAGAAAGCCTGTTTGATTCCTTTACAATTACAACTAGAGAGCAGTGAGCAAGGACTCACTGAGGGGAAGCTAAAAACACTGTTTTTAAAAAGTTAAACCCTGTTATGGCCAAATAAGGAAAAGGCCGAGAGGGGAGCCCTAGACCCATCCGCACCTGGTCGTAACATAAATTTGGAGGGGTAGCGTCCAAAATTGGGACCCACAAACATGAAATTGGAAGTGGGAAGTCAAATTGATCCCAATCAAAAAGAGAAAAGATTTCAATGCAGGTTTTCTTGTGGATGTGTGTGTGAGAATACTAACAAGTCTGTGACGGAAGCCAGTACACTCCCAAGTCAGGGTGAAGTAACTTGGGATAAGTTAAAGGCACTGTCTATGGAGGAGTTGAGAAATATGGCTGAGCAGTGCGAGATCACTCCCCACGCCAAGGCTAGGAAATCGGAACTCCTAAGACTAAAGGGACAGGTGGGGATGTTTGGTAGGAATATGGGATTAGTATAAATGGGTGGTTGATGGTCGGCACAGACTCGGTGGGCTGAAGGGCCTGTTTCAGTGCTGTATCTCTAAACTAAACTAAACTAAACTAATGGCCAACCATTTTTCCCTCGAATCTGCAGAATCAGAAACAGGGTTAGAAATAGACTCCGACAGGGTATTGCTAGCAAAGATACAACTGTAACAGAGAAAACTTGAATTAGAAGACACGGAAAGAGAGAAAGGGAGAGGCAGGACAAAGAAAAAGAGAGGAGGGAGAGAAAGAAAGACAGGAGAGAGAAAGAGCAAGAAATTTCCGGGAGGAAAGAGAGCTGAGACGGCTTGAGTTAACTAGGGGGCGACAGAGTAACCCCAGTGAAAGCATAGAAAATACAAGTGGTGCGGGGCTGTGCACGGAGTTGTAAAAATTTTCCCAACTGATTCCAAAATTCAATGAGGGACACATGGAAGCATTTTTTGCATCTTTTGAGCAACTTGCAAGGCAGTTAAAATGGCCAGTTGAGAGTTGGACTCTCCTGCTGCAAAGTAAGCTAATCGGAAAGGCCATGAGGTTTATTCCCTATTGCCAGATGAGAGTTCATCAAATTACGAACTGACAAAAAATGCTAGCCTCAGGGAATATAGAGTCATAGAGTTATACAGCACAGAAACAGGCTCATAGGCCCATCATGCCCATGCCGGCCATCAAGCACCTATCTATTCTAATCCCATTTTCTAGCACTTGGCCCATAGCCTTGTATGCTATGACATTTCAAGTGCTCATCGAGATACTTCTTAAATGTTGTGGGGGTTCCTGCCTCTACCACCCCTTCAGGCAGTGCATTCCAGATTCCAACCACCCTCCGTGTGAAAACATTTTTCCTCAAATCCTTCCTATAGTGTGGTGACCAGAACTGCACACAGTTCTCCAGCTGTGGCCTAACTAGCATTTTATACAGCTCCATCATAACCTCCCTGCTCTTATATCCTATGCCCCGGCTAATAAAGGCAAGTATCCCATATGTTTTCCTAACCACCTTATCTACCTTTGCTGCTGCCTTCAGTGATCTACGGACAAGTACACCAAGGTCCCTCTGCACTTCCTAGGGTCCTACCATCCATTGTATATTCCCTTGCCTTGTTAGTCCTCCCAAAATGCATCACCTCACACTTCTCAGGATTAAATTCCATTTGCCACTGCTCTGCCCATCATACCAGCCCAACTATATCGTCCTGTAATCTAAGGCTTTCCTCCTCACTATTTACGACACCACCAATTTTCGTGTCATCTGCGAACTTACTGATCATACCTCACGTCTAAATCATTAATGTACACTACAAATAGCAAGGGTCCCAGCACCAATCCCTGTGGTACACCACTGGTCACAGGCTTCCAATCGCAAAAACAACCCTCGACCATCACCCTCTGCCTCCTGCCACTAAACCAATTTTGGATCCAATTTGCCAAATTGCCCTGGATCCCACGGGCTCTTACCTTCTTAACCAATCTCCCATGCGGGACCTTATCAAAAGCCTTACTGAAATCCATGTATATTACGTCTACTGCTTTACCCTCATCTACACATCTAGTCACTTCCTCGAAAAATTCATTCAAGTTTCTTAGACATGATCTCCCCCGACAAAGCCATGCTGACTATCCCTGATTAATTCCTGCCTCTCCAAGTGGTGATTAATCCTGTCCCTCAGAAATTTTTTCCAATAGTTTCCCTAGCACTGATGTTAGACTCACTGGCCTGTAATCACCTGGTTTATCCCTGCTACCCTTCTTGAATAATGGTACCACGTTTGCTGTCCTCCAATCCTCTGGCACCTCTCCTGTGGCCAGAGAGGATTTGAAAATTTGTGTCAGAGCCCCTGCTATCTCCTCCTTTGCCTCACATAACAGCCTGGGATACATCTCATCTGGGCCTGGGGATTTATCCACTTTTAAGCCGGCTAAAACTGCTAATACCTCCTCCCTTTCAATGCTAATTTGCTCGCGTATATCACAATCCCCTTCCCTGATCTCTACACCTACATCATCCTTCTCCATAGCGATCACAGATGAAAAATAATCATTTACAACCTCACCTACGTCCTCCAGCTCCACACACAGATTGCCGCTTTGGTCCCTAATGGGCCCTACACTTTCCCTGGTTATCCTCTTGCTCTTAATATACTTATAAAACGCCTTGGGATTTTCCTTCATCTTGCCTGCCAGTGTTTTTTCATATCTCCTCTTCGCTCTCCTAACTACTTTTTTAAGTACCCCCCCTACACTTTCTATACTCCCCTAGGGCCTCCTCTGTTTTCAGCACTCTGAATTTGCCATAAGCCTCCTTTTGTTTCCTGATCCAATCCTCTATATCCTTTGACATCTCGGGTTCCCTGGACGTGTTGGTCCTACCCTTCACCTTTACGGGAATATGTTGGCCCTGAACTCTCACTATTTCCTTTTTGAATGACTCCCACTGTTCTGATGTAGACTTGCCTACCAGTTGCTGCTCCCAGTTCACTTTGGCCAGATCCTGTTTTATCATATTGAAATCGGCCTTCCCCCAATTCAGTACCTTTATTTCCGGTCCATCTTTGTCCTTTTCCATAACTAAATTAAATCTTACAGAGTTATGGTCACTATCCCTGAAATGCTCCCCTACTGACACTTCTACCACTTGTCCGGCTTCATTCCCTGGGATTAGGTCCAATACTGCCCCTTCTCTTGTAGGACTTTCTATGTGCTGGCTCAAAAAGCTCTCCTGTATGCACTTAAAGAATTCCACCCCCTTTAAGCCTTTTGCACTAAAATTATCCCTGTTAATATTGGGAAAGTTGAAATCCTCTACTATTATTGCCCTATTATTTTTACACCTCTCTGAGATTTTCCTACATATCTGCTCCTCTATCTCTCCCTGACTTTTTGGAGGCCTGTAGTACACTCCCAGCAATGTGATTGCTCTCTTTTTGTTTTTAAGTTCTACCCATATGGCCTCATTTGAGGAACTTTCTAAGATATCATCCCTCCTTACAACAGTAAATGGCGCCTTGATCAATAGTGCAATACCACCTCCTCTTTACCACCACCCCCACCACCCCTCCAGTCACGTCTGAAGATTCTATCCCCTGGAATATTGAGCTGCCAGTCCTGCCCTTCCCTCAACCATGTCTCTGTGATAGCAATAATATCATAGTCCCATGTGCTAATCAATGCCCTCAATTCATCTGCCTTATTCGCAAGACTTCTTGTGTTAAAATAGATGCAATCGAGCCTTGCATTATTCGCTTGTGCCTTAACAAGTCTATATTTGCTCTGCCTTCCAGACTGACTTAATTTCTCTTCTATATTTGACTGCGCATCACCCCCTACTGTACCCTCCACTCTGTATCCCAACCCCTGCCAAATTAGTTTAAACCCCCACCCCCCCCACAACAGCACTAACAAACCTCCCAGCAAGGATGTTGGTCCCGTTCCGGTACAGGTGTAACCCATCCAACTTGTACAGGCCCCATCTTCGCCTAAACAGACCCAATGATCCAGGAAACTAAAGCCCTCCCTCCTGCACCATGTCTTCAGCTCTATCCTCCTATTCCTATACAATTTAGCACGTGGCACCGGGAGTAATCCAGAGATTACAACCTTTGAGGTCCTGCTTTTTAATCTGCTACCTAGCTCCCTAAATTCTTGTTGCAGGACCTCATCCCTCTTTCCACCTATGTCGTTGGTACCAATGTGTACCACGACCACTGACTGTTCACCCTCCCCCTTCAGAATGTCCTGCAGCCGCTCCGTGACATCCTTGACCCTAGCACCAGGGAGGCAACATACCATCCTGAAGTCACGTTTGCGGCCACAGAAACACCTATCTGTACCCCTTACGATAGTATCCTCTATCACATAGCTCTCCCACTCCTTTTCCTCCCCTCCTGTGCAGCTGAGCCACCCGTGGTGCCACAGACTTGGTTCTTGCTGCATTCCCCTGAGAAGCTATCTCCTCCAACAGTATTCAAAGTGGAAAATCTGTTAGAAAGGGAGATGGACCCAGAGGACTCCTGCACTACCTGCCTAGTTCCTCTACACTACCTGGCTGTCACCCTTTCTGCCTATGCAGTCTTTACCTGCGATGTAACCACCTCCCTGTATGTGCTATCCACGATGATCTCAGCTTCGCGGATGCTCCATAGTGTCCCCAGCCACTGCTCCAGATCCAAAATGCGGATTTCCAGTAGCTGCAGCTGGCGACACTTCCTGCACACATGTTCGCCCTGGACACTGGAAGTGTCCCTGACTTCCCACATTGAACAGGAGGAGCACTCCACGTTGCCGAGCTGCCCTGCCATGACTTACCCTTAATTTATTCCCTTAAATTACTCAAAAATTTGAGAATATTTACACTGGGGACCTTGATTCCCTAAAAAACACTACTTACTATTTTTTTAAAAAAGGAATAATTACTAGTAATTATTAATAAATTACACTAATTTAAAAAAAAACTTTTTTTGAGGTTTTTTCCAATTATTTTTTAAGCTATTTACAGGCTGTTACTTACCCAAAATCAGCTTACAGATTTCCCGTGATGTCACTGTAAGTCTTTTCTTTCCTCTTTTGAACATCAGCACAGAGAGAGAGAGAGAGAGAGAGAGAGAGATAGAGAGCCTGCCGCCACTCTGGACCAAGGTAGGTAAGGGCCTCGAGACCTGCTCTCTCTTTACACAGATCCCGCTCTGGATCCGCCTGCTGCCGCTCCAGTCCTCAGTACCGAAAGCCTACCGCCAGAAGTTTCCAACCCTCAAGAAGCAAGCTGATCAAACTTACTTGGAGTTTGAGAGAAGTAAGCAGCTGGCTTTTGACCAGTGGTTGAGGGCTCTTAAAGTGCAGCCCAGCTATGAAAATCTCAGAGAGGTGATTGTGCTAGAGGAATTTAAAAACTCTCTCCCCCTCTCCATAAAGACCCATGTGGAGGAAGAAAAAGTAAAAAGAGTGAGGCAAGCTGCAGTTCTGGCTGATGAATTTGCTCTAATATACAAGTTGGTTCCCCAGGAAAAAACCTTTCCTCGTCACCCCCACAAATCCGAAAAGGACAAAGGGTGGGAAGGTGATAGGAGCCCAAGCGGTCCTGGGAGAGAACGAAAAGCAGGAGACACAGGGGGCCCTCCTCCAGCCAAAAAGGAAGTTGCTGTAAGTAAGAGTGAGACCTGGAGACCTGTGTGCTTCCATTGTAATAAGGCAGGTCACCTAAAAGCTGACTGCTACAAACTACGGGGAATGCCTGTAGGGTTAATCAGGCACACCCATTCAGTGACGGAGAAGGGACCAGCTGAACAAGCTGTGACTTTAACTGCAGCAATAGCAAAACCCAGAAAACATACTGCTACAGCTGCAGAAAAATTTAATAGGATTCCTGAAGTTTATCAGGATTTTTTGTCTAAAGGGAGAGTTACCCCATACCCCTCGAGTGGGGCAAGCAAGCCCTAATCCTCAGGGATACAAGGGCCACCAGATCTCTTTTACTGGGAAAAGGCCTGACCTTTCCCCCAGAGTGCAGTAAATACCAGAATGATAGTAAATGGTATTGGAGGGCAGCGTACGCCCGTACCTTTACACCGGGTGCACTTGAAGTGTGACCTAGTTTTGGGACCAGTCACCGTAGGGATTGTCCCTAGTTTGCCTGTGAATGGGGTTGATCTGCTCCTAGGTAATGATCTGGCAGGGGCAAAGGTGATAGCTTCCCCAGTAGTGAAAGAGAGACCGAAGGAGGTCAGACAGACAGGGCAGTGGCAGAACACAGTCCCCTGCAGTTCCCCTGCATATGTAGTGAATGGGGCCATGGTCAAACCAGCTCCCCCAGAGGAGACTGAATTGGCAATGCAGGCAGATGACCATGAGGTCTGTCTGAAACTTTCTTTGGAAAGTTAAGAGGACCCAGGGAATGGATTAAACGGATCTTCCCTAGCTGAGGCTCAGCGAGCCGACCCAGTACTGAGAGAGTTAGCACAGGCTACCCAGATTGAAATCGAAGCAGAGGGAGTCCCTACTATTTAAAGAATGGGGCACTGATGAGGAAGTGGAGCTCTCCTCACAGACCTGACAGCAATAAGTGGACAGTGGTTCACCAGTTAGTGGTGCCGCAGAGAAATATTAAGAAAGGCCCAGGAGATTACAATGGCTGAACATGTCAGCATACAAAAATCCAAAGCCCGCATAAGGCAGCAGTTTGACTGGCCAAAACTCCACAAAGATGTGGTGGAGTACTGTAGGAGTTGCCACATGTGCCAGGTTGAAGGGAGTGAAATCTGCACCCCTAAGTCCTGTACCAGCATTTGGAGAACCCTCCAGCAGAGGGCTGGCGAATTGTAAGCAACCCCTGCCGAAAACAAAAGGGGTCAGACAGGCACAGGCCTGGCAGAAAATTAGAGAGGAAAGGGGAAAAAGGGACAAAGACGACAGGTTAAAGGAAATCCGGGAGGATTCCCAAATAAAAACCCCTATTGTCCAGTCAGCCAACCCCGAAATGTTTGAAAAATTAGATCCCACATCCTCCTATGTAAATGCAGACACCAGAAGCACCCTACCAGAGTTGCTAACAGCATTTACAGAAACCTGCAGGGATAAAGAAAGTCCTCAAGAGGGCAGAGAAACCGTGAGGGTGATGCCTCACCCAGTTGAAGTGCCGAAGGGGGTTGCAGGGGTATCTGGACAAATACCTGTAAGCAGGATGTCCCACAGGACAAAGGGAAGATTAGCAAAGAAACCCGCTCCCCCAGTCAGAAGAAAAGGGAACCAATCCTCCCCTAAAGTGAAAAGCACTTGCATGACTCATCAGAGCACTGAAAGGGAGATCAGTGTGGATCCACCCACTGATCAGAACTCCAAACCAGGGCTAATTAAATCTAACCATCCCCCCTGCAAACCTCAACAGGAACAAAGGCACCCTAAGCAATCATGGAAATGTGCAAACTGCAAACCTCCCCAAAAATCACATGTTTTTTGGGATGTCCATTCCCAACGTATTGCCTGCTGATAGTGAAGAAATTTAAAACCTCTTGGACAACACATAATTATCTCAGACCCACCTCAAGAAAAGGGCAGTTTAAAGCTGCACTGCTACAAGGGAAATACAGGCTGTAACAATTTCAAGATTTCTGAATTAATGAGAATGAATGAGAGAAATGCAATGTGTTTTCCTGCATTTTCTCTTCTTCCTATTTTATAATTAAATGCTCCCCCTAATGCCGCATTTCATTCGACCAGAGGTGTGAAGGAAATCACACCTGCCAAATGAAAACATATTAATTTCATCACATGGGACACTATTTGAACGCTTACTGGACATTGAACATAACTTGTTTAAAAAAGACCACACAGCAGTGGCTGAAAACATGGCTGCATATTTGCATTCTGAAAGACAATTGCATGGAGACACAATGGCAGTACTCCCTGATTCAATTAGCCAGATGGGTTTTGCTAATAGTGATGATCAAAAGACATAGAGAGCTATTGTCTGCGTAAGAGCCAGCACTCCACCTCCTGCCCCACTGAGAGTGTCTAGTAAGCTTTGAAGAATTAACAAACTTCGCAGGCGATGCTGTTTCAAATAAAGAGCGAGTCACATGACTAACCTGCTGGCCAACCTGAAAGTTGAATGAATTGTGCTCACAGAAAAGCTTTGAAACAGACTGCATTTTTAAGACCAAACAGAAGCAAGGTCTCTCTCTCTGTCTCTCTCTCATGCAAAGTTCCATGGACGCACGGAAGTAACAATCTTCAACACAGAAGACCCTGCAGCCTTCTGGTACCAGCGAAACAAGTTTAAAAGAGTACACTGGGCCCCAACGAGAACTGCAAGACTTAACTTCAATCAAAGACTTTACATCCAACCCAAAACCAGTAACTGAATTCCATCTACTACTTCAAACTTTCCCCCTTTTATTCTTTCTCCTCCTCTGTATCTATTTGTGTGTGTGTTTATCGCGTATGCATGCTAGCATGGTCGCGACACGTATTTTTAGTAGTTTTAACTGAGTTAGAGTTTTAAGGTTAATAAATTTACACCTTTCTTGTTTAAACCTGAGAAAGCCTGTTTGATTCCTTTACAATTACAATTAGAGAGCAGTGAGCAAGGACTCACTGAGGGGAAGCTAAAGCACTGTTTTTAAAAGGTAAACCCTGTTACGGCTAAACCAGGTAAAGGCTGAGAGGGGAGCCCTAGACCCCTTCTCTGCGCCATTTATATTTTAAATCAATGTATTTTTGGAAACCATGAAAATCCACACTCTGGTTAATAATCAGCATCCAATGAGTGTTTGCTCACTGCTCTCAGTGTTACACACTTTCTACTAAGGACATTTTAATAAAAAAAACCTCTCCTTTTCTGTCGGTCTCCTGGCAGTGCACATAAATTTAACCAAGGCTTCTGCAAGTGACAGCTGTGATTGGGCCCTGGGACAGTGGCTTGGGCCTGGATCTGTGGTAATTGCGACACGGGCCAGGTTGAGCATGGCCAGGACCAAATTAGCATGGGATTAGGCCATGCAGCCTAGGCTGTGCAGTTAAGGCTTATCCTGAGTAAGGCCTGGGATGAGATATCCTCTAATTTTCTCCCACTCTATGAACAGGAAATCACTATGTGGGGAATCACCTGTTACGCCACCAGTACATAGCAGGGGCCATGCTGAAACAATTCAGGTTAACTGAAAAGCATACAGACTCTGGAACCATTGCACTCACAGAACTGATATCCAAACTAACAAGATCTGTAAAAGTGAAAGCAGGATTTTAATCATAGGGCCCAATACCTCCAGTGAAAAGTTATCTGAAGCAAGTGATTCCCAACTCTTACCTTGGTAAAGGCACCGAGACCCCCAGTCACAGGTTTAGGGCTTTGGACCTTGGGATGGCTTCCAATGGGGCACAAAGGGGGCATGGCTGCAAAAAGCGCATCTTCCTGCTAAAACGAAAAGCACAAGAGATGCACTGTCAATCTCTCACTGCAAACAACTGCTCCTGCACTACAGGGGGCTTCAGCAGCGCTGGACTAGGGGAGTGGTCAGTCCCTTCAGTTCGAGAAGCATCAGATTTACATTCAAACAGTGACCACACCACCTCAGTGACCTTGGGGGACAGATGAGAGGCAACAATGGAAATTCAACTCAAGAGGAAGTAAATCAATTATACCGAACATTGCACTGTTTCCACTAGTTCTGCAATGTCATTTTATGTCAAGATGACAAGTTTCATCTAAATATGATTTTTATCCAACCAAGATAGCAGGGTCAGGTCACTTCAAAATGCAATACATGCACCATACAATCATACTGGCTATGTGCAAAGTATGGAGAGAAAAAGCCAAAGTTCAAAGTACAGGGTGCAGAATTTCTAAGAGCACATAAATATCCTAGCTCTTTAACCGACTGAACCCATAACAAAAGGAACAGTTTTATGTGGTACCTTTATCAGCTTCAGACTCAATATTCCCATGCTCTTTGGCCAGCCTCCCATCCTTCCACCCTCAGGTCTTCCAAAAGCCTGCTGCTCTTGCCCTCTCTCATGCCAGGTTCTATTCACTCATCACTCATTTGCTCGCTGGCCTATGTTGGTTCCTGGTCCCTCAACACCTCCAATTTAGAATTCTCATCCCTTCATGATCTTGCCACTTCCCCATTAACTTTCCATGCCTCCAACTTTGGCACTGTGCGAATCTCCCTCTCCTTCCGCACACCAGCCCCCTCAGTGCCCCACTGGCAGCTACACTTTTAGCTGTCTGGGCCCTTTGCTCCAAATCTCCTCGTTAGATCCCTCCAACTCTACATTTCCCTCTTACCCTCATTAAAACTGACGTCACCCTTCCTAATATCTGTTTCTTTCGCGTGGCATCTATTTTTATCTGGTAAACTTCTATGAACTGCCTTGAAATATACATTTACAGTAAAGGTTCTATATAAAGGAAACTTCTTGTCTGCTGCTGGCATGATCAGAAAAGTCAATAACAGAATTTACTATCAGCTGTCAGATTCACTGTTTTATGTCTGTTTCTTTCTTGCCAAAAAGGAGTCAGTCAGATAAATATTTCCACAATCAAGACATTCTACTAAGTCCCACAGTTTGGGGGAAATTGGTTATCAGTAGTTAGAGTCAGTCGCACAAGAGCTGGGGGAGGGGTTACTGAGTGACAGTGAAAGGTAGTTGGATTAACATCAGCAAAAATGGGGAGACGATGGTGTAGTGGTATTGTCACTGGACTAATAACCCAGAAATCCCGGGTATTTCTCTGGGTACATGGGTTCGAATCCCACCACAGCAGAAAGTGGAATTTGAATTCAATTAATAATCTGGAATTCAAAGTTAGTGATCATTTAATGATGGCCATGAAACCATTGTTGTAAAAACCCATCTGGTTCACTAATGTTTACTCAGGAAAGGAAATCTACAGTCCTCACCTGGTCTGGCCTAGATGTGACTCCAGACCCACAGCAATGTGGTTGACTCTGAAATGGCCTAGCAAGCCACTCAGTTGTATCTAAAATAAAACAGAATGAAATTGGCGGGACCACCCAGCATTGGCCTAGGCACCGGAAACGACAACGGCAAACCAAGCCCTGTTGACCCTGCAAAGTCCTCCTTACTGGGAGCTTGCGCCAAAGTTGGGAAAGCTGTCTCACAGACTAGTCAAGCAACAGCCTGAGAAAGTCATACTCACAGAATTATACCTTACAATGTCCCAGACACTGCCATCACCATCTGTCCCACCGGCAGAGGTGGGGGCACAGTGGTATACAAGCAGGAGGGAGTTGCCCTGGGAGTCCTCAACATTGACTCTGGACCCCATGAAGTCTCATGGCATCAGGTCAAACATGGGCAAGGAAACCTCTTGTTGGTTACCACCTCAGCTGAGGAATCAGTACTCCTTCATATTGAACAGCGCGGAGGGTGGCAATGGCACAGAATGTACTCTGGGTGGGAGACTTCAATGTCCATCACCAACAGTGGCTCGGTAGTACCACTACTGACCAAGCTAGCCGAGTCCTAAAGGACATAGCTGCTAGACTAGGTATGCGGCTGGTGGTGAGGGAAAAACAGACTTGACCTGGTCTTCACCAATCTGCTTGCCACAGATTGGTAGCAGTAACCACCGCACAGTCCGTGTGGAGACCCTCCACTGTGTTGTGTGGCACCACCGCCATGCTAAATGGGATAGATTTCGAACAGATCTAGCAATGCAGAACTGGGAATCCATGAGGCGCTGTGGGCTATCAGCAACAGCAGAATTGTACTCAACCACAATCTGTAACCTCATGGCCTGGCATATTCCCCACTGTACTGTTACCATCAAGGCAGGAGACCAACCCTGGTTCAATGAAGAGTGCAGGAGGGAATGCCTCAAAATGAGGTGCCAAACTGGTGAAGCTACAACCCAGGACTGCTTGTGAGCCAAACTGCGTAAGCAGCATGCGATAGACAGAGTGAAGCAATCCCATAACCAATGGATCAGATCTAAGCTCTGCAGTCCTGCCACATCCAGCCATGAATGGTGGTGGACAATTAAACAACTAACTGGAGGAGGTGGCTCCACAAACATCCCCATCCTCAATGATGGGGGAGCCCAGCACATCAGTGCGAAAGATAAGGCTGAAGCACTTGCAACAATCTTCAGCCAGAAGTACCAAGTTGATGATTCATCTTGGCCTCCTCCTGAAGTCCCCAGCATCACAGATGCCTGACTTCAGCCAATTCGATTCAGTCTGCGTGATATCAAGAAACGACTGAAGGCACTGGATACTGCAAAGGCTATGGGTCCCAATAATATTCCGGCAATAGTACTGAAGACCTGTGCTCCAGAACTTGCCATGCCCCTAGCCAAGCTGTTCCAGTACAGCTACAACACTGACATCAACCCGACAATGTGCCCAGGTATGTCCTGTACACAAAAAGCAGGACATTTCCAACCCGGCCAATTACCGCCCTATTAGTCTACTCTCAATCATCAGTAGTGATGGCAGGTGTCATCGACAGTACTACCAAGCAGCACTTGCTTAGCAATAACCTGCTCACTGACGTTCAGTTTGGGTTCCAACAGGGCCACTCAGCTCCTGACCTCATTACAGCCTTGGTTAAAACATGGGCACAAGAGCTAAACTCAAGAGGTGAGGTGAGAGTGACTGTTTTTAGTTTTAGAGATACAGCACTGAAACAGGCCCTTCGGCCCACCGAGTCTGTGCTGATCATCAACCACCCATTCATACTAATCCCACATCAACTCCGTATTCTCACCACATCTCCACCCGTCCCTACACTTCCCTACCACCTACCTATACTAGAGGTAATTGCTAATGGCCAATTTACCTATCAACCTGCAAGTCTTTTGGCTGTGGGAGGAAACCGGAGCACCCGGAGGAAACCCACGCAGACACAGGGAGAACTTGCAAACTCCACACAGGCAGTACCCAGAATTGAACCCGGGTCACTGGAGCTGTGAGGCTGCGGTGCTAACCACTGCGCCACTGTGCCGCTGTGACTGCTCCAACATCAAGGCAGCATTTGACCACGGATGGCATCAAGGAGCCCTAACAAAACTGAAGTCATTGGAAATGAGGGGGAAAACTCTTCACTGGTTGGAGTCATACCTAGAGCAAAGGAAGATGGTTGTGGCTGTTGGAGGTCAATCATCGCAGCTCCAGAACATCACTGCAGGAGTTCCTCAGGGTAGCGTCCTATACCCAACCATCTTCAGCTGTTTCATCAATGAGCTTCCTTCAATCATAAGGTCAGAAGTGGGGATGTTTGCTGATGATTGCACAATGTTCAGCACCATTCGCGACTCCTCAGATACTGAAGCAGCCCATGTAGAAATGCAGCAAGACCTGGACAATATCCAGACTTGGGTTGATAAGTGACAAGTAACATGCGCGCCACACAAGTGCCAGGTAATGATCATCTCCAACAAGAGAGAATCTAACCATCTCCCCTTGTCCTTCAATCGTATTACGATCGCGGAATCCCACACTATCAACATTCTAGGGGTTACCACTAACCAGAAACCGAACTGGAGTAGCCACATAAATACCGTGGCTGCAAAAGCAGGTCAGAGGCTAGGAATCCTGCAGCGAGTAACTCACATCCTGACTCCCCAAAGTTTGTCAACAAGGCACAAGTCAGGAGTGTGATGGAATAGTCGCCACTTACCTGGATGGATGCAGCTCCAACAACACTCAAGAAGCTCAACACCATCCAGGACAAAGCAGCCCACTTGATTGGAACCCCGTCGACAAACATTCACTCCCTCCACCACCGACACACAGTGGCAGCGGTGTGTACCAGTGTACCATCTACAAGATAAACTGCAGCAACGCACTAAGGCTCCTTAGACAGCACCTTCCAAACCTGCAACCTCTACCAACTAGAAGGACAAGGGCAGCAAATGCATGGAAACGCCACCACCTGCAAGTTCCCCTCCAAGTCACACACCATCCTGACTTGGAACTATATTGCCGTTCCTTCACTGTCGCTGGGTCAAAATCCTGTAACTCCCTTCCTAACAGCACTGTGGGTGTACCTACCTCACATGGACTGCAGCGGTTCAAGAAGGCAGCTCACCACCACCTTTTCAAGGGCAATTAGGGATGGACAATAAATGCTGGCCTAGCCAGCGACACCCACATCCCATTAATGAATAATAAAAAAAGAATACAGGTACTGACTGGAAGGAATTACTGAGTTCAACAGTGAGGAGGTGGTGGTTTAACAGACACATTTAAAGTGCACTGAATTACTGCCTGGATGTGCTCCCTCAGACGCTGATGTGCTTTGTATAGTTTTGTTTGTATTAAAATAATCAAAGCAGAGAGAATAATTAGAGATACAGCACTGAAACAGGCCCTTCGGCCCACCGAGTCTGTGCCGAACATCAACCACCCATTTATACTAACCCTATATTCCTACCAAACATCCCCACCTGTCCCTAAATTTCCCTACCACCTACCTATACTCGTGACAATTTATAATGGAAGTTACTAACATTTCAGGAACTTTTTTTTGAAACAGGATATTTGAAGCAGAATATGACTATTGAGGCATACATATTTAAGAGTAAGAGCCAGTTTTAATTCAAAGAGTTATAACACATACATTACTCCTTCATGGGTTTGTCACTCTGTGGTGTCATGCTCACGCAAGGAGAAATTATGAACAAACCCAAACAGACTTGAGGCAAGCCAAAGGGCCCGGATTCAAACTGACCAATCAGGAGATTGGATTGTGAAAGGCAACGGTGGTACGCGAGTGAAGCGGCAGTGCGTCCTGGAACAATTGGAGTGGAATTTGTGTCAGTTTTAATTCAGTTATTTGTTCAAAAATGAAAAGTCCATCTTTTCCAACGAAGAGGAAGGACTCTGCTTAAGATCACCACCTTTAAACTACATGTAGGCAGAGTGCGCAGTTGGTCTTGAACTCCCTACTTGAGAAATCGAACCAGGTTTTCACCATTGAACTGTGACTGAGATATAACAAGATAAGTCTGCAGTAACGCATCAGTCCTCCTGATGCTTCTGAGTTTTGTTTTCAGTGAACCAGAAAAAAAGGAAAACCAGGCCTGCACTGTTTCAAATCTTCAGCGAAATCTTTTTAACACCATCAGATGTAAACACATTATCTTTTAATTGCTACCTTTTCTTATGTGTATCTATCTGCATGTGTGAGAGCATGGGTGAAGTTGCATATATTTTTGGGTGTTATTGTATAATAAACATTTATCTTTCCTTTAAACTTACAGAAAAACCTGTCATTTGTCTGTTTGTTGACTATTAAAACGATCAGGAGTTAAAATATTTTTAAAAACATGATGTCTTCAGTCAGTCAAAAGGTGAAAAGCGGGAACCATCTCTATCATCTCCCATCTGTCTGTAACGGTGGAAAAGGATGGGTTTTTCTGGCCAAATAGTCTTTTCCTGTCTCTATAAGTTCCTATGTTTCTGTGCTATACACACATAGGGAACCTGAAGTAGACCAGTCAAGATCACATGCATCTTCCCGGCAGCAAATTGAAGAGTTACACTGGCTATTGGTGCAGAAGAGGTCATTTGCTGGCCATTGTAGCCAAGAAAAGTTGACTTGGTGCATGAAGTGGTGGAAGAATGGAAAAAATAAGCCTAAAAGGTTATCTATTCCCCAGCACAGCTGCATTCTAATGTAAGAAATTAGAGTCTTCATTATTAACAAAAGTAACCTAGCATTGCCCACCAAAGCAGTGCACCATTCCCACGTCACATCTAAGAATCAGTATGTCTGTAGCTTCCAAAATTTCTTCAACAGGCTCCCCTGATCACTACATGAGATTATCCATCCATAGGTCAACTATAGAGAAGAAGCTCCGAGATTCCACACCGGTTTGTGCTGAGTCAGTAGACTGCAGCTGGGATGGTGGTTGGGGTCGTATAATTGGCCTCAGCACCTCATGTTGGCTTTGGCTCAGTCATGCCATTCTCATCACTGAGTCAGAATGTCATGGGTTCAAGTCTCACTCCAGAGAGTTGAGCACATAATCTGGGCTGTCACTTGAGTGCAGTACTGAGGGAGTGTTCACTGTCGGAGGTTCCCATCTTTTGAATGAGATATTAAACCGAGGGCTCATCTGCCCTGCTAGGTTGATATCAAAGATCCCATGGCACTGAACACGATTTGCCCTCTATACTTAATGGTTGGTATAATGCAGTAGCATTAATTTTGAATTAATTTCAAGTACTGTCATTTTGTTGTGTGTGTGAAGTGTTTTGACCTTTTGACTGGCTGAGTCAAAGCAGTTGTTCCTTTAAGTCATGAATTAAATGGGTTTTATCTGCCTTATTCTTTGTCCAGTTTTAAGGCTCAAAAGATACTGCTATTCCAGTCATTAAGAAGTTTCTGTGTAGATGATTGATTGAAAAGTAAAGGCATGAAATATATTTTTGTCTCTGGTGTAACTAAAATTATAGCTGCTGGGTTACAAACCCAACTTGTCTTTATATAGCGCTTTTAACGTCGTTAAACATCCCAAGGCACTTCACAGAATGTAATCAAACAAAATTAAGACAGGTGACTAAACGTTGATCAAAAAGGCAGGTTTGAAGGAGGGACTTAAAGGAGGAGAGAGGTAGAGAGGATTAGGGAAGGAATTCCAGAGCTTAGGGCCTTGGCAATTCAAGACATGGCCACCAACAGTGGAGTGAAGAAAGTCGAGCATGTGCAAGGCGCCCGGGATTGGAGAAACGCAGCATGCTTGAGAGCATTATAGGGCAGGAGACGTTACATGGAATTGGGGGGTGGGGGTGGGTGAGGATTTGAAAACAAGGATGAACATTTTTAAATTGAGGCTTTGCCAGTACAGTATAAAGGCAGCAATTTCCAATATCTGTTTAACCTGTATACAGCCACCTCCAGTACAATGTACAGGCAGTGATTTCCAGTATCTGTTTAACCAGTATACAGCCACCTCCAGTACAATGTACAGGCAGTGATTTCCAGTATCTGGTTAACCAGTATACAGCCACCTCCAGTACAATGTACAGGCACTGATTTCCAGTATCTGTTTACAGCCACCTCCAGTACAGTGTACAGGCACTGATTTCCAGTATCTGTTTACAGCCACCTCCAGTACAGTGTACAAGCAGTGATTTCCAGTATCTGTTTAACCAGTATACAGCCACCTCCAGTACAATGTACAGGCACTGATTTCCAGTATCTGTTTACAGCCACCTCCAGTACAGTGTACAGGCACTGATTTCCAGTATCTGTTTACAGCCACCTCCAGTACAGTGTACAGGCAGTGATTTCCAGTATCTGGTTAACCAGTATACAGCCACCTCCAGTACAGTGTACAGGCAGTGATTTCCAGTATCTGGTTAACCAGCATACAGCCACCTCCAGTACAGTGTACAGGCAGTGATTTCCAGTATCTGGTTAACCAGCATACAGCCACCTCCAGTACAGTGTACAGGCACTGATTTCCAGTATCTGTTTAACCAGTATACAGCCACCTCCAGTACAATGTACAGGCACTGATTTCCAGTATCTGTTTACAGCCACCTCCAGTACAGTGTACAGGCACTGATTTCCAGTATCTGTTTACAGCCACCTCCAGTACAATGTACAAGCAGTGATTTCCAGTATCTGTTTAACCAGTATACAGCCACCTCCAGTACAGTGTACAGGCAGTGATTTCCAGTATCTGGTTAACCAGCATACAGCCACCTCCAGTACAATGTACAGGCACTGATTTCCAGTATCTGTTTACAGCCACCTCCAGTACAGTGTACAGGCACTGATTTCCAGTATCTGTTTACAGCCACCTCCAGTACAGTGTACAAGCAGTGATTTCCAGTATCTGTTTAACCAGTATACAGCCACCTCCAGTACAATGTACAGGCACTGATTTCCAGTATCTGTTTACAGCCGCCTCCAGTAGTGTACAGGCAGTGATTTCCAGTATCTGTTTAACCTGTATACAGATGCCTTCAGTACAGCATACAGGCAGAGATTTCCAATATCTGTTTAACCTGTATACATCCACCTCCAGCACAGTATACAGGCAGTGATTTCCAGTATCTCTTTAACCCGTATACAGCTGCCTCCAGTATAGCGGACAGGCAGTAATTTCCTAAATCTGCATAACCAGTATACAGCCACCTCCAGTACAGTGTACAGGCAGTGATTTCCAGTATCTGTTTAGCCTGTATACATCCACCTCCAGCACAGTATACAGGCAGTGATTTCCAATATCTGTTTAACCTGTATACATCCACCTCCAGCACAGTATACAGGCAGTGATTTCCAGTATCTGTTTAACCTGTATACAGCCACCTCCAGCACAGTATACAGGCAAGTGATTTCCTACATCTGCGTAACCGGTATACAGCCACCTCCAGGACAGTGTACAGGCAGTGATTTCCAGTATCTGTTTCACCTGTATACAGCCACCTCCAGTACAGTGTACAGGCAGTGATTTCCAGTATCTGTTTAACCTGTATACAGCCACCTCCAGTACAGCGTACAGGCAGTGATTTCCAGTATCTGTTTAACCTGTATACAGCCACCTTCAGTACAGCATACAGGCCTGTGATTTCCAGTATCTGTTTAACCTGTATACAGCCACCTCCAGTACAGCGTACAGGCAGTGATTTCCAGTATCTGTTTAACCTGTATACAGCCACCTTCAGTACAGCATACAGGCCTGTGATTTCCAGTATCTGTTTAACCTGTATACAGCCACCTCCAGCACAGTATACAGGCAGTGATTTCCAGTATCTGTTTAACCTGTATACAGCCACCTTCAGTACAGCATACAGGCAAGTGATTTCCAGTATCTGTTTAACCTGTATACAGCCACCTTCAGTACAGCATACAGGCCTGTGATTTCCAGTATCTGTTTAACCTGTATACAGCCACCTCCAGCACAGTATACAGGCAATGATTTCCAGTATCTGTTTAACTTGTATACAGCCACCTTCAGTACAGCATACAGGCAAGTGATTTCCAGTATCTGTTTAACCTGTATACAGCTGCCTTCAGTACAGCGTACAGGCAGTGATTTCCAATATCTGTTTCACCTGTATACATCCACCTCCAGCACAGTATACAGGCAGTGATTTCCAGTATCTGTTTAACGTGTATACAGCCACCTCCAGTACAGTATACAGGCAGTGATTTCCAGTATCTGCTTAACCTGTATACAGCCACCTTCAGTACAGCATACAGGCAAGTGATTTCCAGTATCTGTTTAACCTGTATACAGCTGCCTTCAGTACAGCATACAGGCAGAGATTTCCAGTATCTGTTTAACCTGTATACAGCCACCCCCAGTACAGTATACAGGCAGTGATTTCCAGTATCTGCTTAACCTGTATACAGCCACCTTCAGTACAGCATACAGGCAAGTGATTTCCAGTATCTGTTTAACCTGTATACATCCACCTCCAGCACAGTATACAGGCAGTGATTTCCAGTATCTGTTTAACCTGTATACAGCCACCTCCAGTACAGTATACAGGCAGTGAGTTCCAGTATCTGTTTAACCTGTATACAGCCACCTCCAGTACAGTATACAGGCAGTGAGTTCCAGTATCTGTTTAACCTGTATAGAGCCACCTCCAGTACAGCGTACAGGCAGTGATTTCCAGTATCTGTTTAACCTGTATACAGCCACTTTCAGTACAGCGTACAGGCAGTGATTTCCAATATCTGTTTAACGTGTATATAGCCGCCTCCGGTAGTATACAGGCAGTGATTTCCAGTATCTGCTTAACCTGTATACAGCCACCTCCAGTATAGTGGACAAGCAGTAATTTCCTAAATCCGTGTAACCGGTATACAGCCACCTCCAGTACAGTGTATAGGCAGTGATTTCCAGTATCTGTTTAACCTGTAAACATCTGTCTTCAGTACAGCGTACAGGCAGTGATCTCCAGTATGTTTAACTTGTATACATTCACCTCCACACAGTATACAGGCAGTGATTTCCAGTATCTGTTTAACCTGTATACAGCCACCTCCATACAGTATACAGGCAGTGATTTCCAGTATTTTATTAATCTGTATCGAGCCACCTCCAGCACAGCATGCAGGCAGTGACTTCCAGTATCTGTTTGACCTGTATTACAGCCACCTCCAGTGCAATGTACAGGCAGAGAATTCCAGTATCTGTTGAGCAACATCTAACCATCGTCAGTCCAATATTCCAGACACTACAGACAGTGATATCCAGTTGCTCGAATCAGTAAGCACAGAAGGGAGCAAAAGGGCCCATCTTGTCTGTGCCAGCTCTTAGGAAGCACTCTCCAATTAGTCCTACTCTCCTTTGCTTTCCTTATAACAATTGAATATTTTGTTTTCCAAGTATTTATCCAATTTCCTTTTGAAGATTATTATTGAATCTGCTTTCAGCACCCTATCTGGCCTTGCAGTCCAGACCATAACAATGGGCGGCACAGTGGCGCAGTGGTTAGCACCGCAGCCTCACAGCTCCAGCGACCTGGGTTCAATTCTGGGTACTGCCTGTGTGGAGTTTGCAAGTTCTCCCTGTGTCTGCGTGGGTTTTCTCCGGGTGCTCTGGTTTCCTCCCACATGCCAAAGACTTGCAGGTTGATAAGTTAATTGGCCATTATAAATTGCCCCTAGTATATGTAGGTGGTAGGGAAATATAGGGACAGGTGGGGATGTGGTAGGAATATGGAATTAGTGTAGGGTTAGTATAAATGGGTGGTTGATGGTCGGCACAGACTCGGTGGGCCGAAGGGCCTGTTTCAGTGCTGTATATCTAAAACTAACTCAATGCATAAAAGAAATCCTCAGCTCCCCTCTGTTTATTTTTTCACTCACCTTAAATCTGTGCTCACTGGTTATCGACTGTCCTGTGAGTGGAAACGGTTTTTCCTTTATTACACTATCAAAACCATTCCAAATTTTTCCAGGAAAGGTCCTGGCTGTGTAACTCTGGAAGGGCCAGGAATGAAGTTCCTCCCACCACCCCCGAGTCTGGAGTTACCAAGATTCCTTCTCTGCTCTCTGATCAACGACAGTGCACAGCTATTGCTAATCTTCCCAAGGTCAGGCATCCAAGCCAGTTTAGTACAGTGCTGATTAACACCATGGTGAAAGAAGTGGCTCCAGTAGGCACCCATAACCTACACCAACCCCACTATTCCTTGGTGAGAAAGAAGATCCAGAATGGGATGTACCCTCGCTCGGTAACAAAGCCAGTTTCAACGGGATAGGAAAACCTTACCTTCACAGTTGTTGCAATGAAGCTGCTGCCGTGGATTTTTGGGATGGGTGAACGTGCACCTTGTGAAATGCCTGTCTGCTTTGCCGTGGGGCTCCCTGCTTCAAACAAAACAGAGAGATAAATAAATCAGCCTGAATTTGAAAAAGCACAGGGTTAACTGTGAGTTGAGATTTTATTTACAAAATCTTTAAATAACCCATGAATGGAGAGAGCAACTGGTTCACCGTTAAGTCCATGCACTGAACTAACTTTACATCAGTAAGATCTGCCTATTTTTTTTTATTTGTTCATGGAATGTGGACGTCACTGGCTAGGCCAGCATTTGTTGCCCATCCCTAATTGCTCTTGAATTGAGTGGCTTGCTCAGCCATTTCAGAGGGCATTTAATACAGCCATCTGTATATTCAGGTGGGAGTCCCAAAGGAATAACCAGCTGTGTTAAATTTGTCTTTAATCATTTTCTCTTTAGCTCCACTTATCCGAATTGTTCCATCCTGTTTTGAAGGTGCACACTCTTGCTGACCACCATTTTACCATTTAAAATTGAAGGGTTAATGTCTTTGCGATATCAGCAGAGAGGTATTCCAGACATATACGTTTGATTTGCTGGTCTCCCACAGCAGAATTTCAGCACCACTGTATTTTGTTTCTAAATTTTTTGCTTTTTGGCCAAAAATTATGCTGTAAGCATCTTGGTAAAGAAATGTAGTTCACATGGGTTAAACTCGTGTATCAACTGCACTGCACATGTGACTGTGTGTCTAGCATAGCATTCAGCTCAGTTATAAATGAGCCTCACCTTCCATACTAGTGTCGTGGGCATGGGGGGGTGGGGGGGAGCGGTGGGGAGCAATAAACTATTTCACACTGGTCCATTCACTGCAATGCAGTGTGGCTGACTAACCAGGCAGCAATAACGCCTGGCATCATTCCCTATCGACCTCCAGATCATACATCAGCTCCATCCCAGCTCTGGAGCACAGCCAGAATCTGAAGGCTGCTGTTATCTCTGCTGTAGACTGACAGCAAGGTATTCCTCAAGGTAGCCAGCTTTTCTGAAGCTATTGACATCACACTGTAGCAAGCCCTGAGCATGCAATATGAAACATGTTAGACGTAATCAGTGGTTTATCTTTGTTGCTAATGCAATGACACGAATAAAACAATGGATGGGATCGCCAATCGTAATCAACAGTCGAGAGAGCGAGAGAGAGAGAGAGAGAGAGCGCGAGAGGGTCCATAACCTGTGTTTGATGTTGGCACTCCAATCACTTGTCCAGGTTTGTCCACTATAATGTAGGGGTTACTTATGACAGAGATGGACGATCCTTGCTTCATGTGGACAGGAGTAGAGGTCGCAGTGCGTGGCAAAGGAGAGTGACTGGGAGTTGAGATTGGCGACCCTACAGTAAGATAAAACAATTATTGTACTCGCCAGCATCTTAAATTTCAAGTAACAGATCCCATTCTTTCAAGTAGCCACATTATGAGCTCCCCCTACAAACCAGTGGGTATAGGCATCAGCCAATGGTGGACTAAGCCAAACAGTGCAAAACAACCATGCTTTCCAATATTTCTGCCCATTTGATCCTCCTCATTATCCCCATGCTTTCCATTATTTCTGCCCATTTGATCCTCCTCATTATCCCCATGCTTTCCATTATTTCTGCCCATTTGATCCTCCTCATTATCCCCATGCTTTCCATTATTTCTTTTTTTTCCAAAATTACAGCAATTCTGCCATTCTCAGTCTTGAATTTCTTTTTCTATAATTCCTGCATTTCCATCCCTATCATTCCCATCCTGTCCATCATTTTGTCATGTGTCATTGTCAGTTGGTAGCACTCTCACCTCCAAGTCATAAGATTCAAGTCTCACTCCAGGGACCTGATCATCAACATTTCGGCCAACACTCCAGTGCAGTACTGAGGGAGTACTGCACTGTCAGAGGTGCTATCTATCGGCTAAGATGTTAAATCGGGGCCCCATCTGCCCTCTCATGTTGACGTAAAAGATCCCAGGGCATTATTTCAAAGAAGACCAGTCAGTTTAACCTTGGTAGTGGTGGTGGTGGTGGAACGCCTTTTAGAAACGATAATTGTGGATAAAATTAACAGACACTTGGACAAATGTGGATTCATTATGGAAAGACAACAAGGATTTGTTGAAGGCAAATCATGTTTAACTAACTTGATTGAGTTTTTTGATGAAATAACAGAGAAGGTTGATCAGGGTAATGCATTGATATGGTGTATATGGACTTCCAAAAGACACCTGATAAAGTGCTGCATAATAGACTTGCCTCAGCCAAGTTCAAGCCCATGGAATAAAAGGGGCAGTGCCAGCATGGATACGAAATTGGCTGAGTGACAGGAAACAGACAGCAGTGGTGAACAGCTGTTTTTCAGTCTGGAGGAAGGCATAAAGTGGGGTTTCCCAAGAGTCAGTACTAGCACCACTGCTTTTCTTGATATATATTAATGACCTAGACTTGGATTTGTACAGGGAACAATTTCCAAAATTTGCAGATGAGACAAAATTGTAAAGTATTGCGAACTCTGAGGAGGATAGTGATAGACTTCAAGACACAGACATGGCAGATGAAGTATAAAGCAGAGAAGTCCAAAATCACATATTTTTGTAGAAAGAATGAGAGGCAATATGAACAAAAGGATACAATTCTAATGAAGGTGCAGAAACAGAGATATCTGGGGTTATATGTGCACAAATCATTGAAGGTGACAGGGCAGGATCATGGGCTTTATAAATAGAGGCATAGAGTACAAAAGCAAGGAACTTATAATAAAACTTTATGAAACACTGGTTTTGCTTCAACCAGAGTGTCGTGCCCAATTCTGGTAACTGCACTTTAAGAAGGGTGTGAAGGCTTTAGAGAGGGTGCAGAAAAGATTTACGATAATAGTTCTAGGGATGAAAGGCTTCAGTTATGTGATTAGATTGGAGAAGCTAGAGAAGAGAAGGTTGGGAGGAGATTTGGTAGAGGTGTTCAAAATCATGAGGGGTCTAGACAGAGTAGATAGAGAGAAACGGTTTCCATTGGCAGAAGGATTGAGAAGCAGAAGACACCAATTTAAGGTGCTTGGCAAAAGAATCAAAGGCAACATGAAGAAAAACTTTTTTTTTTAATGCAGTAAGTAGTTAGGATCTGAAATGCACTGCCTGGAAGGGTGGTGGAGGTAGATTTAATTGTGGTTTTCAAAAGGGAACTGGATAACCACCTGGAGGGAAAAAATATGCAAGGCTACAGGGAAAGGTAATGGGGTGGAGGACTAGCTAAATTGCTCTTGCAGAGAGCCAGCATGGCTCGACAAGACGCATGGCCTCCTTCTGTGCTGTAACCGTTCCATGATTCTATAATAAGAGCAAGGCGTCCTGAGCCAACAGTTATTCCTCAACCAATATCACTAAAATAGATTATCTGGTCATTATCTCAAATGCCTTTTGTGGGACCTCGGCTTTACACAAATTGGCTACTGGGTTTCCTACATTACAACAGTGTTTCGCTGGCTGTAAAGTGGTTTGGAATGTCCTGAGGTCATGAAGGCACTATAGTGTTGCAGGTCTTTCTATCATTTCATCCTTTCCATTATTGCATTCTTATCATCATTCCTACCCATACCAAGATTCCATCCTTTCCAATTTTCCATCCTTTTCATTATTCCCATCTCTCCATGATTCCCATCCTTTCTATAAATGTTGTGTTTATGTTGAAAGAGTTGTTTGCTGAAGATATCACTGGGGGAAACAGAGACCTCTGAAAGTACATAGCAGGGCAATCAGCATGTGGAAGAGAAAGTGTCTGGTGGAATAACCCAACCTCTCTCCTCTCTTTGCTTTAGTCAATCTATAAAGGACCTCTCTTCCCTCGTCTCATCAGTGCTGATATAGTCTAACATTGCATATTCCAGAATTTCCCTTTTTAAGTCCACAATTCCTTATAACATTTTTTTCTCCCTCATGGTGTGGCTCACACTGTGCTTTCAGATTTTCCTGCACTGCGCGTTTTACCTCTTAAAGTTCAGAATACAAGTACCTGACACAATTTTGCAGCTCATGGTGATGGGCTGAAAGGACTTCCCCGGAGAGTCAGCAGGACTGGGGAGCTGCCCCTGAGGGACAATCTTGCAGCTGGCTGTGATTGGTTGGAATGCAGAGTTGCCATGTGACCCGAACGTGACCTTCTGAGTGGCCACTGGCCTGGTTGGTATGCACTCCAGGGAAGACCGTCCTGAGTGACTGCTGGAAACCACTTCATTTTTAGCAGGCAGTTCCACCTGAACTGAAAATACAAAATAAAGAAACAAAAGCATATTCCATTAATACTAGAGGATTGAAGTCTCCAAGAATCCTGCATAATTCCTTTTCTTCAAGATTTATTCATGTACAAATGTAAAACCTTCCCCAACCATAGGAATGTAGGAGCCTGTTCTGTTATTCACTTAGACCATGGATGATCTGTATCTTAACTCCATTTACCCAGATTGGTTCCAAATCCCATGATACCTTTGCCTAACAAGAATCTATCAATCTCAGTTTTGAAGTGTTCAACTGAACTAGTCTCAAAAGCTCTTTGGGGGAAGAGAATCCCTCAGCTTTACTACCATTTGTGTGAAGAAGTGCTTCTTGACATCACCCTTGAATGGCCTAGTTCTAATTTTAAGATTACACTCCCTTGTTCCAGACACTACTACCAAAGAAAACAGTTTCCCTCTATCTACCCTATCAAATCCTTTAATTATTTTAGACAACTCAATCATATCAACCCTTAATCTTACTCAAGGAAATACAAGGCTAGTCTATGTGACCATCTAAAGTATATTAAGCAGCTTCATTTCCCAGCTTGTGCTGAGAAAGATACTCCAGATCAAAGCAGAGGTTGGGACACCACAATTGTCCTCAGTGCCCGCAGGCTTGGGGGATGGGAATTAAAGCATTTATTTGTTCTCCTTCTCTCCTGAAGGTTGCTTCCATGGGTCTTCCGGGACCTCACTCTAACAACCAATTGTTCCATGGCAGTACTGAGTTGTAACTTGTAAATTCAGCCTTTCAACTGCAGTATTTTAAATAAATGATCCCCTTATTGCTACACGCTTTTCATTAACAAGCCCCACCTGCCTCTTTAGGAGACTATACAAAATGATCCCGACAGACAAAACTCAAGAGGAATCACTTTTACAAACAACACAAAGCACCTGGGCCTTCAGGTTCTGCTATGCAATACATTAAACAGCTGTGTGTCCCTGTCTGATCAGGAGCATGTATGAACAAACGTGTCCCTCAGCGTTTGGTTTGAATTTTTACAAAAGTGTACGTCTGGCTCCATGTTCGTTTCAGGATTTGTACATCCATGTACTTGGGTGTGTGTGTGTGTGTGTGTGTGTGTGTGTGTGTGTGCGTGCGTGCGTGCGTGCGTGCGTGCGTGCGTGCGTGCGTGCGTGCGTGCGTGTGTGTGATTTCATGTTTGCTTTGAGTTTGTACATATGTGTTTGGCTCAATGTTTGATTTCAAGGTTTGTACATATGTACGTGGCTCCAGTGTTTAGTTTCAGAGGTTGTACATATCTGTGTGGGTCCATGTTTGGTTTCAGGGTTTGTATGTACATGTGTGTGACTCTTTGGTTGCTTTGGGATTTGTAAAGACGTTTGTGTATGGGGTATGTGTATGTGTGACTTCATATTTGGTTTTGAGTATTGTACACACATGTACGTAACTCTGCTTGGTTTTGCGGTTTGTACATACATGTGTGGGTCCATTTTTCTTTCAGGCTTGTACATCTGTGTGTCTGACTCCTTGTTTGATTTTGGGACCTGTACATACATGTCTGGCTTTGTGTTTAATTTTGGGGGTTATACATATGTGCTTGGCCCCATGTTTGGTTTGTGGTTTGCACATATGCAAGCATGGCTCCGTGTTTGGTTTTGGGGTTTGTACATAGACGTGCATGGCTCAAGACCTATCTTACCTCTTTCTGAAGTGACTCCTAAAGAGTTATGTGACTGTTTTCCAGAAGCAGAGCTCAAAGATGCTAAAGACACATGCACTCCTCCTGCTGATGTCATTGGGGGTGTGGAGGACATTGCAGGTTGCAAGGGTGTGACAGACTGAGAGGTCCTGCTGCAGGAGGAGGAGCAGGAGGAGGATGAGGAAAGAAGTACTCCTGTGGAGCCAGAAGGAGGCAGTGGCCTGGGAAGGTAGTCCTCCCCAAGTGTGTCTCGGTGCAGTTCAACATCCACCACCTGTTTTAGGAGAACACACAGATAACAGCGTCATTACAGAGCACAAATGCTGACTTTTCAAATAGACAGGTGACAGAAACATGCACAGAGCCAGTGTGAGCACATGAATAGGCTACAATCTAACAGAGAAATATTCACAACAACAACTTGCACCGATATAGTGCCTTTAATGTAATAAAACATCCCAAAGATCTTCACAGGAGAGCTATCAAAGAAAATCAAACAAACCAAGCCACATAAAGATATGTTAGGACAGGTGATCACAAGCTTAGTAAAACAGGTAGGTTTTAATGAGCATCTTAGGAGGATAGAGAGGCTTAAAAAAGATATAAAAGTTTTTTAAAAAGTAAAAAGTTTAGGGAGGGAATTCCAGAACTTAGGGCCTAGATAGCTGAAGACACAGCAGCCAATGGTGGAGCGATAAAAATCGGCGATTCGTTAGAGGCCAGATTTGGAGGAGTGCAGAGATCTGGGAGGGTTGTAGCTCTGCAGGAGATTACAGAGATGATGAGGGGTGAGACTACTGATTTCAAAACAAGAATGAGAATTTTAAAATTGAGCCATTGCCAGACTACACTCCACCAGCCTAGAAATGATGTTGGTGATATTACTGGGCGAAAGCACACTTAGCTGGCCTAACTGGCCACTACTTTAAAGCAGACACTCACCTCTATTTAAACAGGTTAACATCAGCACTACAAAAGTAGTCAGAGGAAAGTCACACTGCAGGTTAAGCATTCGTCTAATTATCACACACAATAATTTCCAGGTTATTAACTTATAAATGAGAGATTTAATTTTTCAAGTGAGAAGCTGTCAGCCATGGCAGCAGTAGAGCTGCTCCAAACCTCCGGGAAGGAAATGAAGAAAATCCCAACTGGGATTCCTCCTGCTGATCCCCTAACACAGACCCTTGTTGGCTGTGATTCCCTCAGCGTCGGGTGGCTGACCCACACTCATTGACCAGGTTCAAATCTGAGCAATGGTCACATGGGTGAAATCAGATCCCAAGGTGTCAGTACCTTCACAGCAGAAAGGACTAAGTGGAGTAAAAGAATGAGGAAGCTGCAGAGGAAAAAGGAGAGATACCAAGAGAGAGGAGAGAGATCAAAGCATACCGTTTCTGCACCAAGTGTCTGCAAGCCAGTGTATGTTCTATCCAGCTGTGGAAAAAACATCAAAAGCAGATCAGTAAAGTGAAAGACAGCTATGTGCATTCAACATAAGTACTGAAAAAAGGAAACGGTGATCGAGGGAACTGAACAGAAAAGTGGGTCAGTCACTGACCTTTTCCCGCTGGGACCTCGGATCAGATCCAGCCCAAACTGATGCCATGTTCATGGGCTAGATTTTCCACCCAGTGAGTAGGTATGGCCAAACAATTAGGTATAAAGTCTCTCCTCTATGCTGACAGGCTGTAAAGTGAGTTTGGACAGTCTCAATCATAAGCCTACAGCACAATACAGGCCCCAATTTGGCAAACTCATGGAGATGACGGTTGATATCAGAAACAGAAATGTCGCACTGGATTAGAATGGAATCAAATATCTCAGATACAGTAGAAGACGCTTCATTATGCATCCACCATCTGTAACCTGGAAGCACTTAGTGAGTCAGAGTTTTGCACTGTGTTTATATAGTGTCAGCTTGTCTCAGTGGTAGCACTTTGACCTCTCAGCCAGGTCATGGGTTCAAGCTCCACTCCAAGACATGAGCACATCATCTAGGTTGACACCAGTGCATACTAATGGGGTGTTCAAGCATCAGAGGTGCCATCTTTTAGATGGGACATTAAACTGAGGCCCTGACTGTCTTTTTAGGAAGGAATAAAAGATCCTACAGTGCTACTTAATGAGCAGCAGGAAATCCATCCAAAATCTTGGGAAATATTTATCCCTCAAGCAACACTGTCAAAAACAGACTGATTGCTTATTCATTTCATTACTGTTTGTGGGAGCTTGCTGTGAGAAAACTGGCTGCTGTGTTTTCTTACATTACAACAGTAACTACACTTCAGATGTACTTCATTGGCTGTGAAGTACTCTGAGATATCATGAGGATGTGAAACGTGTCCTATAAATACAATTTTTTCTCTTTGTTGCACCTAAACTGCACTATACCTCAACGAGGAGTGCTCATTTGAACAGTATAGAAAGAGCTTTACTTTGTATTTAACCCGTGTTGTATTTCACCTGTGAGAGATCGATGTGGCAGTGTGGCATGAGATTTATTTTGTATTTGATTGACCGGCAGCTCTATTAGGCAGGACTTTCTGCCTCAAGGAGGTGGAAGTCCCACCCAAGACCAATTAAGGTCCTGGGGACAGTAAAATCCTGATCTGGCTCCCCAGGCCCGACGGAGGCAGGCTCGCCACTGACTTTTCGGCTAGTGGATGGGGCCCCCTGCCCAACGAAAAATTCTGGCCAATACTCCAGTTGAGGTCAAACCAGTGTTTTATAAAGATTCACTATAACTTACTTGCTTTTGTACCCGTATGCCTTCTTAACTGCTTTCTCAACCTGCCCTACCACCTTCAACGTTTTGTGCACATGTAACCCCAGGGCCCCTCTGTTCCTGCAGCACTTTTAGAACTGTATCCTTTATTTCATATTACCTTTCCTCATTCTTCCTACCAAAATGAATCACTTCTTACTTCTCTGCATTAAATTTCATCTGCCAAATGTCTGCCCATTCCTGCAGCCTATGTCCCCTTGAAGTCTATCAGAATCCTCCTCGCAGTTCACAATACTTCCAATTTTTTTGTGTGATCTGCAAATTTTGAAATTGTGCCCTGCACACCCAAGTCATTAACATAGATCAAGAAAAGCAGTGGTCCGAATATCAACACATGGGGAACCCCACTATGTACCTTCCACCAGTCAGAAAAACAACCATTCACCACTACTCTCCGTTTCCTGTCACTCAACCAAATTTGTCTCCTTGCTACCACTGTCCCTTTCGTTCCATGGGCTTTAACTTTGCTGACGAGCCTGTTAATATGGCACTTTATCAAACGCCTTTTGGAAGTCCATGTAAACCATATCAACTGAATTACCGTCATCAACCCTCTCTTTTACCTCATCGAAAAACTCAATCAAGTTAGTTAAACACTATTTGCCCTTAACAAATCCATGCTGGCTTTTCTTAATTAATTCACACTTGTCCAAGTGACTTAATTTTGTCAAAAGGCATGGTTAATGTACGTGATGCATCCTACATCACAGTGACAACTGGAATTAACATCTCTATGACGCGGTAAATTATTGGTAATTTTGTTTTGTGGTCTCATGGCCACAACAAACTGAATTAAAACTTGTCCGAAATTCACTTCAGTTCAATTGGCTTTTATATCTACCCGAGAGTTCAGACACAGCTTGACATTTATGTGAAAGATGACACCTCTAACACTACAACACTCCCTCACAAGTGTTGGCCTAGATTATGTGCTGAAGAGTATGACGTATAACGTGAACCCACAACCTTTTGACTCCGAAGCAAAGGTGCTACCAAATGACACCTAATAATTTAAAAGAAAAATTTATCTTCTTAGGGGTTGGTGCATCACAGTACCTTTCATTATTCACAGAAGAAACTCAACTCACTGGTGACAGCACCAGGAGTTGGGTCAAAGGTTAATGTTCACTCCTCACACATGGGATCTTCAAGACAATGAGAGCAGCTAACAGATAGAGTTCAAAACTAAAACAAAATCAAAAAGGAGAAGCAGGATTTATCATGAGAATTTTAGAATTCTTTTCTTCCCATATTATTCTATGATTCCCAAAGTGGGAAGGATGGGAGAAGATACAGGTGTCGCAGAATGCTTCAGCTAGGGAGCAAACTCCCAGCTGGGGGACACACTACTGGCTGGAGGTCAATCATTTCTGAACGTGCATGCGTTTAAGTGCTCTGTTTGAAAACACTGTCCAGTTAAACGCAAACTAAGGAGACTGCACAATGTTGCTTTAATTGGAACTAGATGTGGAGATCACAGTAAAAATAAACAGGAGTCGGCCATTCAGCTCCTGAAACCTGCTCTGCAATTCAACTGGATCAATGCTGATCTGTACCTCAACTCCACTTACCCTTGCTCCACATCTCTTGATACTCTTACCGAATAAAAATCTACTGATCTCAGCCTTGAAAGCTCCATTTGTTCCAGCATCTTGATCTGATCACAATGATGAAATAATTGTGCCCCCTTATTCCAAACCCAATCTGTGTTACTAACTGCGGCACACAGATTAACAAGAGAAAACATAAGAGAACAGCACAGATTGTACAGTATGTCTGGGTCACAGCTTCATCCAAGAACTGCTGTACCTTCAGCTGGTGAATGATGTCTATACCCTTGTTGCGCAGATCCTTGAAGTGGATCTGGATACGTACAGGAAATTCACCCCAGCCTCGTCTGGTCAGGTGAAATGGTGGCTCTCTAAACAGAAAAAAAATCCCAAAAAGATTACTTGTTCAACACCAAAAATCATTTAGACAAAACAACAACAACAAAGCAGTGCCGATCTGATCCTCAAAACTTATTATTCACTTCTCCATCTTCTACTGAATCTGACAACACAACCTAGCTCTGGGTGTCACACCCAAGACAAATACTCTGCACACAAGCAATGTGCTGAAAGAGGAGAGGGAGCACATCGACTTTGGTTCATAGAGACCTTTGGGCACCCAAGGCCTGGAATTGGCTGTGTTGTGCTGTATCTGACCTGTGAATGTTTGATGGGACAGCGTAAAGGGAACTTTACTCTGTATTTAGCTCATGCTTGAGCTGACACGGTTTCCTGCTTCAAATTATCTGCACTGTACCTCATGAACTCCAAACCTAATAGCAGGTTCCAGTCTGTGACGTTGCTCAGAGAGTCTGGGAACCAAAGATTCAGGTGTTTCTGAGAGGATGTGATACAAATGATACTCAGCCAAAGACTTTTTCCTCACAAACTCAAAGATAAAATGGCCAACCTTGCTACATAATCGAGGGGCATGGAAACAAACCAATTTGTTTCAAACAAAAAACATTCTCCACTCTACATTCATTGGGTAATAAATGCTATTATAATTTATAGAAATTTTAGTTAAGGTCCACAGTTCATTACCCACTGGCCTCGTGCGCTAGTTTTGGCAGAACATAACTCACAGTCCCTGGTTCTGTACAAACTACCTGACTGCCTTCCTGATTTTAAACAACAGGAACAGATTGCCTAGCCCTGAGCAGGAGTGAAGCCAGAGATGAGATTCAGAGCCACACCTGACTTCCACCAAGTCGTTTGGCTTGTAGCTGGGGTGTAGGAAAAACCAAACCTTCTTCACAAAATGGTTGATCGTGGGCTCCTTCCGTGAACCTCGCACATAAACCATCCACTTATGGGTGGATTGATCGTTCTCCTCCCTCTTGTCTGGCGGAATATATCTGTAAAATAACAAATTAGTCAATTAAAGAGACAACCGGCATCGACCCTGCCAACTAATCCCCTCAACTTCTTTCAGGATGTCACAGATGAAGGGAGTGGAGCTCCAATGGTGGTATCTTTCTGAGAAAAGGAGCTGAAAGTAGCCCAGGGAGACTGGGAAAGGGGGCAGACTGAGCCCAGGGAGACTGGGAAAGGGGGCAGACTGAGCCCAGGGAGACTGGGAAAGGGGGCAGACTGAGCCCAGGGAGACTGGGAAAGGGGGCAGAATGAGCCCAGGGAGACTGGGAAAGGGGGCAGACTGAGCCCAGGGAGACTGGGAAAGGGGGCAGACTGAGCCCAGGGAGACTGGGAAAGGGGGCAGACTGAGCCCAGGGAGACTGGGAATGGGGGCAGACTGAGCCCAGGGAGACTGGGAAAGGGGGCAGAATGAGCTCAGGGAGACTGGGAAAGGGGGCAGAATGAGCCTAGGGTGACTGGGAAAGGGGGCAGACTGAGCCCAGGGTGACTGGGAAAGGGGGCAGACTGAGCCCAGGGTGACTGGGAAAGGGGGCAGATTGAGCCCAGGGTGACTGGGAAAGGGGGCAGACTGAGCCCAGGGTGACTGGGAAAGGGGGCAGACTGAGCCCAGGGTGACTGGGAAAGGGGGCAGACTGAGCCCAGGGTGACTGGGAAAGGGGGCAGACTGAACCCTGGGCAGCAAAAAAAAAAAAGCAGGAATTAGCCAAGGGAGATAGAGAAAAGGAGCAAAATTAGCACAGACACTGAGAATGGGAGCAGGAATTAGCACAGACACTGAGAAATGGACTGATGAACAGCAGCAGGTTCATTACTTTCAGTGCCTAGATAATAGAAGTTTAAAGAGCAGATTAAATGCTGCAACATGTAATCAGAAAAGTGGAATGCAAATTTGCAAAGTTTATACTGGGCTTTACAATTCACTGGGTAGACCTCAGCTGAAGTCCAGTGCAAGAACAGGAACAGGCAATTCAGCCTCTCAAGCTGTTCCACCATTCCATCACTTCATGGTTAATCTCCACCTCAACTCTATCCATCTTTGATCCATAATCTCTTGATACCCTTACCCAACAAGCAGAAGGGCTGAAATGATGAGAAAGCTACCCCTTGTTGCAGCTCCGTTTTGTTATTCAGTGCCCTGATACATGGATAAATGATAAAATTTATTATATCACGTGAATATTTACATACAAACTTCAGGGTACTTAAGGTCCGCAGGGTTCTCCCATTTGTCTGTAACTTTGACAGAAGATCTGTGAAAAACCAGGAGAATTGCTGGTTTTGCCTTTTCTCTGGAGTTTCCAAGGATTCTCTGCCAAAGTTACAGCAATCAGGGAAATGACTACAGTGGAGTTCTGTTTGCAGTGAAGAGATTTCTTTTTAATTCTTTCATGGGATGTTGGTGTCATTGGCAAGGTCAGCATTTGGTGCCCACCCCTAACTGCCCTTGAACTGAGTGACTTGCTAGGCCATTTCAGAGGGTAGTTAAGAATCAATCACATTGCTGTGGGTCTGGAGCGACATATAGGCCAGACCAGGCAGGGACTTCAGATTTCCTTCCCTAAAGGACATTAGTGAACCAGATGGGTTTTTACAATCGACAATGGTTTCATGTGCACCATTAGACTAGCTTTTGAATTCCAGATTTTGTTTTATTCGTTGAATTCAAATTTCACCAACGGCAGTGCTCTGGATTACTAATCTAGTGACATTACCACTACACCACCACCTCCCCGGTGCAGGTACACCCACAAGTGCTATTAGGAAGGGACCTCCAGGATTTTGACCAAGCGACAGTGAAGGAACGGCAACATAGTTCCAAGTTCAGGATGGTGCATGGCTTGGAGGGGAACTTGCAGATGGTGGCGTTCCCATACATCTGCTGTCCTTCTCCTTCTAGGTGGTAGAGGTCGCGGATTTGGAAGGTGCTCTTGAAGGAAGCTTGGCGAATTGCTACAGTGCATCTTGTATATGGTACCCATTGTTGTTACTGTGCACCAGTGGCAGAGGGAGGGAATGTTTAAGGTGGTGGATGGGGTGCCGATTAAGCGGAGCTGCTTTGTCCTGGATGGTGTTGAGCTTCTTGAATGTTGTTGGAGCTGCACCCATCCAGGCAAGTGGAGATTATTCCATCACACTCCTGACTTATGTCTTATAGATGGTGGACAGACTTTGGGGAGTCAAGAGTTGAGTTACTCGCTGCAGAATTCCCAGTCTCTGACCTGCTCTTGTAGCAACAGTATTTATATTATATGGCTGGTCCAGTTAAGTTTCTGGTAAATGTTAACCCCCAGGACGTTGATAGTGGGGGGTTCAGCAATGGTAATGTCATTGACTGTCAAGAGCAGATGGTTAGATTCTCTCTTGTTGGAGATGGTCATTGCCTGGCAATTGTGTGGCACAAATGTTTCTTGCCGCTTGTCAGCCCAAGCCTGAATGTTGTCCAGGTCTTGCTGTATACAGACAGACTGCTTCAGTATCTCAGGAGTCGCAAATGTTACTGAACACTGTGCAATTATTAGTGAACATCCCCACTTCTGACCTTATGATGGAGGAATGGTCATTGATGAAGCAGCTAAAGATAGTTGGGCCTAAAACACTATACTGAGGAACTCCTGCAGCGGTGTCCTGGGCCTCAAATGTTTGGCCTCCAACAAGCATAACCACCTTCCTTTGTGCCAGGTATGACTCCAGGCAATAGAGTTTTCCCTGATTCCCAATGACTCCAGTTTTGCTAGGGCTCCTTGATGCCATACTCGGTCAAATGCTGTCGTGATGTCACGTCACCTCTGGAATTCAGCTCTTTTTTCCAGATTTGGACCAAGGCTGCAATGAGGTCTGGAGCTGACTGGCCCTGATGGAACTCAAACTGAGCATCGGTGAGTAGGTCGTTGCTGAGTAAGTGCCGCTTGATAGCACTGTCAACGACCCCCTCCGTCACTTTGCTGATGATCGAGAGTAGACTGATGGGATAGTAATTGGTCGGATTGGATTTGTCCTGCTTTTTGAGGACAGGGCATACCTGGGCAATTCCCACATTGTCGGGAAGATGCCAGTATTGTAGTTGTACTAGAACAGCTTGGCGAAGGGCATGGCTAGTTCTGGAGTATTACAGCTGGATGTTGTCAGGACCAATAACCTTTACGGTATCCAATGCCTTCAGCCGTTTTTTGAGTGAGTTGATTGTCTGAAAACTGGCAACTGTGGCACTGGGGACTTCAGGAGGAGGCTGAGATGGATCATCACCTCGGCACTTCTGGCTGAAGATGATTGCAAATGCTTCAGTCTTGTCTTTTGCACTGAAGTGCTGGGCTCCCCCATCATTGAGGAAGGGGATGTTTGTGCAGCCTCGTTGTCCAGTTAGTTTTTTTAATTGTCCACAACCATTCACGACTGAGTATGGCAGGATTGCAGAGCTTTGATCTGATCCATTGGTTGCGGGATCATTTAGCTCTGTCTATAACATGCTGCTACCACTGTTTAGCATACACATAGTCCCGTGTTGTAGCTTCACCAGGTTGGCACCTCATTTTGAGGTATGCCTGGTGCTGCTCCTGGCATACCCTCCTGCACTCTTCACTGAACCAGGATTGGTCCCCGGCTTGATGGCAATGGTAAAGTGGGGGATATGCTGGGCCAAGAGGTTACAGATTGTGGTTGGATACAATTGTACTGCTGCTGATTGCCCACAGTGCCTCATGGATGCCCAGCATTGAGCTGCTAGATCTGTTCTGAATCTATCCCATTTAGCACAGTGGTAGTGCCACACAACACGATGGATCATAGAGTCATAGAGTTATAAAGCACAGAAACAGGCCCTTTAGCCCATCGTGTTTGTGTCGGCCATCAAGCACCGAACTATTCTAACCCATTTTCCAGCACTTGGCCTGTAGCCTTGTATGCTATGGCGTTTCAAGTGCTCATCTAAATATTTCTTAAATGTTGTGAGGGTTCCTGCCTCTACCACCTCTTCAGGTAAAGCGTTCCAGATTCCAACCACCTCCTGAGTGAAACATTTTTTCCTCAAATCCCCCCTAAACGTCCTGCCCCTTACCTTAAATCTATGTCCCCTGGTCCTTGAACCCTCCGCTAAGGAAAAGTGTTTCTTCCTATTTAACCTATCTATGCCCCTCATAATTTTGTACACCTCAATCAGGTCCCCCCTCAGCCTTCTCTGCTCCAAGGAAAACAGCCCGAGCCTTTCAATCTCTCTTCATAGCTAAAATACTCCAGCGCAGGCAACATCTTAGTGGATTTCCTCTGCACCCTCTCCAGGGCAATCACATTCTTCCTATAGTGTGGTGCCCAAAACTGTACACAGTACTCCAGCTGTGGCCTAACTAGCATTTTATATAGCTCCATCATAACCTCCCTGCTCTTATATTCTATGCCTCGGCGAATAAAGGCAAGTATCCCATATGCCTTCCTCACCACCTTATTTACCTGTGCTGCTGCCTTCAGTGATCTATGGACAAGTACACTAAGGTCCCACTGACACTCTGTACATCCTAGGGTCCTACCATTCATTGTATATTCCCTTGCCTTGTTAGTCCTCCCAAAATGCATCACCTCACACTTCTCAGGATTAAATTCCATTTGCCACTGCTCCACCCATCTTACCAGCCCATCTATATCGTCCTGTAATCTAAGGATTTCCTCCTTACTATTTACGACACCACCAATTTTCTTGTCATCTGCGAACTTACTGATCATACCTCCTATCATCACGTCTAAATCATTAATGTACAATACAAACAGCAAGGGTCCCAGCACCGATCCCTGTAGTACACCACTGGTCACAGGCTTCCAATCGCAAAAACAACCCTCGACCATTACCCGCTGCCTCCTGCCACTGAGCCAATTTTGGATCCAATTTGCCAAATTGCCCTGAATCCCATGGGCTCTTACCTTCTTCACCAATCTCCCATGCGGGACCTTATCAAAAGCCTTACTGAAATCCATGTAGACTACATCAACTGCTTTACCTTCATCTACGCATCTAGTCACTTCCTCGACAAATTCAATCAAGTTAGTTAGACATGATCTCCCCCTGACAAAGCCATGCTGACTATCCCTGATTAATCCCTGCCTCTCCAAGTGGAGATTAATCCTGTCCTTCAGAGTTTTTTCCAATAGTTTCCCTATCACTGATGTTGGACTCACCGGCCTGTAATTACCTCGTTTATCCCTGCTACCCTTTTTGAATAATGGTACCACATTTGCTGTCCTCCAACCCTCTGGTACTTCTCCTGTGGCCAGTGAGGATTTGAAAATGTGTGTCAGAGCCCCTGCTATCTCCTCCTTTGCCTCACATAACAGCCTGGAATCTTATCTGGGCCTGGGGATTTATCCACTTTTAAGCGCTCTAAAACAGCTAATACTTCCTCCCTTTCAGTGCTAATATGTTCAAGTAAATCACAATCCCCCTCCCTGATCTCTACACCTACATCATCCTTCTCAATAGTGAACACCGATGAAAAGTAATCATTTAAAACCTCACCTATGTCCTCGGCTGCACACACATCCTAGGAAGTACAAGGACCCTAGGAAGTACAGAGCATCAGAGGGACCTTGGTGTACTTGTCCATAGATCACTGAAGGCAGCAGCACAGGTAGATAAGGTGGTTAGGAAGGCATATGGGATACATGCCTTTATTAGCTGAGGCATAGAATACAAGAGCAGGGAGGCTAGTTAGGCCACAGCTGGAATACAGTGTACAATTCTGGGCACCACTCTATAGGAAGGATGTGATTGCCCTCCACATCGTATCCTCACTGTGAAGACAGGACTTTGTCTCCACAAGGAATGCGCAGTGGTCACTCCTACCAACAAGCAAGCAGGTGGGGACAAGGTCAAGCAGGTTTTTCTCTCATTTGGTTCCCTCACCACCTGCTGTGGCCCAGTTAGGCAGATATGTCCTTCAGGATTCAGCCAGCCTGGCCAGTTGTGGTGCTACTGAGCCACACTTGGTGATGATAACTGAAGTCCCCCCACGGAGTACATTCTGTGCCTTTGCTACCCGAAGTGCTTCTTTCAAGTGGTGTTCAACATGGAGGAGTACTGATTCATCAGCTGAGGGTGGGGGGGTAGGTGGTAATCAGCAGGAGGCTCCTTGCCAAGGTTGACCTGATGCCATGATTACAGAACATCAAGTCTTCTTTTCATTTTATACCCTGATTATTCTCAGTTGGCTCTCCCACTCCCATCAAGGGGGAAAGGGGTCAGAAGATAAGGAAGAGAAATGCAAAACACAATGAAACACTGAGAGGTGTTTACAGACACCAGGCGAGACCAAGCACTTACTTTGAAACATTGCCAACGACAATTGTCTTCTTGATGTAAAAGCGTGATGGGTCTTCACTGGTTGCGTGGTAGGTGCACCGCTGTTCTATCTCCTGTGGGGTTGGGACTCCGAAGGTATCCTAGGAAAGACAGGAAAAGAAAACAATGAGATGTATCGCGGTATTTTGTTCTCCAATTACCAATTCCTTACTACTGCTTTTTCCCCACTGCCTCTTCTGATCTTCTTGGACTACTGATCTCCAGCAGAGCCACGCAATCCCAATCATCTGCCAATATGGCTGGTGAGAAGGCCAGCAACCAAACTACAGATAACTCCACTGATTTTCATACCCTCACTGCGCAGCTCTACTTGCCACCTCGCCCATCCCACGGCAGTGCAGTGGGCATCTCAGCATAGTGGGATTAAATCCTTGCCCAGCTCCATGGCAATGCTTACTTGTACAGCAACACCAAGTGCCACCCACTACCCCATTTACCACAGCACTGCTGCGAACGTAGACGGTATTGAAATTGGAAAACTGCTATCTTGCTTCTCCTTATTCTTAAAAGGTACAGAGCTAGTTGACAAACGTAGGATGATATAAATAATTTATTCTGCTTTACATTGTAAGGAGGAATAACTCTGAATTTAAATTGATGTACAAATCCCCTCACACCCACTATGCGTTCCAGGTGGTTATTTTATAAACAGAAACAGAAGTATTGACTTCATCCTGCTAAGACACAAGAGTCACTCGAGATTTCCCACCCAACAGAAGAATTGAAATCTGGATCATCTCCTCGACATTTTGAGTCTGGCACTAACACATTGCCACAGAGCACAGAAGGTGCCTTTCTGGGGTGCTCTTGGAGGTCAACCTGACCTGCATCCTTTCTGGGTCTGTACTCAGCTGCACTGATATTATTTTGGGGGTGGCAGGATGTTGTAGGAGTCTTCGTTCATTCCCCTGTACTAATGATTTTTCTGGGCAAGTGTTGTTTTCTGTATTTCCCTGTAGTGATGATTATTCTGGGCAAGTGTGCTTCTCTGTATTCCCGTGTAGTAATGATAATTCTTGGGAAGTACTGTTCTCTGTATTCCCCTGTAGGAATGATCATTCTGGGGATGTGTGCTTCTCTGTATTCCCCTGTAGTAATGATTATTCTTGGGAAATACTGTTCTCTGTATTCCACTGTAGTAATGACTATTCTTGGGAAGTACTGTTCTCTGTATTCCCCTGTAGTGATGATTATTCTGGGCAAGTGTGCTTCTCTGTATTCCCGTGTAGTAATGATAATTCTTGGGAAGTACTGTTCTCTGTATTCCCCTGTAGGAATGATCATTCTGGGGATGTGTGCTTCTCTGTATTCCCCTGTAGTAATGATTATTCTTGGGAAGTACTGTTCCCTGTATTCCCCTGTAGTAATGACTATTCTTGGGAAGTACTGTTCTCTGTATTCCCCTGTAGTAATGATTATTCTTGGGAAGTACTGTTCTCTGTATTCCCCTGTAGTAATGATAATTCTTGGGAAGTACTGTTCTCTGTATTCCCCTGTAGTAATGATTATTCTTGGGAAGTACTGTTCTCTGTATTCCCATGTAGTAATGATTATTCTGCGAATATGTGCTTCTCTGTATTCTCCTGTAGTAATGATTATTCTGGTGAAGTGTTGTTCTCTGTAATCCCCTGTAGTAATGATTATTCTGCGGATATGTGCTTCTCTGTATTCCCCTGTAGTAATGATTATTCTGGTGAAGTACTGTTCTCTGTACTCCCATGTAGTAATGATTATTCTGGGGATGTGTTGTTCTCTGTATTACCATGTAGTAATGATTATTCTGCGAATATGTGCTTCTCTGTATTCTCCTGTAGTAATGATTATTCTGGTGAAGTGTTGTTCTCTGTAATCCCCTGTAGTAATGATTATTCTGGGGATGTGTGCTTATCTGTATTCCCCTGTAGTAATGATTATTCTTGGGAAGTACTGTTCTCTGTAATCCCCTGTAGTAATGATTATTCTGGGGATGTGTGCTTATCTGTATCCCCCTGTAGTAATGATTATTCTTGGGAAGTACTGTTCTCTGTATTCCCCTGTAGTAATGATTATTCTTGGGAAGTACTGTTCTCTGTATTCCCCTGTAGTAATGATTATTCTTGGGAAGTACTGTTCTCTGTATTCCCCTGTAGTAATGATTATTCTGGGGATGTGTGCGTATCTGTATTCCCCTGTAGTAATGATGATTCTGGTGAAGTGTTGTTCTCTGTATTCCCCTGTAGTAATGATAATTCTTGGGAAGTACTGTTCTCTGTATTCCCCTGTAGTAATGATTATTCTTGGGAAGTACTGTTCTCTGTAATCCCCTGTAGTAATGATTATTCTGGGGATGTGTGCGTCTCTGTATTCCCCTGTAGTAATGATTATTCTTGGGAAGTAGTGTTCTCTGTATTCCCCTGTAGTAATGATTATTCTTGGGAAGTAGTGTTCTCTGTATTCCCCTGTAGTAATGATTATTCTTGGGAAGTAGTGTTCTCTGTATTCCCCTGTAGTAATGATTATTCTTGGGAAGTAGTGTTCTCTGTATTCCCCTGTACTAATGATTATTCTTGGGAAGTACTGTTCTCTGTAATCCCCTGTAGTAATGATTATTCTTGGGAAGTACTGTTCTCTGTAATCCCCTGTAGTAATGATTATTCTGGGGATGTGTGCGTCTCTGTATTCCCCTGTAGTAATGATTATTCTGGGGATGTGTGCGTATCTGTATTCCCCTGTAGTAATGATTATTCTTGGGAAGTACTGTTCTCTGTAATCCCCTGTAGTAATGATTATTCTGGGGATGTGTGCGTCTCTGTATTCCCCTGTAGTAATGATTATTCTGGGGATGTGTGCGTATCTGTATTCCCCTGTACTATTGATTATTCTTGGGAAGTACTGTTCTCTGTAATCCCCTGTAGTAATGATTATTCTGGGGATGTGTGCGTCTCTGTATTCCCCTGTAGTAATGATTATTCTTGGGAAGTACTGTTCTCTGTAATCCCCTGTAGTAATGATTATTCTGGGGATGTGTGCGTCTCTGTATTCCCCTGTAGTAATGATTATTCTGGGGATGTGTGCGTATCTGTATTCCCCTGTAGTAATGATTATTCTTGGGAAGTACTGTTCTCTGTAATCCCCTGTAGTAATGATTATTCTGGGGATGTGTGCGTCTCTGTATTCCCCTGTAGTAATGATTATTCTTGGGAAGTACTGTTCTCTGTATTCCCATGTAGTAATGATTATTCTGCGAATATGTGCTTCTCTGTATTCTCCTGTAGTAATGATTATTCTGGTGAAGTACTGTTCTCTGTATTCCCCTGTAGTAATGATTATTCTGGGGATGTGTGCGTCTCTGTATTCCCAAGTAGTAATGATTATTCTTGGGAAGTACTGTTCTCTGTATTCCCCTGTAGTAATGATTATTCTGCGAATATGTGCTTCTCTGTATTCCCCTGTAGTAATGATTATTCTTGGGAAGTAGTGTTCTCTGTATTCCCCTGTAGTAATGATTATTCTTGGGAAGTACTGTTCTCTGTATTCCCCTGTAGTAATGATTATTCTTGGGAAGTACTGTTCTCTGTATTCCCCTGTAGTAATGATTATTCTTGGGAAGTACTGTTCTCTGTATTCCCCTGTAGTAATGATTATTCTTGGGAAGTACTGTTCTCTGTATTCCCCTGTAGTAATGATTATTCTTGGGAAGTACTGTTCTCTGTATTCCCCTGTAGTAATGATTATTCTTGGGAAGTACTGTTCTCTGTATTCCCCTGTAGTAATGATCATTCTGGGCAAGTGTTGCTCTCTGTAATTCCCAGAAGTAATTATTATTTTACGAGCGGGTGCTGTACTCCATATTCTTTTGTCTGTTTTTGCCTCTCATTTTTGTATGATCATAACATGGACACAGACCAGAAATAAACTTTTACTGGAATAAAAATAGAAAATGCTGGAAATACTCATCAGTTTTGGCAGCATCTGCAGCGAGAGAAACAAAGTTAACTTTTCAGGTTGATGACCTTTCATCAGAACTGCTGGATTTGGATTCATTTTTGTTTTGCTGCCAGTTTATTCTTCTCAAGACATTGATGATTCCGAGGTGCTTGCACAAGTGATCATTTGTTGTGTAAGCCTGTGGACTGGCCATTTGACTGCAGACACAGGTGGACACCAGGCTTCACCTGACGTCCACACACCCACTTTCCAGCGATTAGGAGTGGGAACCCTGGCAGCATTTGGTAGGTCAAGACCATTGGAGCCAACTAAGGTCAAGAAGCAATGCTTTAATGCCACACATGTACCCTCCCTACACAGTGAGGGAATCAACCCTCATCACCATACCTGGCCAATGTTCCTCCCTGCTTTTTTCTCAGATCTGTCAGGCTGAATGTCCTCGCTTGCTGCAGTTAGCTGTTCCTGTTCACTCTCTTTGTCCAGAAAGGTGTCCATTTGGTGAGTGACTGAATCTGTTTCTGACTGGTTGGCAGATGGAGTTTCAGATCGTTGATTGGCTGGGGAGGATGACCGCGAAGGAGATTCTAGAAATTTCTTGATGACAGGGTGATTGAAGACAGTAGGATCATACGGCTTTGGACCCTGAAAGAAAAAGCACACACGCCAGTTTAGTCATGATCACGTGTTCAGGACAGCAAGGTTAAACTGACTGAAGGCATCCCTCTTCGACATCATTAATGGATGGTCCCAAAGCTCAATCTAGAAATGGCACCGACAGCAGACCCAGTGTCCTGACTAAGTGCGATACTATCAAAGCAAAGACCAGGACTGCATAACTGAAAGGAATTCCACAAAGTGATATCTATATACACTTTCTGAAAATTTCATCCACCGATTGAGCAAATTTACCTGAATGACTTACATATTCTCAAAGTAAATTCTTCTCGATGTCTTCAAATAGTTTAATAGCTTAAAGCTATTACTGGAGCAGACCTAAGCTAAAGGGCCAGGGTCATACAGCACCAAGATTGGAAAAAAGGACAGGAGAGAAAACAAGGTGAAATGGAAGCAGTGATTGGATGAGGCTGAATTGTGATTTTAAAATCTTGAGGATTATGGTAAAATGCTAACACTCAGGCAGCTGAGAGGCGTTAGAATTTGGGCTTTTCCTTTTCAACATCTCTCTCTTTGCTCAGCCAGAATACAATTTCCAGAAGTAGTTGAGTGCCTTTAAGGATGATTTTTTAAAATCTCTATTCTCTGTCATGTACTGGGGTTAACACAGCCCAGGTCTAACAATTAAACTGAATCACAATAAGTCACTTATTGGAGAATATGTGGGATACTCACCATCTTCTCCTTTCACTTCACAAAGTGGAAAAATATCACAATGTCAAACCACAATTTTCAGGCTAAACTGCAAAGTCAGATTTATTTAACAAATAGAATTACCTACAAAAGTCAGACAGATCAGCAATATGCTAACACTGTACAATAAGTAAACTTACACTACATATAAAGTGGGTTGACTGTTTAAAAAAGAAGAAACAGAGTCTTAAATTCTTGTAGCATCTCAGCAAGCTTTTGGAAACATATTCGATGATGGTAAACTGCTGGAGGTGAATTCTCAGAGAGCACATGGCTTCCCACACAGCAAATGGAAAACTCAAGACCATAAGATGGCCCTTGGATAACCAGGGGCTCTATCATTTGTTGCAGAGCACAAGATTGCCTATCGTTTTTGAATGAAACAATAGCACCAATTCTAGGTCACCTTTTGTAATGGCTTATTGCTTTAGGAAAACAGGGCTGGATGTACCCAGCACTCATTAAGGGTCCTTTTATTTTAATGAGAAACCCAGGCAAAGGGCTAATGCCCACAAACAGATATTTACAGCGCAGAAGGTGGTCATTTGGCCCATCATGTTGTGCTGGTTCTGTGCTGGCACAATCTAAAATTAATCCCACTCACCCACTCCCTCCTCAAAGCCCTGTATTTTTCTCTGCTTCAAATAATTATCCAGATTTTTTCCTTCAAAGATGCAACAGTCTCTGCCTCAACCACTCCCCATGGCAAAGCATTCCATTCTCCAACATACCTGTTGCACAAAGAAACATCTCCTAACCTCTATGTTCTTCGTGATCATTTTAAATTGATTGCCCTCTTCTCTGACTCCCCAACCAGAGAAAATAGACTTCCCTAATCATGCCATCACAACAGTATATAATTTCAAAAATCTCTATTAAACCCTGTCTTAGCCTTCGCTGGTCTAGTGGAAATAATCAGAGGATCTCAAGTCTTGTCTCATTATTCCATCTAACTGCACCCACACTTTCAGGGAATAATGCATTTGAATCTTTAGGTCCTTGTTCATCTTTTAGTGTTACTCTTTCTATCCATACTGCTACATTCTCTCTTAAATTATGCACCTGAATTTATATAACAAACCTTATGAAATACCTCATCAAACAGCACCTGAAAACGCACAGAGTGCCTACGACATTTCCTTTATGAATTATGGTTTCTAACTGACATTACATTAGCTGGTCTACACTTACTTGGCTTATATTTCTCTACCATCTTGAACGAAAGTGTTCTGCTGACTACCCTTCAGTTCCACAGCACAACTTGCACATTTGAAGAGGACAGAAAAATTGGGCCTATAGTTTCTGCTATCTCCTCACTGACTTACCATGGTCTAGGGTACATGCTATCCGCACCTGATGACTTATCCATCTTATTTGGACCCAAGGCTTAGAATAAAAGTTTTGCTGGAATTTTTTACCCTATCAATTTATCAGCAATTTCATAAATCAACACTTTAAATGAAATCTATTCCTTACATCAACTTAATTGACAACACGTAATTTCCCGCCTTCCCTTTAGATTCATATGATCCAGTAAAATAACAAAACTTTAGACTTGTGTTTATCAGATCAGATAGATTGGATCACCATATCAATCAATCATCTTTATATAATCCCACTGGCAGCCATTACAAGACCATGAAGATACTGAACCAAGTCACAACACATTAATCACGTGACAACATTGTAAAACTAAAGATCTGGTTAAACAGAATACCTGCTCCCCTCCTCCTTACCTCAGTCACCTTGGGCTGCACGGCTGATGCATAGTAGTTGGCCACAATGCAGGCACGAAGTTTGTCCATCATTCTTCTGGCCTCGTTCAGGCGCTTTAGAAACAAGCAGATATTCAAACATTTATTTTGTAAGCAACTGTTTAGAAATGTTCTCATCTGCAAATGATATGAATCTTAAAGAACATTCGAAGGTACAAAATTTGTGAAATTACTAGATCTGCTATTGGATCTCACTGCATAAGAACATAAGAAATAGGAGCTGGAGGGGGCCATTTGGCCCTTTGAGCCTGCTCCGCCATTCAACAAAATCATAACAGATATCCTACCTCGACTACACCTTCCCGCACTATCTCCATGTCCCATAATATGCAAGAAACTGTCGAACTCTGTCTTGAATTTACTTAATGGATGAGCACCCACAGCTGTCTAAAGTACAGAATTCCAAAGATTCACAATCCCTGGAATGAAGAAAATTCTCATCACTGTCCTAAATGGCCAACCCCTTATTCTGAGACAGTGATCCCATGTTCTAGATTACCCACCCGGGGGAAACATTTTCTCACATCTATCCAGTCAAGCCCCTTAAGAATTTTATATGTTTCAATTAGATCACTTCTCATTCTCCTGAACTCCAGGGAATACAGGCCTACACTATCTCTTCTCATCCAGGAACCAGTCTAAGGAACCTCACTGCACTCCCTCATGGGCAAACATATCCTTCTTTAGGTAAGGAGAACTGCACACAGTACTCCAGCTGTGGCCTCACCAATGCCCTATATAATTGTATAATTTTACTTGTATACTCTAATCCCTTTGTAACAAAAGTTAACAGACAATTTGCCTTTTTAGTTGCTTGCTGTACCTGCATGTTAACTTTCTCAGAGTCATGTACAAGGACACCTGGGTTTCTCTGAATGCAAACATTTCCCCTCTCTCACCATGTAAAAAATGTTGCTTTCTATTTTTCCTACCAAAGTGCCACATTGTACTTCATCTGCCATATTCTTGCCCACTCACCCAAGATGTCTATGTCCCTCTGCAGCCTCTTTGTATCCTCCGCACTGCTTACTTTCCTACCTAACTTTGTATGTCAGCAAATTTGGACACATTACACTCAGTCCCTTCATCGAAGTCATTAATATAAATTGTAAATAGCTGAGGCTCTAGTACTGATCCTTGCAGTATCCCACTTGTTACACCCTGCCAACCTGACAATGTCCTGTTTTTTTCTTACTCTCTGTTAACCAATCCTCCGTCTATGCTAATATATTACCCCTAATCCCATGATCCTAATTTTGTGTAGTAACCTCTTTCATGGCACCTTATCCAATGCTTTTTGACAATCCAAATACACTAGACTGGCTGGTTCCCCCTTATCCATCTTACTAGTTACATCCTCAAAAAACTCTTAACAGATTTGCCAAACACAATTTCCCTTCCATATATCCATGTTGATTCTGCCCAATCATACTGATTTTCAAAGTGCCCTGTTAACACGTCCCTAATAATAGATTCTAGCATGTTGCCCGCTACTGATGTTAGGATAACTGGCCTAAAGTTCTCAGTTTTCTGTCTTCCTCTTTTCTTAGATATGTTTGCTATTTTCCAATCCCTTGAGAACTATTCTAGAACCTAAGGAATTCTGGAAGATCAAAACCAATGCATCCATTATCTCTGCAGCTACCTCTTTTAAAACCCGAGGAATCATGTCATCAGGTCCAAGGGACTTGTTGCCACTTAGTCCAATTAATTTCTCGAGTACTATTTCTTGTACTGATTTCTTCATCATTCTTGCAAGACCCTTGGTTCCCCATTATTTCAGGAATTTTTGTTGTCTCCCCTAATATGAAGACAGATACAAATTGCTTAATGTCTCTGCCATTTCCTTATTCCTCATTATAATTTCACCTCTCTCTGGGCCCACATTTACTTTCACTAATCCCTTCCTATTTGCATACCAATGTTTACAATCTGTTTTTATGTCTTTTGCTAGTCTACTCTCATATTCTCTTTTATCTTTCCTTATCAATTTCTTGATCCTCCTTTGCTAATTTTAAAACCCTCCCAATCTTCAGGCTTACTACTTACTTTTAGGCAACATTTTAAACATCTTCCTTTGATCGATCTTTAACTCCTCTTGTTAGCCACGGTTGGACCACTTTTTCTGTGGGATTTTTGCGCCTTAAAGGAATGTATATTTGTTGCAAATTATGTATTAATTCTTTAAACGCTAGCCATTGTTTGCCTTCCATAATATCTTTTAACGTAGTTTCCCAATCTACCTTAGCCAACTCGTCCCCTCATACCCATGTAGGTTGCTTAATTGGATTCTGTACTGTTTTATTAAAGAGTGACCAACAGAAGCACAAATTTAGCAGATATCTGATCTGCAGCAGTGTTACTGTCACTGGTGTTGAGCACAACCTATGACTTTACCTGGTCAATAATCTCAATCTCATGCTCTTTGTTCCTCATCTCCATTGTAAACTGTTCCCTGATGATAACTTCAATCTTCTGCAGAGTGGCTTCACGTGCTACATGGGAAATAGAAGGGACAACTCAGTTGAATGGTAAACTTTAGAATTAATAGAAACCTGATTTCTGATGCCATGGGGCTTACAGAGGTAATGTAGGTAGTATATACATTCACAAACCACATGAAGCCAGTAGGTTCAGGTTTCACTAAACATGAGAGGATCACAGAACATCTGCATAACAAGAAGTTCAAGGAATAAAAACAGTAAATACTGGAAATACTCAGCAGGTCTGCAGTATCTGTGGAGAGAGAAACAAGAGTTTACATTTCAGGTTGACGGCCTAGGTCATCAACCTGAAACATTGACTCTGCTGCTCTCACCACAGATACTGCTTGACATGCTGTGTATTTTCAGCATTTTCAGTTTTGATTTCGTATATTTAGCTCCACGGTATTTTGCTTTTGTATTGAGGTTCAAGGAATTTGCAAGTGACTCATTAAAAGAAGTTCTTCCACCTATACAAAATATTCACAAGGCTACTGTCCTGGATAAGATGCTGCTGGAATCACATTAGGTTCTCAATAAGTTTAATCAAATATTCAGTGATCCTTTCTAGACTTTCGTGGCACGGGGCAAGTCTTATTGATTCTCCACATGATATACTTTTATACCTCTCTCTCGAAAGAATGTCTGAGATTGCCAGAGGACTTAAACAGGTTAGTGGCCTAAGCAGATGATGTTGAAAAATGCAAAGTAGTATACATTGGGTGAAAAAGAACTTTTCTTGGTTATTCTTTTTCACGTTTGTAAGTTTGTGAAATAAATGCAGTGTGTTTTTGGTCTCTGGAATTTTCAAAGTAACATCAAAGTTTGATCTGTTTGTATGCTATTCATGAACTGTTACCCAAAGGTTTTTATGTCTCAAGACTGTATTCACCAGGCATACTTGCTTGTTGTTTCCTTCAAGCCAATTCGACCAAATCCCTTAATTAGGTGCCAGCTGATAAAACTCTTCTGCTTGCATTATTCTATACATTAAACATCTAAACCCATTAAAATTACAATCTGTAACTCACTTATGAGGTCCAATGTTATATATAAATCGTTTAAACCCCTTGATTAATCTCTGTAACTCACTCACTCCTATTTAGGATTGCCAACCCTCTAGGATTGTCCAATAATCTCCAGGAATTAAAGATTAATTTCCAGAACACTGCTGCGAGCAACAAGGGAGAAAAATTATAAGATCAAAAAAATTGAAGTGTGCTTTTTTTCTCATTTTCTTTGATCACTTTAGTGGTTGGGAGAGTTGGAGGCAGGAGGTCATGAAATCTCCAGGAATACATCCAACCAAAGTCAACAACCTTATCTTCCCATGTATTGGTTACTCTATGTATTAAAGTTCTAACCGCCTTAATTAGATTCCATCTGCAATTCATTCTCAGTTAGCATCTCTCTGTCTCTGTAACCTCCTCCAGCCCTACAACCCTTTGAGGTCTTTGTGCTCCTTCAATTCCGATCTCTTGTGCATAACCATTCTATGATTCTATCACTGATTTTAGTCGCTCCACCATTACCTTCAGCTGCCAAGACCCTAACATCTGGAATTTGCTCCCTAAACCTTTCCGTTTCTCTACCTCCTTTAAGTTGTTGCTTAAAAATCTTGGACCAAGCTTTTGGTCACCCCTTCCTGGTTTGGTGTGAAATTTCGTATGATAACGCTGCTGTGAAGTGCCTCGGGACATTTTACTTTGTTAAAGGCACATATAAATGCAAGTTGTTGTTGTTGTAGCAACTATTCTGGCTTCCTGGGCCAAAGATGTATTTGCTGTGTTAGACATTCTGCTGCCAGTTAGGTGCATGGATCCTTCCGAAGTATGTTTTGAAAGAATAAATAACGAAAGAGGAAAATTGTAAAATTAACTTTGTATTTATTAGATCAGGTACATTGTGCTGGTGAAAAAGCAGGCAGGAGAAGCACATCACTTATAAACAAAACTGGTTGGACTGGATTTGCGTAATGACAGAAACTGATGCAATCTGGGGCAATAGCTGGAACTCTAATATTTTTGTGGTGGGTGTCAAAGTTTATTTTGTAATCAATACTGTTTTACCCTGCATTCCCACAGGGAACAGCTCCGGTCAGAAAACATTTGCTATGCCTTATAGAGCTGGCCACCAAAAGTAAGCATCTCTCCTATTGCCTCCCGCATGCCTTTTGGCAGGCAGCCTGTCTGTAACCCTCTGCCAAAGACATCCCCTAACCACCTGCGTAACTTGAGTCACTCCTCGTTGAAGAACTGAAACTGTGACATCAACACTGCAGATATTTCACAAGCAATGTTACAGGAAAGTAACACTTCCCTAATGATTATAAGGGAATTACTTTTATGGAAATGTAAGACTCTGCCCTTATAGACCACCTTATTCGCAGGAGAGCCCAAACTCCAGCCCCTGAATTTTGTGTGCCTAGAGGTTTGGAAAGAGTGGTTGTTAGTGCAGTTGCCTCATTGATGGTTAAGTCCCAAATCAGAGCACCAAGATCTGTCCATTATCAGCAACTGAAGGTACCTGCAAATTAACAGAAGATGAATTTAAACTTTATGTATGTTGCTCTCGAGAGTTCATGGGGTACACATATGGGACCCACAGAAGACAAAAAACACAACCGATAGAAATCCCACCACGGCAGTTGGTAAAATTTGAATTCAATTAATAAATCTGGAATTAAAAAGCTAGTCTAATGGTAACCATGATACCATTGTCGATTGTTGTAAAAACCCATCTGGTTCACTTATCTCCTTTAGGGAAGGAAATCTGCCATCCTTACCTGGTCTGGCCTACATGGGAGTCCAGACCCACAGCAATGTGGTTGACTCTTAAATGCCCTCTGAGATGGCGTAGCAAGCCACTCAATGCAAGGGTAATTAGAGATAGGCAATAAATGCTGGCCTAGCCATCGACACCCACATCCCATGAACAAATAGTTTTTAAAAACTCAACCGATAGAAATGTCTCCAAGAGCTTCACACAAATGCAGTCACTTATGTAGATAAATGCAATAGCTATTTTCCACACAGCAAGATCCCACAAACTGCAGCAGGAATAGCAAGGAACAGCAAGACACAGCTGAAGGTGCCAAGGCATGGAGGACTTCCTGTGCCCATGGAGTTCAGACCCCAGCATGAGCCAGTGCCTTCAGTGTCAGCTGTGCTCAGTTGGCAGCACTCTTGCCTTTGAGTTAGAAGGTTGTGGGTTGTCCATTCAGAACACCTGAGCACAAAATCCAGGCAGACACTCCAGTGCAGTGGTGAGGGACTGCTGCACTGTCGCTGGTGCTGTCTTTTGTATGAAACATTAGAGCAAGGGCCTGTCTGAGCTCTCAGATGGGTGTAAAAGATCCCACGGCACTATTCAAGAGCAGAGGAATTCTCCCTGGTGTCCTGGCTAAAGGTTTATCTCTCAACCAATATCACTGAAACAGATTATCTGATCATGGTCACATTGCTGTTTGTGGGAACTTGCTCTGTATGAATTGGCTGCTGCATTTCCTGCACTTCAAAAATGTATTCCATTGGTTGTAAAATGCTTTGGGATGCCCCGAGGTCATGATAGGCACTACAGAAATATAAGTTCCTTTTTCAAGAGAGAAGAGAACATTAAGGAAACAATAAAATGGAAATAATCAGGCAAACATGCGTCAGACGTGCTGTGGTGAACTCAGATAGCCAGGCGGTCAAGGATAGACTACTGGAACCTAGTCTTTATTCACTTACACAAGAATACAAGAAATAGGAGCAGTAGACCATATAGCTCGAACCTGCTCTGCCATTCAAAACGATCATGGCTGATCTTAGGCTTCAACTCCACTTTCCCGCCCACTCGCCACATCCGTTGATTCCCCGAGACCCCAAAAATCTGTTTATCCCAGCCTTAAATGTATTCAACAATGGAGCATGCACAACCCTCTATGGTAGAGAATTTCTAAGATTCAAAACCCTTTGAGTAAAGTAATTTCTCCTCATCTCAGTCCTAAATGATCTGCCCCTTATCTGAGACTGTGCCCCCTATGTTTTAGATTCTCCGAACAGCGGAAACAATCTCTCAATGTCTACTCTATCCAGCCCCTTCAGAATCTTGCATGTTTCAATGAGATTGTCTCTCATTCTTCTAAATGGCAGAGGGTATAGGTGCAATTTACTCAGTCTCTCATCATAGGTCAACCCCCTCATCCCAGGGATCAATTTAGTGAACCATTTGCTGTACTGCCTTCAATGAAAGTATATCCTTTCTTAAATGTAGAGACCAAATCTGCACAGTATTCCAGTGTGGTCGCACCAAAACCCTGTACAATTTTAGTAAGACTTCTTTATTCCTGTACTCCAATCCCCTTGCAATCAAGGCCAACATGCTACTTGCCTTCCTAATTGCTGCTGTACTTGCATGCTTTTTCTCTGCATTCCTTGTAAAAGCACACCCAAGTCTCTTTGAACAGCAACACTTGCAAATTTCACACCTTTTAAAAATATTCTGCTTTTCTATTCTTGCGACCAAAGCGAATAACTTCACACTTCCCTACATTATACTCCATCTGTCACCTTGTTGCCCACTCATTTAACCTGTCTATATCTCTTTGCAGCCTCTGTGTCCTCCTCGCATCTTACCTTTCCACCTACCTTTGTATCAGCAGCAAACGTAGATACATTACTATCTCTTCATCTAAGTCATTAATCTAAATTGTAAATAACTGAGGCCCCATCACTCCACTATTCACTGCCTGCCAACTTGAAAATGCCCTTGTTTATGCCCATTCTTTGCTTCCTGTCCATTAACCAATCCTCTATCCATGCTAATATATTACCCCCAACTCTATGAACCCTTGCCTAGTAACCTTTTGTGTGGCACCTTATCAAATGCCTTTTGGAAATCCAGGTACATTACATCTACTGGTTCCCCTTTATCTACCCTACTAGTTACATCCTCAAAAAAACTCTAACAAAGTTGTCAAACAGAATTTCCCTTTAGTAAAACCATGCTGACTTGTTCTAATCATATTATGTTTTTCTAGATGCATTGTTAAGACTTCCTTAATAATAGAAGCTTTCATTTACAGAAATACACATTGCATATCGTGCACCTCCACCAAACAACCCCTCTTTCAGCCTGTTCTTATTTAAAGTCTTAAGGTTTATTTCTGATAAATGTACACAATACAATGTACAAATGTAGTCCAATAAATGGAGATATGGCAGGGCACCTCAGCCCCATCAAATGCACATCCTGCTCCATATGGGCACTCCAGGACCCTTTTGTGTCCTGGACAACCAAATGTGCAGGAAGTGTTGCCAGCTGGAGCAGCTCGAGCTCTAGATTTTGGAGCTCGAGCAGCAGTTGGAATCTCTGGTGCATCCACGAGGCTGAGAGTTTCATGGGTAGCACTTTTGTGCCCAAATATCTGCGGGTCGAGAATTGGCCTGTTCAGTCACATGAAGACCCAGGGCAAAAACTTGTGACCCTGAGTAGACGCCATCCTCGAATCGAGGGACAGCCAACATCAACGATACACCCCTCAGATCTCTGTTACTGCACATCTTTAGAATTGTACCCTTTATCTTGTATTGCCTCACCTTGTTCTTCCTACCAAAATGTATTACCTCGTACTTCTCTACATCAAATTTCATCTGCCATGTGTCCACCCATTCCAGCAGTCTATGTCCACTTGAAGTCTATCACTATCCTCCTCACAGTTCACAATATTGTCAGGTTTTGCATCATCTCTAAATTTTGAAATTATGCCCTGTGCACCCAAGTCTAGGTCATTAATATAGATCAAGAAAAGCTGTAGTCCTAGTAGCAAGACCTGGAGAACCCTACTGTATACTTTCTTCGAGTCTGAAAACAACCATTCACTCCGACTGTTTCCTATCACTCAGCCAACTTGGCATCATTATTGCCACTATCCCTTTTATACCGTGGGCTTCAACTTTGCTGGCAAGCCTATTATGCGGCACTTTATCAAATGCCATATGCACAACATCAACGACATTACCCTCATCAACCTCACTGTTAATGCAGGCTTCAGAAACTCTTCTCCTCTCTGCCCTTTACACTATTACTATCCCAGTCTATATCAGGATAATTGAAGTCCCCCATTATCATTACTCCATAGTTTTTGCACCTCTCTGTAACTTCTCTGCAGATTTCCTCCTCTATATTTTTCGTATATTTGGCCTATAGAATACTCCCTGTAGTTTAATGGTACCTCTGGAACACTGGCCATTTGACAGTTGAGAAAAAAGGACATGGCGGGGGAGAGAGTTTTCGGTCATCTGGACACAGTGTCGAGTCCATCAAAGTTGATTTTGGAGGCATTTTTCTTGAATGCTTGTGGAGTTGACTTCAAGAAGGACACTAGCATTTGTCAACTGTCCTCCCATTGAATCCAGAGGATGTGATGGAGGCATTGCTGATGGAATTTCTCTACTGCTCTTATGTGTCGCGGATACACAGTCCAGGTCTCACTGCAGTACAGAATGCACACAAATTGTTGAAGTGGCAGTGCAGGTTGAGAAAGTGGTTCAAGAGACATAGGGATCCTGGGCTTCATAAATAGAGAGATATAGTACAAAAACAAGGAAGTTATAATAAATAAAAAAACTGGTTCAGCTTCAGCTGGAGTTTTGTGTCCAACTCTGGGCACCGCACTTTTAAACGGATGTGAAGGCTTTAGAGACAGTGCAGAAAAGATTCATGAGAATGTCCCAGGGATGAGGGACTTCAATTACATAGATAGATTGGAGAAGCTGTTGTTCTCCTTCGAGAAGAGGACGTCGGGAGGGAATTTCATAGAGGTGTACAAAATCAGAGTAGATAGAGAGAAACTGTTCTTATTGGCGGAAAGGTTGAGAACAAGAGGACACAGATTTAAGGTGAAAAACGACAACATGAGGAAAAACATTTTTACACAGAGTGGTTAGGATCTGGAATGCACAACCTGAGTGTGTGGTGGGGGCAGATTCAATTGAGACCTTCAAAAGGGAATTGGATAAGCACTTGAAGAGAAAAAATTTACAGGGCTATAGGGACAGCACGGGGGAGTGGGACTAGCTCAGTTGATCTTGCAAAAAGCCGCTTTAGACACGATGAGCTGAATGGCCTTCTTCAGTGATGTAATCATTCTATGATTCTATTCTACATATGAGAACAAGTGAGTCCGCAATTAATGCCCACCACCTGAATACAATTAACACCCAACTGATGTACAATTAACACTGTGGGATCTCCAACTTCTAACCTCCACTCATAACCAATGCTCCCTCTAACTTCTGTTTGCTGCGCACAGCTGGCTTATTGCACTGCATGGTCCCTTGAAGATCGATGCGAATCCATGCATGTGCACATCTTAAAGGGAACATTGCCGGCGTACGGCCTGTTTGTTCCCTTTGCAGCACATTCCCAATTGCTGCACGACTGCACAGCTTAAAAAAGACTTGCATTTAAATGCACCTTGCACGATCACCGGATGTCCCAAAGCACTTTACAGTCAATGAAGTACTTTTGAAGTGTAGTCACTGTTGTAATGTAGGAAATGTGGCAGCCAATTTGTGCACAGCAAGCTCCCACAAACAGCAATATGGTAATAACCAGATAATTTGCTATTGTGATGTTGATTGAGGGACACTGGGGATAACTCCCCTGCTCTTCTTCGAAAAGGTATCAGGGGATCTTTTACAGCCACCTGAGTTAGAAGATGAGACCTCAGTTTAACGTCTCATCCTAAAGGCTGCACCTCCAACTGTTCAGCATTCCCACAGTGCTGCACTGGGATGTCAGCCTTGACTTTTGTACTAAAGTCCGAGAGTAGGATTTGAACCCAGAACCTTGTGACTCAGAAGTGAAAGTGTTACCAACTGAGCTACACCTAACACACAATGAGAGAACTTTGCTCATAACCCAGAGCGTGAGTATAAGTGATGCAGAGAGTGAACACTGCTGTAACTACTGCAGTTGAGTTTTACGTTTTTAAATTACTTTGGTGCACCCTGTTGCCATTCCTAACGCTGATTATAGATAGGTCTTGTCACTGCCAACCATTTCCTGAAATCTGCCAGCTAAGTTGAAGTAAATACACGCTGCACCCTCTGGTTTTTACACTTCATTTCCTAGAATCTTCCATCAATTAGGATCAAAATTCCACAGATGCCAACTTTCTCAGTTTTAACTTGTGGACCCATAACCCCAACCTCGCCCCCACATCACCACCCCACATCAGCAGTCTTAGCGGAGTCCGGGAAGTCTCTGTAGATATCATTCTCTCTCTCTAATTAAAAGTTGTGCATCCAGCCCACACCAGTCATGCCACAGAATAATCACACCTGAAAATGTGGTCTCAGAGGCGACACACCTGAAAGCGCCTCATGTCTGGGGCAAAACATCAATAACTGACTGAAATAAGCACTTATCTATTAAGTTGTTAATCAAAGAACTGCTGATTAAATGTGAATCAGTTTAATTCCATCAATAATTACCAATCAGGAAGAGGTAAGACATGGAAAAAAAAGAGAAACCTTTTTGTTCTAATTGCGACCTGCTCTTAAGGAGAATGACTCGCTCCCACTACCCTTCTCCCTTCTCTCTCCCTCGTTCTCCCTCTCTCCCCAAACCCTTCCTCTCTGGCAGTCTTTATGCAATATCAGGTGCACCTTGCAGGGGAGGGGGAAGGTTCATTCATTGGCCAGCAATCTGGCTGATTTCCCCCGACCCCCCTCCCATTGCCCTTGATCAAGGCTATTGAGCCCGACGCACTACTCCAGCTGAGGATTAAGAACACGTTTTACCTTACTGCCTGGGGCACCACAGTAAACAAAATGGACGGAGCAGTCGAGGAGCAGCCTGAAGAATAGGTAATGCTGCCAGCACTCAAATATTTCAGCGTTCTAGTGCTTTCACCTTCTATCAACTAAAAATAAGAGAAATAATCGTCTTCACTGGATCGATACAGGTGAAGGTAGTCACTCAACCCGTCTTTCCTCATCCATTCAGCAAGAGCCCACCACCCTCTCCACCTCCACCACAGCATCAAACAATTCCATGGTCCTTGACTCCGTTAAGAATAGAAACTCTGCTGTAGATGCAAATGTAAACATTGAGCATGGGACCAGTGACCAGTGTCATAGCCTGCGGGATGAGCACCACTCTGGTCACAAAAATCTACAGTTTCACACCAAAGAAAGCTTTTGATAAGGTGTCTCACAAGAACCGCAGAAAAATTACAGCAAAGAAGGAGGCCATTCAGCCCGTCGTGTCCGTGCCAGCTGGAAAGACTAGTCGCCCAATCTAATTCCACCTTCATGGGAAGTGGCTGAGACAAATAGCTTAGATGCTTTCAAAAGGGAACTAGACGAGTAGATGAGAGAAAAGGGAATAGAAAGATATGCTGAAAGGCTGAGATGAGGTAGATTGAATGGGAAGAGACTCATGTGCAGTATAAACACCAGCACAGACTAGTTGACTGAATGACCTGTCTCCCTGCTGTATATTCTATGTAAACTAAGATATGTCCAAAAAAAGCATAGTTTTCAACAGTTATTTGGAGAACTCAAAAGATAGAAAACTATCTCTCTCGTATACAGTTCAGGCCAATCGCCTGTGCTGTCTATAAACAAAGTCCTCCATATACTCCACCATCAAATGTCACATGCTTTCGCAAAGTGTGTGAACCACAGAAGAAAGCAGGTTGACTAACACTTTAATATAAATAAGAGTGAGGTACAAAGAATAAGGAAGCAACATACTCCTTGGAAAACAAGTGTCGACATGGGGTAGAACAAAGAGGTCTGGGGGTACAAATACATAAATCACTAAAACTTCCAATGCAGGTTAATGAGTCATAAAAAAGCAAACAAAGCACGGGGGTTCATTTCTAGAGGGTTAGAATTGAAAAGCAGAGAAGTTATGTTAAACTTATATAGAACTGCGGTTAGATCACACAGTATTGTGAACAGTCGGTCTCCATATTATACAAAGGATATACAGGCACTGAAGAAGGTACCAAAAAGATTTACTAGAATGATACCAGAGCCTAAACCTATCAGGAAATATTAAACAGGCCAGGGGTCTTTACTCCAGAAAAAAGACTGAGGAGTGGCCTGATAGAGGTCTTTAAGATTATGAAAGGATTTGATAGGGTAAATGTAGAGAAGATGCACAGGAGACCGGAGCTAGGGGGCATAAATATAAGATAGTCACTAATAAATCCAATAGGAATTCAGAAGAAATGTCATTATCTGGAGAGTAAAATTACTGTGTGGAGTTTGCAAGTTCTCCCTGTGACCGTGTGGGTTGTCGCCGGGTGCTCCGGTTTCCTCCCACTGCCAAAGACGTGCAGGTGATAGGTAAATTGGCAGTTGTAAATTGCCCCTAGTGTAGGTAGGTGGTAAGGAATATGGGATTACTGGAGGGTTAGTATAAATGGGTGGTTGTTGGTCGGCACAGACTCGGTGGGCCGAAGGGCCTGTTTCAGTGCTGTATCTCAAAAATAAATGTGGAGCTTGCTGCCACACAAAGTGGTTGAGGTGAGTAGCACAGATGCACAGACGCACCCCGCCCCCCCACACCCCACCCCACCCCCGCCCAACCAGTTAATACTTTGTGAAAGACTGGATGATATCAGAAAAAATGTAACAACATAGACAGAAGATCAGTTGATGGACAGGAAATAAAAGTTTAAGGTTAATGGGGATTGCCTGAACTGGAAAGGGGTTGGATGTGACGTACCTTGGGCTCAGCACTGGGTCCACTTTTATTCTTGCTAGATACAGATAATTTAAACTTGGGCAAAGAACAAAGAACAGTACAGCACAGGAACAGGCCATTCGGCCCTCCAAGCCTGCGCCGATCTTGATGCCTGTCTAAACTAAAACCTTCTGCACTTCCGGGGACCATATCCCTCTATTCCCATCCTATTCATGTATTTGTCAAGATGCCTCTTAAACGTTGCTATCGTACCTGCTTCCACCACCTCCCCCGGCAACAAGTTCCAGGCACTCACCACCCTCTGTGTAAAGAACATGCCTCGCATATCCCCTCTAAACTTTGCCCCTCGCACCTTAAACCTATGTCCCCTAGTAACTGACTCTTCCACCCTGGAAAAAGCTTCTGACTATCCACTCTGTCCATGCCACTCATAACTTTGTAAACCTCTATCATGTCGCCCCTCCACCTCCGTCGTTCCAGTGAAAACAATCCGAGTTTATCCAACATCTCCTCATTGCTAATGCCCTCCAGACCAGGCAACATCCTGGTAAACCTCCTCTGTACCCTCTCCAAAGTCTCCACCTCCTTCTGGTAGTGTGGCGACCAGAATTGCACGCAATATTCTAAGTGTGGCCTAACTAAAGTTCTGTACAGTTGCAACATGACTTGCCAATTTTTATACTCTATGCCCCGACCGATGAAGGCAAGCATGCCGCATGCCTTCTTGACTACCTTATCCACCTGCGTTGCCACTTTCAGTGACCTGTGGACCTGTACGCCCAGATCTCTCTGCCTGTCAATACTCCTAAGGGTTCTGCCATTTACTATGTACTTCCCACCTGTATTAGACCTTCCAAAATGCATTACCTAACATTTGTCCGGATTAAACTCCATCTGCCATTTCTCCACCCAAGTCTCCAACCAATCTATATTCTGCTGTATCCTCTGACAATCCTCATCACTATCCGCAACTCCACCAACCTTTGTGTCGTCCGCAAACTGACTAATCAGACCAGCTACATTTTCCTCCAAATCATTTATATATAATACAAACAGCAAAGGTCCCAGCACTGATCCCTGCGGAACACCACTCGTCACAAAGGGAGCACAATCCCGAAGTTTGCTGATAACAAAAAATTAGAGGGTTCAACAAAGAGTGGGAGGACTTCAATAGGCTATAGATAGGTTACCGTAATGGCTAGACCTGGGACAGTAGAACCTAATGTGGACAAGTGCAAGGCAATATCTTTTTGGGAGAAAAAGCAAGGAATGGGAGTATACACTGACAGGATGAACATGTGAGAGTAAGTAGATAAAACTATAAAGAATGCTAACAGTGTTTTGGGTTTTATAAATAGGGGCACAGACTAAAACTGTAAAGTGGTAATAATAAATTTGTACAAAACATTGTTTAATCCATGGTACTGTGTGAAACTTTAGGTACCTCATTATAGAAATGACCTTAAAGCCATAGAGCGTATACAGTTTAGATTCACCAGGATGATTCTGGGGTGGGAAACTATAGGTACATGGAGATCTGAGATACTGGGACTATTTCCACTCGAGCAGAGAAGGCTAAGAGAAGACTCAATTCAGCTTTTTAAAATTATGAAGGGTTTTAATAGAATGACTCAGGTTTGGCAGTCAGTGACAAAGGATTGTTAATTTGAAGTTTTCACAGAGTGAAGAGTGAGGTTCAGAGAAGTTACTTTCCACGGGGAGCTTCTGGAGCAGGGAATATTTAACCACAGGGAAAGTTTGAGGCAGAAACCATTGCATCTTTTAAGAGAAAACTGAATAAATATCTGCAGCAGGTGAAGCTACAGGGTTATGGAAAGGCAGCCAGGAAATGAATTAGTATTGGATTGCTCCAGCAAAGAGTCAACAAAGACTGAATGACATTCTTCTGTGCTGTAAGCATCTATAGTTCTACTGTTCTAAATTTAGTTCATGGGTTGGATTTTAAAAGCCTGTAGTTTATAGAAAAAAGGAAGACTGAGGAAAGTGAGAGGTTCCACAGTTCTGAGGGCCTGGGAAAGAATGGGTTAGAGTAGAAGACAAAACAATGTTATTGATTTCAACACAATGAGGTTACAGGAAGAGGAAGAGCATGTACAGTATTTATAACTGAGGAGGAACTAGAGTGTAAACTACCAGTATTGATAAAATAGAGGGAGAGGTTTGAGAGTGATGAGAGAAGGATCACCTGTCAGTCTTAATTGGGAATTATGATTGTTGGGGCCAGGAAGATTTCCAGTTCTACTTTAAGACTTTGGTCTTTCCAGATTTCACCATGTCCCTCAGTCACTTCCTTCTCCAGAAATGCATCTAATTGTATCTTAACCCCCGTTTACACTGTCCTTCAATGTCCTTCCCTAGTTAATCTATTCCTCAACTCGATTACCCGCTTGGGTGAAAAAGTTCCCCCAACTTCCTTTCTTATTCCAAAATTCCTCATCTTTTACAATTTCGATCACTGGTCCACTCCACCTTTACCAGTGAGAAGTAGCTGTAATATCACCCAGCATTCGGGTGACACAATGGCCTGGTCGAACGTTAGGACATCATTTTGGATGTGGGGGAAATCAAAGAGGGAACTGCGCGCATGGTAACGGGGACACTGTCACTCTCAGGGTCACTGGAAACCCAGTAGTAAGTGTATCTTTTAAAGAAAGTATGTGATTTCCCAGCCCCGTATTAAAGTACCGCTTCCATGTTGCATTCTCCCCACTCGAATATCAGTTGATGAGTGGAGCTACAATTTGCCTCAGCCCTCCTCCATAAATAATTAAGGGTTCACACTCTGGAATACTAACTAATGAAATTGCCAGGTGAGAAGAGGATTGGGCTTGTGTGTGATGCCCTCTATAGTTGAATGTCTTACCGATATACTTCATGTATGGGGCTAGATTTTCATTACGGAAGTGAGAAACAGCAGTAGGCCTCCTGTGGGAAGCTGATTCAGATTGCAAGTTTCAAATGGGTAAGCCCTTAATTGGTATGGAAACGGTTTCCTGTTCTCTTCGAGCCAGTGGGATTGAAAATGTAGGTGGGCCAGATCACGTGCGGGGCTCATACAGACTTTCACAGCAGCAATCACTAAGGCCGCTGGTTGTGCTGAGGGAGAGATGGGCCTTCCACAGCACCAGAGGGAAGTGAGATGTCACAGGGGAACAGGTAGCCTAGGGAGCTAGGGGCAGGGTAGACCCTCGCTTCATCGATGCCCACCTGAATCCAATGCTGCAGGCCGTGAAGGAGAGGAATAAGGTCCTCTTTCCCGAGAGTGGCAGGAGGAGGACATCTCATCATGCAGCGGGGACGCCTCTTTCTTCAGTGTTACACCCCCTCTCTTACTTCCTGCTCCTCCCCCAATGAGCTGTCTCCTTGCAGGAGGGCCATGTGATGGAGAGCACAGAAGACCACCACAATGACCAAGACCCTTACAGGTGCCACTCAACAGATCCAGGCACTGGAATTGCATCTTCAGAAACCAATGGCTTGCTCAATGCTTGGCCTGCTGAGCAGCTGGCATTGTTTTTTTTTGCTTCTGTGTTCTGTGCCTCTGTCTGGGGCTCCCATAGAGGGACAGCAGACATCTCTTCAAGGAATTTTCCTTGTGCCCTTGGAGCCATCCATGCACTTTGGAGGATGGTGTGAAGTACCAAAGCAGCCTGGACTGGCAGAGGATGAAGGAGTCATGGCAGCTGCCAGGAAAGCGAGCATACACATGGAGGAAACTCTTGTTGTGATCACAAAAAAGTTGGATATTGAGGGAGTGCAAGCCTTTCCTGGTGATGAATCTCACTGGCCGGTCGCTGGGTGCCTTGATGACCACAATCGATGATGCCCTGCACCTGGGGGAATCCAGCGATGCAGGCTGAACCCAATGCCCTCTGTGCCTGCGCAGGCCCTTTTGTGTCTAAGTGGGTGTAGTCCCTGCCCTCCTGAAAATGGCATCCGTGACCTGCCTGATGGCCGAATGAGATACTGATTGCAAGATGCCATCTAGATCCACAACTGATCCCTGGAATGACCAGGTTGCATAATGGTTCAGGGAGCCCGAGACTTTGACGCTGCAGGTAGGGGCCTGCCATACGTACTGCGAGGCCTCAGGTCATCGTGGATCAGAGCACACAGGATCCAGACCATCTGTCTGGACAGGTACAACCTCCTTCGTCACTGACACTCTGTCATTTACAGGTAGCTGACTTTTGGGCTATGCACCCGATGTAGTGGGTAGCACCTTCCTCCCTTTGCACCCCCCGCTGTGCTTCTCTGGCCTCCTCCTATCCAGGAGGTTGCATCTGCTGCAGTTCATCCTGGCTGCTCTGTCCAATGTCAGAATAGCCTGTTCCCATCTGAACTCCTTCAGCTGAGCTTTGTACCTTCACCAGGCCTTCCTCTGCCAACCCCAGGTGCCCAAGTGATGCCAGTGGGCTCACGTTCCTCTCCAGATTCCTGCCACTCATCACTGAGAAAAGCAAGTCATACAGCTGCAGCAATGGCCACTCTGTGGCACTTTTGGAGCAGCTGAGCAACTTTTGTACCTCAACAGTATTTTAATCAGCCCTTTAATAACCCTTATGGCTCCCCACAGCGTTCACGACTTGAACACCCTGTCATGCTCCCCCATGGCGTCCTCAATATTCCCAGCCCTTAAACATCAAAAACTGCTGCTGACAAGCCTGTTAATGAACTCTACAACGAGCTCAACATGCACCCGACCCGTTCCTTCGCTGCTGGCATCCCCTTAAAAATGGCTTTACGTTTCGGAAGTGGCGGGACCCAGTGCCGACCTCTGAGAATTTAATATTCAAATCGCGCTCGCCTCAGTACCCGCACTCAGCGGACTTTAGAAATCCGGCCCTTGGACTTCACTCCAGCATGAGAAAATCAAATGGCAAATGACACCCTTCCAGAATGGCCAGCCATTTTGTTTCATTATCTTTGTTAGTTCGATGAAATAATCACAGAAGTGTGAGCACAAAATGACAAGCTGTGAGCATTTCCTTTCTGAAGTTATAAAATGGACTGTTTGCACTTCCTCACCTGAATGTTCAATTGCTTTATATCGTTTGTCTTGATGGCAGACTGAAATATCCTCATAGTCCGAGTCTTTGTCTTCGATTTTTCTTTTCATGCCCGACATCTTCACAAAAAGCTGAGGATACCTTTATTCTGTAATGAAAAGTTCAGTCTTTAAAACCATTTACTCTAGGTACATTATCAAACGTACACGGGCTGCAAACACACCAAAGGCAGGACCAAGGAAATCAAAATCACTGGGTTTCCGGCAGGTTCACCAAGACCGTGAGCGGGAGGACATTACTAACTCCTTCGATGGCAGGCACCTAGTCTCAGCCAGCCAACGAATATATAAAGAATTTGCTCTGACATAGCACCTTTCGCAACTTCAGGACATCACGAAGCACTTTACAACCAGTGCAGTACTTTTATTTGAAGTGTAGTCACTGTTGTAATATGAGATAAATGACCATTTTATCTGTTTATTGTGACTTTTTTTTTTATGTTCATAGGAAGTGGGCGTCGCTGGCTAGACCAGCAATTATTACCCATCCCCTTCGATAGAAGGATAAACATTGGCCCAGAATACCAGGCAGAACTCCCCATTTCTTTTAATAGTGCCATTTCATGTCCACCTGAGAGTCATAGAGAGATACAGCACTGAAACAGGCCCTTTCAGCCCACCAAGTCTGTGCTGACCATCAACCACCTATTTATACTAATCCTACATTAATCCCATGTCCCCTACCACATCCCCACCTTCCCTCAATTCTCCTATCACCTACCTGCACTAGGGGCAATTTACAATGGCCAATTTACCTATCAACCTGCAAGTCTTTGGCTGTGGGAGGAAACCGGAGCACCCGGCAGAAACTCACGCAGTCACAGGGAGAACTTGCAAACTCCACACAGGCAGTACCTAGAACCGAACCTGGGTCGCTGGAGCTGTGAGGCTGCGGTGCAAACCAATGCGCCACTGTGCCGCCCAAAAAGAGCACAGAGGGGGCCTTAGTTTAATGCCTCATCGAAAAGATGGTACCTCCAACAGTGCAGCACTCCCTCAATGCTGCGCTGGTGTGTTAGCCTAGATTAAGTGCTTATGTCTCTGGAGTGGGACTTGAACCAAAAACCTTCTGACTTACAATTCCGGCTGACAATTAATTATAGTATATGATGAATTTGTAATACACACACACACACACATTCATGGGTCCTCTCTGCTGCTAAATAGACAACAAACATAAAGTGTTAATGTGTTGCCAGAGATGCCGCAAAAGGACAGCCAGACCTGTAGCAGCAGTACCAATAATTCAACCATAATTCGGCATAGATCAGGCACCAAATCTGGGACTGTTGGCGCTGTAGAGTTAATTTATATGTTTGCTTCACCAACAAAGGTATAAATGAAAAAATGCTGGTGTTTGCAACGTAAATGCAGTTATCAGAAAAGCAAGTTGCTCTGATTGCATTTGCAGATTACAGAAGAGTTTTGTTTGTATTATGATCTTAACATCCTGAGGGCATGATTATGACACATAACTCTGATCACATCACACTGGATAACTGAAATCCTCCATATCCCCATAATGTCAGGTATCAGAAGCACAGCTGCCTAATAACAAGTGGCCATTTGTCGATTTACCAGTGAGGTTACAGTACCATTGTCCACGGACCCCCTTTCACTTTGTAAACAGTCTGACAAGAATCTGCAAAGCCGTGGCCTGAGTGACTAGAGAGCAGAAATTACCAGAGGGATCCTTCACCTGCAATATGTACCAGCTGGATGGTAACCTGTCTCTCGATGCAGAATTAAACAAGCGCATGGAAAAGGCTTCCTCTGCTTTGTCCAGACTGGCCAAGAGAGTGTGGAAAAATGGCACACTGACATAGAACACAAAAGTCCAAGTGTATCAAGCCTGTGTCCTCAGTACCTTGCTCTATGGCAGCGAGGCCTGGACAACGTTCCTCAGCCAAGAGCGACGTCTTAATTCATTCCATCTTCGCTGCCTCCAGAGAATCCTTGGCATCAGGTGGCAGGACCGTATCTCCAACACAGAAATCCTCGAGGCAGCCAACATCCCCAGCATATACACCCTACTAAGCCAGCGGCGCTTGAGATGGCTTGGCCATGTGAACCGCATGGAAGACGGCAGGATCCCCAAGGACACATTGTACAGCAAGCTCGTCACTGTTATCAGACCCATCGGCCGTCCATGGCTCCGCTTTAAAGACATCTGCAAACGCGACATGAAGTCCTTTAACATTGATCACAAGTCGTGGGAGTCAGTTGCCAGCGATCGCCAGAGCTGGCGGGCAACCATAAAGGCGGGGCTGAAGCGTGGCGAGTCGAAGGGACTTAGCAGTTGTCAGAAAAAAAGACAGAAGCGCAAGGAGAGAGCCAACTGTGAAACAGCCCCGACAACCAAATTTATCTGCAGCACCTCTGGAAGAGCCTGTCACTCTAGAATTGGCCTTTATAGCCACTCCAGGTGCTGCTGCACAAACCACTGACCACCTCCAGGCGCTTACCCATTGTCTCTCGAGACAAGGAGGCCAAAGAAGGATTAAAAGAAATTCCCAGTGGGAATGCTAAGCACTCCACAAATCATGTAGCACTTCACGCAGTTTTATATTGTTGACATATCCAAACGGGCAGGGGGGGGGAATGTTTCACACTTCCAACAGCATCCATTTGGGCAACCTGAAAGCTGCTGCCAAAGGCAGTGCTAAACATGGGCCTTACTCCTAAGGACACTCCCATGGGACGCAAAGGGTTGGGGAGCATCATGATAAAAATCAGGCAGTCTGGATCGTGGCATAAATAGTGCTCACAGCTTGCAGATCTTAGTGTGTGGACATACCCAGCTTATTTGCATGTGTACAATCCCTGGATTACTGATGTCAGTTTCCTGGTCGGTGTTCCTCAACTGATACCACTAAAAAACAGGGAAACTGGTCATTCATGTCACTTACATTGGTGGGACCTTGAATACAAAATAGCTGCCACGTTTGTTCACAGAATAGTGACTGCTCCTCTCACATAATTAATTGATTATGAACCATTTTGGGAAAGTCCTGAGGACATGATGTCGCTATGTAAATACACATTATTTTAACTAAATGAGTACTTTGCATCAGTATTCACCAAAGAGAAGGACTTGGTGGATGATGAGTCTCGGGAATGGAGTGTAGACAGTCTGGATCATGTCGTTATGAAAAGGAAGGAGGTGTTGGGTGTCTTGTAAAGCATTAAGGTAGATAAGTCCCCAGGGTCTGATGGGATCTACCCCAGAATACTGAGGGAGGCAAGGGAAGAAATTGCTAGGGCCTTGACAGAAATCTCTGTATCCTCATTGGCTACAGGTGAGGTCCCAGAGGACTGGAGAATAGCCAATGTTGTTCCTTTGTTTAAGAAGGGTAGCAAGGATAATCCAGGAAATTATAGGCTGATGAACCTTACGTCAGTGGGAGGGAAATTATTGGAGAGGATTCTTCGGGACAGGATTTACTCCCATTTGGAAACAAATGGACTTATTAGCGAGAGGCAGCATGGTTTTGTGAAGGGGAGGTCGTGTCTCACTAACTTGATTGAGTTTTTTGAGGAAGTGACGAAGATGATTGATGAAGGAATGGCAGTGGATGTTGTCTATATGGACTTCAGTAAAGCCTTTGACAAGGTCCCTCATGGCAGACTGATACAAAAGGTGAAGTCACATGGGATCAGAGGTGAGGTGGCAAGATCGATACAGAACTGGCTCGGTCATAGAAGACAGAGTGTAGCAGTGGAAGGGTGCTTTTCTGAATGGAGGGATGTGACTAGTGGTGTTCCACAGGGATCAGTGCTGGGACCTTTGCTGTTTGTATTATATATAAATGATTTGGAGGAAAATGTAGCTGGTCTGATTAGTAAGTTTGCGGACGACACAAAGGTTGGTGGAGTTGCGGATAGTGATGAGAATTGTCAGAGGATACAGCAGGATATAGATCAGTTGGAGACTTAGGCAGAGAAATGGCAGATGGAGTTTAATCCGGACAAATGTTAGGTGATGCATTTTGGAAGATCTAATACAGGTGGGAAGTACACAGTAAATGGCAGAACCCTGAGGAGTATTGACAGGCAGAGATATCTGGGCGTACAGGTCCACAGGTCACTGAAAGTAGCAACGCAGGTGGATAAGGTAGTCAAGAAGGCATACGGCATGCTTGCCTTCATCGGTCGGGGCATAGAGTATAAAAATTGGCAAGTCATGTTGCAACTGTACAGAACTTTAGTTAGGCCACACTTACAATATTGCGTGCATTTCTGGTTGCCACACTACCAGAAGGATGTGGAGGCTTTGGAGAGGGTACAGAAGAGGTTTACCAGGATGTTGCCTGGTCTGGAGGGCATTAGCTATGAGGAGAGGTTGGATAAAGTCGGATTGTTTTCACTGGAACGACGGAGGTGGAGGGGCGACATGATCAAGGTTTACAAAGTTATGAGTGGCATGGACAGAGTGGATAGTCAGAAGCTTTTTCCAGGGTGGAAGAGTCAGTTACTAGGGAACATAGGTTTAAGATGCGAGGGGCAAAGTTTAGAGGGGATGTGCGAGGCAGGTTTTTTTACACAGAGGGTGGTGAGTGCCTGGAACTTGCTGCCGGGGGAGGTGGTGGAAGCAGGTACGATAGCGACGTTTAAGAGGCATCTTGACAAATACATGAATAGGATGGGAATAGAGGGATATGGGCCCCGGAAGTGCAGAAGGTTTTAGTTTAGACCGGCATCAAGATCGGCGCAGGCTTGGAGGGCCGAATGGCCTGTTCCTGTGCTGTACTGTTCTTTGTACTCCTAGATAGAGGCAGGTATACCCAGAGTTCTGATGAAGGGTCACTGACCTGAAACATTAACTCTGCTTCTCTCTCCACAGATGCTGCCAGACCTGCTGAGTATTTCCAGCATTTCTTGTTTTCATTACCCAGAGTATTATCCATTCCCCTCTGCTCACCCTCCTCCAAGCCCCTCTGCTCACCCTCCTCCATCCCCCTCTGCTCCCCCCATTCCATCCCCTCCCCATTCCACTCTCCCCCTCCCCACTCCCTCCTCTCCTCCATTCCCCTCCCTCATTCCCATTTCCTCTGCCCTCCCCTCCCCCCTCCCCTTCTCCCCTCCCCATCCCTTTCCCCTCTCCTTTCCAATCCTACCTTCCCCTTCCCCACCCCCCTCCTCACCCTCCCCCCTACCCCATCCCATTCCCTCCTGTCCCCCATCCCATTCCCTCCCCCATTCTCCCCACCCTCCCCTCCTCCATTCCATCCCCCACCCCACCATTCCGTTCCCGTCCCCTCCCCACCATTCCATCCCCCTCCACCTCCCCCATTCTATCCCTCTCCCCTCCCCATCCCCCTCCCCCTCCCATTCCATCCCCCTCCCCCATTCCATCCCTCTCCCCCATTCCATCCCTCTCCCCCATTCCATCCCCCTCCCCCTCCCCCATTCCATCCCCCTCCCCCTCCCCCATTCCATCCCCCTCCCCCATTCCATCCCCCCTCCCCCTCCCCCATTCCATCCCCCTCCCCCATTCCATCCCCCTCCCCCTCCCCCATTCCATCCCCCTCCCCTCCACCCCCCCATTCCATCCCCCTCCCTCCACACCCGCATTCCACCCCCCTCCCCTCCCATTCCATCCCCCTCCCCTCCACACCCCCAATCCATCCCCCTCCCCTCCCATTCCTTCCCCCTCCCCTCCACCCCATTCCTTCCCCCTCCCCTCCACCCCATTCCTTCCCCCTCTCCCCTCCCATTCCTTCCCCCTCCCATTCCTCCTTTCCCATTCCTTCCCCCTCCCCCCTCCCATTCCTTCCCCCTCCCCCTCCCCTCCCATTCCTTCCCCCTCCCCCCTCCCATTCCTTCCCCTCCCATTCCTTCCCCCTCCCCCCCTCCCATTCCTTCCCCCTCCCCCCTCCCCTCCCATTCCTTCCCCCTCCCCCTCCTTCCCCTATTCCTCCCCCCTCCCATTCCCCTCCCCCTCCCATTCCCCCCTCCCCCTCCCATTCCTTCCCCCTCCCCCTCCCATTCCCTCCCCCTCCCCCCTCCCATTCCTTCCCCCTCCCCCTCCCATTCCCTCCCCCTCCCCCCTCCCATTCCTTCCCCCTCCCCCCTCCCCTCCCATTCCTTCCCCCTCCCCCTCCTTCCCCTATTCCTCCCCCCTCCCATTCCCCCTCCCCCTCCCATTCCTTCCCCCTCCCAATCCTCCCTCCCCCTCCCCCTCCCATTCCTTCCTCCCCCTCCCATTCCTTCCTCCCCCTCCCCCTCCCATTCCTTCCTCCCCCTCCCCCTCCCATTCCTTCCTCCCCCTCCCCCTCCCCATTCCTTCCCCCTCCCCCTCCCATTCCATCCCCCTCCCCCTCCCATTCCATCCCCCTCCCATTCCCATTCCTTCCCCCTTCATTCCCTCCCCTCCCATTCCCTCCCCCCCCTCCCCCTCCCCTCCCATTCCCTCCCCCCTCCCCCCCCCTCCCATTCCCTCCCCCCTCTCCCCCTCCCCATTCCCTCCCCCCTCCTTCCCCCCCCTCCCCATTCCCTCCCCCCTCCCTCCCCCCCCATTCCCTCCCCCCTCCCTCCCCCCCCCATTCCTTCCCCCCTCCCATTCCCTCCCATTCCCCCTCCCACTCCCATTCCTTCCCCCTCCCCCTCCCCCTCCTTCCCCTTCCCCCCTCCCCCTCCTTCCCATTCCTCCCCCCTCCCAATCCTTCCCCCTCCCATTCCTTCCCCCTCCCCCCCCCCTCCCCTTCCCTCCCCCTCCCCCCCCCCTCCCATTCCCTTCCCCCCCCCTCCCCCTCCCATTCCCTCCCCCCTCCTTCCCCCCCCTCCCCCTCCCATTCCCTCCCCCCTCCTTCCCCCCCCTCCCCCTCCCATTCCCTCCCCCCTCCTTCCCCCCCCTCCCCCTCCCATTCCCTCCCCCCTCCTTCCCCCCCCTCCCCCTCCCATTCCCTCCCCCCTCCCTCCCATTCCCTCCCCCCTCCCTCCCATTCCCTCCCCCCCCTCCCATTCCCTCCCCCATTCCCTCCCCCCCCCTCCCATTCCCCTCCCCCCCCATTCCCTCCCCCCTCCCCCCTCCCCATTCCCTCCCCCCCTCCCCCTCCTCCCCATCCCTCCCCCCTCCCCCTCCTCCCCCCCCATTCCCTCCCCCCTCCTCCCCCCCCATTCCCTCCCCCCCTCCTCCCCCCCCCATTCCCTCCCCCCCCTCCCCCCCCCCTCCTCCCCCTCCCTCCCTCCCCCCTCCCACTCCCATTCCTTCCCCCTCCCCCTCCCCCTCCTTCCTCCCCTCCCCCTTCCCCCTCCCACTCCCATTCCTTCCCCCTCCCCCTCCCCCTCCTTCCCCCTTCCCCTCCCCCTCCTTCCCCCTCCCCCTCCTTCCCCCCTCCCCCTCCTTCCCCCTCCCCCTCCCCCTCCCCCTCCCCCTCCTTCCCCCTCCCCCTCCCCCTCCTTCCCCCTCCCCCTCCCCCTCCTTCCCCCTCCCCCCTCCCCCTCCTTCCCCTTCCCCCTCCCCCTTCCCCCTCCTTCCCCCTCCCCCTCCTTCCCATTCCTCCCCCCCTCCCCATTCCCCCTCCCCCTTCCTTCCCCCTCCCCCCCCCTCCCTTCCTTCCCCTCCCCCTCCCCCTCCATTCCTTCCCCCTCTCCCCCTCCCCCTCCATTCCTTCCCCCTCCCCCTCCCCCTCCCATTCCTTCCCCCTCCCCCCCCCAATCCCATCCCCCACCCCCATCAATTCAATTTATCCCCCACTCCATTTACCCCCCTCCTCCCACCCTGACTTCTTCTCCGGCCTGAACTTACTTCCAACCTCGATCTCTCCTCCCGAAATTTCTACCGGACGTGCTTGAAGCCGTGGCTACCCGGCTCCGTTGAAAGCCTGTGGCCTGCTTCACGCGTGCAGTGAGAACAGAGACGGAGAGAAAAGGAGCGGCAGCAGGTCCGGGTCTGGAGCTGCGAGCTGGGAGCTGCAGCTAACACCGAGCTGCAGCCGCCGCCGGCCCGATCCCAGCGCTGAAGGAAAGAGAGAAACGCAGCACCTGGACCGCCAGCGGCAACAGAAGGAATGAGAGCCAGAGAGAGGGAGGGGGGCAATAAAGGGAGACAATGATAGAGGGAGAGAGAGAAAGGGATTAGAGGGAGAGAGACTGAGAGATAGAGGGAGAGAAAAAGGGATAGAGGAAAGAGACTGTGACGGAGGGAGAGAGACTGATAGAGAAAAAGGGATAGTGGGGAGACTGAAGGTTAGAGAGAAAGGGTTAGAGGAAGAGAGAGAGACTGAAGGCTAGAGAGGAAGGGATAGTAGGAGAGAGAAGGAGCAAGAAAATATAGAGGTGCAGAGACTGAGATACAGAGGAAGGGATGGAGGGACTGAGGTATTGGGGGGGGGGGGGCGGGGAGTATCGAGAGAAAGAAAGAATGAAGGACTAAGGGAGAGATTGAGAAAGAAGGATAGAGACAGGGCCAGAGATTCAGAGAAATAGTGACTGGATAGAGATAAGAAAGGGTTGGAGCTAGAAGGAGGGATAGAGGAAATTGAATGAAAAGAAATAGAGCAGCATTGGAGAAAGGGAGAGATTGATAGAAAGAGATAGAGGAAGACCGAGACAGGGCTAGAGAAATACATGGAATATAGAAAGACAAGAATCAGTGTTTGGGCCACAGCTGTTTACAATCTATTTGTGAATGACACAAAACTAGGAGGGAATGTAAGTTGTGAGGAGGATGCAAGGCGGCTTCAAGGGGTGTTGGACAGGCTACGTGAAAGGGCAAGAACATGGCAGATGGAATATAATGCAAATAAGTGTGAAGTGTTGAAAAAAACCAAAAGACAGAGTATTTCTTAAATGGTGAGAGGGTGGGAATTGTTAATGTCTAAAGAGACTTGGGTGTCCTTGCTCATGAGTTGCTAAAAGCTAGTAAGCAGGTGCAGCAAGCAATTAAGAAGGCAAATGGTATGTTGGCCTTCATTGCAAGGGGATTTGAGTACAGGAGTAAAGATGTATTGCTTCAATTGTATAAAGCATTGGTGAGGCCACACCTGTAGTATTGTGTACAGTTTTGGTCTCCTTCTCTATGGAAGGATATACTTGTCATCGAGGGAGTGCAACAGAGGGTCACCAGACTAAGCCCTGGGATGTCCAGATTGTCTTTTGAGGAGAGATTGCAGAAACTGGACCTGTATTCTCTAGTTTCAAAGAATGAGAGGTGATCTCATTGAAACTTGCAAAATTCTTACAGGGTGTGACAGCGTAAATGTGGATAGAATGTTTTCTCTGGCTGATGAGTCTAGAACCAGGAGACACAGTCTTAGAAAAAGGGGCAGGAGGAATTTCTTTACTCAGAGGGTGGTGCATCTGTAGAATTCTCTACCTCTGAGGCCTGTAGAAGCTCAATCATTGAGCATGTTCAAGACAGAAATCCATAGATTTCCGAATATTAACTACATGAAGGGATATGGGGAAAAGTGGTAGGTGATCAGCCATGATCTGTTTGAATGGCAGAGCTGGCTCGCCAGCCAAATGCCCTACTCCTATTTCCTATGATCCTAAGAAAAAAGGGATAGAGTTAGAGAAGGACTTGGAGTCGTGAGAAGATAGAGGGAAAGAAGAAAGGAGAAGGATAGATGAGAGATAATGATAGAGGAAGAGTAACATAGAGATGACAGGAGTTAGATGGAGTGAGTGATAGGGTATAAAGAAATAGATGGGCAAAAAGAAACAAAGAAAGGGTTAAAGGAAGCAGATCGATTAATGAGGAGTCAGACAGATATGGACATGGATGCGGGTGTGGTGGGTGAGAGAGAACTAGAGAGTAAGAGTCATACTCCTCAATTATTGCACTGTCTCCAGGTCCGAGCACGAAGGCCATGCTCTCCAGATACTGCACTGTCCACAGGTCAGAGGGTAGGTGCTTTGCTTCCCAGATACTGTACTGTCCCCAGGTCAGAGGGTAAAGGCTGCACTCACCCATTACTGCACTGTCCTCAGGTCAAATGGTCAGGGCCTTGCTCTCCAATTACTGTATAGTTCCTCAAGTCAGAGGGGAATGATCATGCTCTTCATTTCTATGATTAAAGCCCAAAAGGTTGGGGGAGGTCATGCTATCCAGATCCGAATATTGTTTGCATGTCAAGGGTGTTTAGGCTCCCATGAGAATGCACCGTTGTCAGCTCCCCGGTGCACAATCCACAGCTCAGAGGGTGCATGACATGCCTCCACGCTATGCTATAACCAGGCATTGGAAGTTGTACAAGAATAGCCTTTGGATTTTCCCTCCCCCTCTTCTAGACTAGCTGAGATTGGAGCTCAATGCCTTGGCCATCTTGCACACAATCGCATGAGTCACTGCTATATGCTGCAAGTTCGTTTATAAAAATCCATTGCGCCACATGGCACCAGATTACGTGGCTTGAGATAAGTGAGAGGTGGACACTCTTCCACTCTGTAACAAAATGTATGCAAACTGCACTGTGTGGCCTTAACATGAGTCTGCTAAACACATCCCTCCCCACGCATATTTAATTATAAAGCAGCACTCTCGTGTTTAAGATTCTCAACAACGAGCGTGTCATCTCCCCCCCCGCCCCCCCTCACCGCACGTGCGAGAAATGTGGAAATGCTGACCGACTCATCAAGCACAGGGAGAAATTCTGTCTGACATTGAGCAAATGCATGATTTCATAACTCTTCTAATTGTGATACGAACATCCTCATGTCCCTACAAGTCCAAGGAATGCCAGGCTGTTCAGTAGTTACCTGCATTGGGCACGTCCCGGTATTTTCCTTCTGTGGACTTTCTCCCCTATCTCACCCAAAATTCAGTATAAACATGTTTACAAGAGAGTTGGGGAGGGAGGGTTCTTGAAAAACTGCAGAGCAGGGAGTTTGGTCACCATGTGAGAGGAGGCTCTGTTATTTATCAGGACTTTTGGTGGTGTGCAGAAAACTTTGTGAGAGTTCAACTTCTGTTCCATTCGAGGTCTGAATGGACTGTCACATTATTATTGATACTGAAAGGAGACCAAGTCTGAATATAAGATTCCCAAGTGGTCCAATTACATTGTCATTTCTCTAGCCTCTGTTTTTCCACTCTCAAAATACAGTTGAAGTCTCTGTTGGGAGAAGGTTCTTTTGGAGTTTCTTAGGACCTTTTCCGTTCGTGGCTCTGAATGAGTTTGTCGGATGCAGGGAGGCAGAGGCCCTGGCTCACTTTGTCTGTCCTTAAAGTTTCAGTGTCACACCATCCACCACTTCTGCTCCTTCCAGCGATACATTTATGGTGATTTGAGTAAATAAGCTTCTCTTTCACCTGTTGCTGCGTGTGCCTGTGATGCAGTCAGTGCTGAAAGCACTATGGAAGTTTACTGCACAGAGGGAGGCCATTTGGTCCCTTTATCTGTGCCAGTTCATTGCCAGAGCATTCCCAAACTGGTCTCACTACCCTGCTGCCACCCTGTAGCCCTGTCCCTTTCTGTGCTTCATTTTTCCAATAAAAATACAATGGTTTCTCGTCATCTACCAACTACGGCAAAGCATTCTATGTTGCAGCAAGTCTCTGCTTAAAAAATGAAGTAATGATAATTTGTGCTTATTACCAAGCCTCATTTCTCCCTCTTCACTAGGTGTTCCATCCTGTGATGGGGCAAAGACATTAGGGAGACTTTTCTCTATAGGAGAACTTCTAATCACTTGGCCAGAAAAACAAAATCCTCAACTTGCCTATGAATTTTTCATCCTGTCCCTCTGTGCACCAAACCCCCCTGCCCCTCCCCGACAGGTTTTGATAGGTATCCCTTCACTTGATGTAGAGGAAAAATGAGGCGAGGGGCCAGAATTAACCCCTTATTCAAATGTGAACACTGTGACTCCACCAACTATAGATGGATGCCCAGTTATGCTGCATGGGAGAAGCCCCAGGAAATTCTGGTGCAGTGCAGAGGGGAAGAAACCTGGGAGGACTTTCCTGTTCTGCTTGGTGTTTTCATATTTCCTAGCTACCTTAAGAAATTTGATGCAACAGTAGCCACCATCATGGTTTTGAGTATTTTTGGAAAAAAAAGACATGCTGTCGAAGCTTTTTGTCTTGCACTCATCAGAACAGATGCAAGAATGCCAAAATTTCAAAGGAAACAACAGTTTATACTGCATGAGAGAACTGGTCTACACACATGCGTTTATGCTCCACACAAGTCTCCTCCTATCCTGCTAGATGGTCGGAGAGGAATTTGCCAGATTTTTCCCCCTAAATTGACTTGGCTATTTTTTCTGGTTTTATTTGGGTCATTGCGTGACCCTGTGTTAGTACTCTGACTTCTGAGTCATAATGTTGGAGTTTTGAGCCCCACTTCAGGTATGTTTTTAAATTCACTCTTGGGAAGTGAGCATTGCTGGCAAGGCCAGTATTAATTGCCCATCACTAGTTGCTCTTAAGAAGGTAGTGGTGAGTTGCCTTCTTGAAGCGCTGCAGTCTATGTGGCAAAGGTACACCCACCCACAGTGCTGTTAGGTAAGGAGATCCAGGATTTTGATCCAGATAAGATGAAGGAACAGCAATATATTCCATGTCAGGAGGCTGTGTGACCTAGAGGGGATGGTGTTGCTATTGTCGTGCAGGACCCCACCTGCCAAGAATGAGGCACATATATTTCGCCACATGGACATTAAAATTTAGAATTGTTGCTGGGAAGAAAAGGAGGCCTATTACAAGGGGTTGCCAAGCCCCTGGCTGGAAAGACAATTTTTCATACTAGCAGACAGTGTTGGAACAAAGGAACCAGTCCCTGCCTCAATATACAGAAGAGTCCTGATCAAACCAGTTGGTCACGTGACCACCTGCTGGCCAACTAGGGGAGTTTTAAATTGGAGAAACAGTGTTTGAAGACAGAAAGCTATTTGCTCCTGGACTGGAAAAGGCCTCTCTCCTGTCTGCTCTCATCTCTTCCTTTGAAGACATATGAACCCCAAGAGAGAAAAGTCTCCGACAGTGAACAAGTTTGAAGAAGAATACTGGGCCCCAACAAAAAGCAAGACTACCTACAATCAAGGACTCTACAGCGAGCTTGAAGCACTGTAACAAACCCCCTTCAGACATTGCCTCAAACTTCTTCACTTTATTTTTCTTCTGCTCTTTTCTGTCCCTATTTGCATGTGCATATCGCATAGGCATGCTAGCGTGGGGCACAGAGCGAATCCATAGGTGAGGAATTAAAGTTTAAGTTTTAATAAATTTCATTTTTCTTCTTTAAACCTAAGAAAGCCTGTTTGTGCTCATTTCTTTACCTTATGGTTGGAAAGTGGTGAATAAGGATTCACCATGGGGGAGCTCAAAACAGTGTGTTTAAAAATTAAATCCTGTTACAGTAAGACCAGGTGAAGGCTGAAAGAGACCCCTATAGACACCTTTCTCACCTGGTCGTAACACTATGCTACTGCTGCTCTTGTCCTTCAAGGTGGTGAAAGTCGTGGGTTTGAGAGATGCTGTTGAAGAAGCCTTGGCGAGTTGCTGCAATGCATCCTGTGGATGCTGCGGTCACGGTGTGCCAGTGGTGGAGGGAGTGGATATATAAGGTGGTGGATGGGGTACTGATCTAGTGGACTGCTTTGCCCTGGATGGTGTCAAGTTTCTTGAGTGTTGTTGTGTCTTCACCCATCTTGGCAAGTGAAGAGTATTGCAGGTTTTCATTCATTGATATGCCAAAGGCAGAAACCAACTTCCTCATGATTCAAGTAACCCCAAGTCTGGATTGCAACATGTGATGTTGACTCATTGTTTCACAGCTACCCTTTTCAGGCTACAAGTAGTGCTTAGAAACAAAGGAAGCTTGCATGCATGTGTGTGTGGAGATCTCATTACTGCTGTTTACATAAAAACGCCTCCAAGCTCTTGCCTTATTTAATCTATCTCTGCATATGGTCACTTTGAGAGCTGTTCTTCAGGTGCCAGGTGACCTGTGCTGAAGGGAGAAGTCATTAATTAACAAGACATGTTTTGAGAGCATTTATGTACCATTTGTTAACCTAGAATCTACAACTCAAAAACAGGCCATTGGGCCCAACTGGTCTATGCCAGCATTTATGCTCTACACGAGTCTCCTATCCTGCTAGGTGATCGGAGAGGAATTTCCCAGATCGTTTTTCCTTAAATTGACTTGTTTTTTTCATTCTGGTTTTTGCCTCTCCCTGGACATCACATGGTTTTGTGTGGCGTGCAGAGTGTAAATATTGTGATACGCAAGATATCACAATTGTGTGGGTCAGACTGCATGGACCAGAGGGTTTTTACCTGTCTGTCATTATTCATACAATTGTCATTCCCAGTCTCTCTCTCAGTTTCCCTATACTAATTCCCAATCCCTTTCTCAGTTTCCCTGTGCTAATTCTGAATGCCTTTCTCAGTCTCCAGTGCTAATTCCTGGTCCCTCTCTAATTCCCCCTGTACTAGTTCATGGATAATATATAGCCCAGTTCATTTAGGCAGGATTCCTGTCACATATGTTACGACCAGGTGAGGAAGGGGTCGAGGGCTTGCCTCTCGACCTTTTCCTGGTTAGGCCATAACAGGGTTTAACTTTTAAAACACAGTGCTTTAGCTTCCCCTCAGTGAGTCCTTGCTCACTGCTCTCTAATTGTAAATGTAAAGAAATCAATCAGACAAGTTTTCTTAGGTTTAAACAAGACAGGTGTAAATTTATTAACCTTAAAACTCATACTCAGTTAAACCTACTAAAAATACATGACACAGCCATGCCAGCATGCATACACAATAAACACACACACAAATAGATACAGAGGAGGAGAAAGAATTAAAGAGGTTTGAAGCAGTAGATGGAATTCAGTTACTGATTTTGGATTGGATGTAAAGTTTTTGATTGAAGTTAAGTCTTGCAGTTCTCGTTGGGGCCCAGTGCACACTTTCAAACTTGATTTGCTGTTACCAGAAGGCCGCAGGGTCTTCTGTCTTGAAGCTGAAGTTACTTCCATGGCTCACTGGAACTTTGCACGAGAGAGAGAGGTGCTTTCTTCCAGACGTTCAGTTGCAATTCAATCAACTCCAGGCTGACCAACAACTTAAGTCATATGACTAGCTTTTTGTTTGAAACAGCATCACTTGCAAAGTTTGTGAATTCTTCCAAGCTTACCAGGCACACTCAGTGGAGGGGTGGAATGCTGACTCTTACACATTCAATGATTCTCAATGTCTCTTGAGCATCACTATTGACAAAACCCATCTGTCTCATTGGATCAGAGAGTACTTTCATTGTCTTTCTAGGCAACTGTCTCTCAGAATGCAAATGTGCAGCCATGTTTTCAGCCACTCAGTCCTGTGGTCTTTTTAAACAAGTTATTTCAATGTCCAGTAAAAGTTCAAAATAGTGTTCCATATGATAAAATTAATATGTTTCCAAGACACATTTTTTTCTAAATAACATCATGTGGATTCCTGTATTCTTGATGGAAACCACTAATTTTATTGAGGTTGAATTTCCTCCCTGTCTACTTTCATACCTTCAGGTAAGCACAGCTGAGTCATTCAGGCCTGGAGCCAGCGTCGGTTGGATAATAATAGCATCATCGTGATGCTTTGAAACCTGTTCATCCTTTTTGGTTTTACGTGATGAGATCTCTTGTTCACGATTATTAATTCTCATAATCTTTCTGGAATAAAGGCATAAAGGCCTATGCATTGGAATGTATAGAGGTACAGTTGCCGAAGGTGAAAGTTCTTGCCTATGCCTCTGTCACTAGGATATCTTGATCAAATTATTTGAAGAAGTAACAAGGAAGATAGATGAGGGTAGTGCAGTTGATATGGTCTAGATGGATTTTAGCAAGGCTTTTGACAAGGTTCCACATGGCAGGCTGTTTATAAAAAAAATCCATGGGATCCAGAGAAATGCAGCAAGGTGGATACAAAATTGGCTCAGTGGCAGGAAACAAAGGGTAATTGTTGATGGATGTTTTAACAACTGGAGGGCTGTTTCCAGTGGCATTCCGCCGGGCTCCATGCTGGGTTCCCTCCTTTTTGTGGTATAAACGATTTGGACATAAATGTAGGGGGCATGATCAAGACGTTTGCAGATGAGACAAAGATTGGCCATTTGGTAGAAAGCGAGGAGGATAGCTGTAGGCTGCAGGAAGATATTTATGGTCTGGTCAAATGGGCAGCAAAGTGGCAAATGGAATTCAACCCAGAGAAGTGTGAGGTGATGCATTTCGGGAGGGCTAACAAGGCAAAGGAATACATGGTTAATGGGAAAATACTGAGAAGAGTAGACGAAGTGAGAGACCTTGGAGTGAATGTCCACAGATCCCTGAAGGTAGCAGAACAGGTCGATAAGGTGGTTAAGAAGGCATATGGAATCCTTTCCTTTATCAGCCGAGAAATAGAATATAAGAGCAGGGAGGTTATGATGGAACTGGAGAACTCATTGGTTAGGCCCCAATTTGAGTACGATGTGTAGTTCTGGTCACCTCATTACAGAAAGGATGTAATTGCACTAGAGATAGTACAGAGGAGATTTATGAGGATATTGCCAGGACTGGAAAAATGAAGCTGAGAAAAGATTGGATAGGCTGGGGTTGTTCTCCTTGGAACAGAGAAGGTTGAAATGTACAACATTTTGAGGGGCCTGGATAGAGTGGAGGTGAAGGGCCTATTCATCTTAGCAGAGAGTTCAGTGACTAGGGGGCAAAGGTTTAAAGTGATTGGGAGAAAAATTAGAGGGGAGATGAGGAAACACTTTTTCACCCAGAGGGTGGTGATGGTTAGGAACTCACTGCCTGAAAGGGTAATTGAGGTAGAAACCCTCAACCCATTCAAAAGGATTCTGAATATGCACTTTAAGTGCCATAATCTGCAGGGCAACGGACCAAATGCTGGAAGGGATGTATTGTTTTTCGGCAGGCATGGACACCATGGGTCAAGTGGCCTCTTTCTGTGCCTTAAACTTGCAATGATTTCTATGATTCTATCATTGTCAGAGCTTCTACTACAATGACACTGTCAGTGAGAGGCCTCTAACACGATGACACTGTCAGTGAGAGGCCTGTAACATGATGACACTGTCAGTAAGAGGCCTCGAATACGATCACGCTGTCAGTGAGCGGCATGTAACAAGATGACACTGTAGTGAGCGGCCTCTAACACGCTGACACTGTCAGTGAGAGGCCTGTAACACGATGACACTGTCAGTGAGAGGCCTGTAACACGATGACACTGTCAGTGAGCGGCCTGTAACAGGATGACATTGTCAGTGAGTGGCCTGTAACACGATGAGTGAGCGGCCTCCAACACGATGACACTGTCAGTGAGAGGCCTCTAACACGATGACACTGTCACTGAGCGGCCTGTAGCAAGATGGCACAGTCAGTGAGCGGCCTGTAACAGGATGACACAGTCAGTGAACGGCCTGTAACACGATGATCCTGTCAGTGAGAGGCCTGTAACAGGATGGCACTGTCAGTGAGAGACCTCGAACACAAACACACTGTCAGTGAGCGGCCTGTAACAGGACGACACTGTTAGTGAGTGCCCTTCAACACAATGACACTGTCAGTAAGCGGCCTGTAACACAATGACACTGTCAGTGAGAGGCCTGTAACAGGATAACACTGTCAGTGAGCGGCCTCTAACACGAAGACACTGTCAGTGAGAGGCCTGTAACAGGATGACACTGTCAGTGAGAGGCCTCTAACACGGTGATACTGTCAGTGAGAGACCTGTAACAGGATGACACTGTCAGTGAGAGGCCTCTAACACGATGACACTGTCAGTGAGAGGCCTGTAACAGGATGACACTCAGTGAGAGGCCTCTAACACGATGACACTGTCAGTGAGAGGCCTGTAACAGGATTACACTGTCAGTGAGCGGCCTCGAACATGAATACACTGTCAGTGAGAGGCCTCTAACAGGTTGATGCTGTCAGTGAGTGGCCTGTAACAGGATGACACTGTCAGTGAGCGGCCTCTAACACGATGACACTGTCAGTGAGCGGCCTCGAATACGATGACACTGTCAGTGAGCAGCCTCTAACACGATGACACTGTCAGTGAGCGGCGTCTAACACGATGATACTGTCAGTGAGCAGCCTCTAATACGATGACACTGTCAGTGAGCAGCCTCTAACACGATGACACTGTCAGTGAGCAGCCTCTAACACGATGACACTGTCAGAGAGTGGCCTGTAACACGATGACACTGTCAGTGAGCAGCCTGTAACAGGATGACACAGTCAGTGAGCGGCCTGTAACAGGATGACACTGTCAGTGAGCGGCCTGTAACACAATGATACTGTCAGTGAGAGGCCTGTAACAGGATGACACTGTCAGTGAGAGGCCTATAACAGGATGACACTGCCAGTGAGAGGCTTCGAACACAAAGACACTGTCAGTGAGCGGCCTGCAACAGGATGACACTGTCAGTGAGCGGCCTCTAACACGATGACACTGTCAGTGAGCGGCCTGTAACAGGATGACACTGTCAGTGAGCGGCCTCGAACACGATGACACTGTCAGTGAGCGGCCTGTAACAGGATGACACTGTCAGTGAGCGGCCTCTAACACGATGACACTGTCAGTGAGCGGCCTCGAACATGAAGTCACTGTCAGCGAGAGGCCTCTAACAGGTTGACACTGTCAGTGAGCGGCCTGTAACAGGATGACACTGTGAGTGAGCAGCCTCTAACACGATGATACTGTCAGTGAGAGGACTCTAACACGCTGACACTGTCAGTGAGAGGCCTCTAACACGATGACACTGTCAGTGAGCGGCCTGTAACAGGATGACACTGTCAGTGAGAGGCCTCTAACACGATGACACTGTCAGTGAGAGGCCTGTAACAGGATTACACTGTCAGTGAGCGGCCTGTAACACAATGACACTGTCAGCAGTGAGAGGCCACTAACACGATGACACTGTCAGTGAGAGGCCTCTAACAGGTTGATGCTGTCAGTGAGTGGCCTGTAACAGGATGACACTGTCAGTGAGCGGCCTCTAACACGATGACACTGTCAGTGAGCGGCCTCTAATACGATGACACTGTCAGTGAGCAGCCTCTAACACGATGACACTATCAGTGAGCGGCCTGTAACAGGATGACACTGTCAGTGAGAGGCTTCTAACACGATGACACTGTCAGTGAGAGGCCTGTAACAGGATTACACTGTCAGTGAGCAGCCTGTAACACAATGACACTGTCAGCAGTGAGAGGCCTGTAACACGATGACACTGTCAGTGAGAGGCCTCGAACATGAAGACACTGTCAGTGAGAGGCCTCTAACAGGTTGATGCTGTCAGTGAGTGGCCTGTAACAGGATGACGCTGTCAGTGAGCGGCCTCTAACACGATGACACTGTCAGTGAGAGGCCTGTAACACGATGACACTGTCGGTGAGAGGCCTCGAACATGAAGACACTGTCAGTGAGAGGCCTCGAACACGATGACACTGTCAGTGAGAGGCCTCTAATACGATGACGCTGTCTGTGAGCGGCCTGTAACAGGATGACACTGCCAGTGAGCGGCCTGTAACAGGATGACACTGTCAGTGAGCGGTCTCGAATACGATGACACTGTCAGTGAGCAGCCTCTAACATGATGACACTGTCAGTGAGAGGCCTGTAACACGATGACACTGTCAGTGAGCAGCCTGTAACAGGATGACACAGTCAGTGAGCGGCCTGTAACAGGCTGACACTGTCAGTGAGCGGCCTGTAACACAATGACACTGTCAGTGAGCGGCCGCTAACATGATGATACTGTCAGTGAGTGGCCTGTAACAGGATGACACTGTCAGTGAGCGGCCTCTAACACGATGACACTGTCAGTGTGCAGCCTCGAACATGAAGACACTGTCAGCGAGAGGCCTCAAACAGGTTGACACTGTCAGTGAGCGGCCTGTAACAGGATGACACTGTGAGTGAGCGGCCTCGAACACGATGATACTGTCAGTGAGAGGACTCTAACACGCTGACACTGTCAGTGAGAGGCCTCTAGCATAATGACACTGTCAGTGAGCGGCCTGTAGCAGGATGACACTGTCAGTGAGAGGCCTCTAACACGATGACACTGTCAGTGAGAGGCCTGTAACAGGATTACACTGTCAGTGAGCGGCCTGTAACACAATGACACTGTCAGCAGTGAGAGACCTCGAACAGGATGACACTGTCAGTGAGCAGCCTCTAACACGATGACACTGTCAGAGAGTGGCCTGTAACACGATGACACTGTCAGTGAGCAGCCTGTAACAGGATGACACAGTCAGTGAGCGGCCTGTAACAGGATGACACTGTCAGTGAGCGGCCTGTAACACAATGATACTGTCAGTGAGAGGCCTGTAACAGGATGACACTGTCAGTGAGAGGCCTATAACAGGATGTCACTGCCAGTGAGAGGCCTCGAACACAAAGACACTGTCAGTGAGCGGCCTGCAACAGGATGACACTGTCAGTGAGCGGCCTCTAACACGATGACACTGTCAGTGAGCGGCCTGTAACAGGATGACACTGTCAGTGAGCGGCCTCTAACACGATGACACTGTCAGTGAGCGGCCTGTAACAGGATGACACTGTCAGTGAGCGGCCTCGAACATGAAGACACTGTCAGCGAGAGGCCTCTAACAGGTTGACACTGTCAGTGAGCGGCCTGTAACAGGATGACACTGTGAGTGAGCAGCCTCGAACACGATGATACTGTCAGTGAGAGGACTCTAACACGCTGACACTGTCAGTGAGAGGCCTCTAACACGATGACACTGTCAGTGAGTGGCCTGTAACAGGATGACACTGTCAGTGAGAGGCCTCTAACACGATGACACTGTCAGTGAGAGGCCTGTAACAGGATTACACTGTCAATGAGCGGCCTGTAACACAATGACACTGTCAGCAGTGAGAGGCCACTAACACGATGACACTGTCAGTGAGAGGCCTCTAACAGGTTGATGCTGTCAGTGAGTGGCCTGTAACAGGATGAAACTGTCAGTGAGCGGCCTCTAACACGATGACACTGTCAGTGAGCGGCCTCTAATACGATGACACTGTCAGTGAGCAGCCTCTAACACGATGACACTATCAGTGAGCGGCCTGTAACAGGATGACACTGTCAGTGAGCGGCTTCTAACACGATGACACTGTCAGTGAGAGGCCTGTAACAGGATTACACTGTCAGTGAGCAGCCTGTAACACAATGACACTGTCAGCAGTGAGAGGCCTGTAACACGATGACACTGTCAGTGAGAGGCCTCGAACATGAAGACACTGTCAGTGAGAGGCCTCTAACAGGTTGATGCTGTCAGTGAGTGGCCTGTAACAGGATGACGCTGTCAGTGAGCGGCCTCTAACACGATGACACTGTCAGTGAGAGGCCTGTAACACGATGACACTGTCGGTGAGAGGCCTCGAACATGAAGACACTGTCAGTGAGAGGCCTCGAACACGATGACACTGTCAGTGAGAGGCCTCTAATACGATGACGCTGTCTGTGAGCGGCCTGTAACAGGATGACACTGCCAGTGAGCGGCCTGTAACAGGATGACACTGTCAGTGAGCGGTCTCGAATACGATGACAGTGTCAGTGAGCAGCCTCTAACATGATGACACTGTCAGTGAGAGGCCTGTAACACGATGACACTGTCAGTGAGCAGCCTGTAACAGGATGACACAGTCAGTGAGCGGCCTGTAACAGGCTGACACTGTCAGTGAGCGGCCTGTAACACAATGACACTGTCAGTGAGCGGCCGCTAACATGATGATACTGTCAGTGAGTGGCCTGTAACAGGATGACACTGTCAGTGAGCGGCCTCTAACACGATGACACTGTCAGTGTGCGGCCTCGAACATGAAGACACTGTCAGCGAGAGGCCTCAAACAGGTTGACACTGTCAGTGAGCGGCCTGTAACAGGATGACACTGTGAGTGAGCGGCCTCGAACACGATGATACTGTCAGTGAGAGGACTCTAACACGCTGACACTATCAGTGAGAGGCCTCTAGCACAATGACACTGTCAGTGAGCGGACTGTAGCAGGATGACACTGTCAGTGAGAGGCCTCTAACACGATGACACTGTCAGTGAGAGGCCTGTAACAGGATTACACTGTCAGTGAGCGGCCTGTAACACAATGACACTGTCAGCAGTGAGACACCTCGAACAGGATGACACTGTCAGTGAGCAGCCTCTAACACGATGACACTGTCAGAGAGTGGCCTGTAACACGATGACACTGTCAGTGAGCAGCCTGTAACAGGATGACACAGTCAGTGAGCGGCCTGTAACAGGATGACACTGTCAGTGAGCGGCCTGTAACACAATGATACTGTCAGTGAGAGGCCTGTAACAGGATGACACTGTCAGTGAGAGGCCTATAACAGGATGTCACTGCCAGTGAGAGGCCTCGAACACAAAGACACTGTCAGTGAGCGGCCTGCAACAGGATGACACTGTCAGTGAGCGGCCTCTAACACGATGACACTGTCAGTGAGCGGCCTGTAACAGGATGACACTGTCAGTGAGCGGCCTCTAACACGATGACACTGTCAGTGAGCGGCCTGTAACAGGATGACACTGTCAGTGAGCGGCCTCGAACATGAAGACACTGTCAGCGAGAGGCCTCTAACAGGTTGACACTGTCAGTGAGCGGCCTGTAACAGGATGACACTGTGAGTGAGCAGCCTCGAACACGATGATACTGTCAGTGAGAGGACTCTAACACGCTGACACTGTCAGTGAGAGGCCTCTAACACGATGACACTGTCAGTGAGCGGCCTGTAACAGGATGACACTGTCAGTGAGAGGCCTCTAACACGATGACACTGTCAGTGAGAGGCCTGTAACAGGATTACACTGTCAATGAGCGGCCTGTAACACAATGACACTGTCAGCAGTGAGAGGCCACTAACACGATGACACTGTCAGTGAGAGGCCTCTAACAGGTTGATGCTGTCAGTGAGTGGCCTGTAACAGGATGAAACTGTCAATGAGCGGCCTCTAACACGATGACACTGTCAGTGAGCAGCCTCTAATACGATGACACTGTCAGTGAGCAGCCTCTAACACGATGACACTGTCAGTGAGCGGCCTCTAACACGATGATACTGTCAGTGAGCAGCCTCTGACACGATGACACTGTCAGTGAGAGGCCTGTAACAGGATTACACTGTCAGTGAGCGGCCTGTAACACAATGACACTGTCAGCAGTGAGAGGCCTGTAACACGATGACACTGTCAGTGAGAGGCCTCGAACATGAATACACTGTCAGTGAGAGGCCTCTAACAGGTTGATGCTGTCAGTGAGTGGCCTGTAACAGGATGACACTGTCAGTGAGCGGCCTCTAACACGATGACACTGTCAGTGAGAGGCCTGTAACACGATGACACTGTCAGTGAGCGGCCTCTAATACGATGACACTGTCAGTGAGCAGCCTCTAACACGATGATACTGTCAGTGAGCGGCCTCTAACACGATGATACTGTCAGTGAGCAGCCTCTAACACGATGACACTGTCAGTGAGAGGCCTGTAACAGGATTACACTGTCAGTGAGCGGCCTGTAACACAATGACACTGTCAGCAGTGAGAGGCCACTAACACGATGACACTGTCAGTGAGAGGCCTCTAACAGGTTGATGCTGTCAGTGAGTGGCCTGTAACAGGATGACACTGTCAGTGAGCGGCCTCTAACACGATGACACTGTCAGTGAGCGGCCTCTAATACGATGACACTGTCAGTGAGCAGCCTCTAACACGATGACACTGTCAGTGAGCGGCCTGTAACAGGATGACACTGTCAGTGAGAGGCTTCTAACACGATGACACTGTCAGTGAGCGGCCTGTAACAGGATGACACTGTCGTTGAGAGGCCTCGAACATGAAGACACTGTCAGTGAGAGGCCTCCAACACGATGACACTGTCAGTGAGAGGCCTCTAATACGATGACGCTGTCTGTGAGCGGCCTGTAACAGGTTGACACTGTCGGTGAGAGGCCTCGAACATGAAGACACTGTCAGTGAGAGGCCTCGAACACGATGACACTGTCAGTGAGAGGCCTCTAATACGATGACGCTGTCTGTGAGCGGCCTGTAACAGGATGACACTGCCAGTGAGCGGCCTGTAACAGGATGACACTGTCAGTGAGCAGCCTCTAACACGATGACACTGTCAGCGAGCGGCCACGAACATGAAGACACTGTCAGCGAGAGGCCTCTAACAGGTTGACACTGTCAGTGAGCGGCCTGTAACAGGATGACACTGAGTGAGCAGCCTCTAACACGATGATACTGTCAGAGATAGGACTCTAACACGATGACACTGTCAGTGAGCGGCCTGTAACAGGATGACACTGTCAGTGAGAGGCCTCTAACACGATGACACTGTCAGTGAGAGGCCTGTAACAGGATTACACTGTCAGTGAGCGGCCTGTAACACAATGACACTGTCAGCAGTGAGAGGCCTCTAACACGATGACACTGTCAGTGAGAGGCCTCGAACATGAAGACACTGTCAGTGAGAGGCCTCTAACAGGTTGATGCTGTCAGTGAGTGGCCTGTAACAGGATGACACTGTCAGTGAGCGGCCTCTAACACGATGACACTGTCAGTGAGAGGCCTGTAACACGATGACACTGTCAGTGAGCGGCCTCTAATACGATGACACTGTCAGTGAGCAACCTCTAACACGATGACACTGTCAGTGAGCGGCCTCTAACACGATGATACTGTCAGTGAGCAGCCTCTAACACGATGACACTGTCAGTGAGAGGCCTGTAACACGATGACACTGTCAGTGATCAGCCTGTAACACAATGACACTGTCAGTGAGCGGCCTCTAACACGATGATACTGTCAGTGAGCAGCCTGTAACACGATGACACTGTCACTGAGCGGCCTCTAACAGGATGACACTGTCAGTGAGCGGCCTCTAACAGGATGACACTGTCAGTGAGAGGCCTCGAACATGAAAACACTGTCAGTGAGAGGCCTCTAACACGATGACACTGTCAGTGAGAGGCCTCTAATACGATGACGCTGTCTGTGAGCGGCCTGTAACAGGATGACACTGTCGGTGAGAGGCCTCGAACATGAAGACACTGTCAGTGAGAGGCCTCTAACACGATGACACTGTCAATGAGCAGCCTGTAACACAATGACACTGTCAGTGAGCGGCCTCTAACACGATGACACTGTCAGTGAGAGGCCTCGAACATGAAGACACTGTCAGTGAGAGGCCTCGAACACGATGACACTGTCAGTGAGAGGCCTCTAATACGATGACGCTGTCTGTGAGCGGCCTGTAACAGGATGACACTGTCAGTGAGCGGCCTGTAACAGGATGACACTGTCAGTGAGAGGCCTCTAACACGATGACACTGTCAGTGAGAGGCCTGTAACAGGATTACACTGTCAATGAGCGGCCTGTAACACAATGACACTGTCAGCAGTGAGAGGCCACTAACACGATGACACTGTCAGTGAGAGGCCTCTAACAGGTTGATGCTGTCAGTGAGTGGCCTGTAACAGGATGAAACTGTCAATGAGCGGCCTCTAACACGATGACACTGTCAGTGAGCAGCCTCTAATACGATGACACTGTCAGTGAGCAGCCTCTAACACGATGACACTGTCAGTGAGCGGCCTCTAACACGATGATACTGTCAGTGAGCAGCCTCTGACACGATGACACTGTCAGTGAGAGGCCTGTAACAGGATTACACTGTCAGTGAGCGGCCTGTAACACAATGACACTGTCAGCAGTGAGAGGCCTCTAACACGATGACACTGTCAGTGAGAGGCCTCGAACATGAATACACTGTCAGTGAGAGGCCTCTAACAGGTTGATGCTGTCAGTGAGTGGCCTGTAACAGGATGACACTGTCAGTGAGCGGCCTCTAACACGATGACACTGTCAGTGAGAGGCCTGTAACACGATGACACTGTCAGTGAGAGGCCTCGAACATGAAGACACTGTCAGTGAGAGGCCTCTAACAGGTTGATGCTGTCAGTGAGTGGCCTGTAACAGGATGACGCTGTCAGTGAGCGGCCTCTAACACGATGACACTGTCAGTGAGAGGCCTGTAACACGATGACACTGTCGGTGAGAGGCCTCGAACATGAAGACACTGTCAGTGAGAGGCCTCGAACACGATGACACTGTCAGTGAGAGGCCTCTAATACGATGACGCTGTCTGTGAGCGGCCTGTAACAGGATGACACTGCCAGTGAGCGGCCTGTAACAGGATGACACTGTCAGTGAGCGGTCTCGAATACGATGACAGTGTCAGTGAGCAGCCTCTAACATGATGACACTGTCAGTGAGAGGCCTGTAACACGATGACACTGTCAGTGAGCAGCCTGTAACAGGATGACACAGTCAGTGAGCGGCCTGTAACAGGCTGACACTGTCAGTGAGCGGCCTGTAACACAATGACACTGTCAGTGAGCGGCCGCTAACATGATGATACTGTCAGTGAGTGGCCTGTAACAGGATGACACTGTCAGTGAGCGGCCTCTAACACGATGACACTGTCAGTGTGCGGCCTCGAACATGAAGACACTGTCAGCGAGAGGCCTCAAACAGGTTGACACTGTCAGTGAGCGGCCTGTAACAGGATGACACTGTGAGTGAGCGGCCTCGAACACGATGATACTGTCAGTGAGAGGACTCTAACACGCTGACACTATCAGTGAGAGGCCTCTAGCACAATGACACTGTCAGTGAGCGGACTGTAGCAGGATGACACTGTCAGTGAGAGGCCTCTAACACGATGACACTGTCAGTGAGAGGCCTGTAACAGGATTACACTGTCAGTGAGCGGCCTGTAACACAATGACACTGTCAGCAGTGAGACACCTCGAACAGGATGACACTGTCAGTGAGCAGCCTCTAACACGATGACACTGTCAGAGAGTGGCCTGTAACACGATGACACTGTCAGTGAGCAGCCTGTAACAGGATGACACAGTCAGTGAGCGGCCTGTAACAGGATGACACTGTCAGTGAGCGGCCTGTAACACAATGATACTGTCAGTGAGAGGCCTGTAACAGGATGACACTGTCAGTGAGAGGCCTATAACAGGATGTCACTGCCAGTGAGAGGCCTCGAACACAAAGACACTGTCAGTGAGCGGCCTGCAACAGGATGACACTGTCAGTGAGCGGCCTCTAACACGATGACACTGTCAGTGAGCGGCCTGTAACAGGATGACACTGTCAGTGAGCGGCCTCTAACACGATGACACTGTCAGTGAGCGGCCTGTAACAGGATGACACTGTCAGTGAGCGGCCTCGAACATGAAGACACTGTCAGCGAGAGGCCTCTAACAGGTTGACACTGTCAGTGAGCGGCCTGTAACAGGATGACACTGTGAGTGAGCAGCCTCGAACACGATGATACTGTCAGTGAGAGGACTCTAACACGCTGACACTGTCAGTGAGAGGCCTCTAACACGATGACACTGTCAGTGAGCGGCCTGTAACAGGATGACACTGTCAGTGAGAGGCCTCTAACACGATGACACTGTCAGTGAGAGGCCTGTAACAGGATTACACTGTCAATGAGCGGCCTGTAACACAATGACACTGTCAGCAGTGAGAGGCCACTAACACGATGACACTGTCAGTGAGAGGCCTCTAACAGGTTGATGCTGTCAGTGAGTGGCCTGTAACAGGATGAAACTGTCAATGAGCGGCCTCTAACACGATGACACTGTCAGTGAGCAGCCTCTAATACGATGACACTGTCAGTGAGCAGCCTCTAACACGATGACACTGTCAGTGAGCGGCCTCTAACACGATGATACTGTCAGTGAGCAGCCTCTGACACGATGACACTGTCAGTGAGAGGCCTGTAACAGGATTACACTGTCAGTGAGCGGCCTGTAACACAATGACACTGTCAGCAGTGAGAGGCCTGTAACACGATGACACTGTCAGTGAGAGGCCTCGAACATGAATACACTGTCAGTGAGAGGCCTCTAACAGGTTGATGCTGTCAGTGAGTGGCCTGTAACAGGATGACACTGTCAGTGAGCGGCCTCTAACACGATGACACTGTCAGTGAGAGGCCTGTAACACGATGACACTGTCAGTGAGCGGCCTCTAATACGATGACACTGTCAGTGAGCAGCCTCTAACACGATGATACTGTCAGTGAGCGGCCTCTAACACGATGATACTGTCAGTGAGCAGCCTCTAACACGATGACACTGTCAGTGAGAGGCCTGTAACAGGATTACACTGTCAGTGAGCGGCCTGTAACACAATGACACTGTCAGCAGTGAGAGGCCACTAACACGATGACACTGTCAGTGAGAGGCCTCTAACAGGTTGATGCTGTCAGTGAGTGGCCTGTAACAGGATGACACTGTCAGTGAGCGGCCTCTAACACGATGACACTGTCAGTGAGCGGCCTCTAATACGATGACACTGTCAGTGAGCAGCCTCTAACACGATGACACTGTCAGTGAGCGGCCTGTAACAGGATGACACTGTCAGTGAGAGGCTTCTAACACGATGACACTGTCAGTGAGCGGCCTGTAACAGGATGACACTGTCGTTGAGAGGCCTCGAACATGAAGACACTGTCAGTGAGAGGCCTCCAACACGATGACACTGTCAGTGAGAGGCCTCTAATACGATGACGCTGTCTGTGAGCGGCCTGTAACAGGTTGACACTGTCGGTGAGAGGCCTCGAACATGAAGACACTGTCAGTGAGAGGCCTCGAACACGATGACACTGTCAGTGAGAGGCCTCTAATACGATGACGCTGTCTGTGAGCGGCCTGTAACAGGATGACACTGCCAGTGAGCGGCCTGTAACAGGATGACACTGTCAGTGAGCAGCCTCTAACACGATGACACTGTCAGCGAGCGGCCACGAACATGAAGACACTGTCAGCGAGAGGCCTCTAACAGGTTGACACTGTCAGTGAGCGGCCTGTAACAGGATGACACTGAGTGAGCAGCCTCTAACACGATGATACTGTCAGAGATAGGACTCTAACACGATGACACTGTCAGTGAGCGGCCTGTAACAGGATGACACTGTCAGTGAGAGGCCTCTAACACGATGACACTGTCAGTGAGAGGCCTGTAACAGGATTACACTGTCAGTGAGCGGCCTGTAACACAATGACACTGTCAGCAGTGAGAGGCCTCTAACACGATGACACTGTCAGTGAGAGGCCTCGAACATGAAGACACTGTCAGTGAGAGGCCTCTAACAGGTTGATGCTGTCAGTGAGTGGCCTGTAACAGGATGACACTGTCAGTGAGCGGCCTCTAACACGATGACACTGTCAGTGAGAGGCCTGTAACACGATGACACTGTCAGTGAGCGGCCTCTAATACGATGACACTGTCAGTGAGCAACCTCTAACACGATGACACTGTCAGTGAGCGGCCTCTAACACGATGATACTGTCAGTGAGCAGCCTCTAACACGATGACACTGTCAGTGAGAGGCCTGTAACACGATGACACTGTCAGTGATCAGCCTGTAACACAATGACACTGTCAGTGAGCGGCCTCTAACACGATGATACTGTCAGTGAGCAGCCTGTAACACGATGACACTGTCACTGAGCGGCCTCTAACAGGATGACACTGTCAGTGAGCGGCCTCTAACAGGATGACACTGTCAGTGAGAGGCCTCGAACATGAAAACACTGTCAGTGAGAGGCCTCTAACACGATGACACTGTCAGTGAGAGGCCTCTAATACGATGACGCTGTCTGTGAGCGGCCTGTAACAGGATGACACTGTCGGTGAGAGGCCTCGAACATGAAGACACTGTCAGTGAGAGGCCTCTAACACGATGACACTGTCAATGAGCAGCCTGTAACACAATGACACTGTCAGTGAGCGGCCTCTAACACGATGACACTGTCAGTGAGAGGCCTCGAACATGAAGACACTGTCAGTGAGAGGCCTCGAACACGATGACACTGTCAGTGAGAGGCCTCTAATACGATGACGCTGTCTGTGAGCGGCCTGTAACAGGATGACACTGTCAGTGAGCGGCCTGTAACAGGATGACACTGTCAGTGAGAGGCCTCTAACACGATGACACTGTCAGTGAGAGGCCTGTAACAGGATTACACTGTCAATGAGCGGCCTGTAACACAATGACACTGTCAGCAGTGAGAGGCCACTAACACGATGACACTGTCAGTGAGAGGCCTCTAACAGGTTGATGCTGTCAGTGAGTGGCCTGTAACAGGATGAAACTGTCAATGAGCGGCCTCTAACACGATGACACTGTCAGTGAGCAGCCTCTAATACGATGACACTGTCAGTGAGCAGCCTCTAACACGATGACACTGTCAGTGAGCGGCCTCTAACACGATGATACTGTCAGTGAGCAGCCTCTGACACGATGACACTGTCAGTGAGAGGCCTGTAACAGGATTACACTGTCAGTGAGCGGCCTGTAACACAATGACACTGTCAGCAGTGAGAGGCCTCTAACACGATGACACTGTCAGTGAGAGGCCTCGAACATGAATACACTGTCAGTGAGAGGCCTCTAACAGGTTGATGCTGTCAGTGAGTGGCCTGTAACAGGATGACACTGTCAGTGAGCGGCCTCTAACACGATGACACTGTCAGTGAGAGGCCTGTAACACGATGACACTGTCAGTGAGCGGCCTCTAATACGATGACACTGTCAGTGAGCAGCCTCTAACACGATGATACTGTCAGTGAGCGGCCTCTAACACGATGATACTGTCAGTGAGCAGCCTCTAACACGATGACACTGTCAGTGAGAGGCCTGTAACAGGATTACACTGTCAGTGAGCGGCCTGTAACACAATGACACTGTCAGCAGTGAGAGGCCACTAACACGATGACACTGTCAGTGAGAGGCCTCTAACAGGTTGATGCTGTCAGTGAGTGGCCTGTAACAGGATGACACTGTCAGTGAGCGGCCTCTAACACGATGACACTGTCAGTGAGCGGCCTCTAATACGATGACACTGTCAGTGAGCAGCCTCTAACACGATGACACTGTCAGTGAGCGGCCTGTAACAGGATGACACTGTCAGTGAGAGGCTTCTAACACGATGACACTGTCAGTGAGCGGCCTGTAACAGGATGACACTGTCGTTGAGAGGCCTCGAACATGAAGACACTGTCAGTGAGAGGCCTCCAACACGATGACACTGTCAGTGAGAGGCCTCTAATACGATGACGCTGTCTGTGAGCGGCCTGTAACAGGTTGACACTGTCGGTGAGAGGCCTCGAACATGAAGACACTGTCAGTGAGAGGCCTCGAACACGATGACACTGTCAGTGAGAGGCCTCTAATACGATGACGCTGTCTGTGAGCGGCCTGTAACAGGATGACACTGCCAGTGAGCGGCCTGTAACAGGATGACACTGTCAGTGAGCAGCCTCTAACACGATGACACTGTCAGCGAGCGGCCTCGAACATGAAGACACTGTCAGCGAGAGGCCTCTAACAGGTTGACACTGTCAGTGAGCGGCCTGTAACAGGATGACACTGAGTGAGCAGCCTCTAACACGATGATACTGTCAGAGATAGGACTCTAACACGATGACACTGTCAGTGAGCGGCCTGTAACAGGATGACACTGTCAGTGAGAGGCCTCTAACACGATGACACTGTCAGTGAGAGGCCTGTAACAGGATTACACTGTCAGTGAGCGGCCTGTAACACAATGACACTGTCAGCAGTGAGAGGCCTCTAACACGATGACACTGTCAGTGAGAGGCCTCGAACATGAAGACACTGTCAGTGAGAGGCCTCTAACAGGTTGATGCTGTCAGTGAGTGGCCTGTAACAGGATGACACTGTCAGTGAGCGGCCTCTAACACGATGACACTGTCAGTGAGAGGCCTGTAACACGATGACACTGTCAGTGAGCGGCCTCTAATACGATGACACTGTCAGTGAGCAACCTCTAACACGATGACACTGTCAGTGAGCGGCCTCTAACACGATGATACTGTCAGTGAGCAGCCTCTAACACGATGACACTGTCAGTGAGAGGCCTGTAACACGATGACACTGTCAGTGATCAGCCTGTAACACAATGACACTGTCAGTGAGCGGCCTCTAACACGATGATACTGTCAGTGAGCAGCCTGTAACACGATGACACTGTCACTGAGCGGCCTCTAACAGGATGACACTGTCAGTGAGCGGCCTCTAACAGGATGACACTGTCAGTGAGAGGCCTCGAACATGAAAACACTGTCAGTGAGAGGCCTCTAACACGATGACACTGTCAGTGAGAGGCCTCTAATACGATGACGCTGTCTGTGAGCGGCCTGTAACAGGATGACACTGTCGGTGAGAGGCCTCGAACATGAAGACACTGTCAGTGAGAGGCCTCTAACACGATGACACTGTCAATGAGCAGCCTGTAACACAATGACACTGTCAGTGAGCGGCCTCTAACACGATGACACTGTCGGTGAGAGGCCTCGAACATGAAGACACTGTCAGTGAGAGGCCTCGAACACGATGACACTGTCAGTGAGAGGCCTCTAATACGATGACGCTGTCTGTGAGCGGCCTGTAACAGGATGACACTGTCAGTGAGCGGCCTGTAACAGGATGACACTGTCAGTGAGAGGCCTCTAACACGATGACACTGTCAGTGAGAGGCCTGTAACAGGATTACACTGTCAATGAGCGGCCTGTAACACAATGACACTGTCAGCAGTGAGAGGCCACTAACACGATGACACTGTCAGTGAGAGGCCTCTAACAGGTTGATGCTGTCAGTGAGTGGCCTGTAACAGGATGAAACTGTCAATGAGCGGCCTCTAACACGATGACACTGTCAGTGAGCAGCCTCTAATACGATGACACTGTCAGTGAGCAGCCTCTAACACGATGACACTGTCAGTGAGCGGCCTCTAACACGATGATACTGTCAGTGAGCAGCCTCTGACACGATGACACTGTCAGTGAGAGGCCTGTAACAGGATTACACTGTCAGTGAGCGGCCTGTAACACAATGACACTGTCAGCAGTGAGAGGCCTCTAACACGATGACACTGTCAGTGAGAGGCCTCGAACATGAATACACTGTCAGTGAGAGGCCTCTAACAGGTTGATGCTGTCAGTGAGTGGCCTGTAACAGGATGACACTGTCAGTGAGCGGCCTCTAACACGATGACACTGTCAGTGAGAGGCCTGTAACACGATGACACTGTCAGTGAGCGGCCTCTAATACGATGACACTGTCAGTGAGCAGCCTCTAACACGATGATACTGTCAGTGAGCGGCCTCTAACACGATGATACTGTCAGTGAGCAGCCTCTAACACGATGACACTGTCAGTGAGAGGCCTGTAACAGGATTACACTGTCAGTGAGCGGCCTGTAACACAATGACACTGTCAGCAGTGAGAGGCCACTAACACGATGACACTGTCAGTGAGAGGCCTCTAACAGGTTGATGCTGTCAGTGAGTGGCCTGTAACAGGATGACACTGTCAGTGAGCGGCCTCTAACACGATGACACTGTCAGTGAGCGGCCTCTAATACGATGACACTGTCAGTGAGCAGCCTCTAACACGATGACACTGTCAGTGAGCGGCCTGTAACAGGATGACACTGTCAGTGAGAGGCTTCTAACACGATGACACTGTCAGTGAGCGGCCTGTAACAGGATGACACTGTCGTTGAGAGGCCTCGAACATGAAGACACTGTCAGTGAGAGGCCTCCAACACGATGACACTGTCAGTGAGAGGCCTCTAATACGATGACGCTGTCTGTGAGCGGCCTGTAACAGGTTGACACTGTCGGTGAGAGGCCTCGAACATGAAGACACTGTCAGTGAGAGGCCTCGAACACGATGACACTGTCAGTGAGAGGCCTCTAATACGATGACGCTGTCTGTGAGCGGCCTGTAACAGGATGACACTGCCAGTGAGCGGCCTGTAACAGGATGACACTGTCAGTGAGCAGCCTCTAACACGATGACACTGTCAGCGAGCGGCCTCGAACATGAAGACACTGTCAGCGAGAGGCCTCTAACAGGTTGACACTGTCAGTGAGCGGCCTGTAACAGGATGACACTGAGTGAGCAGCCTCTAACACGATGATACTGTCAGAGATAGGACTCTAACACGATGACACTGTCAGTGAGCGGCCTGTAACAGGATGACACTGTCAGTGAGAGGCCTCTAACACGATGACACTGTCAGTGAGAGGCCTGTAACAGGATTACACTGTCAGTGAGCGGCCTGTAACACAATGACACTGTCAGCAGTGAGAGGCCTCTAACACGATGACACTGTCAGTGAGAGGCCTCGAACATGAAGACACTGTCAGTGAGAGGCCTCTAACAGGTTGATGCTGTCAGTGAGTGGCCTGTAACAGGATGACACTGTCAGTGAGCGGCCTCTAACACGATGACACTGTCAGTGAGAGGCCTGTAACACGATGACACTGTCAGTGAGCGGCCTCTAATACGATGACACTGTCAGTGAGCAACCTCTAACACGATGACACTGTCAGTGAGCGGCCTCTAACACGATGATACTGTCAGTGAGCAGCCTCTAACACGATGACACTGTCAGTGAGAGGCCTGTAACACGATGACACTGTCAGTGATCAGCCTGTAACACAATGACACTGTCAGTGAGCGGCCTCTAACACGATGATACTGTCAGTGAGCAGCCTGTAACACGATGACACTGTCAGTGAGCGGCCTCTAACAGGATGACACTGTCAGTGAGCGGCCTCTAACAGGATGACACTGTCAGTGAGAGGCCTCGAACATGAAAACACTGTCAGTGAGAGGCCTCTAACACGATGACACTGTCAGTGAGAGGCCTCTAATACGATGACGCTGTCTGTGAGCGGCCTGTAACAGGATGACACTGTCGGTGAGAGGCCTCGAACATGAAGACACTGTCAGTGAGAGGCCTCTAACACGATGACACTGTCAATGAGCAGCCTGTAACACAATGACACTGTCAGTGAGCGGCCTCTAACACGATGACACTGTCAGTGAGCAGCCTGTAACACGATGACACTGTCAGTGAGCGGCCTCTAACAGGATGACACTGTCAGTGAGCGGCCTCTAACAGGATGACACTGTCAGTGAGAGGCCTCGAACATGAAAACACTGTCAGTGAGAGGCCTCTAACACGATGACACTGTCAGTGAGAGGCCTCTAATACGATGACGCTGTCTGTGAGCGGCCTGTAACAGGATGACACTGTCGGTGAGAGGCCTCGAACATGAAGACACTGTCAGTGAGAGGCCTCTAACACGATGACACTGTCAATGAGCAGCCTGTAACACAATGACACTGTCAGTGAGCGGCCTCTAACACGATGACACTGTCAATGAGCAGCCTGTAACACAATGACACTGTCAGTGAGCGGCCTCTAACAGGATGACACTGTCGGTGAGAGGCCTCGAACATGAAGACACTGTCAGTGAGAGGCCTCGAACACGATGACACTGTCAGTGAGAGGCCTCTAATACGATGACGCTGTCTGTGAGCGGCCTGTAACAGGATGACACTGTCAGTGAGCGGCCTGTAACAGGATGACACTGTCAGTGAGAGGCCTCTAACACGATGACACTGTCAGTGAGAGGCCTGTAACAGGATTACACTGTCAATGAGCGGCCTGTAACACAATGACACTGTCAGCAGTGAGAGGCCACTAACACGATGACACTGTCAGTGAGAGGCCTCTAACAGGTTGATGCTGTCAGTGAGTGGCCTGTAACAGGATGAAACTGTCAATGAGCGGCCTCTAACACGATGACACTGTCAGTGAGCAGCCTCTAATACGATGACACTGTCAGTGAGCAGCCTCTAACACGATGACACTGTCAGTGAGCGGCCTCTAACACGATGATACTGTCAGTGAGCAGCCTCTGACACGATGACACTGTCAGTGAGAGGCCTGTAACAGGATTACACTGTCAGTGAGCGGCCTGTAACACAATGACACTGTCAGCAGTGAGAGGCCTCTAACACGATGACACTGTCAGTGAGAGGCCTCGAACATGAATACACTGTCAGTGAGAGGCCTCTAACAGGTTGATGCTGTCAGTGAGTGGCCTGTAACAGGATGACACTGTCAGTGAGCGGCCTCTAACACGATGACACTGTCAGTGAGAGGCCTGTAACACGATGACACTGTCAGTGAGCGGCCTCTAATACGATGACACTGTCAGTGAGCAGCCTCTAACACGATGATACTGTCAGTGAGCGGCCTCTAACACGATGATACTGTCAGTGAGCAGCCTCTAACACGATGACACTGTCAGTGAGAGGCCTGTAACAGGATTACACTGTCAGTGAGCGGCCTCTAATACGATGACGCTGTCTGTGAGCGGCCTGTAACAGGTTGACACTGTCGGTGAGAGGCCTCGAACATGAAGACACTGTCAGTGAGAGGCCTCGAACACGATGACACTGTCAGTGAGAGGCCTCTAATACGATGACGCTGTCTGTGAGCGGCCTGTAACAGGATGACACTGCCAGTGAGCGGCCTGTAACAGGATGACACTGTCAGTGAGCAGCCTCTAACACGATGACACTGTCAGCGAGCGGCCTCGAACATGAAGACACTGTCAGCGAGAGGCCTCTAACAGGTTGACACTGTCAGTGAGCGGCCTGTAACAGGATGACACTGAGTGAGCAGCCTCTAACACGATGATACTGTCAGAGATAGGACTCTAACACGATGACACTGTCAGTGAGCGGCCTGTAACAGGATGACACTGTCAGTGAGAGGCTTCTAACACGATGACACTGTCAGTGAGAGGCCTGTAACAGGATTACACTGTCAGTGAGCGGCCTGTAACACAATGACACTGTCAGCAGTGAGAGGCCTCTAACACGATGACACTGTCAGTGAGAGGCCTCGAACATGAAGACACTGTCAGTGAGAGGCCTCTAACAGGTTGATGCTGTCAGTGAGTGGCCTGTAACAGGATGACACTGTCAGTGAGCGGCCTCTAACACGATGACACTGTCAGTGAGAGGCCTGTAACACGATGACACTGTCAGTGAGCGGCCTCTAATACGATGACACTGTCAGTGAGCAACCTCTAACACGATGACACTGTCAGTGAGCGGCCTCTAACACGATGATACTGTCAGTGAGCAGCCTCTAACACGATGACACTGTCAGTGAGAGGCCTGTAACACGATGACACTGTCAGTGATCAGCCTGTAACACAATGACACTGTCAGTGAGCGGCCTCTAACACGATGATACTGTCAGTGAGCAGCCTGTAACACGATGACACTGTCAGTGAGCGGCCTCTAACAGGATGACACTGTCAGTGAGCGGCCTCTAACAGGATGACACTGTCAGTGAGAGGCCTCGAACATGAAAACACTGTCAGTGAGAGGCCTCTAACACGATGACACTGTCAGTGAGAGGCCTCTAATACGATGACGCTGTCTGTGAGCGGCCTGTAACAGGATGACACTGTCGGTGAGAGGCCTCGAACATGAAGACACTGTCAGTGAGAGGCCTCTAACACGATGACACTGTCAATGAGCAGCCTGTAACACAATGACACTGTCAGTGAGCGGCCTCTAACACGATGACACTGTCAGTGAGCAGCCTGTAACACGATGACACTGTCAGTGAGCGGCCTCTAACAGGATGACACTGTCAGTGAGCGGCCTCTAACAGGATGACACTGTCAGTGAGAGGCCTCGAACATGAAAACACTGTCAGTGAGAGGCCTCTAACACGATGACACTGTCAGTGAGAGGCCTCTAATACGATGACGCTGTCTGTGAGCGGCCTGTAACAGGATGACACTGTCGGTGAGAGGCCTCGAACATGAAGACACTGTCAGTGAGAGGCCTCTAACACGATGACACTGTCAATGAGCAGCCTGTAACACAATGACACTGTCAGTGAGCGGCCTCTAACACGATGACACTGTCAATGAGCAGCCTGTAACACAATGACACTGTCAGTGAGCGGCCTCTAACAGGATGACACTGTCGGTGAGAGGCCTCGAACATGAAGACACGGTCAGTGAGAGGCCTCGAACACGATGACACTGTCAGTGAGAGGCCTCTAATACGATGACGCTGTCTGTGAGCGGCCTGTAACAGGATGACACTGTCAGTGAGCGGCCTGTAACAGGATGACACTGTCAGTGAGAGGCCTCTAACACGATGACACTGTCAGTGAGAGGCCTGTAACAGGATTACACTGTCAATGAGCGGCCTGTAACACAATGACACTGTCAGCAGTGAGAGGCCACTAACACGATGACACTGTCAGTGAGAGGCCTCTAACAGGTTGATGCTGTCAGTGAGTGGCCTGTAACAGGATGAAACTGTCAATGAGCGGCCTCTAACACGATGACACTGTCAGTGAGCAGCCTCTAATACGATGACACTGTCAGTGAGCAGCCTCTAACACGATGACACTGTCAGTGAGCGGCCTCTAACACGATGATACTGTCAGTGAGCAGCCTCTGACACGATGACACTGTCAGTGAGAGGCCTGTAACAGGATTACACTGTCAGTGAGCGGCCTGTAACACAATGACACTGTCAGCAGTGAGAGGCCTGTAACACGATGACACTGTCAGTGAGAGGCCTCGAACATGAATACACTGTCAGTGAGAGGCCTCTAACAGGTTGATGCTGTCAGTGAGTGGCCTGTAACAGGATGACACTGTCAGTGAGCGGCCTCTAACACGATGACACTGTCAGTGAGAGGCCTGTAACACGATGACACTGTCAGTGAGCGGCCTCTAATACGATGACACTGTCAGTGAGCAGCCTCTAACACGATGATACTGTCAGTGAGCGGCCTCTAACACGATGATACTGTCAGTGAGCAGCCTCTAACACGATGACACTGTCAGTGAGAGGCCTGTAACAGGATTACACTGTCAGTGAGCGGCCTGTAACACAATGACACTGTCAGCAGTGAGAGGCCACTAACACGATGACACTGTCAGTGAGAGGCCTCTAACAGGTTGATGCTGTCAGTGAGTGGCCTGTAACAGGATGACACTGTCAGTGAGCGGCCTCTAACACGATGACACTGTCAGTGAGCGGCCTCTAATACGATGACACTGTCAGTGAGCAGCCTCTAACACGATGACACTGTCAGTGAGCGGCCTGTAACAGGATGACACTGTCAGTGAGAGGCTTCTAACACGATGACACTGTCAGTGAGCGGCCTGTAACAGGATGACACTGTCGTTGAGAGGCCTCGAACATGAAGACACTGTCAGTGAGAGGCCTCCAACACGATGACACTGTCAGTGAGAGGCCTCTAATACGATGACGCTGTCTGTGAGCGGCCTGTAACAGGTTGACTGTCGGTGAGAGGCCTCGAACATGAAGACACTGTCAGTGAGAGGCCTCGAACACGATGACACTGTCAGTGAGAGGCCTCTAATACGATGACGCTGTCTGTGAGCGGCCTGTAACAGGATGACACTGCCAGTGAGCGGCCTGTAACAGGATGACACTGTCAGTGAGCAGCCTCTAACACGATGACACTGTCAGCGAGCGGCCTCGAACATGAAGACACTGTCAGCGAGAGGCCTCTAACAGGTTGACACTGTCAGTGAGCGGCCTGTAACAGGATGACACTGAGTGAGCAGCCTCTAACACGATGATACTGTCAGAGATAGGACTCTAACACGATGACACTGTCAGTGAGCGGCCTGTAACAGGATGACACTGTCAGTGAGAGGCCTCTAACACGATGACACTGTCAGTGAGAGGCCTGTAACAGGATTACACTGTCAGTGAGCGGCCTGTAACACAATGACACTGTCAGCAGTGAGAGGCCTCTAACACGATGACACTGTCAGTGAGAGGCCTCGAACATGAAGACACTGTCAGTGAGAGGCCTCTAACAGGTTGATGCTGTCAGTGAGTGGCCTGTAACAGGATGACACTGTCAGTGAGCGGCCTCTAACACGATGACACTGTCAGTGAGAGGCCTGTAACACGATGACACTGTCAGTGAGCGGCCTCTAATACGATGACACTGTCAGTGAGCAACCTCTAACACGATGACACTGTCAGTGAGCGGCCTCTAACACGATGATACTGTCAGTGAGCAGCCTCTAACACGATGACACTGTCAGTGAGAGGCCTGTAACACGATGACACTGTCAGTGATCAGCCTGTAACACAATGACACTGTCAGTGAGCGGCCTCTAACACGATGATACTGTCAGTGAGCAGCCTGTAACACGATGACACTGTCAGTGAGCGGCCTCTAACAGGATGACACTGTCAGTGAGCGGCCTCTAACAGGATGACACTGTCAGTGAGAGGCCTCGAACATGAAAACACTGTCAGTGAGAGGCCTCTAACACGATGACACTGTCAGTGAGAGGCCTCTAATACGATGACGCTGTCTGTGAGCGGCCTGTAACAGGATGACACTGTCGGTGAGAGGCCTCGAACATGAAGACACTGTCAGTGAGAGGCCTCTAACACGATGACACTGTCAATGAGCAGCCTGTAACACAATGACACTGTCAGTGAGCGGCCTCTAACACGATGACACTGTCAATGAGCAGCCTGTAACACAATGACACTGTCAGTGAGCGGCCTCTAACAGGATGACACTGTCGGTGAGAGGCCTCGAACATGAAGACACTGTCAGTGAGAGGCCTCGAACACGATGACACTGTCAGTGAGAGGCCTCTAATACGATGACGCTGTCTGTGAGCGGCCTGTAACAGGATGACACTGTCAGTGAGAGGCCTCTAACACAATGACACTGTCAGTGAGAGGCCTCTAATACGATGACACTGTCTGTGAGCGACATGTAAGACGATGACACTGTCAGTGAGAGGCCTGTAACAGGATTACACTGTTTGTGAGAGGCCTGCAACACGATGACACTGTCAGTGAGCGGCCTCGAACATGAAGACACTGTCAGTGAGAGGCCTCTAACAGGTTGACGCTGTCAGTGAGCGGCCTGTAACAGGATGACACTGTCAGTGAGAGGCCTCTAACACGATGACACTGTCAGTGAGAGGCCTCTAATACGATGACACTGTCTGTGAGCGACATGTAAGACGATGACACTGTCAGTGAGAGGCCTGTAACAGGATGACACTGTTTGTGAGAGGCCTGCAACACGATGACACTGTCAGTGAGCGGCCTCGAACATGAAGACACTGTCAGTGGGAGGCCTCTAACAGGTTGACGCTGTCAGTGAGCGGCCTGTAACAGGATGACACTGTCAGTGAGCAGCCTCTAACATGGTGACACTGTCAGTAAGAGGCCTGTAACATGATGACACTCTCAGCAGTGAGAGGCCTGTAACACGATGATACTGTTAGTGAGAGGCCTTTAACAGGATGACACTGTCAGTGAGCGGCCTCTAATACGATGACACTGTCAGTGAGCGGCCTGTAACAGGATGACACTGTCAGTGAGCGGCCTCTAATACGATGACACTGTCAGTGAGCGGCCTGTAACAGGAAGACACTGTCAGTGAGCGGCCTCTAACACAAAGACACTGTCAGTGAGCGGCCTGTAACATGATGACACTGTCTGTGAGAGGCCTGTAACACGATGACACTGTCAGTGAGACGCCTGTAACACGATAACACTGTCTGTGAGCGGCCTGTAACAGGATGACACTGTCAGTGAGAGGCCTCTGACACGAAGACATTGTCTGCAATGGCCCTGTTGGGTTGTCTATAAGGATGCCTGTATGTAAGAATACAAGAGGGCCTGGAATAAGAAAAGGCCATTTGACCCACCAACTCTGCTCTGTCCACAAATTATGAACTATCTACCTATCATAGGAACATGAATACATTAAGGACTAAAAACGACTCAAGTCTGTTTGGCTGGTCGCATGAACAATGCGTGATTTTAACAAGCACCAAGCTCATCCTGGCACGCTGATGTGAGGCCAGGATTGTTTTAACTGCTTGGTATGAGGAAAAATTGGATAGGCTGGAGTTGTTTTCTTTGGTGCAGAGGAAGCTGAGGGGAGATTTAATGGAGGTGTATCAAATTATGAGGGACCTAGATACAATAGGTAGAAAGGATCAATTTCCCTTAGCAGAGAGGTCAATACCCAGGGGACATAGATTTAAAGTAACTGACTGAAGGATTAGAGGGGATTTGGGGAGAAATCTTGTCACCCAGAGTATGGTAGGGAACTCACTGCCTGAACGGGTGGTAGATGCAGAAACCCTCATCGCATTTAAAAACACTTCAATATGGATTGCAAGTGCTGCAATCTACAAGGCTACGGACCAAGAGCTGGAAAGTGGGATTAGGCTTTATAGCTCTTTTTCGGCTGGCACAGACATGATGGTCCAAATGGTCGCCTTCTATGTTGTACATTTTCTTTCTTCTTAGGTGCAGAGTAAACGTCTCACCACACTGCCCCATAAACCACTCCCAGATCAGGTACAGCACAGATTAGGTACAACATAAGGCTCCCTTTATGCTGTCTGTGGTTGAGCTACTGGAGGGCATCTGTTGAACCAAACCTCAGTCTCAGTCAACAGCTACAGAAAAAGAGGTGAACAGACAAAATGCATACATTATACAATACAGTACTCATATTCACACAAATGTAGGAAGTACAACAAACAGCTTGATGAGAACAGAGTTTTTTTATTAAAAGTCACTAACCTACATCACAAACACACAATAAAAAGTAACTTATATGTAACAATCTGTTATTACACACAGAATTGTGCTGTGAATCACAGCGGGTACTATCATCTCAATACTTGGTGAGAGCTGCCATTTGGTGAACTGATGAAACATTCGGGGCAGCCCTCCAAACACACCTTCTTCTGGGTTCAGAGAAGGACTCTCCCATAACAACCAACTCAGAAGGAAAGAAAATCACAATAAGTACATTTTGAGTGGGTTGAAAAATCCAGCTTGTGGCAATAATTTCAGGACAAGAGAGAGAAAGACTGGCAGGCACTGAAGGAAAGGGGTTCAAATCAGGAAATTCATGTGTCAACAATTTGAATGTAATAATCCTTTTTCCGATTTCTCTCTCTCTTTGTAATTTGCTTTCGCTCATCTGCCTAGTTGGGTCACTCGCACTACAGGATAGCCTAGACAAGTTGGCCAGGGCTTGGCAGGCACAGTTCTGCCTGGAGTCATTCAAGAGTTTGCTTGGGCTGACTTGACCACCATCATTTTCTCTTCATCAGGAAGCTCTTTGTTTCACTTACTACAACTCACACAATAATACAGCACAGCAGGATGCCAATCGGGCATTGTGTCTATCCAATTAGTCCCATTTCCCTGTCCTGTCCCGTCCCCATAGCCCTGCAAATGTTTCCTTTTAATGTATATATCTAATTGTCTTTGGGAAGTTACAACTGAATCTGCTTTCACTATCTTTTTAGGCAGTTCATTCCAGACAAAAACCACTCACTGCATTAAAAAGCTGCTCAACTGCCCCCGCACTCTGGCTGTTTTGCCAATTATCTTAAATCTGTGTTCTCTTCTTACAGACCCTCCTGCCAATGGAAGCAGTTTCTTCTTATTCACTCTATCAAAACCCCTCATAATTGTGAACTGCAGATTTTGTTTTAAAGTAATATTTTAAAATGAAGATCAAATGTGATTAAGTCAACTATCGTCATTGCATTCCATACAAGAACTTCCACAGTGCGCACTGTCCCCAGTGGCCAGTCCCGTGTTGGGTCTGTTAACTGTCTCAAGACCTGCTGTCTGGCATCAGTGATGCCCAAAGACAACAACAACTTGCATTTATGTAGCATCCATAGTAAAATGTCCCAAGGCGCTTCACAGGAGTGTAATCAAAGAATTGGCACCAAGCCAAAGGAGGAGACATTAGGGCAGGTGACCAAGTGCTTGGTCAAAGAGGTAGATTTTAAGTAGAGTCTTAAAGGAGGAGAGAGAAATGGAGAGGTGGAGAGACAGAGATGAAATTCTGGAGCTTAGGGCTTAGACAACTGAAAGAACAGCAGAAACCACACAGTTAGATAGCTCAACCCACCATAGGAACACTGTAAGAATTTCATATAGTGGTAAGTTATCATTTAAATCAAGTTTTCTATACATTTCATAGTTCTGACCAAGTTTAAAAAATGCTACACCACCCTGGATTCAAATACAGTTTGTTTATAGCCAGCTCGCACTATACAACGTAAGCATATAACAAAAGTAAAGCATTCTTCTGTCTCCAGGACAACCCAAATATTACAAAAATAACACAACCACTTTACAATTATTTAATTACAAAAAAGGTATGCCAGCTACTTAATTAAAATTCTCATCCAGACTGAAAATCATTCACTCACTGCTCCTGACGTACAAACTGCTGCTTCCCTTCCGCGAAGCAGGTCTGGTCCCCACTGAACGATTCCACTCACTGTGCAGATGTGTCTGCTCCATGCAGAGCATAGCCACTATTAAGGCGGTAGGTGGTTACAGGTGGAAATCTAACCAAGGGGTTTGGGTATTTTATATTTTTAAAAAATGGATAGCTGGGAGTAGGTTACAGGCTGGAATCTAATCGAGGGGTCTGGGTTTTATAATAAACAAGGAGCCAGAGTGTTTCTAAACCTCTTTGATTGGGGTCACAGCTTTAAAAGCAGCTGGTTCCGCTGTGTCTACAACACACACTGTTTTAACTTTGTGTTTTCAAATAATGTACCAGACAATCTGGTCACAGGTCTGGTGGCTACAATTGCACTATGTGTCAATGACAGTCAATCATTGCAATAGTCGATTCACCTTGTAGATCATGCATCAAGTAGGCAGAATGCACACAGCAATTACTGTTCACATCCTGACAACGGTGAGCAGAAGGGGGTTTCCCCACCACCCCAACATCCTCTCCTCCTGTACGACTGCTTTACAGCAAACCTCAAAAAGGTGGCAACATACACTCTGCACGACAATGCTGAAGAACATACTCAAAAGAATAAATAGATCTGTTTATAAAGGCATAGCTTACAACAAAAACTTATAAATAATTAATAATCCCATGCAATCCTGAGTTGGTGATAAATATGGCTGTTCACACAAGGGCTGGTATCCCTGTTAGCCTTGGTACATCTGTTCTCAGTTCAGGTCCCAACAGTGCTGGGTGACTGCAGTCATTAGTCAGACTCTGGCTGTCTCAGGGTCCATGAGTAAAACCTCTTTCACCACATCTCATCGCCTGACAAAGAAATTGTGGTGAGATCTTAGTAATACTTTTCTGTCGCACCGCTCCATGGAGAGTTTAACTGCAGCAGAGTTCACGCTCTCACCTTGACCTTTGCTCTGACATTGGTGGATGTGAGGAACACTGAGAGCCACCTCACTGGAAGATTTTCAACAAGCTAAATATCCGAGCCATTGGATTACACCAGGAACAAAAACATGATTAAAAGCATCTCACTGTGACAGTCACAGGGGCTACAATGTTGACTAAGTGGCATTAATGTCACCCTTTTCTTGTCCATTTTCTTTCTGTCTATCTCCCTTTTTCTGTCTTGTTCTCTTTCTCATTCACCTCAGCACTTGTCTGGCTATGGGAATTCCAAGAGTTTTCTCTCACTGGTAAGCAAGAGAAATCAATGTCTTATGGAAGCATCCCAGCATTTTGAGAAGCAGTGAAAGCCCCTCATTAAATCCATGAGGCCTAGGATGAGCTAGTATCTATCTTTGAGGTCAGAAACAAAGCAGATCCCTGGCACGTGAATAACATTACAGCATTTCTTTCTCTGTCTCTATTGCCTAGTGCTTTCAGCTCCATATTCTTATCCTATATAGCCCTCTATAACCTATTTGTCTATCCTGTCACAGCCCCATGCATGCCACTAATTGGCTGTCCTGCTGCATCCAGGGTCCCAGGCTCTGTCCAACTCCTCATCGACATTGAGGGACGCACCCCACTGATTGGCTGCTCATCTGTATTGAGGGACCCACCCCATTGATTGGTTGATCATCTGGGCTGAGGGACCCATCTGATTGGCTCCTTGTCTGAACCAAGGGACCCTCCTACTAATGAAATGGGCATTTTATTCCTATTCAGGAATTGGTTCCTCACATGACTTCTTTGGTGAACAGAAAGGTAACGGTGGCAAGACAGGCTGCTTGCCGTGGCTGCTGTCTCTCAAGGATGGCATTTCCAATTGGCCCTCATGACCTCTCATCCTCTAGCTTCTGTCCTTTACATATCAGTGTAATGCTTATACTGAAGCCAGCTCTCAGAACCCTGTCAATTGTACCTCCTCACTAAGAACTGTGGGCTGTGTCAGCTCTCCAACCCCCACACTCTCAGCCAACACTGCTCACTGATAACAGTGAAATACAGGGACATAGGAATAGACAGCGGGACATATTATTTGCAACAAAACAGTCCTTGAACTTGACATGATAAAAAAAATTGAAACTATTACATATAAATGCACCAAATAATTATTCAGATGAAGAGCAAAAAAAACTGAAGTCACCAACAAACCCAACAAAGTGCATTCCCGGTGTTTCTTTGACCGAACTGGAGGGCTGGGGAAAAGGGCAGGAGGATGCTGGGTCATGGAGTGAAGGCCAGGACACGCACTTCCTGCTGGTTGCAGGCACAAAGTAATCCACTCAGATAAACACAGACATTAACTCGGCAAGGTTTCTGCCATGGGTAAAGCTTTCTGCCTTACATGTTTTAGATCGGCAGGGGACATTTTAAACATTTCACAGTCGCAGAGAATGTGCAGGAGCTACGTAAGCTTTCTGGGCTGGCTGGGAGGACAGACTGACTGGATTATCCAAGATTTGTTGATGTTTTCCTAATTCCTAACTTTTTGGCGCATCCTTGCTTCCCAATGTTAAATTAATCTCATTTAACAGAAGAAATAGCTTGAAAAATAAAGATGCTTTTTAAAAAAAATAAATCCGGGCACAAACCAGGGGTGCCAATGTCTATTCTAACGCTCATCCACCCCACTCTGATCACTTTGGAGTCCACCTATTTTCATCCAACTTTTAAACACATAAACCCCTTGAATCACTTTTCAACTCGTAATGTCCTGGTTTTATCAATCTGAGTTCCAGACCTGCAATCATTCTAAAGTTCACGGTGATGCTGAATTTTATCAAACTTGATTGTAATTTTAATTTTTTCCCCCCAAAAAACCTCCCATCCAGGGTCAGGAAATTGAATGAAAAATTGAATGATTTGGAACAAATTGAAATGAGTTAGGTTTGATTGAGATACCATATATTAGATCACCAAGTGACGTAATCCATACAGCATCATTAATCCTTTAATTTCCTCAAACCTCTCAACATTTAAACATTATTGCAAAATTACCCTGCTATTATGTCTTCTACTATGTTGAAGTGCTGCAATGTCTTTGGGGGTAGATCGTGACTTTGTACAATAGTGCAAAACAAGTGAGAGAGAATCAGCAGCCTGTTTACATTATTCACTACTTTTAGTTTTCATTGACTTCAATGAAGATAAAACGATGGAGACATAGAAAATGGTTGGTGACTCACTATCATCTGTTTCACAAAATCACACAAAGTCAAGATCTACCCCAAATATGTGTAGATGTGAGCCAGGCCTGGCTATAACACACCCATCCATGGTCTGCCAACACTTACTGTCTTAGTTGATGATACATGAAGAATGGCCCATTGGGGGATGCCACAGGGCTACTGGTACCTGCGTTACCCACCCACGACCACCCCCCCCCACACCCCCCCCCCACACCCAGAGTTAGTGCTTTCAGGAGACAAAGGGTGAAACCTTTAGAAGTGAAAGGGACACAATTTAGGAAATTAGGAAATGCAAGAATGGAATGTTCTTCTCCAAGAGACATTCACATCTTACATTAATATTCCAGAGGATTACAGCTCACTCATGCAGTGACACAGGGTCTAAGTGCAGAATCTGAAATTCAAGAGTTGACTGTCAGCTCTGCACCTGTCCCATTTCCTTTATAATTTCGAAAGCTTTTATCTCTCATCCCATTAGTATGTCCTGTTACATACTATACACATTACTGGGGAATAATTCACACAGTATCTAGCAAGGGTACATATACATGGTATATATAAACCACACACTGTATATATATTACTGGGCTATAACCCACTCAGTGGGGTATATATACACAGTATATAACCAACTCGGACTCCACATTGTACAGGAAATAACCCATATACATGTACCTCAATGAACTTAATCACTGTTGGATCTATTATCTGAAGCCAAAAGTCCAGTTTGACCTCCCAATTCAATTTCCACAAGTGTAACGGTGGGTGGTGGGGTCAAAGTGAAGCAGCTGAGATACAGCCCATGGGACATTCGTTGTGAATATCAACACTGCGGCAGCACTCATTACACTGTGATCTGACCAGTCCAATAACTTTAAATCCACTCTCATAGTCTCTGGCTGGAAAGTCAACTCGTTGACTACACAGGTGTGATTGACTGAACAGTGCATGTATCCAAACTGCCTGCACAAATTCTATTAGCACCAATATTAAGACAATGAAACCCAGAAGGCACAGGCCCTGCGTAATAATACAAGCTGTTCGAAGTGACAGCAGGCAGCCCCCTTACACGGATGAATGACAAACCCACCCACTGCCACTCCTGTCAGAGGCTGATATATTCCAGAACGAAATTGCAGCAATCCCTGATGCATTTGGTGTGGTGCATCTGTGGTCAGAGACACATACCAGAAATTGGAAAACTCATTCTTAACAAAGCAAAGACTGTTGTAGTGCGCTCGAGAACATGAAAAACACAAGAGTTACGAACTGGTAGGATTGCTTTCTGGTCTCAATACATGGGATCACATCTCACCTGGCCTCTGGCCCTGATGCTCATTGTGACTCAAGGCAACCAGTACTGAGGTCTCATGCAGTCTATATCATTGAATTCTACTGAGTCATGGAGTTAAAGTGTTTGCTCCTCAAAGGGCTCAATAAAGACTAAGTGATGAATGAGGAGAACATTATCTAGGGGCCCTTTCACAAATTCCATGACACAGTTCTACTTTACTAGAGTGAGGCCACATAGCAGCCATTGATTAGCATCAAAGTGACATAGACACTTTGATATGAAGGCCTCAATCCCGCACTTGGACAGGGCCTCGGCCTCTATGATTCCAAGGTCCCTCTGACCAAATCAAACAGAAGGTTTCCACTTGGATTTCCCACTTCTGAACTTTGTTTCATGAACCTCTAGCTAACCCAGAAAGTGAAGTTTTTTTTGCATAATTTAAAACTTTAACCTTCTGGAGGATAGATGATATTGGATCCTAAGGTATTACGTTGTAGCACTAAACACACCACCGGCAGTCCAGTACCTAGCCATGGTTATCTGAGGGATGCAGGAATATTTGCAAATGGCATAACATTGCCTGTAATGCCACAGCTTTGGTATGCTTATCACTGGGACCTCAACGTTACACAGGAAGAGATTGTTGATCTATTATTCTATCGTAATAAAAGTTTAAAAAACAAGGCTCGATGTTTTGAAGAGTATGCTACAATAAAACGATTGTCTAATATAGAACCTGCAGAAGTCAACTCTGTGACTCCACAGGAAGTTATAGTGTGGTTGTGTCTCTTTGCCACTTAGCATTGGGTGGGTGCTGGAGATCCCTGGCTCAGGGCCTGTATTTCTCATTGTATCTGTGGATTGTCACACAGCCGTGGTAGGAGATGGGTCTGGGCATGGCGGCCATTGCTGTGATGATTCCGGTGGCTGGGTCATAGCACGTGATAGTGTCAGTGGCCTCTCCAGTTTCCTTTCTTCCACCTAGAATGTAGATCTTTCCGTTACACACAGACATGCCGCAACTCTCCTGCGTGACACAGAAAAAAGAACTTGCATCAGGATCAGGCATATAACAGACCAGGACCTTTTGGTTTCTGCACTATCTGTTACTGGGGAACAGTGAAGGAGTCAACAGGATAACAGTCACAGTCTGATTTTAACAGCATTTCTTATCATCCTATCTTTCTGTAAGATTAATTCTTGATTCACATTATTGCAGTAACTAACCCCCAACTGGGAATTGGAGTTCCTGAGCCAGACAGTATCAGTAGAAACAGTCAGTAACACAGGGCGCTGGGGAGGGGTTACTGAATGACAGTGTGAGGGAGCTGGATTAAAATCAGTAGAGATACAGAGATGTTCAACTGCAGCAACTTAGTCCCACACTGGGCTCAGTAAAACAATCAAAACAAATATATTCAAAGAAAATTGAATAGAAGGAAAAATATAGAACAGGATGAGAGAGGCATTAACAATTCACTGCAGCTCTTCAAGCTGGTTCTAGTTGCTACTGAAGGCATTCCTCACTGTCTCTCTCTCTCTCTCTCTATCTGACCTCTGACCATCTGTTTGTCTGTCCATTCCTCTGTCTTATGCACTGTCCCTCACACAAATATAACAGATAGACAGTCAATGGTTACAGACTGATTGACTGAGGTCTAGCCTGATCTTACCCTCATTGCACATTCGCATCCTCCAGCATGGATCCCTGGTTCATGATCAATGGCGCCGTGGCTGATTTTCTGCTCCCTAACTCAGGAATTTGGGCTGAAATTTCCTGCTTCGGCGATCTTGGCACGCAATGGGTGCAAATATTGGGAAACTCTGCAACCCCCAGCAATAGATATTCTTCGTGTTGAAAGAAATAGTTGGAAAATCACAGGCAGGAGGTCCCAATTTTCCTATTTTTCGCTCCCAGGATTCCCAGAAGCAGAAAAAGCCATCCATCAAACCCAATTCTATCACCCTTCAACCAGCTAATTCATCACGGAAGGAAGATAGAACTGAGACCATTCCACCCTGTACAGAGCAGCTGTACTTTTCTATTTCTGATAATTTTAGGAACAGTGAGATCCGGTAACATGGTGTAACTTTCACACTGCAGGTGCTGAGGAGGGGTTGACATTGTTACCTGTCTGCTAAAAGTATTCACCACGTGCATCCAATAGTCCTCCACTGGATCATAGCAGAAGATGGACTTGGTCAGACCACCGGCCACATACATAAGGTTGTTCAGGGACACTGCAGTGATGCATCGTTTAGCAACAGGAATGGGCGCTCGCAGCAGCCAAACATTAGTGGATGGATCATAACACTGAACCTGTCAAGAGACCAACAGGGAAGTCAATAAAACGCAGGTACATGTTTGGATAACACAACAAACTTGCAAATACATTTCGAGCTATTGTAATAAACACATGGGCATGTAACAAACATGAATATACACAGGCATTGTAACAAATGTGTAAGTGCATGTAGGCAAAGGGTAACAAACATGTGAAAACATACACAGACATTGTAACAAACACATTAGCCAGGATTTTATGCTCTCCCCATGGTGAGTTTGGAGGCAGGTATTATATGATTGCCTTTAAGAGTGATATCCCTTTAAGATCTTAGTATGCTAATGAGCTAAGTACCGGGATGTAGTCATGTAACTCAGAGATCAGAGTCAGTCTGTAACTGTAACACCTTGAGTAAGGTTCTGTAAATAGTTTGCTCTGCACTGTATATATTTGCTAGCTGTTAATAAACCTGTTTTGAGATCTTCACCTAACTGGACTCCACGCATCTCATTTATGTTGTATCAGACAACATAAAAGAACTTATTACATGGTGGCAGCTGTGGTGAGAAGACAGAATCCAACATTGAAGACCATGGGTAAAACAGCTTTAAAAACTATTTTTCTACAGCTAGAGGAGAGAAAGTTAAAAAGAAACACTCGCCCAAACAGGGAAAGAAGAAAAAACTTGCCTCAAGCTGCAGAAGACAGAGCACTGAACGACAGGCGGCAAATCAATCACTGCGGTTGGTGAGTCATTGTTCTAACAGTCGAGAGATCCAAGTTTTTAAAAAAACAGCTTTAAAGTGCTTTAATAGTTGATTTTTCTCAAGGGCTTTGTAGAAAAAAAACAGAGAAATCCGATCCCTCCCAGGCTGATTGAAGTCGGTGCCATTACAGGAGGTGTCCGACAGCAAAAAGCACAGGAATCCTCCATTCATGCAGCTCGCAGCTAAAGCTATAAAAATAAACCATTAAACCACTCTAGCACGAAGAGTTTTCACTCAGTCAAAGTTTAAAAAATCTGTTAAAACCACTCAAGTGTGAAGAGTTGCCTATTGAACAGCTGTATAAACAAACTAGCAGAGAGAAAAAAGCACTAGAAATGCCTATTGCACAACTGTGTAAACAGACAGACTGGAGTACTGGAAGCACGGTAAACAGACAAGCACTGCTAAACATCTGCTCCTGTCAATCAAAGCAACTAAGTTTTTTTTTAAAGGGAATGCAGTGCAGAGCCATAGAACAAGTCTTAAAGCAAGTTTTAAAGCAAAATAACAGCAGAAGAATGGATACAAAATTTCCCAGCATGAACTGGAAGGCCATGGATATCCTATCCGAGCTCAAACTTTTCAAACAGAGAATACAATTATACCTTACAGACCAAGTAATTACAGAACCAGAAAAACAGACTGTAAAAATAATGATTACACAGAATTAATACCTCAGGCTTATCTGACGAGGACCAGAAACATCGTACAAAGAAATGGAAAGTGTTGGAAGATCAACTCCGATTATGAGTGAATTTTAGAATTCATTGCCTGGAATTGATGTCGTACAGACAACAGCCACAGGAATCAATAGACCAGTCCATCAGATGTCGTAGCAAGGGCAACAAATGCGATTTTTCAGAAGCTGAGCTGTCAGACCAAATAATAGAGCTGGTGATTGTATCAACACCCATTGAAGCATTCTAGAAAGACCTCTTGGAGAAAAAGAAAGGTCACAGCATTGATGGACTGCTGGAAGATGGAAGGAAATATGAAGCCATTGTAGCTGCTACAGGTGCAGCGAACAGTATCAGCGCGACAATCAGGTCGAAAAGAGCAAGCAAGCCGTGTGGTAAGTGTGGTTTGTCCCACTCACAGCTTAGTTGTTCTGGATTTCAAGACCTGTGCAAGTCGTGCAGTGCAAAAGGCCCGCCTATGCAGGAATTCTGTCTCCAAAGACGCAGCCGGAAGTCACAATAGGACACAAGCAAACAGAAGACCAGTGCAGCACAGGGCAACAGCAGCAAGGAAAGCACCAGAGACCTGCGTAAACGCAAGCCGATACACAAAGTCCACAGTGAAACAAACCTGAGACAAGACTCAGACACAAGTAGTTCTCAGTCAGAAGATGAGCAAGCATTCCAAATTGTTGACGAGGTCAAACAACTGGAAGCTTTCGCCACTATTAACATCATGTGCCCAAAGAAAGTTGGCAAACATGCACTCAGGGTCAAGATTGACATCGGCGCGAGTACAAATATCCTACCAGTCCGAATCCTGAAGGATATGTACCGGAGTCATTGGAAATCAATGATACAACTGACAACTGCCAAGCTCTCTGCATCCAACGGGTCACCCATTCCCTTCAGTGGCACACTAACAATACAATGCAGCTATGGCAAGTCAGCATGGAAACCATAAATATTCTACCTAGTAGACATGAGCAGACCAGCAGTGGCAGGACTACCGGCATGTAAGGACCTCAACATTGTGACCATCCATGAGGTCACCAAGGTACCCGTTACAGCAGAAGAGACCAAGGGTAACCGCATTGAGTCAGTCCACGACCTACAACAAATGTACCAGAACATGTCCGACGCCATAGGAAATTTCAACGGCGATCCCGTACTGCACCTCAGAGAGGATGCAAATCCATCAATCGACCCTCCCAGAAAGTGCAGCGTGTACATACAAGAAAGGCTTAAGCGTGAGTTAGATGACATGGAACGCAATGGCATCATCCATCGCGTGCATCATCACACAGACTGGTGCAGCTCAATTAGCTGTGTACTGAAGAAGGATGGAGCAATCAGGGTATGTCTAGATTCGAGGCATCTGAACCTGTCCCTAAAGAGATGCTCCCACAAGATTCCAACACTAGCGGAATTGAATCTCAAGTTCACAGGAGCCAAATTCTTCTCCAAGTTGGATGCTAAACATGGATATTGGTCAGTACACCTAACTAAGGAATCTCAAGATGTCACCATCTTCAGGACACCATTTGGAAGATATTGCTTCCAGAGACTTCCCTTCAGCTTATCTGTCAGTCAAGATCTATTTCAGCAGCATATGGACAGAATTATAGAAAACGTGCCTGGCTGCATATGCATTATCGATGACATTGTAGTAATTGGCAAAACCAAAGAAGAACATGATCAAAATCTCCATTCACTGATGGCAGTAGCTCGTCGCAAAGGGCTCGTTTTTAACAGCAAGAAATGCCAGGTGAATGAAAGCCAGATCAATTTCTTTGACTCCATCTATTCCGCTTGCGGAATCTGTCCTGACCCAGGCAAAGTCGAAGATGTAAGCCATATGCCAACCCCACAAGACAAGGAAAATCTACAGAGATGCCTTGGATTTTTCAGCTTCTTGGCACCATACATTCCTAATTTTTCTGACAAAGCATCATCGCTGGGAGAGCTCTTAAAGAAACACATACCATATGTATGGCAGGAGGACCATCAATATATGTTTGAGTCTCTCAAACAAGCATTGTCAGCAGAAACCTGTACCCTTAGTACTATGATCCGAGGAAGAATACAAACCTGGAAGTTGATACCTCACAGAAAGGGCGAGGAGCATACATTCTACAGGATGGCAAACCAATTGCATTCGGGTCCAAACGTTTATCCTCAGCATAGTCCAACTAATCAGGGGACCCAGCCACCTTCCCACCTCCACCCCAATTAAGTCTGTGGTGAGAAAGCCCATGGATGTCCTTTCCACCCTGCCAATTGAGGCCCTTAAGTGGACAATTAATGCCCAATTAAGGGCCTCTTCCTGCCACAGCTGGTATTAGCTCAGCGGCGGTTGGGCCTGTCACTATGCAGGGAGCATGACGATTAAACCTGTGCGGGTTGCTTGCAGCTCTCGGGGGGAGGTCCCTCGTTCAAAGGCACTTAGTGCCTGTTCGAGGGGCGCAGCATAGGGAAGGGGGGGCCCCACTGGCAGCCACCCCCCCCCCCTTCACCCCTTTCCCTGCAGCCCTCACCCCGCAAAACTCCTCCTGCCATTGTTCACCTATATCCTGGGTCCACCAATGATCCTGGGTCTCAGATAGCTGCATTACTAGCAGCAGCCACCGCCTCCGCAGTGGAACTGCTGAGGAAACGAGCTGCCGGCCTCTGATTGGCTGGCAGTTCTCAGCGGACAGGACTTCCATCCCCAGGGTCCTTAATCTCGAAGAATGTCCACTGTTGGCCAGTTAAGTGCCTGTTTGGCACATAATGCAGCGGACCTTCCTGAAAAGAGGTGACGTGGGGCTCTCGCTGGCTCTTCAACCAGCGGGTGAGACCCCTGCCACTTCCATTAAATATCACCCATTAATATTTACATAGGTATAGCAGCAAATTATGAATGCATACTGCAACACTTCATTTTGCAATTGGTGCACTTTGCAGCATGACACACTGGATAGTGATCAGGAATAGGAATACTGGCTGATTCTCTACTAATAGACTAAGGGCATTGAGGCCAATTGTAGTGTCCCCACTGTAGCCGCCCATGCTCAGACTGGCTAACAATAGAAAGTGGGGATGAAACCTGGGGTGCTCTTGGCCTTTCAATTCAGTACCATCACTGGCAAGGCCAATATTTATTGCCCATCCCTAATTGCCCTTGAGAAGCTGGTGGTGAGCGGACTTCTTGAATGCAACTGAGTGGCTTGCTAGGCCACTTCAGAGAGCAATTAAGAGTCAATCACATTGCTGTGGGTCTGGAGTCACACATAGGCCACACCATGTTTCCTTCCCTAAAGGACATTAGTGAAGTAGAGGGATTTTTATGACAATCTGGTAGTTTAATTGATAACTTTTATGTCAGATTTATTTAATTAACAGAATTTAAATTTCCCAGCTGCCATAATGGAATTTGAATATGTCTCTGAATCATTAGTTCAGGCCTCTGGATTACAGGTTCAGTAACATATACATTATGCTATCATAACCCCAGTACTAACATCATAGAATTCCTTTGTAGTTCTTTAACTGCTGGTAATTACCAGTACTCATGATTTTCTTTTCATGAATGGATTTTAAGCTCAAAGTTGGTGTCCTGCGATTTCCTGATCAGTACAGCAAGCAGCTCAGGCTCACAGGCAACAGTGCAAACTTGGAAAGTCAGCTCCAGTGACTGTGAGAAATTACTGAAGGGATAATGGAGGAAAAAACAGCACTAGTCCGCACATTCAAATGACAGGAATAATAGAGAGTTGATAATAGAATCTATTACAGGAGTGAGCTAAAAAGAGCACAAGGTCACTGGTTTCATCCTGGTCTTTAATGAGTCTACAGATCTCAGCTGATCATAGCAGTAAGCACATTACAATTTGCTTCATTATCCTTGGAGACTGGAAGTGGAGTTGAGACAGAAGATCAGCCATGATTGTGTTGAATGGTAGAGCAGGCTCAAGGGGACGTGTGGTTGACTCCTGCTCCTAATTCTGGTGTTGTTAAAAGTCAGGCAGAATTGCCAATCCCTGATCACTGTCTCTCCTGGTAAACATTGTGCATGGGTTTGGGTGTGAGACTGTGTATGAACGTGCATGCACATGCCTGTGAATATGTGGGTAAGCATCAATGTATGAGTGTGAGTATTTGTGTGAGACCGTACATCTATGCATGTCTGAATGTGTGCGTAAGTATTTGTGTGTATGTGCGATTGCATATGTATAACTGTGTATTCATGTGAGTGTGTTTGTGAGGATGAGCGTGTTTGTGAGTCTAGACTTGGGCATGAAATTTTTAAAATTACAAATAAAACATTGATACATCGAACACCCAGTCCATGAGATGCACATGCTCATACACGGACATGCATGACTCTTTAAACCGTGAGTCTCTCCCTATTTGATGCATACCTTATCAGAGCACGTGTTGTCATCAGGCCCTCCTCCAATCACAAAAAGCTTGCTGACACAGCTGACGACAGCCGGGGAGCTGACCGCTTCCTTGAGTGGCGCAACCTCGACCCAGCGGTTAGAGAAAGAGTCGTAACACTCTACACTGCTTAGTCGGTTCTGACCATCATAGCCCCCCACGGCATATACCTGGAGCAGGGCAGAGTAAAGGAAAACTGCTCTAGTCAACAGAGAACTTTTCAAAGTAGCTTTCACCAGACTCCCTGAAAAAAAAGGGAATCCAGGTCTTGGTTCTTTGCCTCAAATCCTGACTCCTATTTCACATGGGATCGCAAGTATTTAAAAAGGATCTTGTATTAGAAACCTACAGCAATCAGCAAATGAACCACATTTCCTGCTGGGTGCACGCGAAAACTTAGGGAAGTGTTTTTCACAGCTACAATGGCCAGGCCCCAATTATCCAGTAATGTGGGAGAGGGACCTTATGATCCCATACTGCAGATAGCAGGGTTCATGTTCTAGTAGTTTTTTTTATTCGTTCATGGGATGTGGGTGTCGCTGGCCAGGCCAGCATTTATTGCCCATCTAATAATCGCCTTTGAGAAGGTGGTGGTGAGCTGCCTTCATGAACTGCTGCAGTCCATGTGGTGTATTTACACCAACAATGCTGTTAGGAAGGGAGTTCCAGGATTTTGACCCAGCGACAGTGAAGGAACGGCGATATAGTTCCAAGGCAGGATGGTGTGTGACTTGGAGGGGAACTTGCAGGTGGTTGTGTTCACATGCATCTGCTGTCCTTGTCCTTCTGTGTGGTAGAGGTCGCAGGCTTGGAAGGTGCTGTCGAAGGAGCCTTGGTGAGTTGCTGCAGTGCATCTTGTAGATGGTACACACTGCTGCCACTGTGCGTCGGTGGTGAAGGGAGTGAATTTTTGTGGATGGGGTGCCAATCAAGCGGGCTGCTTTGTCCTGGTTGGTGTCAAGTTTCTTGAGTGTTGTTGGAGCTGCACCCATCCAGGCAATTGGAGAGTATTCCATCGGTGGGGCTCGTGTTCTGGTAGAGTTGGGAAAGGGGCCCAGACATAGTACTGTTGTGGAGGGGCTTGTGTTTTAATAGTGTTGGGGAGAGGGCTTGTGTTCTAGTACTGTTGGGGAGGGGGATTGTGTTCTAGTACTGTTGGGGAGGGGGATTGTGTTCTAGTACTGTTGGGGAGGGGGATTGTGTTCTGGTACTGTTGGAAATGGGGTTTGTGTTCTAGTACTGTTGGCGTGGAGCCTTGTGTTCTAGTACTGTTGGGGAGGGGCTTGTGTTCTAGTACTTTGGGGAGGGGGATTGTGTTCTGGTACTGTTGGAAATGGGGCTTGTGTTCTAGTACTGTGGGGGAGGGGCTTGTGTTCTAGTACTGTTGGGGAGGGGCCTTGTGTTCTAGTACTGTTGGGGAGGGGCTTGTGTTCTAGTACTGTTGGGGAGGAGGCCTTGTGTTCTAGTACTGTTGGGGAGGGGCTTATGTTCTAGTACTGTTGGGGTGGAGGCTTTGTGTTCTAGTACTGTTGGGGAGGAGCCTTGTGTTCTAGTACTTTTGGAGAGGGCCTTGTGTTTTAGTACTGTTGGGGAGGGGCTTGTGTTCTAGTACTGTTGGGGAGGAGGCCTTGTGTTCTAGTACTGTTGGGGAGGGGCTTGTGTTCTAGTACTGTTGGGGAGGAGCTTGTGTTCTAGTACTGTTGGGGAGGGGCTTGTGTTCTAGTACTGTTGGGGAGGAGGCCTTGTGTTCTACTACTGTTGGGGAGGGGCTTGTGTTCTAGTACTATTGGGGAGGTGGCCTTGTTTTCTAGTACTGTTGGGGAGGAGCCTTGTGTTCTCCTACTGTTGGGGAGGGGCTTGTGTTCCTGTACTTATGGAGAGGGCCTTGTGTTTTAGTACTGTTGGGGAGGTGGCCTTGTGTTCTAGTACTGTTGGGAAGGAGCCTTGTGTTCTAGTACTGTTGGGGAGGGGCTTGTGTTCTAGTACTGTTGGGGAGGGGCTTGTGTTCTAGTACTGTTGGGGAGGAGGCCTTGTGTTCTAGTACTGTTGGGGAGGGGCTTGTGTTCTAGTACTGTTGGGGAGGGGGCCTTGTGTTCTAGTACTGTTGGGGAGGGGCTTGTGTTCTAGTACTGTTGGGGAGGGGCTTGTGTTCTAGTACTGTTGGGGAGGAGGCCTTGTGTTCTAGTACTGTTGGGGAGAGGCTTGTGTTCTAGTACTGTTGGGGAAGGGGCCTTGTGTTCTAGTACTGTTGGGGAGGGGCTTGTGTTCTAGTACTGTTGGGGAGGAGGCCTTCTGTTCTAGTACTGTTGGGGAGGGGCTTGTGTTCTAGTACTGTTGGGGAGGGGCTTGTGTTCTAGTACTGTTGGGGAGGAGGCCTTGTGGTCTAGTACTGTTGGGGAGGAGCCTTATGTTCTACTACTGTTGGGGAGGGGCTTGTGTTCCAGTACTTTTGGAGAGGGCCTTGTGTTTTAGTACTGTTGGGGAGGAGCCTTGTGTTCTACTACTGTTGGGGAGGGGCTTGTGTTCCAGTACTTTTGGGGAGGTGGCCTTGTGTTCTACTACTGTTGGGGAGGGGCTTGTGTTCTAGTACTATTGGGGAGGTGGCCTTGTTTTCTAGTACTGTTGGGGAGGGGCTTCTGCTCTATTACTCTTGGGGAGGGGGCTTGTGTTCTAGTACTGCTGGGGAGGAGGGCTGGTGTTCTAATACTGTTGGGGAGGGGCTTGTGCTCTATTACTCTTGGGGAGGGGGCTTGTGTTCTAGTACTGTTGGGGAGGAGGGCTGGTGTTCTAGTACTGTTGGCGAGGTGCATTGTGTTCTAGTACTGTTGGGGAGGGGCTTGTGCTCTATTACTCTTGGGGAGGGGGCTTGTGTTCTAGTACTCTTGGGGAGGGGGCCTTGTGCTGCAGTACTGTAGGCGAGGGGGCTCGGGAGTGCTGAGCGCTCCCAGCCGAGCTGATCCCCGTTCGGCCGGAACTGCTCATCGGATCCAGGCCCCGAAACACTCCTCGAGAGCCGGTCCCACACAACCCGAGCCGCCTCCCGGAAATGCCCTCCGTGCCATTCCAATCGGCGCGGAGGGGTTTCCTGTACGGGCTGCTCCTGCACACTCTCCACTTCCTCGCCCTCGTCAGCCGGCCGGACATGCCCTGGTGGTCCGCGTTGCCATCTGGCGGCGAGGGGAAACCCCGATGGAGTTTTTCCCCTTTACATCGGGGACCTGGGGTGGAGGGTGTTGCACAGGGCAGTCCCGTGCAATAGACTTTTAAGTAGGTTCACGGACTCCCAGGCCGCCTGTACGTTCTGCGGCCTGGACGAGTCCGTGTTTCACATATATACGGAGTGTGCGAGGTTGCAGCCCCTGTTTGAGTATTTGAAGGGGCTGCTCCTCAAGTTCTGGCTGCACTTCAGTCCCACGCTCCTGATCTTTGGGCACCCGGTGCGGAGGGGCGTGGGCCTGGAGGAGGATCTCCTCATCGGTCTGCTCTTGGCCCTGCCAAGGTGGCAATTCACAGGTCCAGGCTGCAGGCCGTCGGGGTGTCAGTCCTTCCCGATTGCCTGCCCCTCTTCCGCGGTTACGTTCGTGTCCAGGTGTCCCTGGAGAAGGAGCATGTGGTGTCTGCCGGTACGCTTGAGGCCTTCTGCGACCGGTGGGCACCGCAGTGACTGGACTGCTTTGTCGACGCCAAGAATGGCATTTTAATTTGAGTTTTTGTTTTATTTATTTATAGAACACAGAATATAGAACATAGAACAGTACAGCACAGTACAGGCCCTTCGGCCCACGATGTTGTGCTGAACCTATTAATCGACTCTAAGATCAAGCTAACTACCTACCCTTCATTCTACTATCATCCATGTACCAAGAGTCGCTTAAATGCCCCTAATGTATCTGCTTCTACCAGCACCGCTGGCAGCACATTCCATGCACCCACCACTCTCTGTGTAAAGAACCTACCTCTGACATCTCCCCGAAACCTTCTTCCAATCACCTTAAAATTATGCCCCCTGGTGATAGCCCTTTCCACCCTGGGAAAAAGTCTCTGACTATCCACTCTATCTATGCCTCTCATCATCTTGTACCCCTCTATCAAGTCACCTCTCATCCTTCTTCGCTCTAATGAGAAAAGCCCTAGCTCCCTCAATCTTTCTTCGTAGGACATGCCCTCCAGTCCAGGCAGCATCCTGGTAAATCTCCTCTGCACCCTCTCTAAAGCTTCCACATCCTTCCTATCATGAGGCGACCAGAACTGAACACAATATTCCAAGTGTGGTCGAACCAGGGCCTCATAGAGCTGCAGCATAACCTCGCGGCTCTTAAACTCAATCCCCCTGTTAATGAAAGCCAACACACCATACGCCTTCTTAACAACCCTATCAACTTGGGTGGCAACTTTGAGCGATCTATGGACATGGACCCCAAGATCCCTCTGTTCCTCCACACTACCAAGGATCCTGTCTTTAAGCCTGTATTCTGCATTCAAATTCGACCTTCCAAAATGAATCACTTCACACTTTTCCAGGTTGAACTCCATCTACAAATTCTCAGCCCAGCTTTGCATCCTGTCAATGTCCCGTTGCAACCTACAACAGCCTTCCACACTATCCACAACTCCAGCAACCTTCGTGTCATCGGCAAACTTGCTAACCCAGCCTTCCACTTCCTCATCCAAGTCATTTATAAAAATCACAAAGAGCAGAGGTCCCAGAACAGATCCTTGTGGAACACCACTGGTCACCGAGCTCCATGCTGAATACTTTCCATCTACTACCACCCTCTGTCTTCTATGGGCCAGCCAATTTTGTATCCAGACAGCCAACTTTCCCTGAATCCCATGCCTCCTTACTTTCTGAATGAGCCTACCATGGGGAACCTTATCAAATGCCTTGCTAAAATCCATATACACCACATCCACTCCTCTTCCTTCATCAATGTGTTTTGTCACATCTTCAAAGAATTCAATAAGGCTTGTGAGGCATGACCTGCCCCTCACAAAGCCATGCTGACTGTCTCCAATCAAACTATGCTTTTCCAAATAATCATAAATCCTGTCTCTCAGAATCCTCTCCAATAATTTGCCCACTACCGACGTAAGACTGACTGGTCTATAATTCCCAGGGTTATCCCTATTCCCTTTCTTGAACAAGGGAACAACATTTGCCACCCTCCAATCATCCGGTACTACTCCAGTGGACAGTGAAGACGCAAAGATCATCGCCAAAGGCGCAGCAATCTCTTCCCTCGCTTCCCGTATTTTAAAAATATGTATATAAAGGGGGCCTGAGGAATAAAGGCCCCCTTGACATAAAATATATAAAAGGGGCCTGAGGTATAAAGGCCAACTTATTAAAAAAAAGAAAAAAAAGAGAAAGAAAAGGGTTAGATACAGACTAAAACTCCTGCTACACTGTCCCTGTATATCAGGGAGTAGGAAATACCAGAGGACTGAAGACAGAGACGGGACCAACAGGATAGATGAGGGCCTGAGCAATGCCCTAAAGACAAAGATAACGTATTGTCAACAAAGTGCAGAGATAGACTGAGTACTGTCTGACAAGACAGCCAATGCTGAACAAGGCAGGTAAGGATAAATATGTGTGTGCTATTGTCTAAATAGTTATGTTGCCTTGATATTCATAAGTTTTTTTTCAAAAAACCTATCATTATCTTTTTTTTAAGCCACAGTAACCGGTTTTGACTAGTTTGTGTTTCAGGTTTACATATCCAGTGTCGCTACGAGGACCAAGAATATTCCAGGTGATTAGCACATGCGATTGGCTGATGCCGTAACCTATCTGGGAGTCTCTAGCATACCTGTTGCTCGGTGTTGAGGTTTTCCCTTCAAAGCTTAATTACCTGCAGCCTCCTTACTCATGGTACCTGCATCAGCCTGCTCATGACAACCCGCGAGAACCGTGGTGCTGCCTTTTACACTGAGACCAGCACAGGGAAGTGGGTAAGTTGCAGGTTAACAGAAGGGGGAGGGCCGTGAATTGGGAGCAGTGGAGAAGGCAGGGCCGCTCGATTTATGGCCAGCTCCAGAGTCCAGCTTCACAACAGCAGTTTCGGCTATTAACCACTTAATGCCTGCTTGGTCTTCCTTGATCTTATTTTCCCAACAGAAACTGGGGACTAAGGGGCCAGTTTTGCAAGCAACGCAAGCTGCCTTGGTGGTGTTGGGCCTTCCCCTTAAGCAATTGTGTTACAACTGAGTGGCTTACTTGGCCTATTCAGATGGTATTAGAGAGTGCAGGAGTGGAGTTACATGTTGGCCAGACCAGGTAGAGGTGGTAGGATCCTTTCGATGAATGACATGAGTGAGCCAGTTGAGTTTTAATGATAAAATGGCAGCTTTCATAATTTATTTTCCTGGTGCCAGCCCATGAATTAACACCTTTATACTTAATCTCACAGTTCTGCTGGGTGGGATTTAACTTGCGGATCTCACGAGTTGCAGGTCCAGGCCCATAACCACTGTGTTAAAGTACCCATCCCAATCACACGTTAACAGTGAGGAACTGCACTCAAAGGGAGCATTGGCCAAAGATCTGATTCTCCCTTCAATGCAGCTTCCTAATGGTGACATGGGTTTAGTGGATTTACTTGTGAGAGAGCAGTAGAAAGTAGGGACTAATAAAAGGCATGACCTTGTCTTATTCTGACAAGAATGACAAGTTAGCCTAGTCCAAAACAAAATTATTTTCCCCTACTCTGTAGCTAAAACAAGGACTGTCATTTCAAACATTCATGATCCTCCTACATCTGTTTACAAGATGCACTCCAGCAACTTGCCCAGGCTTCTTTGACAGCACCTCTCAAACCTGCAACTTCCTCCAGCTAAAAGGAAGGACAAGGGCAGCAGGTGCATAGGAACACCACCTCCAAGTTCTCCTCCAAGTGACACACCATCTTGACTTGGACATAAATCACCATTCCCTTATTGTTGCTGGGTGAAAATCCTGGAACTCCCTACTGATCAGTACCGTGGGAGCAGCTTCACCATATGGGTTGCAGATTCAAACTGGTGGTGCACAGTTAATTTTGTTTTGTCACCATCTGAAAAATGTTGCCTACAGTATAAAAGCCCCTTTCCCCTCCCCATACCACTATGTCCTACTCCAGGACTTGAGCATAAAAATCAAGACTGACACTCCACTGCAGCACTGAGCGAGTGCTGCACTGTCAGAGGCACTGTCCTTCAGATGAGATGTCTTACCAAGGTCCTGTCTGCCCTCTCAAATGGACATAAAAGATCCCATGGCACTATTTTGAAGAGCAGAGGAGTTATCCCCGGTGTCCTGGCCAATATTTATCCCTCAATCAACATCACACATTGCTGTTGTTGCGATCTTGTACACAAATTGGTTGCTGCGTTTCCTACAACAGTGACTACACTTCAAAAGTACTTCATTGGTTGTAGAATGCTTTGGGATGTCCTTTGGACATGAACGATGCTATGGAATTATCATACCCACAGGCTACACCACACGAGTGCATCTGTTGTACTGTTAAGAGCTGACATAATGTTAGTGAGGACTCCAAGGAGTTGCCTGTTCATGTGAGTATTTGTAAAGATTGGTTTGTTCTGTGCTGTTCTCTTCCTAATTGATGCCTGGATTTGGACCGCATGGGGAATCATTCCCTGACATTTTCTCTTCATTTATTCTGTCCATTCTAACAGCTGGCACGTTGCATGCCTTTTGCTTTTGTGGTCAAAACTGTGTCCAGTCTCAAAGGTATTGGCCAGTATCGGAATGTTCCAATCTCCACTGTCCTACATTGAACTGGAATTAGGAGGGATGACCACAAACTTGGTCAAAAAGGTGAGTTTTAAGGGATGAAAGGGAGGTGAATGTGTTTAGAGAGGGAATCCAGAAAGACGGGTTTAGGTTCTGAAGGCATTACCATGATGGGAGAAGAGGGGTTACACAAGAGGTCAGAGTCAGTGGAAGAGAGAGTTTGGAGGGAACAGAGGACTCTTACACTGGAGGAGGCTGTGCAGATAGCGAGGTGTAAGACACAAACTGAAAATCAAACATGGAATCGGCTGATCTGTACCACATTAATCTGCACACATCCCACTTAGTCATCAAAGGAGCTAGTTCACAGGTGTTTTTAAAAGAAACAGGTTCAATTAATTATTCACTTCAACATTTATTTTTTTGAATCCTCACATCTTTTGAATGAACTCTTAAATTTCATTCATCAAAAAGACAGGTGCGTTTTAAAAGCTTTTGTTCTTTTATTCAGTGTTTAGCTAAGTTAGAGTTAAAAATTCTAGTTGGTTTAAAATTTCTTTTTACCTTGCCAAGAAGGACGGCCATTTTGTGGCGCCACCTGCCTTTGTTTAAACAGGCTACTCGCATCCAGATGTTCAGCTGGGAGTTGTACATCCACACATCACGGCTATTGATCCTGCCACCTGTTAAACACAGAGAAAGAGAGAAACTAAACACCAGGCTTGAGATTTGGCTGGAAATGGAGCCGATACTATGTTTTTATTACCTTTAGCCTTCAAGTAAAGTCTGACAGTAAACAGGGCCTATGATATATTTTTACTACCTTTAGTCTGACTGGAGATAGGCCTATGACAGATTTTTAATGTTTCCATGGACCTCATCTGAACTGCAGATGAAGCCTATGTTAGGCCTCCATTACCTGTGGGGGAAGTGAAGAAGTTGATAGGTATTATGGGAATGTTTTTTTTCTCTGTTTTAAAAACTAAAGGGGGGGGGGTCCATGTGCCTTTAAGACTGAAAGTTGTTTGTCTCTCTGGGAACAGTGTGTATGAGCTACAAGCCTGTTCCTAGGCAACAGCAAGAGAGAGAGGTCACATGCTATATTTTATCAGTTTGACTGTGTAATACTGGCTAAAACTGGTTTTATCCGGCAGACCAGCAAAGTGTGCTATCCCTGAAGGAACGATTTGTCTCTCTCAGCAGAAAATCTACATTGGCCCACATGCTGTGTTTTGCCTAAAGAGAAAAAGACCCCTGGAAAGGAATCTTTGCAGTGTTGGAGGTAACAAATTCCTTTTTACTTTCAGTCTCTAAGAAGTCTTTGCCTCAGGAGTGACTTTCTGTTGTCTTTTGTGTTACTGGGAGTTCTGGAAACTCAGGAAAGTTTCTACTGTTAGACTGCAAATTCAAACTCCAAATAGACCTGTTGCTATACTCCTTGTTGAAAGAGCTGTGTGATACCTGCTGCAACCGAAGTGCCTTGAACGCCTATCCATTACAGACCGTTCATCAAATTCGCCTGGAGACTTAGAGGCATTGGACTATTGGCCTCTGGGACACCTCACTGAACCGGGAAAACAACCCACCAGGACTTACAACCCAGTTATTTTATTATTCCTAAGAAACAGCTCTGATTTAAAACATAATTTTTAAAACCGGTTAACCGTTGGTTTTTGAATGTATGTGTGTGTGTGCATGAGGGTTAGGAGGAATAAGAAGTGATAAAGTCTTTTTAGATATAGATTTATCTCAATAGTGTTTAAGATTTAGTTTATTAATACATAGTTAATCTGTTGTTGTTTAAAGAAACCTGGGTTTGGTGTGGTTTATTCTGAGGGTTAATAAAGTATTTAATTTGACTCGTTCCCGATAGGTGGGAAACTTTAATAATACGCTGTGACCTGTGGAGTAGTGGGACTGAATTGACAGTGCATTACTCCTGCCTGGGTCGTAACAATAGGAAACAGTATACTATTTTTAAGGATTACACTCAGTTACAAGGCTAGGAAATTCTTAGTGAAATGCAATTTTGAGCTATATTATCAATAAAATATCAGGAATTCTTGGGAAAGGCTATCACCAACCATCAGCACACTGAGCAAAAGGCTTTACTGCTTTTCTGAAATACACTGAAAATGGTAAGTTTGTTTTTCCAGGCCTCGAGAATGTAGACTCTTGTCAGAATTTCATACATGTTAACCTAGAAAATGAACAAATGCTGACTAACAACTGCAAAAAACTGACAACTCCAGGACAGTCTCCTGGCCCACAAAAATTAGCCCTGTCAACCCTGCAAAGTCCTCCTTACTCGCATCTGGGGGCTTGTGCCAAAGTTGGGAGAGCTGTCCCACAGACTAGTCAATCAACAGCCTGACTTAGTCATACTCACCGAATTATACCTGACAGACAATGTCCCAGACACTGCCATCACCATCCCTGGGTATGTCTTGTCCCACCAGCAGGACAGACCCAGCAGAGGTGGCGGCACAGGGTATATAGTTGTGAGGGAGTTGCCCTGGGAGTCCTCAACATCGACTTCAGACTCCATGAAGTCTCATGGCATCAGATCAAACATGGGCAAGGGTGCTTCTCCATGTTGAACACCAATTGAAAGAAGCACTGAGGGTAGCAAAGGCATAAAATGTACTCTGGGTGGAGAACTTCAATGTCCATCACCAAGATTGGCTCGGTAGCACCACCACTGATCGAGCTGGCCAAGTCCTAAAGGACATAGTTGCTAGACTGAGTCTGCGGCAGGTGGTGAGGGAACCAACAAGAGGGAAATACCTACCTGACCTTGTCCTCACCAATCTACCTGTCGCAGATGCATCTGTCCATGACAGTATTGGTAGGAGTGACCACCACACAGTCCTGGTGGAGACGAAGTCCCATCTTCACATTGAGGGTACCCACTATCATGTTGTCCCAGCTTCTGGCTCTTTCCCTCTCCCTTTCCTTTTATCCATGTGCCGGTCCCTATACTGCCATCCATTTACCCCTTTCATTGTCAATGATTTCTCCCTTCCTTTTCCTTTGCATTTTCCCCCTTCATCTCCACTTCACTGCTTTCCGACTCTGTCCCTTTCACTATCATCTACTTCCTCTTCCCCTTGTCATGAAATCTGCCCTTCACCCCTTTGCAATGCATTATGCCTCATCCCCTCAGATCTCGACATCCCTTGTCACCTTGACAAGCATTCTCTCCCCTCCCCTTGGCATCCATTTCATCTCAGCTGCACCTATCCATGTCTGGTGAGTAAGGCATTAGACAAGCCCCACAACTCCACTCAGTATATTTCCAGTTGGGATTCCAATACTGTTCACAGAGGTGACAATCAGAAAAGGCTGCCCAGGCCATTAGCACTGGGAGTGTACCAAGAGGAGAAGCGCAGCTGTCTATTAAGCAACAGATTCAGTGTAGTGCGACTGGGGCTTGATGGGTCCTGGTTGAACTGATCTGTTCAACAAATGCTAACATACTCATCATTCCCCCCAAAATGTCTGTTAAACGCTGAATAGTTAGCATGTATTAAGGCTAACATTAATAATTTTTAATATTAATTATCCCTCCCTTAATGAACATCACCAAATGACGATGGTCATTCATAGATTTGCCATTTGTAGAATCTTGATGTTTGTAAATTGATTGCCCTGTTTGCTTACAAAACAACAATAATGAGACTGGAGAATAGCTCCTTGGCTGTAGAACACTTTGGGATGTTTTTGAGGATGTGAAAGGTGTTATAGAAATATAACATTTCTCTCCAAATCCCTGGACCTCAGTCTAACTGGAGATGGGACCTGGAGTAAGATTTTGTATTATCTGTATCCCTGGGCCTCAGGCTGACTGGCCACGGGGCCTGAATTCCCAGGCTGTTAACTCTGGTGTGTAATCTGTGCGCCTGAGTGTAAAATGATGAGCACAATCTGCCCTTCCCACAACTTTATTTTCCCATGTTATACATTTCCTTTGTGGTGTTCCTGATTCTACAGGGATTCCTGTCCTGAGATAAAAGTAGCAAGTGGGATTTGGGACCCTCATTCTTATTGTCTGATTCCAAAATGTTTCCTGCTTGTGGAAGGCAAAATGCCCTCCCTGCAGTGTGAACCATTCGTATCATGTCAGGATCTGATTCAAGATCGGAGATACATGGCTCATATTTGTTGACATCCTTACAGAATGATTGGAGCTGACTGTTCCTGTGAACAGTGGTGGTGTTAATACATTAATATGGGGACATTATGTGCACTGCTACTTTACATGATTATTGTTCTATCCGTTCCTATTTAAAGCTGTGCAACTAGCTTCCCCTCCCCATGCCCTTTGTCCCAGGCTCTGTAAATTTTCCATCATCACCCCCTCTTCATAAAACCCTCACCTCAGTCCTTGCAAAAAACCTCTCATCTCCAACCTCCCTATCCTCACCAAAGTCATTGAACATGGTGTGGCCTCCCAATTCCGTGCCCATCTTTCCCAGAAACTCCCATGTTTGAATCCCTCCAATCAGGTTTCTGCCCCGCCACAGTAGTAGAAAAGCCCTCAACATAATGACAAATGGCATCCTATGTGACTGTGACCATGGTAAACTATGCCTCCTCATCCCTCTTTACAGCCTTTGACATGGTTGACCACAGCATCCTCCTCCAACGCCTCTCCTCTGTCGTCCAGCTGGGTGGGAACGCCCTCGCCTGCTTCCATTCTTTTCTATTCCAGTTGTAGTCAGAGAATTACCTGCAATGGCTTCCCTTCTCCATCCAGCACCATTGCCTCTGGTGACCCCCCCCATGGATCTATCCTTGGTCTCCTCGTATTTCTCAACCACATACTGCCGCTCAGCAACATCATCCGAAAAAACATCAGGTTCTGCGTGTACTTGATGACACCCAGCTGTCCCTCACCATCACCTCTCTCGACCCCTCCATTGTCTCTATTTTACTGCATTGCTTGTCTGACATCCAGTACTGGATGAACAGAAAATCCCTCAATTAAATATTGGGAAGACTGAAACCATTGCCACAAACTCTGTTTCCTAGCCACTGACTCTATCCTCACCTTGGCAACAGTCTGAGGCTGTACCAGACTGTTGACAATTTTGGTGTCATATTTGACCCTGAGATAACCTTCTGTCCACATATACACTCTAACACCAAAACAGCCTGCTTACATCTCTGTAGTATCACCTAACTCAGCTCCTGCCTCAGCTCACCTGCAGCAGAAGCCTTCATCTATGCCTTTGTTACCTCTAGATGTGACAACTCCAATGCACTCCTGGCTGGCCTCCCACATTCTACCCTCCATAAACTTGAGGTCATTCAAAACTCTGCTGCCCGTGTCCTAACTTGCACTAAATCCTGTTCACTCATCACCCCTGTGCTTACTGACCTACCCAGGCTCCTGGTTAAGCAACACTTCGATTTAAAAACTGTCATCCTTTTTTTCAAATCCCTCCATGGCTTTGCCCCCTCTCTATCTCTAGCCTCCTCCAGCCCCGCAACCCTCCGAGATATCTGCACTCTTACAATCATGGCCTCTTGCACATCCCTGATTTTAATCGCTCTTTCATTGGTGGCTGTGTCTTCAGCTCCCTTGGCCCTAAGCTCTGGAATTCCCTCCCTAAACCTCTCCATCTCTCCACCCCTCTTTCTTCCTTTAAGACACTTCTTAAAACCTACCTCTTTGACCAGGTTTTTGGCCATACGACCTCATGTGGCTCGGTGTTAAATTTTGTTTAATAACGCACCTGTGAAGCACCTTGGGATGTCTTACTACATTAAAGGTGGTATGTAGTGCAAGTTGTTGTTGTCCCAAAAACCAGGAAAGAGGAAAAGGACACATTAAAAACAAGCAAAAATAAAGGCACTGACTCAGAGGAGATCAGTTGGTGAACTCTTGCTGTCCTGTGCCAATTCCAGCAGAACTGTGAGGCAAATTCTACAGTTCATGTTGTTACCTCAATGAGCTGAAAAACTGTTATGCAAACCAGATTGAGAAATGCTAACTGTCACAAAACTATCATTGGCTCTTCCTTCAGAACTAAACCACTCCCAATTCCAGGAACACTAATCGGTTCTGAGACTGGTCTGAACTCACACATAAACAAATGGAACCTGACCACATATCTAGGGTCTGCCAATTACTAGATAGGGTAGATACAGAGAAACAATTTTCTCTGGTTGGGGGACTCAAAAGTGAGAGGAAATAATCTTAAAATTAGATCTAGGTCATTCAGAGGGAAATCAGGAAGCACTTTTTCACACAAAAGGTAGCAGGAATCTGGAACTCTCTCCTCAAAAAGTTGTGGGCACTGGAACAATTGAAGCTTTCAAGACTGAGATTGATAAGATCTTTATTGGTAAGGGTATTAAGGGATATGAAGCAAAGGTGGCTAAGTGGAATTGAGGTACAGTTCAGCCATGATTTAATTGAATGGAGGAGCAGGCCTAGGTCCTGTTCCTGTTTTACTGCATCATATTGGGGTCTCGACTCTGTGGCCTGAGGCCTTCTGACTCCTGAGCGCCACCAATTCAGCCCAGAAGCCCACCAACCCGGTCCTATTTTGCACTTCTATTTCTTACTCACTGGTGTGGCCTAAAGGTTTGGAAATGACTGTTCTTAGTACTGTTGCCTCATTTGTGGATCCACTGTAAATCAAAGCACCAGGGAGCAGCAATCAAAGATAACAGTTATTTCATGGGAACTGGGATTTAAACTCTAAATGTGCTTCCATGATCCACATGGTCAAAAATCTAGACACGGCTCTACTGCTGTATAAATGCCTCAACGAAATCACTGGAAGCTGCTCAAAAAAAGGATTTAAAATGATATTTGCATGCCAGTTGGAGCATTAATGTTCCAGTAAGTAAATCAATCTGCATTTTAATGCAAAGCCCTCCCCCAGGATCACCACTTCTTCACCCCACCCGCTAATGTATCTGCAGTGGCTGGGCAGCCCCGCCCACTACTAACATACCCATACAGGCTGAGCATCCGCCACCCACTAACGGACCCGCACTGGCTGGACATCCCTCCCTCAGCCCAATGTATCTGCACTGGCTAGAGGTCTGCCCCATCCCCCTAAATTGCCCACAAAGACTGGCCCCCCTCCACCATCCCTTTATGTACCACACTGGCTAACCCCCCCCCCCACTCCCCCCCCGCTCAAAGTCTCCAATGAACCGACACCAACTGGGCCACAGGTCGGTCACAAAATTTCTTGCTTCTGCCGAGCGGTTTGCTGATGCAACGCAAATGGAATACCACCACAAGAACGGTTCAGGCCTTCGACCAGTTCCATTCGACAGGCAGCTGACTCACTCTGCCCACCTCCAACCCACTGGTCGTGGTCACTTGGAAAATGAGTCCTGGGCATGAAAGTCTTTGCTGTAATAGTGAGTTCTTAGCAGTTCCTGCTTAGGATACTTGGATGGTATGAGAGTGAGGGAACGAATGGAAGATGGAGAGGCACGGGAAAGGGAAGAGTGAGGATAAGAGGAAGTGAAGGTCAGAGACAGTGGGAAGGAGGAGAGTGGGCAGAGGAAGAGGGAGAATGAGGGGGACAGCAAGTGAGGGGGAGGGAGACAGACAGGCAGAGAGAGAGGCAAAGACAGTGAATGGCAGAGAGAGCAAGTGCCAAATCAGAGGGTAGACAGAGAAGGGTGCTAAGAGAGAGTGAAAAGGGTTTAACATAGATATAAAGGGGTTGAAAGTGAAAGGAGGGCACTCATCCGTGTGCTAACAGCTCCTCCACAACACTTCCTGATGGGACAGGGGACGATCAGGAAGGAAACTATAAGGTCTCAGCAGTGATTTAATGGACTGTGCTAAAGAGCTGTGAGAAAGAGTCAAACATTGTTCACTAAACCACCTCTGAATCGTTAGGTACTTTCAATCCGTCAAGCTCAGTTCTGCACCTCTGACCCACTGTAACACACAGTCACAGTGTGTGAAAGGACAGTGTCCAACCCATTGTGCCACCCAGTCCCAGAGTGTGAAAGGACTGTGTCTGACGCACTGTACTCGATCTCTCTGTGCTTGGATTCTCTTACCTGACACGAGAATGTCATTCCTCAGGGCACACACAGCATACTCAGATTTGGTGAACTCTGGGAGCTTGGCCAGTGACTTCCACTCTCCAGTCATTGGGTCATAGCATTCTGTGTAAGGCAGATTGAAGCCTCCCACTCGCTCACAGCCTCCCACCACCACAATAACCTCAGAGTAACCTGTGGACCTGGAGGAAAGGAAAAAATAGAAAGGCAGCATGAGTACTCGCACTGGATAGCAAAATACTACAAAACATGGATTGGCCAAGTGTGGCCATGTATCTGCTACCATGTCTCTAAGGGGCTAGTTGCACTATTGTACCATCAGTGAGCCAGGCATCATGCCAATCGAAAGGAGGGGATGCGGCACAGTTACAATGGCAACTGACAGGTCTGGGAGCCACAATTTGGAGCCTGGTTAAAGTCTGTCTCTGTTCAATACAAATCTCAGTTGTTCTACACCAGACATCCCCATCAACCTGCAGCGATAATAAGTTGACTAAATAACACATGCCACTCCTTTCCAGAGAGCAGCACTGTCCTTTCACACTTTGTGACTGAGATGGGTATAGGAGGCAGGATCAGGGATGCCCACATTCCCAATACAAGGTCGTCTAAACATTCCTGGCCCAATTCCAACACAAACCCTCCATTTACCACCTACATGTCATTTGGAGTGAGTTACCAAATTGCAGTCAATCAGTAAGAGTGGACCTGATCTGAATGGAGTCAAGTGTCAGGGCCAAGACTGACAACAGTTTAACCTCGTGTAGCTCAGTACTGCCACTTGGTCTCCACAGCTGCCAGTTAAAATGGTACTATCAGTCCAATTCCCCAGCAGCAAATGGGACTGCACCACCTAACGAGTGACCACCCAAGTTTTTCTGTCACAGTTAGGTCTCCTGCCAGCTGATCAGGTTACAGGACATAGAGAGCTTTGGGGACACTCACATAATAAAGTCAGGTTTTTGCTTTGTCTCCTCACCTGCGAGGCCTAGTCCGCGGTGACATCATCTCATTGCCAAGCACGTGATACCTCCTAGCTTCATACAGGAGCTGGTAGCACTCAGGAGCGTTCTGGATCAGCTGGTTCCCTTCCACCGTCTGCACAAAGTAGTTGGGGTGCAGTAAGGGGAGCCTGACGTGCGTCAGCATTTCCTTCAACATGGGCCTCCTCCGGTCAATGTCGTGATAGACCCAACGCATAACCGACTCGTACACTGTCTCTTCCTTGCTGATGACCAGATCGTCACTGGAGACGTAGTCAATAAGCTCGTCCTTCTCCAGTCCCAGGAACTCCTCGTGCATGGTGACCTCTGAGAACGTCTGCAGGCCGAATCCTCTGCACTTAGAATGTAGCGGCTTCAGTGAGTGGGTGTCTGCAAACTTCTGGATGCCCAGGCAGTTGCAGGGGTCAAGCTGCTCCTCCAAGAACTTGGCACAGGCATCTCGGATTGCATTGATTTGGAAGAGGCTGGAGGTCTCGAAGAGGTACTGCACGTTGTCAGTGGTGATCCTCACCTTTCCCGTGTAGACATACTGCAGGAACTGGTCCATGGCATCGGCGAAGATGCCATTAATCTCCACCAGCATCTCCCTGCTCTCACGGTGGTCATTGCAGAACATGGCCCTGAAATAGCTGCTGCAGGAGGAGAGGACAGCTCGGTGGCAGGGGAACTCACGGCCCTCCACGCAGATGACCACGTCGGTGAAGAGCCGGCTGTCCCTGAACTCGTTCAGCATCTCCAGGATGCTCTCGGCATGGGATGGGCCTGAGGAGAAGTCAAAAATGTCTTGATTCACCATGGGCTTCTGATCCACTTCAAAGACTTTGCGTTTGGTGACGGGCGAGTCACGGAAATGGCTATCGTCCCTGCTAATGCGCCGTCCCAGGATCAGCACCATGGCTTTATCCGGCCACTCACTGCAGCAAGAGACTCCTGTATTATCCTGGGAGTGAAGAGGGACAAATTCAATTAAAATTTAAACGACAAGATTTACACATTATACAAAAAGGATATTAATTCTCCCCTTCTTCAGTACTGTATACAGTGGTCGTGTTGGTAGTGTTATCAGCAGAAAAGGGATAATAATACTAATAATACCAAAGGGCAGTGTTATCTGGAGTAATGGGATAATACAATCCTTGTTGTATACTGTACACAGGGAAAGTGGACACTGATGCAGGGATTGCTCTAAGACGGAACCAGGCATGTTAAAAGAAATAGGTATAGTATTTGTCCAGGTGCAACATTTAACAGCTGCCTGATATGACACCTTTTAACCCTGCGCAATCTGAAATATCTCCTTAATATTCAAAGCATTCAAATCTTTCCTCAACTAAAATTGTTTTCTGCAAACCTTTTATCCTTCTTCTTTCCCTTCAATTACTTTCTAGCCTTCAGATGTTGATTCTTCATGGGGTACTGTCATGGTGTAGCTGATTCTCCATTGGGTAGAGTCTTGGAGGAGCTGATTTTCCAGTGAGTATAGTCCTGCAGGAGCTGATTCTCCATTGGGTAGAATCTTGGAGTAGCTGATTCTCCATTAAGTCCAGTCCTGGAGGAGCTGATTTTCCGGTGAGTACAGTCCTGCAGGAGCTGATTCTCCATTGGGTAGAATCTTGGAGTAGCTGATTCTTCATTGGGTACAGTCTTGGAGGGGCCCATTCTCCACTTGGTAGAGTACTGGAGAAGCTGATTCCCCATTGGGTAGAGTACTGGAGAAGCTGATTCTCCATTGGGTAGAGTACTGGAGGAGCTGATTCTCCATTGCGTACAGTCTTGGAGGGACCCATTCTCCACTGGGTAGAGTACTGGAGAAGCTGATTCCCCATTGGGTAGAGTTGGGAGAAGCTGATTCCCCATTGGGTAGAGTCCTGGAGGAGCTGATTCTCCATTGGGTACAGTTTTGGAGGGACCCATTCTCCACTGGGTAGAGTACTGGAGAAGCTGATTCCCCATTGGGTGGAGTCCTGGTGAAGCTGATTCCCCATTGGGTAGAGTCCTGAAGGAGCTGAGTCTCTACGAGGTACAGTCCTGGAGTTCTTGATTTTTCATTGGGTACAGTCCTGGAGGAGCTGATTCTCCATTGGGTACTGTGTTAAAGGGTCTGATTCTCCATTGGATAGAGTGCTGTAGGGGCTGTTTCTCCATTGGGTACAGTCCTGGTGGGTCTGATTCTCCATTGGGTACAGTCTTGAAGCGTCTGATTCTCCATTGGATAGAGTGCTGTAGGGGCGGATTCTCCATTGGATACAGTCCTGAAGGAGCTGATTCTCCATTGGGTGCAGTCTTGGATGGATTGATTCTCCATTGTATAGAGTCCTGGAGGGGCTGATTTTCAATTGGGTACAGTACTGGAGGAGCTGATTCCCCATTGGGTAGAGTCCTGGAGATGCTGATTCTCCATTGGGTACAGTCTTGGAGGGGCCCATTCTCCATTGGGTAGAGTCCTGGAGGAGCTGATTCTCCATTGGGTACAGTCTTGGAGGGGCCCATTCTCCACTTGGTAGAGTACTGGAGAAGCTGATTCCCCATTGGGTAGAGTCCTGGAGGAGCTGATTCTCCATTGGGTACAGTCTTGGAGGGACCCATTCCCCATTGGGTACAGTCTTGGAGGAGCTGATTGTCCACTGGGTAGAGTACTGGAGAAGCTGATTCCCCATTGGGTAGAGTCCGGGAGAAGCTGATTCTCCATTGGGTAGAGTCCTGGAGGAGCTGATTCTCCATTGGGTACAGTTTTGGAGGGACCCATTCTCCACTGGGAAGAGTACTGGAGAAGCTGATTCCCCATTGGGTGGAGTCCTGGTGAAGCTGATTCCCCATTGGGTAGAGTCCTGGAAGAGCTGATTCTCCATTGGGTACTGTGTTGAAGGGTCTGATTCTCCATTGGATAGAGTGCTGTAGGGGCTGATTCTCCATTGGGTACAGTCTTGGATGGATTGATTCTCCATTGTATAGAGACCTGGAGGGGCTGACTTTCAATTGGGTACAGTCCTGGAGGAGCTGATTCCCCATTGGGTGCAGTCCTGGAGATGCTGATTCTCCATTGGGTACAGTCTTGGAGGGGCCCATTCTCCATTGGGTAGAGTACTGGAGAAGCTGATTCCCCATTGGGTAGAGGGCTGGAGGGGCTGATTTTCCATTGGGTCCTGAATGAGTTGATAGTCCATTGGGTAGTGCCCAGTGGGGGCTGAATCTCCACCTGGTACAGTTCTGGAGGAGCTGATTCTCTAATGGCTACAGTCCTGGAGAAGCTGATTCTCTACTGAGTACAGTCCTGAAGGGGCTGATTCTCTAATGAGTACAGTCCTGGAGAAGCTGATTCTCTAATGAGTACAGTCCTGGAGGGGCTGATTCTCCAATGGGTACAGTCCTGGAGGAGCTGATTCTCTAATGAGTACAGTCCTGGAGGGGCTGATTCTCCAATGGGTACAGTCCTGGAGGAGCTGATTCTCTAATGAGTACAGTCCTGGAGAAGCTGATTCTCGAATGAGTACAGTCCTGGAGGGGCTGATTCTCCAATGAGTACAGTCCTGGAGAAGCTGATTCTGTAATGAGTACAGTCCTGGAGAAGCTGATTCTCTAATGAGTACAGTCCTGGAGAAGCTGATTCTCTGATGAGTACAGTCCTGGAGGATCTGATTCTCTAATCAGTACAGTCCTGGAGGATCTGATTCTCTAATGAGTACAGTCCTGGAGGATCTGATTCTCTAATGAGTACAGTCCTGGAGGATCTGATTCTCTAATGAGTACAGTCCTGGAGGATCTGATTCTCTAATGAGTACAGTCCTGGAGGATCTCATTCTCTAATGAGTACAATCCTGGAGGGGCTGATTCTCCAATGAGTACAGTCCTGGAGGGGCTGATTCTCTAATGAGTACAATCCAGGAGGGGCTGATTCTCCAATGAGTACAGTCCTGGAGGGGCTGATTCTCTAATGAGTACAGTCCTGGAGGGGCTGATTCTCCAATGAGTACAGTCCTGGAGGATCTGATTCTCTAATGAGTACAGTCCTGGAGGGGCTGATTCTCTAATGAGTAGAATCCAGGAGAGGCTGATTCTCCAATGAGTACAGTCCTGGAGGGGCTGATTCTCTAATGAGTACAGTCCTGGAGGGGCTGATTCTCTAATGAGTACAGTCCTGGAGGGGCTGAATCTCTAATGAGTACAATCCAGGAGGGGCTGACTCTCCAATGAGTACAGTCATGGAGGGGCTGATTCTCGAATGAGTACAATCCTGGAGGGGCTGATTCTCCAATGAGTACAGTCCTGGAGGGGCTGATTCTCTAATGAGTACAGTCCTGGAGGGGCTGATTCTCTAATGAGTACAGTCCTGGAGGGGCTGATTCTCCAATGAGTACAGTCCTGGAGGGGCTGATTCTCTAATGAGTACAATCCTGGAGGGGCTGATTCTCCAATGAGTACAGTCCTGGAGGGGCTGATTCTCTAATGAGTACAGTCCTGGAGGGGCTGATTCTCCAATGAGTACAGTCCTGGAGGGGCTGATTCTCTAATGAGTACAGTCCTGGAGGATCTGATTCTCTGATGAGTACAGTCCTGGAGGATCTGATTCTCTGATGAGTACAGTCCTGGAGGATATGATTCTCTGATGAGTACAGTCCTGGAGGAGCTGATTCTCTAATGAGTACAGTCCTGGAGGATATGATTCTCTGATGAGTACAGTCCTGGAGGAGCTGATTCTCTAATCAGTACAGTCCTGGAGGGGCTGATTCTCTAATGAGTACAGTCCTGGAGGATCTGATTCTCTGATGAGTACAGTCCTGGAGGATCTGATTCTCTGATGAGTACAGTCCTGGAGGATATGATTCTCTGATGAGTACAGTCCTGGAGGATATGATTCTCCAATGAGTACAATCCTGGAGGGGCTGATTCTCCAATGAGTACAGTCCTGGAGGGGCTGATTCTCCAATGAGTACAGTCCTGGGGGAGCTGATTCTCCATTGAGTACAATCCTGGAGGGGCTGATTCTCCAATGAGTACAGTCCTGGAGGGGCTGATTCTCTAATGAGTACAGTCCTGGAGGGGCTGATTCTCTAATGAGTACAGTCTTGGAGGGGCTGATTCTTGAATGAGTACAGTCCCAGAGGGGCTGATTCTCGAATGAGTACAATCCTGGAGCGGCTGATTCTCCAATGAGTACAGTCCGGGAGGGGCTGATTCTCGAATGAGTACAGTCCTGGAGGGGCTGATTCTCGAATGAGTACAGTCCTGGAGGATCTGGTTCTCTAATGAGTACAATCCTGGAGGGGCTGATTCTCCAATGAGTACAGTCCGGGAGGGGCTGATTCTCGAATGAGTACAATCCTGGAGGGGCTGATTCTCGAATGAGTACAGTCCTGGAGGAGCTGATACTCTAATGAGTACAGTCCTGGAGGATCTGAATCTCCAATGAGTACAGTCCTGGAGGATCTGATTCTCTAATGAGTACAGTCCTGGAGGAGCTGATTCTCCAGTGAGTACAGTCCTGGAGGAGCTGATTCTCCAATGAGTACAGTCCTGGAGGATCTGATTCTCTAATGAGTACAGTCCTGGAGGGGCTGATTCTCTAATGAGTACAGTCCTGGAGGATCTGATTCTCTGATGAGTACAGTCCTGGAGGATCTGATTCTCTGATGAGTACAGTCCTGGAGGGGCTGATTCTCGAATGAGTACAGTCCTGGAGGATCTGATTCTCTGATGAGTACAGTCCTGGAGGGGCTGATTCTCCAATGAGTACAGTCCTGGAGGAGCTGATTCTCCATTGAGTACAATCCTGGAGGGGCTGATTCTCCAATGAGTACAGTCCTGGAGGGGCTGATTCTCCAATGAGTACAGTCCTGGAGGGGCTGATTCTCCAATGAGTACAGTCCTGGATGGGCTGATTCTCCAATGAGTACAGTCCTGGAGGGGCTGATTCTCGAATGAGTACAGTCCTGGAGGGGCTGATTCTCCAATGAGTACAGTCCTGGAGGGGCTGATTCTCTAATGAGTACAGTCCTGGAGGGGCTGATTCTCCAATGAGTACAGTCCTGGAGGGGCTGATTCTCGAATGAGTACAATCCTGGAGGGGCTGATTCTCCAATGAGTACAGTCCTGGAGGGGCTGATTCTCTAATGAGTACAGTCCTGGAGGGGCTGATTCTCTAATGAGTACAGTACTGGAGGGGCTGATTCTCGAATGAGTACAATCCTGGAGGGGCGGATTCTCCAATGAGTACAGTCCTGGAGGGGCTGATTCTCGAATGAATAAAGTCCTGGAGGATCTGATTCTCTAATGAGTACAGTCCTGGAGGGGCTGATTCTCTAATGAGTACAGTCCTGGAGGGGCTGATTCTCGAATGAGTACAGTCCTGGAGGATCTGATTCTCTAATGAGTACAGTCCTGGAGGATCTGATTCTCTAATGAGTACAGTCCTGGAGGGGCTGATTCTCTAATGAGTACAGTCCGGGAGGGGCTGATTCTCGAATGAGTACAGTCCTGGAGGATCTGGTTCTCTAATGAGTACAATCCTGGAGGGGCTGATTCTCCAATGAGTACAGTCCTGGAGGGGCTGATTCTCGAATGAGTACAGTCCTGGAGGGGCTGATTCTCGAATGAGTACAGTCCTGGAGGAGCTGATACTCTAATGAGTACAGTCCTGGAGGATCTGATTCTCCAATGAGTACAGTCCTGGAGGATCTGATTCTCTAATGAGTACAGTCCTGGAGGATCTGATTCTCTAATGAGTACAGTCCTGGAGGGGCTGATTCTCTAATGAGTACAGTCCTGGAGGATCTGATTCTCTAATGAGTACAGTCCTGGAGGGGCTGATTCTCTAATGAGTACAGTCCTGGAGGAGCTGATTCTCTAATGAGTACAGTCCTGGAGGGGCTGATTCTCTAATGAGTACAGTCCTGGAGGAGCTGATTCTCTAATGAGTACAATCCTGGAGGGGCTGATTCTCCAATGAGTACAATCCTGGAGGGGCTGATACTCTAATGAGTACAGTCCTGGAGAGGCTGATTCTCTAATGAGTACAGTCCTGGAGGGGCTGATTCTCCAATGAGTACAATCCTGGAGGGGCTGATTCTCTAATGAGTACAGTCCTGGAGGGGCTGATTCTCTAACGAGTACAATCCTGGAGGGGCTGATTCTCCAATGAGTACAATCCTGGAGGGGCTGATACTATAATGAGTACAGTCCTGGAGAGGCTGATTCTCTAATGAGTACAGTCCTGGAGGGGCTGATTCTCCAATGAGTACAATCCTGGAGGAGCTGATTCTCGAATGAGTACAGTCCTGGAGGGGCTGATTCTCCAATGAGTACAATCCTGGAGGAGCTGATTCTCCATTGAGTACAATCCTGGAGGGGCTGATTCTCCAATGAGTACAATCCTGGAGGGGCTGATTCTCTAGTGAGTACAGTCCTGGAGGGGCTGATTCTCCAATGAGTACAATCCTGGAGGGGCTGATTCTCTAGTGAGTACAGTCCTGGAGGGGCTGATTCTCTAATGAGTACAGTCCTGGAGGATCTAATTCTCTAATAAGTACAGTCCTGGAGGGGCTGATTCTCTAATGAGTACAGTCCTGGAGGATCTAATTCTCTAATAAGTACAGTCCTGGAGCGGCTGATTCTCTAATGAGTACAATCCTGGAGGGGCTGATTCTCCAATGAGTACAATCCTGGAGGGGCTGATTCTCCAATGAGTACAATCCTGGAGGGGCTGATTCTCTAATGAGTACAGTCCTGGAGGATCTAATTCTCTAATAAGTACAGTCCTGGAGGAGCTGATTCTCGAATGAGTACAGTCCTGGAGGGGCTGATTCTCCAATGAGTACAATCCTGGAGGAGCTGATTCTCCATTGAGTACAGTCCTGGAGGGGCTGATTCTCCAATGAGTACAATCCTGGAGGGGCTGATTCTCTAATGAGTACAGTCCTGGAGGATCTAATTCTCTAATAAGTACAGTCCTGGAGGAGCTGATTCTCTAATGAGTACAATCCTGGAGGGGCTGATTCTCCAATGAGTACAATCCTGGAGAGGCTGATTCTCCAATGAGTACAGTCCTGGAGGATCTAATTCTCTAATAAGTACAGTCCTGGAGGAGCTGATTCTCTAGTGAGTACAGTCCTGGAGGGGCTGATTCTCTAATGAGTACAGTCCTGGTGGGGCTGATTCTCCAATGAGTACAATCCTGGAGGGGCTGATTCTCTAGTGAGTACAGTCCTGGAGGGGCTGATTCTCTAATGAGTACAGTCCTGGAGGATCTAATTCTCTAATAAGTACAGTCCTGGAGGAGCTGATTCTCTAATGAGTACAGTCCTGGAGGGGCTGATTCTCCAATGAGTACAGTCCTGGAGGGGCTGATTCTCCAATGAGTACAGTCCTGGAGGAGCTGATTCTCCATTGAGTACAATCCTGGAGGAGCTGATTCTCTAATGAGTACAGTCCTGGAGGGGCTGATTCTCCAATGAGTACAGTCCTGGAGGGGCTGATTCTCCAATGAGTACAGTCCTGGAGGGGCTGATTCTCCAATGAGTACAGTCCTGGAGGAGCTGATTCTCCATTGAGTACAGTCCTGGAGGGGCTGATTCTCCATTGAGTACAATCCTGGAGGGGCTGATTCTCGAATGAGTACAGTCCTGGAGGGGCTGATTCTCCAATGAGTACAGTCCTGGAGGAGCTGATTCTCCATTGAGTACAGTCCTGGAGGGGCTGATTCTCCATTGAGTACAATCCTGGAGGGGCTGATTCTCCAATGAGTACAGTCCTGGAGGGGCTGATTCTCCATTGAGTACAGTCCTGGAGGGGCTGATTCTCCAATGAGTACAGTCCTGGAGGAGCTGATTCTCCATTGAGTACAATCCTGGAGGGGCTGATTCTCCAATGAGTACAGTCCTGGATGGGCTGATTCTCCAATGAGTACAGTCCTGGAGGAGCTGATTCTCCATTGAGTACAATCCTGGAGGGGCTGATTCTCCAATGAGTACAGTCCTGGATGGGCTGATTCTCCAATGAGTACAGTCCTGGAGGGGCTGATTCTCCAATGAGTACAGTCCTGGAGGAGCTGATTCTCCATTGAGTACAATCCTGGAGGGGCTGATTCTCCAATGAGTACAGTCCTGGATGGGCTGATTCTCCAATGAGTACAGTCCTGGAGGCGCTGATTCTCCAATGAGTACAGTCCTGGAGGGGCTGATTCTCTAATGAGTACAATCCTGGAGGGGCTGATTCTCCAATGAGTACAGTACTGGAGGGGCTGATTCTCGAATGAGTACAATCCTGGAGGGGCTGATTCTCCAATGAGTACAGTCCTGGAGGGGCTGATTCTCGAATGAGTACAATCCTGGAGGGGCTGATTCTCCAATGAGTACAGTACTGGAGGGGCTGATTCTCGAATGAGTACAATCCTGGAGGGGCTGATTCTCCAATGAGTACAGTCCTGGAGGGGCTGATTCTCGAATGAGTACAATCCTGGAGGGGCTGATTCTCCAATGAGTACAGTCCTGGAGGGGCTGATTCTCGAATGAGTACAGTCCTGGAGGGGCTGATTCTCCAATGAGTACAGTCCTGGAGGGGCTGATTCTCGAATGAGTACAATCCTGGAGGGGCTGATTCTCCAATGAGTACAGTCCTGGAGGGGCTGATTCTCGAATGAGTACAATCCTGGAGGGGCTGATTCTCCAATGAGTACAGTACTGGAGGGGCTGATTCTCGAATGAGTACAATCCTGGAGGGGCTGATTCTCCAATGAGTACAGTCCTGGAGGGGCTGATTCTCCAATGAGTACAGTCCTGGAGGGGCTGATTCTCGAATGAATCCAGTCCTGGAGGATCTGATTCTCTAATGAGTACAATCCTGGAGGGGCTGATTCTCCAATGAGTACAGTCCTGGAGGGGCTGATTCTCTAATGAGTACAGTCCTGGAGGGGCTGATTCTCCAATGAGTACAGTCCTGGAGGGGCTGATTCTCGAATGAATACAGTCCTGCAGGAGCTGATTCTCTAATGAGTACAATCCTGGAGCGGCTGATTCTCCAATGAGTACAGTCCTGGAGGGGCTGATTCTCCAATGAGTACAGTACTGGAGAGGCTGATTCTCTAATGAGTACAGTCCTGCAGGGGCTGATTCTCCAATGAGTACAGTCCTGGAGGATCTGATTCTCTAATGAGTACAGTCCTGGAGGGGCTGATTCTCCAATGAGTACAGTCCTGGAGGATCTGATTCTCTAATGAGTACAGTCCTGGAGGGGCTGCTTCTCTAATGAGTACAGTCCTGGAGGATCTGATTCTCTAATGAGTACAATCCTGGAGGGGCTGATTCTCCAATGAGTACAGTCCTGGAGGGGCTGATTCTCTAATGAGTACAGTCCTGGAGGGGCTGATTCTCCAATGAGTACAGTCCTGGAGGGGCTGATTCTCCAATGAGTACAGTCCTGGAGGATCTGATTCTCTAATGAGTACATCCTGGAGGGGCTGATTCTCCAATGAGTACAGTCCTGGAGGATCTGATTCTCTAATGAGTACAATCCTGGAGGATCTGATTCTCTAATGAGTACAGTCCTGGAGGGGCTGATTCTCCAATGAGTACAGTCCTGGAGGGGCTGATTCTCCAATGAGTACAGTCCTGGAGGATCTGATTCTCTAATGAGTACAGTCCTGGAGGGGCTGATTCTCCAATGAGTACAGTCCTGGAGGGGCTGATTCTCCAATGAGTACAGTCCTGGAGGATCTGATTCTCTAATGAGTACAATCCTGGAGGATCTGATTCTCTAATGAGTACAGTCCTGGAGGGGCTGATTCTCCAATGAGTACAGTCCTGGAGGATCTGATTCTCTAATGAGTACAATCCTGGAGGGGCTGATTCTCCAATGAGTACAGTCCTGGATGGTTTGATTCTCTAATGAGTACAGTCCTGGAGGAGCTGATTCTCTAATCAGTACAGTCCTGGAGGATCTGATTCTCTAATGAGTACAATCCTGGAGGATCTGATTCTCTAATGAGTACAGTCCTGGAGGGGCTGATTCTCCAATGAGTACAGTCCTGGAGGATCTGATTCTCTAATGAGTACAATCCTGGAGGGGCTGATTCTCCAATGAGTACAGTCCTGGATGGTTTGATTCTCTAATGAGTACAGTCCTGGAGGATCTGATTCTCTAATGAGTACAGTCCTGGAGGATCTGATTCTCTAATGAGTACAGTCCTGGAGGAGCGGATTCTCCAATGAGTACAGTCCTGGATGGGTTGATTCTCTAATGAGTACAGTCCTGGAGGATCTGATTCTCTAATGAGTACTGTCCTGGAGGAGCGGATTCTCCAATGAGTACAATCCTGGAGGAGCGGATTCTCCAATGAGTACAATCCTGGAGGGGCTGATTCTCCAATGAGTACAGTCCTGGAGGAGCGGATTCTCCAATGAGTACAATCCTGGAAGGGCTGATTCTCGAATGATTACAGTCCTGGAGGGGCTGATTCTCTAATGAGTACAATCCTGGAGGGGCTGATTCTCCAATGAGTACAGTCCAGGAGGGGCTGATTCTCTAATGAGTACAGTCCTGGAGGGGCTGATTCTCCAATGAGTACAGTCCTGGAGGGGCTGATTCTCCAATGAGTACAGTCCTGGAGGATCTGATTCTCCAATGAGTACAGTCCTGGAGGGGCTGATTCTCCAATGAGTACAGTCCTGGAGCATCTGATTCTCTAATCAGTTCAGTCCTGGAGCATCTGATTCTCTAATGAGTACAGTCCTGGGGCATCTGATTCTCTAATGAGTACAGTCCTGGGGCATCTGATTCTCTAATGAGTACAGTCGTGGAGCATCTGATTCTCAAATGAGTACAGTCCTCGAGGATCTGATTCTCTAATGAGTACAGTCCTGGAGGGGCTGATTCTCTAATGAGTCCAGTCCTGGAGCATCTGATTCTCTAATGAGTACAGTCCTGGAGCATCTGATTCTCTAATGAGTACAGTCCTGGAGGGGCTGATTCTCTAATGAGTACAGTCCTGGAGCATCTGATTCTCTAATGAGTACAGTCCTGGAGAAGCTGATTCTCTAATGAGTACAATCCTGGAGGGGCTGATTCTCCAATGAGGACAGTCCTGGAGGGGCTGATTCTCTAATGAGTACAGTCCTGGAGGGGCTGATTCTCTAATGAGTACAGTCCTGGAGGGGCTGATTCTCTAATGAGTACAGTCCTGGAGGAGCTGATTCTGTAATCAGTGCAGTCCTGGAGGGGCTGATTCTCTAATGAGTACAGTCCTGGAGGGGCTGATTCTCCAATGAGTACAGTCCTGGAGGGGCTGATTCTCTAATGAGTACAGTCCTGGAGGGGCTGATTCTCTAATGAGTACAGTCCTGGAGGGGCTGATTCTCTAATGAGTACAGTCCTGGAGGGGCTGATTCTCTAATGAGTACAGTCCTGGAGGAGCTGATTCTGTAATCAGTGCAGTCCTGGAGGGGCTGATTCTCTAATGAGTACAGTCCTGGAGGGGCTGATTCTCCAATGAGTACAGTCCTGGAGGGGCTGATTCTCTAATGAGTACAGTCCTGGAGGATCTGATTCTCTAATGACTACAGTCCTGGAGGATCTGATTCTCTACTGAGTACAATCCTGGAGGATCTGAACCTCTAATGAGTACAGTCCTGGAGGATCTGATTCTCTCATGAGTACAGTCCTGGAGGATCTGATTCTCGAATGAGTACAGTCCTGGAGGATCTGATTCTCTCATGAGTACAGTCCTGGAGGGGCTGATTCTCTCTTGAGTACAGTCCTGGAGGAGCTGATTCTCTCATGAGTACAGTCCTGGAGGATCTGATTCTCGAATGAGTACAGTCCTGGAGGATCTGATTCTCTCATGAGTACAGTCCTGGAGGGGCTGATTCTCGAATGAGTACAGTCCTGGAGGATCTGATTCTCTCATGAGTACAGTCCTGGAGGATCTGATTCTCGAATGAGTACAGTCCTGGAGGGGCTGATTCTCCAATGAGTACAGTCCTGGAGGGGCTGATTCTCTCATGAGTACAGTCCTGGAGGAGCTGATTCTCGAATGAGTACAGTCCTGGAGGGGCTGATTCTCTCATGAGTACAGTCCTGGAGGGGCTGATTCTCTCATGAGTACAGTCCTGGAGGAGCTGATTCTAAAATGAGTACACTCCTGGAGGAGCTCATTCTCTAATGAGTACAGTCCTGGAGAAGCTGATTCTCCAATGAGTACAGTCCTGGAGGGGCTGATTCTCTCATGAGTACTGCCCTGGAGGATCTGATTCTCTCATGAGTACAGTCCCGGAGGGGCTGATTCTCTCATGAGTACAGTCCTGGAGGAGCTGATCCTCTCATGAGTACAGTCCTGGAGGATCTGATTCTCGAATGAGTACAGTCCTGGAGGATCTGATTCTCTCATGAGTACAGTCCTGGAGGGGCTGATTCTCGAATGAGTACAGTCCTGGAGGATCTGATTCTCTCATGAGTACAGTCCTGGAGGATCTGATTCTCTCATGAGTACAGTCCTGGAGGATCTGATTCTCTAATGAGTACAGTCCTGGAGGATCTGATTCTCTCATGAGTACAGTCCTGGAGGATCTGATTCTCTCATGAGTACAGTCCTGGAGGATCTGATTCTCTCATGAGTACAGTCCTGGAGGATCTGATTCTCTAATGAGTACAGTCCTGGAGGGGCTGATTCTCTCATGAGTACAGTCCTGGAGGGGCTGATTCTCTCATGAGTACAGTCCTGGAGGAGCTGATTCTAAAATGAGTACAGTCCTGGAGGATCTGATTCTCCAATGAGTACTGTCCTGGAGGGGCTGATTCTCTCATGAGTACTGCCCTGGAGGATCTGATTCTCTCATGAGTACAGTCCTGGAGGATCTGATTCTCTAATGAGTACAGTCCTGGAGGATCTGATTCTCTAATGAGTACAGTCCTGGAGGATCTGATTCTCTAATGAGTACAGTCCTGGAGGATCTGATTCTCCAATGAGTACAGTCCTGGAGGATCTGATTCTCTAATGAGTACAGTCCTGGAGGGGCTGATTCTCTAATGAGTACAGTCCTGGAGAAGCTGATTCTCTGATGAGTACAGTCCTGGAGGATCTGATTCTCTAATGAGTACAGTCCTGGAGGATCTGATTCTCCAATGAGTACAGTCCTGGAGGATCTGATTCTCTAATGAGTACAGTCCTGGAGGCTCTGATACTCTAATGAGTACAGTCCTGGAGGATCTGATTCTCCAATGAGTACAGTCCTGGAGGATCTGATTCTCTAATGAGTACAGTCCTGGAGGCTCTGATACTCTAATGAGTACAGTCCTGGAGGATCTGATTCTCTAATGAGTACAGTCCTGGAGGCTCTGATTCTCTAATGAGTACAGTCCTGGAGGCTCTGATACTCTAATGAGTACAGTCCTGGAGGCTCTGATACTCTAATGAGTACAGTCCTGGAGGATCTGATTCTCCAATGAGTACAGTCCTGGAGGATCTGATTCTCTAATGAGTACAGTCCTGGAGGCTCTGATTCTCTAATGAGTACAGTCCTGGAGGCTCTGATACTCTAATGAGTACAGTCCTGGAGGATCTGATTCTCTAATGAGTACAGTCCTGGAGGATCTGATTCTCTAATGAGTACAGTCCTGGAGGATCTGATTCTCTAATGAGTACAGTCCTGGAGGATCTGATTCTCTAATGAGTACAGTCCTGGAGGATCTGATTCTCTAATGAGTACAGTCCTGGAGGCTCTGATACTCTAATGAGTACAGTCCTGGAGGATCTGATTCTCTAATGAGTACAGTCCTGGAGGATCTGATTCTCCAATGAGTACAGTCCTGGAGGATCTGATACTCTAATGAGTACAGTCCTGGAGGATCTGATTCTCTAATGAGTACAGTCCTGGAGGATCTGATTCTCTAATGAGTACAGTCCTGGAGGATCTGATTCTCTAATGAGTACAGTCCTGGAGGATCTGATTCTCTAATGAGTACAGTCCTGGAGGAGCTGATTCTCTAATGAGTACAGTCCTGGAGGATCTGATTCTCTAATGAGTACAGTCCTGAAGGATCTGATTCTCTAATGAGTACAGTCCTGGAGGATCTGATTCTCTAATGAGTACAGTCCTGCAGGAGCTGATTCTCTAATAAGTACAGTCCTGCAGGAGCTGATTCTCTAATGAGTACAGTCCTGCAGGAGCTGATTCTCTAATAAGTACAGTATTGGAGAAGCTGATTCTCTAATGAGTCCATTCCTGGAGAAGCTGATTCTCTAATGAGTTCAATCCTGGAGGATCTGATTCTCTAATGAGTACAGTCCTGGACGAGCTGATTCTCTAATGAGTACAGTCCTGGAGGAGCTGATTCTCCAATGAGTACAGTCCTGGAGGAGCTGATTCTCCAATGAGTACAGTCCTGGAGGATCTGATTCTCTAATGAGTACAGTCCTGGAGGAGCTGATTCTCCAATGAGTACAGTCCTGGAGTAGCTGATTCTCGAATGAGTACAGTCCTGGAGGATCTGATTCTCTAATGAGTACAGTCCTGGAGGGGCTGATTCTCTAATGAGTACAGTCCTGGAGGATCTGATTCTCTAATGAGTACAGTCCTGGAGGGGTTGATTCTCTAATGAGTACAGTCCTGGAGGAGCTGATTCTCGAATGAGTACAGTCCTGGAGGGGTTGATTCTCTAATAAGTACAGTCCTGCAGGAGCTGATTCTCTAATGAGTACAGTCCTGGAGGGGCTGATTCTCTAATGAGTACAGTCCTGGAGGGGCTGATTCTCTAATGAGTACAGTCCTGGAGGATCTGATTCTCTAATGAGTACAGTCCTGGAGGATCTGATTCTCTAATGAGTACAGTCCTGGAGGATCTGATTCTCTAATGAGTACAGTCCTGGAGGATCTGATTCTCTAATGAGTCCAGTCCTGGAGGGGCTGATTCTCTAATGAGTACAGTCCTGGAGGGGCTGATTCTCTAATGAGTACAGTCCTGGAGGATCTGATTCTCTAATGAGTCCAGTCCTGGAGGGGCTGATTCTCTAATGAGTACAGTCCTGGAGGATCTGATTCTCTAATGAGTACAGTCCTGGAGCAGCTGATTTTCCATTGGGTTCTGTCCTGTCTGTTACCCCCCTGATTCATGGGTTTTTCAGGGAGTGGCCATATGATTGAGCTGAGCAGATTATTGCTGCATGCTCCATTCCGCCTGTAGCCTCACACCATGTCTGTAACCGGGTCTCCTTTCACTCCACTGGGCGTTAATGTATTCCTAGCTGGTGACCGCTGGATTTATAGGACAATGTTGCCCAAATTCCATACTTATAGTCATTATGGCACAGAAGAGGCAATTTGGCACATTAAATCCATGCTGTCCCATTTCCAGAAGATTTTCCTGGTTTCTGAATAGAGGCTGGTGGTCCAGTATATTTTTCTCTCCTACCTCAGGGCAGTGAGACCAATTATCACATCACCACTGTCCCAGCTGAGATAAATTTTGGTATGAAGAATGAGGAGTGGTAGAAGGGTTGGCAACCAGAGGACACAAATTTAAGGTGATTGGCAAAAGAATCAGAGGCAAACAGGAGGAACCTTTTTTTAAACACAGCGAGTCGTTATGATCTGGAATGCACTGCCTGCAAGGGTGATAGAAGTGGATTGAATCGTAACTTTCAAATGAGAACTGGGTAAATACTCGAAGGGAAAAGCTTTACAGGGCCATGGGGAAAGAGAATGGGTGTGGGACCCGCCAAGGAGCTGGCACAGAAATGATGGGCTGACTGGTCTCCTTCTGTGCTATAACATTCCATGAATTAATTGAACACTGCCCAGGACCCTTTTGTTATGCACTGTTCAATGATATCAGCTGAGTTGTGGGAGGGCAGCTGTGATTTCATTTTTACTGGGAGCTCTAAGTTTGTTTAATGCATTGTCCGTATTTATATGGGGAGGTTGCCATATATATTAATTTAATAGAGGCATATATATCTGTATTGGGGGTGGGGTTTACGAATTGATACTGCTGCGATTTAAATCAGTCCAAACAGGAAAAATAACAAGGCTGTTACGAAACAAGGAAATGTTGCATAAGCTTCCTAACAATGAACTACTATACACGAGGACCCAGTTGAACTCTTGTGACAGCATTTATGTTATCTATCTGCAGGGGTCCACAAGGGTGGGATTGGGAGCACTTTCGTTATTTCAGTTATAATTACGGTCATATTGTAGGGGAGTGTTTCATAAGGCGTGCGTAAATTTCACCGTTGACTTGCAGCATCAATCAAGCCAGTAATTGATCACATGACGTATATACACACAAACATTACACACAGAATGGACCTACACACAGCACAACACACAAACATTACACAGAACGACATACAAACATAACTACACCCAAACAATACACACAAACATTACACACAGAATGGACCTACACACAGCACAACACACAAACATTACACACAGAATGACCTACACACAGCACAACACACAAACATTACACAGAACGACATACAAACATAACTCCACCCAAACAATACACACAAACATTACACACAGAATGACCTACACACAGAACTACACACAAACATTACACACAGAATGGACCTGCACACAGCACAACACACAAACATTACACAGAACGACACACAAACATAATTACACACAGAACTACACACATATAAACATAATTAGACACTCAACATTTGACAACAATTTCACGGTTAGAAATTCCCTGTTGCTGTCAGGCAGGGTCCCCTAACATGTTTAACAACGTAAGTAGAAACATACGTGCTTTTATAGATGGTGCATTAAAACATGCACCACCGATCCCAGGAAGCATCAATCTCCCAGCAACAGACAACCAGGAGAACGATGCCTCTTGGAAAAACGCTTCCTAAACAGTACCTCTCCTACACGTTCAGAATTAGCCACGTTTCAACTTTACTGTCATCAAATGTCAACTTCAGATTAGGACTGGCCCTGCGTCTGACTAATCCGTTGCTGCCCAGTTCTTGGAGACCGGCATTTTATTTTTTTACACAGATTTTTTTATTATTCCTCCAGCACTGCCGGCCCTCAACTCGATCAGTGCAAAAAGGCTTACTCCGGTAAATCAGTTGAAGAAAGAAGGGAGCGAACTCGATGCTGAGACACACGCTGAGGCTGAGGGGCTGCGGAGTTCCTGGGACATATAAACTCCGGAGGCTTGCCTGACGCCAGCTGGGAGAAGGGATCAGCTGTTCTGGACTTGGGAGAGAGTTCGAGTCAGCAAAGGGCATAAAAACCCCATCACATCCGTTTGGAAACTGAGCGTCAGCTGGTAAACAAAGAGCAATGCCAGTTCCAGCAGAGACTATGCGCCCTCTCTTGATCATCCCAGGAATGCCACAAGCTAAAGATCCGCTTTGTTTTTTTAAAAATTTGAGTTTATCTACTAACATTATTTTCAAAAAGAATAAAACGATCATTATAGGGAAAATCTGTGCTCCTCGATGCTTGTGTTTCTCCCCAAAGTTTTATTTATCCAGGGACTTTAATCATTTTTAACGTGTTCTTGAACACAATGTAAACAAAACTCTCCCCGATCACATGGAAGGAACAATAACATTCAGCGTCAGCACCATCTTTACTTTCTTGTGTGTGTCTTTCCTCTCAGTGTCTAGGTGGGTAAACGCTCCACAAAACAAACCGCCGTCCTCAATTCCCAATTAATGACAGACCCTTGGAGAGGGTCACCTTCAGGGTTTATACAATCAGATGTTTGCTCTCTCTCCTGCCGGCAATCAGTCCAAACAGGATTTCCTGAACCGACGATCCGGTAAACCGTTCACAAGCTCTCGTTTGTTTTGCGTTTTTTTTTTTGTAACAACAATGTGTTTCCATGTGTTGGAGAGAGAACAAAATCCTTCTTTATTTCTGCGCAACCCCCCGGTTCTAACCCAAACCAGTCGATGTACAAAATCTCGCCTCGTGTTTTGAAACCGTTCACTCACTTGTAGATATCAGACATTCCAAATCTGTAAACAATAGCCAATTCTTACCGATAAAGGGCGATGATCTCGTCCACAAACCACTCTCCCCAACAGACAGTGATAAATTTCCTGTTTAATTTCCTCGTACTTATTTGTTGATTTCCAGATGAACGGAAATTTTAATCCACTTTACTCACAGATTGTGCCACTATGTATAATGTTGATTTCTCTCTTTGTGTATATATATTTGATGTTGTTACAGTCTATTTACGGTTGTTACAGTGCTTCAGCCACTCTTACTCAATTCCCTTCTCCCATTCCCGGCTCTCACTCTGAATCTGAACAAAGAGCAGCAACATCAGCACCTACACATTGCATCAGCAAGCGCAAATTGGGAGTTGTAGTCCCAAGACTGGGGCCGCCCCCGACCCCGCCCATTTGCCTAAAGATGGCTAAAGACTACAAATCCCAGCGGGCAACATAGGTGAGCCTGCTCCCCCACCAATACACAGCCGAGGCTCCCTACCTGCAGGTATCAGGCAAAGAAGTGTGGAGGCCACTGTCTAGCCACAGAGAGTCAGGTCTGCAGATTGGCTGGTTGCTACATGCCCCCTGGAGCCGTGAGCAGTAGTATTCACTGCCTTAATTAAAAGCAAAATACTGCAGATGCTGGAAATCTGAAATAAAAACAAGAAATGCTGGAAATACTCAGCAGGTCTGGCAGCATCTGTGGAGAGAGAAGCAGAGTTAATGTTTCAGGTCAGAGACCCATCTTCAGAACTGACAAATATTAGAAATGTAAAAGGTTTTAAGCAAGTAAAGTGCGGGTGGGGCAAGAGATAACAAAGGTGAAGGTGTTGATAGGACAGGGTCACAGAATAGCTGACCAGAAGGTCATGGAACAAAGGCATGTTAATGGTGTGCTGAAAGACAAGGCGTTAGTAAAGAGTGGGTGTGAATGACTGTAAAGCACAGAGCACTCCAAGCACAAACATTAAAAACATTTTTAAAAACAAAACAGTGGGTGAGCACAGTGGAAACAAACTAAAAAACCTAAAATAAAATAACCAAATAAAAAAGGAAAAAGAAAAAAAAACTAAACATAAAAAGGAGGACCCGTCATGCTCTGAAATTATTGAACTCAATGTTCAGTCTGGCAGGCTGTAGTGTGCCTAATCGGTAAATGGGGTGCTGTTCCTCAAGCTTGCGTTGATGTTCACTGGAACACCTCAGCAATCCCAGGACAGAGATGTGAGCATGACAGCAGGGGGGCGGTGTTGAAATGGCAAGCAACCGGAAGCTCAGGGCCATGCTTACGGACTGAGCGGAGATGTTCCGCAAAGCGGTCACCCAGTCTGCGTTTGGTCTCCCCAATGTAGAGGAGACCACGTTGTGAGCAGTAAATACAGTATACTACATTGAAAGAAGTACAAGTAAATCGCTGCTTCACCTGAAAGGAGTGTTTGGGGTCTTGGATAGTGAGGAGAGAGGAGGTAAATGGGCAGGTATTACACCTCCTGCGATTGCAAGGGAAGATGCAGTGGGAAGGGGACGAGGTGGTGGGGGTAATGGAGGAGTGGACAAGGGTGTCACGGAGGGAGCGATCCCTTCGGAATGCTGACAGGGGAAGGGAGGGGAAGATACATTTGGTAGTGGCATCACGCTGGAGGTGGCGGAAGTGGCAGAGGATAATCCTTTGGATGTGGAGACTGATGGGGTGGAAAGTGAGGACAAGGGGAACCCTGTCACGGTTCTGGGATGGAGGGGAAGGAGTGAGGGTAGAGGTGCAGGAAATAGTCTGGACACGGTTGAGGGTGCTGTCAACCACAGTGGGGGGGAATCCTCGGTTGAGGAAAAAGGAAGACATATCAGAAGGTAGCATCATCAGAGCAGATGCGTCAGAGACAGAGAAACTGGGAGAATGGAATGAAGTCCTTACGGGAGGCAGGGTGTGAAGAAGTGTAGTTGAGGTAGCTGTGGGAGTCGGTGGGCTTATAATGAATATTAGTGAACAGCCCATCCCCAGAGATGGAGACGGAGAAGTCGAGGAAGGAAAGGGAAGTGCCGGAGATGGACCATGTAAAGGTGAGAGAAGGGTGGAAATTAGAAGCAAAGTTAATAAAGTTTTCTAGTTCCGAGTGGGAGCAGGGAACAGCACTAATACAGTCACCAAGGTACCGGAAAAAGAGTTGGGGGAGGGGGCCTGAGTAGGACTGGAACAAAGAATGTTCAACATATTCCACAAAAAGACAGGCATAACTGGGACCCATGTGGGTACCTGCAACAACACCTTTTACTTGAAGGAAGTGAGTGGAGTTGAAGGAGAAGTTGTTCAATGTGAGAACAAGTTCAGCCAGGCGGAGGAGGGTGGTGGTGGATGGGGACTGGTTGGACCTCTGTTCAAGGAAGAAGCGGAGAGCCCTCAGACCATCCTGGTGGTGGGGGGGGGGGGGGGGGGGGGCGGGGGTGGAGGTGTAGAGAGTTTGGACGTCCATAGTGAAGAGGAGGCAGTTGAGGCCAGGAAACTGGAAATTGTCAAAATGACATAGGGTGTCAGAAGAGTCACGGATCTAGGTGGGAAGAGACTGGACCAGGGGAGAAAATATAGAGTCAAGATAGGAAGAAATAAGTTTAGTGGGGGAGGAAGAGGCAGTGTTCCAACGAACATCAATGCAAGCTCGAGGAACAGCACCTTATTTACCGATTAGGCACACTACAGCCTGCCGGACTGAACATTGAGTTCAATAATTTCAGAGCATGACGGGTCTCCCCTTTTTATGCTTAGTTATTTGTTCTTTTTCCTTTTTTATTTGGTTATTTTATTTTAGGTTTTTCAGTTTGTTTAGTTTGTTTCCACTGTGCTTACCCACTGTTTTGGTTTTTTTAATGTATTTTTTTAATGTTTGTGCTTGGAGTGCTCTGTGCTTTACAGTCATTAACACCCTCTCTTTACCAACACTTTGTCTTTCAGCACACCATTAACATACCGTGCGCCTTTGTTCCATGACCTTCTGGTCAGTTATCTCTGTGACTCTGTCCTATCAACACCTTCACCTTATCTTATCTCTTGCCCCATCCCCTGCTTTACTTGCTTAAAACCTTTTACATTTCTAATATTTGTCAGTTCTGAAGAAGAGTCTCTGACCTGAAACGTTAACTCTGCTTCTCTCTCCACAGATGCTGCCAGACCTGCTAAATATTTCTAGCATTTCTTGTTTTTATTTCAGTATTCAGTGCCTGCCTGCTCCCGGAAGGTGAGACCTGCTGGAAGAAGAGTTGCAGCCAACTTGAGTGGAAGCCAGCTCATCAGACTTTCTGTAGCCACAGCACTGGTGATGTACAACACATTCCTACCCCTAAACGCACCCCTCATCCCATGTAAATAGTGCTTGATCCCCAGTGCTCCTTCCTCAAACTCACTATTTATATGTTCCACAATGCTGGTAGCTGGACAGGAGCTGGGTGCAGGGGACTGCTCAGTGCAACCTGCTTTTCTGTGCACGAGGCCATCTTGGGAAGAACCCAAAAGTAGAAAAAAGGACAGCAATTGCAATGCATCCCAAGTCAACACCGTGTAAAGAACAGCAGAACATAGCATTTTTCAGCATGTGTATCCCTAGGGGATACTGCGCAAACTAACACTGGATCAGCTTATGTCAAGAAATCTAAACTGCATGTGACAAAGGAAATCTACAAGCTATGTATGAAGGCATCAAGAGGGCACTTGACCCGGCCATCACCAAAGTTGCTGCCCTGAAGTTGGCAGATCGTGACGTACTCACTGACAGAGGTAAACAGATGTCCCACTGGGCTGAACACTACTGTGAGCTGTACTCCTGAGAGTCGGACATCTCCCGGTCTGTGTTCGATTCTCTCCCGCAACTTCCTGTCATGGATGAGTTAGCTGAAGAACCCTCATCACTGGAGCTCGAGAAGGCCACAGACCGCCTAGCGAACTGAAGGGAACCAGGCAAGGATGGAATCCCAGCCGAACTGCTCAAGCATGGAAAGTCCTTTCTATCGCCACACCTTTATGACTTTCTCCTTCTCTGCTGGAAAGTAGGCTGTGTTCCACAGGAGATGCGTGATGCCCAAACCATCACATGATACAATAACAAAGGCGACAGAGGAGACTGCAACAACTGCAGGGTCATTTCATTCCTTAGCGTCACAGGGAAGGCCTTTGCTAAGGTCATAGTTAAAAGTCTCCATTTACTTGCAGGCTGTGTGTACCAGGAAGCACAGTGCAGTTTCTGTGCCAGCAGATCTATTGTGGATATGATCTTCTCCATGTGCCAGCTACAAGAGAAGTGCAGGGAACAGAGTATACCCCTTTACCTTACTTTTGTGGATCTCACTAAGGCATTCAACACCATCAGCAGAGCAGGGCTCTACAAGATTTTGGGAAAAATTGACTGTCCCACTGAAGCTCCTCCGTCTCATCAGCTTCTTCCATGGCAACATGCACTACATTGTACAGTTTGATGGCTCCACTTTTGACAGTTTTGGAGTGAAGAATGGAGTGAAACAGGGTTGTGTCCTAGCCCCCATTCTGTTTGGCATCTTCTTTTCCATGCCCCTGACCTTCACCTTCCCTGCAGATATGGAAGGAGTCTACTTGCACACTAGGTGAGATGGCAAGCTGTAAAATCTATTAAGGCTAAAAACGAAGACAAAATGCATCGTGTCCTGATCAGAAAACTCCTCTACGCTGATGATGCTGCACTAGTCCCTCACACGGAAACTCAGCTACAAAGACTCATGGACTATCTCGCCCATGCCTGTAACTTGTTCTCCTTGACAATAAAAGCATGGTCATGGGACAAGGTGTTGCATCTCTGTCCTTGATCAGACTAAATAACACCCCACTGGAAGTGGTTAGCAAATTCTGCTACCTTGGAACCATGGTGATAGACAATCTGTTCCTTGATGCAGAGCTCGATACACACATAGGGAAAGTAGCTACCACCTTTGGCCAACTTGTGAAACGTGCATGGGATAACACCAAGCTGACCCTTAGGACCAAGCTCATTGTTTATAAGGCCTGTGTTCTCAGCACCTTGCTGTATGGCTGTGAAACATGGGTGACTTACAGCTACCAGGAAAAGATGCTCAATAATTTCCATCTTTGCTGTTTGTGGCGCATTATGGGTATATCCTGGCAGGACAAAAATCACAAATGCAGCAGTCCTCTCGAAGGTAGAGCTCCCAAGTGCTAATCAAACATAAGTGGCTTCAGTGGATGGGACACATCTGCTGGATGGAAGATGGTCACATGCCCAAGGACCTTCTGAATGGTGAAGTAGCCGGGGCCAGATGACCAGTGGGGACCCAAAGCTCCGCTTCAAGGATGCTTGCAAGTGTGGCATGAAGGCCCTAAATGTCGACTATCACACTTGGGAGCCACTAGCTGGCGAAAGACGGAAATGGCGTGGTGTGCACTACTGCGGCGACCAGTTGCTACAGCAGCTTAGCAACAGATGCCAACATCAAAAACAACAACTCACAGCATCACTTGGCAGCTTAACGTGTGATACTTGTGGCAGAACCTGCCTCTCAAGGATTGGCCTTCACAGCCATCAGCAAAGGTGCACCAAGAGAAGACACCCCACCTAAATGGATTGTTTGCTGCGTGTCCATCATCTTTCATAGATGGAAGGATGCCAACCAAAATTCCCCAGGGGAGGAGGAAGACAGGGAGTTTGGGAAAGAAGAGTTGCCTAAGTTGCTTTCAAACTTGGAAATGACAAGAAACTCAGCACTTTGAATGTCCAAAGAATGTGGAGAAGTCATGAAAGAGTTAATAGGATGCTGGGATATACAACCAAAACAATGGAGTATAAGTTTGCAGAAGGTTCTCCTGGGCCTTAGCTCAGACCTCACACAGAAAAGAAGTGCCTATACTTTTGAAAGTGGGTGCTGAATCCCTGTAATGCAGAGCCATTGTCCTGCAAAAATTATTTAAACATTGCTCTCAACTAACTGCAGCTGAAGAAGGAATCCTGTTGTCCCTCTGGCAGAGACTGACCAATACACAAAACAGAGTTAAGATGGAAATGGTATCCCTTTCCCATTTCAAATGGAGACTCGGAGATGAATTTGCTATAGAACAAGTGAGGTTGTTTGATCTGCAAATTAGCCAGGCTGCAGCTGTTCACTCAAATCCTACATAGTCAAAACATTAATAGATAAATGAGATCTGGATGATTTGGTAGGACTTGCTTATTAAGCAGTTTTATGTACAGGGTGCTCCATGTGTCTTTGGACTTGATTGGCTGCCAGGTCTTTATTCAGACACTGTATGACTGGAATAAACACAATGCATTTATCAAATGTCTTCACTTTCAGTTCAGTCCAAGAGAAAGTTGGATCCTGTGTGATGGGCAGGAATTTTTCATCACAGAATCACAGAATTGTTACAGCATAGAAGTAGGTCATTCAGCCCATCTTGTCTGCTCAGGCTCTCCGAACAAGCACTTCACTTAGTGCCATTTCCCCACCTTCTCCCTGTAACCCTGCACATAATGCTTCAATTGAACCTGCCTCCACCACATTCTCAGGCAGTGCATTCCAGATCTTAACCACTTGCTGTGTGAAAAAGTTTTTCCTCATGTCACTTTTGCTTCTCTTACCAAATGCTTTAAATCTATGTCCTCTCGTTCTCGATCCTTTCGCGAGTGGGAACAGTTTCTCTCTATCTACTCTGTCCAGACCCCTCATGATTTTGAATACCTCTATCAAATCACCTCTCAGCCTTCTCTTCTCCGTGGAAAACAGTCCTCCTAACTTCTCCAATCTATCTTCATAACTGAAGTTCCTTGTCCCTGGAACCATTCCCGTGAATCTTTTCTGTACTCTCTCCAATGCCCTCACGTCTTTCCTAAAGTGAGGTGCCACAACAGGATGCAGTACTCCAGCTGAAGCCGAATTAGTATCTTGTAAGTTCAACATGACATCCTTGCTCTTGTACTCTATGCCCCTATTGTTACGGCCAGGTGCGGAAGGGATCTCAGGCTCCCCTCTCACCCTTCCTCTTATTTGACTGCAACAGGTTTTATTCCTTTTAAACAGTGGTTGTTCTTATCACCTCTTTGAGTGTTTTACCGTTCTGCCTAAACTGTGATCATGAAAGAACCAATCGGACAGATGTTCTTGAGTTTAAACAAGAAAGAGGAAAGTTTATTATACTTAACACTCTAACCCCGATTTAAAAATGCTAAAAAAAAAATGCTACACATTCACGCACACATTCACACGAGAATCACACACACTCACAGATAGATTACAGAAGGAAAAATAGATTTGGTGGTTGGATTAAAGTCCAGAATAAAAGGAGCTTAAGTACACAGTCTGTAAAGTGGATGATCCGATAGTCCTCGGCTGAAGCTGTATTCTTGATGTCCTCGCTGGTCAAAGTGCGCTTTGCTTGGCCTGCTTTGCTCTGGGTTTTTGTGAAGGCAGAATTGTAGTTGGCTGTCTTGCCCTGGTCACTGGCTTTAGCAGTTTGTAGGTTTGGAGGGTCCATAGTCACAGACGGTTTTCAAATTTGATGTTTACTGGGAAGAGAGAGAGAGAGAAAGGAAATCCCACAGCTTTCTGCTGCTGCACACTCTGTTACTGCTTGTCTTCTCTGAGTGACAAAACATCTGTTTTTACAGAGATGGACAGACTGTCACATCGTTCTCTCTTTTGTTTTGAATGAGATACAAGGCTCAGAATTGGCTCCACCGGTTCCAGGATGCCAATATTTACACTTGGAGGGGTTTTCTCTTTCAAAGTCAATGTGTCAGGAGGCCTCGACTGCCATGCTAGTGAAGCAATCCTAGGTAATTCAATTACCTAGAGCAAGCCATTGTTCTGGATCCAGGGCTTCTCAGACTTCTGTCTTCAGTTCAGTCTCCTGGTATTTCAGATGCAAATTGTAGTGGCCATCTTGGCTGCTAGTTTTTTAAAAGTTAACTAGGATTTTTTTCCATTGAAAGCCTAATGTAAGTTTCCAACCAATTAAATTAATATTTCCCATTTGGCATACGAGATTTTCTTGACACTCCCGTTCCACACAGAATGTAATGTTACCCATAGGAACATTTCATTACAGGGGGTGGAAAAGAAAAATATGAAAACACACATTCATTCTCTCTCACTCCCCAAATTCACTCATTATTCTTAGAACTTCTGCAGCTGGCTTAGTCAGCAACAGCGATGCTGATTTAATTTCTTTTTTTGGGAGTCTTGCCTGGGCTGGTAATGTCTTGTCAAATGGGATTAGGGTTTCTCTAGTATCAATTTGTAAAACCCTGGGGATGTTCATTTCAATAAGCATGTGGTTGTCGGTGAAGCTTGGGGTCTGCAAATTTCCATTAATGTTGAAGGCAGGTTCTCCTGTATGTACAATCTTTAACCCATCAAATGCTGTTTCTGCAACACATGGCTTTAACCATTCAGGTTCCAGCACCTTCATAATTTCTCTCCCTATAATGATAGTGGGTAGCAAATTGGTTTTAAGCCTGAGATTTCTTCTGGGCCCTTGTTCTTGCTGAATTCTGAATTGAAATTGTTGGGTTTGATTAGCTTGGGGATTGGGCCCTGTTCTTCAGTGGGTAGATCCGCCCTGACCTCACTTTTTGTTTTCTGGTGAGTCACACAAGTGCTGTTTACTTTAGGGTATTTTTATTACCCTTTACCCTTTACTGTGGGGAGGATCTCTTTGCTAATCTGCCCCTTGTCCTCTGGGACATTCCTGCTTGCAGGTATCTGCCCAACTTTCACTGCACTCCCCTGCGGCACTTCAACTAGGTGAGGCATCACTCTCACTGTTGATTTTCTTTTTTGGGAACTTCCCTTGACCTCGCAGGTTTCTGTAAATGCTGTTAGCAGCCTTGGTAGTGTGCCTCTATGGCTTGCATTTACGGAGGAGAGTGTGGGGTCTAATTTTTTTCCAACAATTCACGGTTGGCTAACCGAGCAGTAGGGGGTTCCATTTGGGAATGCTCCAGGCCCTCCTCTAACCTGTCCTCACTGTCCTTTTTGTCCCCTTCCTCCGTAACTGTCTGACAGACACTGTGTTTGACTGTCCCCTTTAGTTTTCAGCAGGGGTCCCACACAATCCACCAGCCCTCTGCTGAAGGGTTCCCCAAAAGTCAGTATGGGAATTAAGGGTGCAGGTTTTATTCCAGGTTGGGGCTTCCGCACAACCTGGCACATGTGGCAAGTTTTACAGAACCCCACCATTTCTTTGTGAAGTTTTGGTCAGTCAAAATGCTGTCTTGTGCGGGCTTTGGTTTTTTATACATGTCCAGCTATTGGAAGCTCATTGGCCATTCTTAATATTTCTTTACAGTACCTCGGCGGCATCACTATCTGGTGAACCACCGTCCACTCTGTCTGCAGGTCTGTGAGGAGGTCTCCGCTTCCTCATCAGCACCTCGTTCTTCAAATCATAGCACTCTGGGACTCGCTGTGCTTCACTTTCGGTTTGGGCAGTCTGTGCTAACTTCTTTATGACTGGGTTGGCTTGCTGAGCCTCAACTAGGGAAGATCTGTTTAACCAATTCTTTGGGTCCTCTAACTTCCCAAAGAAGGTTTCCAATAACCAGACCATAGGGTCATCTGTCTGCAGTACCAGTTCAGCCTCCTCTGAGAGAACTAGTTTGACCATGGACCGAGTCACCACACAGTCAGGAAAAATGCTGGGGACCTTCTCCTGCAACAGCCCTGTCTCCCTGACCTCTTTCGGTCTCTTTAAAAATACAGAGGAAGCTACCACCTTCACCCCCACCAGATTGTTACCTAGGAGCAGGTCGACCCCACCCACAGGTAAACTAGGGACTATCCTCACGGTTACTGGTCCTGAAACTAGGTTGCACTCCAAGTGCACCCAATATAAGGATATGGGCATATACTGCCCTCCGATACCATTCACTAACACTTTAGCATTCACTGCACTCTCTGGGGAAAAGGTCATGCCTTTTCCCAGCAGAAAGGATTTGGTGACCCATGTATCCATGAGTATGACTATGGGGCTTGCTTGCCCCACTCGAGGGGTATGGGGGTCACTTTTCCTTGGGATACAAAATCCTGATAACCTTCAGGAATTTTGTTACATTTTCCCACACCCACAGCAGTATGTTTACTGGGTCCTACTGCTGCAAGTAAAGCCGCAGCCAGCTCTGCTGTGCTTTCCATCAGGGTCCCTTCCTCTGCACTGGTCTGGTGTGTCCTGATTAATCCTAAAGGTTTTTCCCATAATTTCCAGCAGCCAGTTCGGGGTGACCTGCCTTGTTACAATGGAAACACACAGCTCTTCGGATCTCACTCCTGCTCTCAGAATCGTCTTTTTTGGCTTAAAGAGGGCCCCCTGTGTGTCCAGCTTTCCATTCTCACCCAGGGCTGCTCGGGCTCCTATCACCCTTCCACCTTTTGTCCTTTTCGGGGTTGTGGGGGGGGTGACTAAGGAAGGGTTTCCCTTGGGACAATGACTTGTGTACAATGGTAAATCCATCAGCCAGAACTGTGGCCTGCCTGGCTCCTTGAACTTTTTGTTCTTCTACCTGGGTTTTAATGGAAAGGGGAAGTGAGTTTTTAAATTTCTTGAGAAGGATCACCGCTCTGAGGTTTTCATATGTGGGCTGTACCTTAAGTGCCCTTATCCACTGGTCAAAAGCAAGCTGATTAACTCTTTTAAATGTGAGGTAAGTTTGGTCAGGCTGCTTCCAGAGGGTTCGGAATTTCTGGCGGTACACTTCCGGTCCTAACTCATACGCCCCCAGGATAGCATTTTTAGTCATCTCATAATCTGATGAACTCTCATCTGGCAACATTGAATAAACCTGGACTTTTCCTGTTAGCTTGCTTTGTAACAACAGCATCCAGCTCTCTGCCAGCCATTTCAGCTGTCTTGCAAGAAATAGGAGCAGGAGTAGACCATTCAGCCCCTCAAGCCTGCCCCGCCATTCAATAAGATCCTGGCTGATCTGTCCCAGGCCTCAACTCCTCTTTCGGGCCTGCTCCGCCTAACCCTCGACTCCCCGAGATTTCAAAAATCTATCTCCCTCCTCCTTAAATACATTTAGTGACCTAGCCTCCACAACACTCTGAGGTAGAGAATTCCAGAGATTCACCACCCTCTGAGAGAAGAAATTCCTTCGCATCTCAGTTTTAAATGAGTGTCCCCTTATTCTGTAACAATGTCCCCTAGTTCGAGATTCCCCCACTACATCTACTCTGTCAAGCCCCCTTAGAATCTTATATGTTTCTATAAGGTCACCTCTCATTCTTCTAAACTCCAATGAATAAAGGTCTAACCTGTTTAGCCGCTCTTGATAAGACAACCCCTTCATCCCAGAAATCAGCCTAGTGAACCTTTTCTGAACTGCCTCCATTGCTGGTATATCCTTCTTTAAATACGAGGACCAAAACTGTACGCAGTACTCCAGGTGGGGCCTCACCAACAGTTGTAACAAGACTTCCCTATTTCTAAACTCTAACCCCCTGGCAATAAAGGCCAAAATTCCATTTGCCTTCCTAATTAATTGCTGCACCTGCACGCTAACCTTTTATGTTTCATGCACAAGAACACCCAGATTCCTCTGTACTGCAGTATTTTGGAGTCTTTCTCCATCTAAATAATAATCTGTCTTTTTATTCTTCCGACCAAAGTGGATTACCTCACACTTTCCCACATTGAACTCCATCTGCCAAATTTGTGCCCACTCACTTAACCTATCTATATCCCTTTGCAGATTCTTTGTGTCCTCATCACAACATGCCTTTCCACCTATTCTTGTATCATCAGCAAATTTGGATACACTACACTCTGTCCCTTCCTCCAAGCCATTAATATAGATAGTAAATAGTTGAGGCCCGAGGACCGATCCTTGTGGCATCCCACTAGTTACGGCTTTCCAACCTGAAAAAGACCCATTAATCCCGACTCTCTGCCTTCTATGTGTTAGCCAATCCTCAATCCATGCCAGCACATTACCGTCAATACCCTGAGCTCTTGTTTTGTGCAATAACCTTTTATGTGGCATCTTATCAAACACCTTCTGAAAATTCAAATACACTACATCTACCGGTTCCCCTTTATCCACTCTGCTTGTTATATCCTCAAAGAACTCTAACAAATTTGTCAAACATGATTTCCCTTTCATAAAACCATGTTGACTCTGTTTGATTGCATTATGTTTTTCTAAATGTCCTGCTATTTCTTCCTTAATAATGGATTCTAGCATTTTCCCAATGACCGATGTTAAGCTAACTAGTCTGTAGTTTCCTGCTTTCTGTCTCCCTCCTTTCTTGAATAGGGGCGTCACATTAATTTTCCAATCTGCTGGTACCCTATCCAGTGAGTTTTGGTATATTATAACCAATGTCTCCACTAACTCTGCAGCCACTTCTTTTAAAACCCTTGGATGCAGGCCATCAGGTCCTGGCGACTTGTCTGCCTTTAGTCCCATCAGTTTGTCCAGCACCTTTTCCCTCATGATAGAGATTGTTACAAGTTCCTCCCTCCCATTTATACCCTGTTGATCTATTATTGTTGGAATGTTTATAGTGTCCTCCACCGTGAAGACCGATGCAAAATATTGGTTTAAATTATCTGCCATCTCCCTGTTCCCTGTTATTAATTTCCCAGTCTCATCCTCTAAGGGTCCCACACTTATTTTAGCTACTCTGTTCCTTTTTATATACCCATAGAAGCTCTTACTGTGTGTTTTTATATTTCTTGCCAATTTACTCTCATAATCAATTTTCTCCCTCTTTATTAGTTTTTTAGTCATCGGCTGCTGGTTTCTAAAAAATTCCCAATCCTCTGACCTACCACTTGTTTTCGCTGTATTGTACACCTTTGTTTTTGATCTGATACTCTCCTTAACTTCCTTTGTTATCCACGGGTGGTTCATCGTTCTCTTTGAGTCCTTTCTTCTGACTGGAATAAATGTTTGCTGAGTGTTATGAAATACCTGCTTAAAAGTCTGCCAAAGCTCATCTACTGACTTTCCCTGTTGTCTATTTTCCCAGCCCGCTTTAGACAACTCTTTCTTCATACCTCTGTAATTGCCCTTGTTTAAGTTGAAGACACTGGTTTGAGATCTGAGTTGCTCACCCTCAAACTGAATTTGAAATTCTATCATGTTATGATCGCTTCCCCTTAAAGAATCCTTAACTTCGAGATCTCTTATTAATCCTACCTCATTACACATTACCAAATCTAAAATAGCCTGTTCCCGGGTAGGTTCTGCAACATATTGCTCGAAGTAACAATCCCTGATGCACTCTCCAAATTCGTCTTCCATGCTACCCTTGCCAATTTTGACTTGTCCAGTCTATATGCAGATTAAAATCACCCATGATAATTGTAGTGCCCTTCTTACACGCCTCCATTATTTCCTGATTAATATCTTGTCCTACGGAGAGGCAGCTCCTCGGGGGCCTGTAGACCACTCCCACCCGTGATTTCTTTTCCTTTCTATTCCTTATTTCCACCCAAACTGAATCTACATCACGATCTACGACACCTATATCATTACTCACAACTGCACTGATCCCTTCCTTTAATAACAAAGCTACCCCACCTCCTTTTCCTTTCTGCCTGTTCTTCTGGAATGTCGAATATCCTTGAAAATTGAAATTCCAGTCTCCTGGTCATCCTGCAATCACGTCCCTATGATAGCTATCAAATCATATTCATTTATTTCTATCTGTGCCGTCAGCTCATCTATCTTGTTACAAATGCTCCATGCATTCAGATAATGAGCCTTAAGCTTTGACTTTTTACCATTTCTACCTACTCTGTTTCTAATTTCAGCTGTACTCTTATCCTTGTATTCTCTGTCTCTTCCTGTCACACTCTGATTAATGTATGTTCCTTCACTACCCTGCACCTCTGCTCTCTCATTAGTTTTCGACTTTTTAAACTTCCTTTCAATTGAACCCTCCCCCTCACTATTTAGTTTAAAGCCTTATCTACAACCCTAGTTATACGATTCGCCAGGACACTGGTCCCAGCATGGTTCAAATGAAGCCCATCCCAACGGAACAGCTCTCTCCCCAGTACTGGTGCCAGTGTCCCATGAATCGGAACCCATTTCTCCCACATACATTTACCTCTCTAATCTTATTTACCCTATGCCAATTTGCAAGTGGATCAGGTAGTAATCCGGAGATTATTATCTTTGTGGTTCTTCTTTTTAATTTGGCCTCGAGCTGCTCATAGTCCCTCAGCAGAACCTCTTTCCTAGTCCTACCTATGTCGTTGGTACCTATGTGGACCACGACAACTGGATCTTTTCCCTCCCACTCCAAGTTCCTCTCCAGCCCAGAAGAGATGCCCTTAACCTTGGCACCAGGTAGGCAACACAGCCTTTGGGACTCTCTATGCAGAGAACAGTATCTACTCCCCTAACTATGCTATCCCCTACTACAACTACATTTCTCTTTTATCCCCCCACTTGAATGGCACTCTGAACCACGGTGCTGTGGTTAGTTTGCTCATCCTCCCTGCAGTCTGTACCCTCATCCACACTGGGAGCAAGAACCTCGTTCCTATTGGATAAGGGCACTGGCTGAGGCACCTCCAAAACTAAATTCTGGATCCCCATAACTGCCTCACTCGAAGTCACACCCTCCTGTCCCTGACCACTGGCCGAATTCAAGGTAGTTAATCTAAGAGGTGTCACTGTCTCTTGAAACACAGTGTCCAGGTAACTCTCCCCCTCCCTGATGTGTCGCAGTGTCCGCAGCTCGGACTCCAGCTCATCAACTCTGAGCCGAAGGTCCTCGAGCAGCCAACACTTGGTGCAGATGTGGCCACTGTGGGTCGCACTGGCGTCCACCAGCTCCCACATACTACAGCTGCAACACATCGCCTGCCCAGCCATCTCTATTCTATTTAATTAATTAATTTGGATCACAGTATTTAAAAAAAAAGAACTATTTCAGTGTACTCTTAACCAGCAACGGCGTCGCCTGATTTAAATCACTTGACGAAAACTACAAAAAAAAACACACAAGACACAGAAAAAGAAATACCCACCAATCACTTACCAGCTCTCTGGTGACGTCACACTTCGATTTTTGCTGGTCAAGCAGGTCCACAGAACAGAGCAGAGCGTCTCTCACCGCCGCTGCCCCTGGTCCCGGGCCTCGGCTCCTTTTATCTCCCGGCTCCTCTCGCCTCTTCCCGCTCTCACCGCCGCTGCCCCTGGTCTCGGGCCTCGGCTCCTTTTATCTCCCGGCTCCTCTCGCCTGTTCCCGCTCTCACCACTGTGACAAAAATGCTTTCACATCCCCCCCATTGAACTTTGGAGTCAACTGGGAGAACTTTAAGATCTTAGCACTCTGTCCTGAGCTAGGGGTAGCTCCCTCACTAGCCATGCTTTCACTGGGGGTATTGGGTCACCCCCCCCATTAGCTCTAGTTGCCTTAACTCCCTTTGGAAAACTTTCTTTTTCCCTTTCTTCCTTTCTTTTTCCCTTTCATGGCATTCTCTCTGCTCTTTCTCTCTCTGGAATTCTAATTCTAGTCTTCTCTGTTCTAATTGTATTTTTACTAACATTACCCTGTCTGTTTCTAACTCGAACCCTATTTCTGAATCTTCAGGTTCAAGGGAAAAATGGTTGTCCACAAGTCCTAGGCTTTCGAATTTCTTGGCTTTTGCACAGAAAGTAATTCCTAACTGCCCAGCTATTTTCCTCAACTCTTCAATAGATAGGGCCTTCAACCTATCCCAAGTTACTTCACCCTCGCTTGGGAAGGTACTGGCCTCGAATGTGAACATGTTAGTATTCTAGCAGTGAAACACAAGAAAACCTGCATTGAAGTTTTAAAAACATTTTTGCAAGGGATTAATTTAGTTTCCCACTTCCAATTTCTCGTTTGTCATTACGATCCAGGACTATAGCCCCCAAATTTCTGTTATGGCCAGGTGAGGAGGGGTTCTCAGGCTCCCCTCTCGCCCTTCCTCTTATTTGACTACAACAGGGTTTATTCCTTTTAAACAGTGGTTGTGCTTACCACCTGTGTGAGTGTTTTACCTTTTTGCCTTTACTGTGATTGTGAAAGAACCAATCAGACAGGTTTTCTTGAGTTTAAACAAGAAAGAGGTAAGTTTATTATGCTTAACACACTAACCCCCATTTAAAAATACTACAAAAAAGCAACTCATTCATGCACACATTCACACAAGAATCACACACACACAAATAGATTACAGAGGGAAAAATAGATTTGGTGGTTGGATTAAAGTCCAGAATAAAAGGAACTTAAGTACACAGTCTGTGAAGTGGATGATCCGGTCATCCTTGGCTAACGTTGTATTCTTGAAGTCCTCGCTGGTCAAAGTGCACTTTGCTTTGGCCTGCTTTGCTCAGGGTTTTTGCGAAGGCAGAATTGTAGTTGGCTCTCTTGACCTGGTCGCTGGCTGTAGCAGTTTGTAGGCTTGGAGGGTGCACAGTCGCAGATGGTTTTCAAACTTGATGTTTTCTGGGGACAGAGAGAAAGAGAGAGAGAAAGGGAAGCACACAGCCTTCTGCTGCTGTACACTCTGTTACTGCTTGTCTTCTCTGAGTGACAAACTTCTGTTTTTGCAGAAATGAACAGTCACATGGTTCTCTCAATCCCTTTTGTTTTTAATGAAATACAAGGTTCAGAATTGGCACCACAGGTTCCAGGATGCCAAGCCTGAGGGGTTTTCTTTTTCAAAGTCAATGTGTCAGATGGCTTTGCCTGTCATGCTAGTGAAGCAATCCTAGGTAATTCAATTACCTAGAGCAAGCCATTGTTCTGCATCCAGGACTTCTCAGACATCTGACTGCAGTTCAGTCTCCTGGTTTTTCAGATGCAAATTGCAGTGGCCATCTTGGCTGCTAGTTTTTTAAAAGTTAACGAAGATTTTTTCTATTAAAAGCCTAATGTAAGTTTCTAACCGATGAAATTAATATTTCTCATTTGGCATATGGGGTTTTCTTGACACTATTAATAAAGCCCAGGATACTGTATGCTTTATTAACTACTCTCTCAACCTGTCCAGGCACCTTCAATGACTTATGCACATAGACACCCAGGTCCCTCTGCTCCTGCACTCCCTTTAGAATTATGCCCTTTATTTTATATTGTCTCTCCATGTTTTTCCTGCCAAAATGAATCACCACATTTCTCTGCATTGAATTTCATCTGCCACCTTTCTGCCAATTCCACCAACTTGTCTATGTCCTTTTGCAGTCCTACACTATCCTCCTCACAGTTCACAATGCTTCCAAATTTCGTATCATATGCAAACTTTGAAATTGTGCCCTGCACACCAAGATCTAGGTCATTAATATATATATCAGGAAAAGCAAGGGTTCCAACACTGACCCCTGGGGAACTCTACTACAAACCTTCCTCCAGCGCAAAAAACATCCATTAACCACGACTCTTTGTTTCCTGTCACTCAGCCAATTTCGTATCCATTTTGCTACTGTCCCTTTTATTCCATAAGCTATAATTTTGTTCACAAGTCTGTTTTGTGGCACTGTATCAAACGCCTTTTGAAAGTCCATGTACACCACATCAACTGCATTGCCCTCATCAACCCTCTTTGTTACCTCCTCAAAAAACTCCAGCAAGTTAGTTAAACATGATTTTCCCTTAAGAGGTCCATGTTGGCTTTCTTTAATTAACCTGCATTTGTCTATGTAACCAAATTATTCTTTCTAGAGGTTTCTCCACCACCATTGTATAACCGTTACATTATGAAGTTTTATGACCGACTCATCATAAAGTCTAGCCGCATAGTAAATTGTACAAAAAATATACTCTAGAAAGAGTATCTTCATTTCCTGTGGATTAGTTCTATCTGTGTACCATTAGTAATTTGTTTGTCCTGCTTCAGTAATCTCCTTACTTATTAGTGTTAGCTGTAAAGTAACCATCTTACTGGCATCTTAACCATCTTACATCAGACTGGCCAAGAGAGTGTGGGAAAATGGCGCACTGACACGGAACACAAAAGTCCGAGTGTATCAAGCCTGTGTCCTCAGTACCTTGCTCTATGGCAGCGAGGCCTGGACAGCGTATGTCAGCCAAGAGCGACGTCTCAACTCATTCCATCTTCGCTGCCTCCGGAGAATACTTGGCATCAGGTGGCAGGACCGCATCTCCAACACAGAGGTCCTCGAGGCGGCCAACATGCCCAGCTTATACACACTACTGAGTCAGCGGCGCTTGAGATGGCTTGGCCATGTGAGCCGCATGGAAGATGGCAGGATCCCCAAAGACACATTGTACAGCGAGCTCGCCACTGGTATCAGACCCACCGGCCGTCCATGTCTCCGCTTTAAAGACGTCTGCAAACGCGACATGAAATCCTGTGACATTGATCACAAGTCGTGGGAGTCAGTTGCCAGTGATCGCCAGAGCTGGCGGGCAGCCATAAAGACGGGGCTGAAGTGTGGCGAGTCGAAGAGACTTAGTAGTTGGCAGGAAAAAAGACAGAGGCGCAAGGGGAGAGCCAACTGTGTAACAGCCCCGACAAACAAATTTCTCTGCAGCACCTGTGGAAGAGCCTGTCACTCTCGAATTGGCCTTTATAGCCACTCCAGGCGCTGCTTCACAAACCACTGACCACCTCCAGGCACTTATCCATTGTCTCTCGGGGTAAGGAGGCCAAAGAAGAAGGAACCATCTTACATATTGCTTTATTTCTTTTAGGAATAGACAGAGCCTGGTGGACATCCTGCATGGTCCTTGGGCAATAGACTATATTAAATAATGATTAATCTCCAAAAAGAGAGAATCTAACATCTCCCCTTGACATTCAACAGCATTATCATCAATGAACCCCCACAATCGACATTCTGATGTTCACCATGGACCAGAAACTTAACTGCACCAGCCACATAGATATTGTGAGTACAAGAGCAGCTCAGAGGCTGGGTATTCTATGGTGAGTAACTCACCTTCTGACTTCCCAGAGCCTTTCCACCATCTGCAAGGCACAAGCCAGGAGTGTGATGGAATACTCTGCACTTGCCTGCATGGGTGCAGCTCCAACAACACTCAAGAAACTTAACACTGTCCAGGACAAAACAGTTCACTTGATCGGCATTCCATCCTTCACATTAAACATATACTCTCTGCTCCGGAACACAGTGGCAACAGTGTGTACCATCAACAAGATGCACTGCAGCAACTCACCCAGGCTTCTTGAACAGCAGGGCGGCACAGTGGCGCAGTGGTTAGCACCGCAGCCTCACAGCTCCAGCGACCCGGGTTCAATTCTGGGTGCTGCCTGTGTGGAGTTTGCAAGTTCTCCCTGTGTCTGCGTGGGTTTTCTCCGGGTGCTCCGGTTTCCTCCCACAAGCCAAAAGACTTGCAGGTTGGTAGGTAAATTGGCCATTATAAATTGCCACTAGTATAGGTAGGTGATAGGGAAATATCGGGACAGGTGGGGATGTGGTAGGAAAATGGGATTAGTGTAGGATTAGTATAAATGGGTGGTTGATGATCGGCACAGACTCGGTGGGCTGAAGGGCCTGTTTCAGTGCTGTATAACTAAACTAAAAACTAAAAGCACCTTCCAAACAAATGACCTCCACAGCCTAGAAGACCAAGGGAAACAAGTGCATGGGAACACCACCACCTGCAAGTTCCCCTCCAAATCACACACTATCCTGAGTTGGAAATAAATCACCATTCCTTCATCATCATTGGGTCAAAATCTTGGAATTGCACATGGACTGCAGCAGTTCAAGAAGGTGGCTCACCACCATTTTCTCAAGGACAATTAGGGATGGGCAATAAATGCTGGTCTTGCCTGTGACACTCACATCCTATGAATGAATAAAATACATTAATTGTTAACATTATAGCATGTAAGACCACTGACACTTTAATGAGGGAGCAAGTTTCAATTAATAGGACATTTGGGCTGGTTATGAGGATTACCTTTCTGTGGTGAATTACAATATTGTGGGAGAGAGCCTGAGCCTGTAATGCAAAGAACATAATTGCAAAGTAGAACAGATATCAGGTAAAGTCAGATTGATATGTATTTAAAATTATTTATAAGGCAAAGCAATTGAAGATTCAGGTTTATTCACAATACAAGTCTCTGACTGGATCGTACAGTGGGTCAGACACTGTCCTTTCACACTCTGGGACTGGGTGGTACAGTGGGTCAGACACTGTCCTTTCACACTCTGGGACTGGACCGTACAGTGGGTCAGACACTGTCCTTTCACACTCTGGGACTGGGTGGTACAGTGGGTCAGACACTGTCCTGTCACACTCCGGGACTGGGTGGTACAGTGGGTCAGACACTGTCCTGTCACACTCCGGGACTGAGTGGTAGATTGGGTTAGATGCTATTCCTTCACAGTGCCTATCTAACCCATGATGTACCTAACCTAGTGGTATTCAATGGGACAGTACAGAAAGTGTTGTATTCTATAATCAATTCATGCTTTAGTGATAGACAATATTTCTATTGGAATTTGTGATGTCATGAAACAATATAGTTATTAGATAATCCTGATCTCTAGTGCAATTCTTAATCTTTCGTGTCATTTCAGAGAGAATGTCAGACATCAGCCAAGGCCTGGATGCATGCTATATGATTGCACTCTCTGCTGGGAAGATAGTTCATTTGAAAACCACGCAGGAGGTGAGCAGCAAACCGAAAATAACAAAAGATAAAGAGAAGTTGGCAGCACCTAGTAGGGTGGCACAGTGGTGCAGTGGCTAGCACTGCAGCTTCACAGCTCCAGCGACCTAGGTTCAGTTCTGGGTACTGCCTGTGTGGAGTTTGCAAGTTCTCCCTGTTACTGTGTGGGTTTTTTCCGGGTGCTCCGGTTTCTTCCAACATGCCAAAGACTTGTGGGTTGATAGGTAAATTGGCCATTGTAAAAAAATGCCCCTCATGTAGGTAGGAGAATTGAGGGGATGTGAGAGGGAAAATGGGATTAATGTAGGATTAGTATAAATGGGTGGTTGATGGTCAGCATGGACTTGTTGGGCCAAAGGGCCTGTTTTGGTGCTGTATCTCTCTGACAGTGTGCGAGCTCCTGGAACTGGTGGAAGTCTTATCTATTGCAAAACATGCAAATCTTTTCGGAGCAATCATTTTGTATTGTACACAGCACGAGTTCTGTTCTATTTTCATTATCAGATGAGTGCTTACTGATAGATTAGGGAGCCATTATGCTTTTGTAACAAATGTCATTCTGTTTAGTGACCACATACCGCAAGCTGTCCAAGTTTTCTGCTACAACTTTGATTGATAAAGTTACAATAGCTCGTGTCTATTTTTCCAGTCAATTTTCTTCTCTCCTCCAGGTGTCGATCCCCTATGGCACAGTTTCACTGGCACAAGTCTGTGTCCAATACCTTGCTCATGTGCCCATCTGTTACATGTGAGACCAGGCAGTGACCATCAGCAAGTTATTCAATTGCAGGAACGTTCCAGCCAAACCTGCACTTCTCCCCAAGTAACTTTCCACATCGTCACTGCAGTAAACACAGCCAGTTACATATAGTACTGGAAGGAGTCAAAAACAGCACACAAGAATGGTGCAAAAATGTCTCTGGGGCTCTTTTGGCTGAAAGCTGAAAGCAAGAGGTGTGATAAGTGTAAGAGAACGGTAATTATATACCATTATGTTAATAATTCTATTTTAATAAAGGCCAACCGCAGGAATGACGAGTGCCCCAAGAATGAATCCAAATCAGATATGTTATGAGATGACAAATAGGAAAGTATTAGAAAATATCTCATAAATGCTAGTGATCCTGGCGTAGATCATTTTTAAGCGCGTTTGTATTACAGCTGTTCTGCAGTGCCCCATTTAGACCTCAGGATGTTTTCTGCAGCACACAGACCCACTTACCTGTAGCTCACTCTCAGGGATCTGTAGCATTGTGGGAGCTACATTGACTAGCCCCCGCAATCGGGTGCAGGTATCACGATGCGTGATTAACCCACGCACGTTCAAAGTAATGCAGGCACAACACAAACTTCATGCTGCCGGTTAATTATAATGATGCTGTAAAGGGAAACAGTGACCATAATATGATAGAATTTTACATTAAGTTTGAAAGTGATATAGTTCATTCTGAAACTAGGTTCTTAAATCTGAACAAAGAATACTATGAAGGAATGATGGGCAAGTTGGTTATGGTGGTTTGGGAAGATACACCAAAAGATTTGATGGTAGACAGGCAATGGCAAGTATTTAAAGAAGTATTACATGGTCTACAACAAATATACATTCCTCTAAGACACAAAAAACCAACAGGAAAGATGAATGAACGGTGTTTAACAAATGAAGTTAAAGATTGCCTTACATCAAAGGAAGTGGCTAAAAAGGTTGCCAGAAAAAATGGTAAGCCTGAGGGAAGTAATTTATAATGCAGCAAAGAATGACCAAGAAACTGGTAAAGAAAGAGAAAAGAGAATATGAATGCAATCTAGTAAGAAACATAAAGGCGGACTGTAAAAACTTCTTTAAGTATGTGAAAAGGAAAAGATTAGCAAGGACAAAGGTGGGTCCATTATAGGCACAGACAGGAGAAGTTATAATGGAGAATACGGAAATGGCAGAGAAACTGAACAATTACTTTGTGTCTGTCTTCACGGAGGAAGATACAGAAGCGAAAACACAATGACTTCTGACAACACAGAGGACGTCACCAGTGCATGTGAACATTGGCAGCTTGCCAGTATGAATGCATGCATGTGCGTGCTGACGTCATCACACAATGATGTCCTCACCCCTCAATAGCCACCATTGCCACCTCCATTCCCCCCAACAGTGCCCCGCTCCCTCCCGCCATCCCTGCTTCAATCACCACTTCCCCGCCTCTAATAGAATTACTTCTCTGAGAGTCTCACAGCTGAGCTGTACTTTAGCCCTCAGCCACTGGTCAAAAGCCAGCTGCTTACTTCTTTCAAACTCCAGATAAGTTTGATTAGCTTGTTTCTTGAGTGTTTTAAACTTTTGGGGATAGGCTTCGGGTACTAATTCATATGCCCTGAAGATAGTATTTTTGGTCAGTTCATAATTTGATGAACTCTTATCTGGCAACAAGGAAGAAACCTCATGGGCTTGTCCAGTTAGCTTGCTTTGTAGTAAAAGAGGCCAGGCCTCAGCTGGCCATTTTAGCTGCCTTGCCAGTTTCTCAAAGGAAACAAAAAACATTTCTACATCCTCCTCATTGAATTTTGGAATTAGTTGAGCTAGTTTTAACAATTTTGTACCCAACCCTGAATTATGCACCTCCATATTGGCCATGCTTTCACTGGGGTTACTCTGTCATCCCCTAGTTAACTCAAGCCACTTCAGCTCCCTTTCTTTGCATTCCTTCCAGAATATTCTTTCTCTTTCCCTTTCCTGCCTTTCATTTTCTTCACATTCCTTCTGGAAGTCTCTCTCTTTCTTCCTCTCCTGCCTCTCTTTTTCTCTTTCTCTTTCCCTGTCTTCTAATTCAAATTTCCTTTGTTCTAATTGTATCTTTGCTAGCAATACCCTGTGGGAGTCTGCTTCTAACCTTGTTTCTGCTCCTTCAGATTCAAGGGAAAACTGGTTGGCCACTAGTCTTAGGAGTTCAGACTTCCTAGCCTTGCCACGTACAGTGATCCCACACTGCTCAGCCATTTTCCTCAACTCCTCGATAGACATTGCTTTAAACTTATCCCAAGTTACTTCACCCTGGCCTGGAGAGCTATTTGCTTCAGTTGCAGACATGTTCAATCACACACAACCACAAGAAAACCTGTATTAATCGTGCTCTTTTTTTTGATTGGGAACAATTTGGCTTCCCACTTCCAATTTCTCTCGTTTGTCTGTGGGTAAAATCCCAGACGAGCCCCCAATTTCTGTTACAACCAGGTGAGAAAGGTGTCTAGGGGACACTTTCAGCCTTCACCTAGTTTTACTGCAACAGAATTTAATTTTTAAACACACTGTGTTTTAGCTCCCCCTTGGTGAATCCTTGTTCACTTCTTTCCAATTATAAGGCAAAGAAACCAGCACAAACAGGCTTTCTTAGGTTTAAAGAAGAAAAGTTGAAATTTATTAAACTTAAACTCTAATTTGGTTAACGCCTACGGATACACGATGCGCCCAGGCTAGCATGCATACGCGATACACACATGCAAATAGAGATAGAAAAGAGAAGAAAAATAAAGTGGAAAGGTTTGAGGCAATATCTGAAGAGTTGTTGTTATGGTTTTTCGAACTCACTGTAGAGTCCTTGATTGTAGGTAGATCTTGCTTTTCATTGGGGCCCAGTATTCTTCTTAAACATTGTTCACTGTAGGAGACTTTACTCTCTTAGGGTTCATGTGGCTTCAGTGGATTCAGAGGCTTGTGAGAAAGAGATGGGAGCAGACAGGAGAGATCTTCTCAGTGCAGGAGCAAACAGACACTCTGCCTTCAAACTCTCTGTGGCCAGTTAAAAAGAAATCCCTGGAACAGCCAGGTGGTTATGTGACCAGCTGGTCTAACCAGTCCTGGCCCTTGTGGATTATATCCTCTTTAGCAGGCCCTGGAATGCGCTTCCTCACCTTCGATGCCTGATAGAATATAAATGTTTTTTTTCCAGCTGCGGCTGTTTAACAAGTCATTTCCTCGCTCCAACAACAGTTAAAAATCAATGTTCATGACAAAATTGATGTGCCTTATTCTTGGCATGTGGGGGCCTAGCATGACAATAGGTAGGTCCACCACTCCGTTTTTAACTGCCATCCCCCACCCTTGGCTTGGTTTCTGCCAGGTTTTCATTATTATATATATAAATCATCCACACTCCTCAATCTGTAACTCACTCCCAGGCATCCCTTATTCTATCGAAAAATCATTCAAGTAAGTACCTGTGTCAGATTTCAGCCTGTTACTCACTGCTGTGTATATCTAAATAACCTGAACCCTCAATTAAATTCCAGTTGGTAAATCACTCTCAGTTATCCATTATTCTGTATATTACCCATCTAAACCATCAATTAGATCCCATCCAGTAACTCATTCCTATGTATCTACAATTTCCTGTATAATTTATCTAAATCATTTAATTAGAGTCATTTAATTTCACTTTAAGGATCCATTATTCTCCACATCGCCCCAATCTTGTGATGTTTATCCCTAATCTTTAATACACTCTCTGCATATGGGAAATGGGTACAAGGTACTTGGCTCGTGGCATTTTGGCTGGGTGGGGCAGAAAATATAAGAGACAGCCGCTGTTAAAGGGCTCTTGCTTTCCATTAAAGGGGAGTGCATTTTTATTTTAGCTGTGCAAGTCCTTTTCTGGTACAGATAATGCACGTTAGGAGGAATGTAGGAAAATATGCAACTTCTCACGATGCACTGGAGGTCTCCCTTGGAGCTGCTCTTGGAGGGCACCCTCATGTCAAAACTGTTCGGATTGAAATAATGGAGTGAATAAAGTCTCCAAGGTCCAGAGCAGCCAGGACAACAGATGAGAAAGAGATCATGTGTTCTCAGGAAGAGTTCCAAAGTATATGTCCTTGCATTCAAAGAGGTTGGGCCGGATTTTATTCTGGCGACGGAAATCCTGGCAGCAGGCGGAAGGCAGGGGAAGACCTCACCTCAGCCCTCCATCAGACCTATCTTGCTAATTAAGAGCAGGCAGCCAATTAACTGTTGTCGGCGATGCTGTCCCTTTAAGGGATGAGCTCCCACCTCCAGAGCTGCTGGTCAATCGGAAGGCCGGCAGCTCTGTAGTAACGACAGTGCCACCAGGAGTGGCGGCCACCACCGGTATTGCAAGAGGTCCTGCAGATGAGAAGGCTGGAGAAGACCCCAGGACAGCCAGGGTTAGGGTCACCAGGGCCATTCAGGCGACGGGGTGGTGGGTGGGGGTGGGGTCTTCCCAGGGAGGACGGCCATTGCCACCAGGGGGCACCCTCTGGGGACACTGGATTGCTCCCAAAGGAGGGACCCCCCCAACCCTGCTAGGAAGCTGCCAAGTTTTACCTGGCAGTGTCTCCCCATGGCGACGGCCCCTCCACCATCCATTAAATTGAGGTGGAGACAGGAAGAGGCCCTTAAGGGCCTCAGTTGGTCTGGGGCAGGACGGCCTTCCATGACCTTCCATGGCCTTCCCTGCCCCAAACTAAATTGGAAGGCGTCTGGAAGCGATGGGCACTCCACCCCCTGCCTTCCCACGCAATTATATGTGCCTCCCCCACCTCTGTTGCGGTCTCTAGGGTGCTCATTAAATTCAGCCCATTATTTTACTGCCGGGGTTTGCTCCGAGAGGTAACTTTGCAGGGCAGGGAAGCATCCTTTTTCTGCAGAAAAGCTGTAGCCCATAACTTTTCTGGGGCAAACAGTGACTATCCTTCAAAAATACTTCATTGACTGTAAATTGCTTTGGGATGTCCTGAGGATTTTATTTAGATATTCGTTTCCTGGGATGTGGGTGTCACTGGCAAGACCAGCATTTGTTGCCCATCCCTAATTGCCCTTGAGAAGGTGGTGGTGAGTCGCCTTTTTGAACCGCTGCAGAAATTAGCTAAATGTTGAACTGTTCTCTCATTCATCCTTTGTTTTATCCTGCACTCTTTCAAACATACTCTATTTTAATATCAAATTAAGGTTGGTGTTGGGATTCCACAGGAAGGGTGCGTTGCCATGGTAACATGCTGGCTTCATGAGGCATATACAGCGATGTTTCACCTGTCAAAGAGGTCACAAGCCACCATTACTTTCTTTCATTTCTACTTTTATTCACTCTCTCACTCAATAATACATTGAACAGTAGCGTGGTACGCATCCTTCTTTTATTTTAAAGTATACATTCTGTACTTATATTTGTAGTTTGATTATAAATGCGTATATCCACATTTATAATGGAAGCTGCCAACCTAACTATTTCACAGTGTAACTGCATTTCCCGTCTGTGGTGGCAGTACAGTGCCTCTACTGGCAGGAGGTTGTAAGTACAGTATGACATGTTTACACAGGCAGTTGCCATTTTAAGTGTGCACATACAAGTTTTAAGAGAAATGTTGACACAAAAATGAGAGGAAGTTAAATGGTGCATACAGGAAGTGTGTGCAAATGTAAGATTTTTATTCTGTTAAAGTTATAAGAACACTAGGAGTCCCAAAAGGTTGAAGCGGCACAGAAGGAGGCCTTTTGGCCGATTGAGTCCGTGCCGGGGAAAGGAGGATTAAACTTCAATACTCCCAGGAACACAGGAACATAGGAGCAGGAGTAGGCCATTGAGCCTCTCAAGCCTGTTCCACCATTCAATGAGATTATAGCTGATCTGTAACCTAACTCCATATACTCAACTTTGCCCATCACCCTTAATACATTGGGCTGACAAAAATCTATCAATCTGAGTTTTAAAATTAACAATTGATCTAACATCAATTGCTGTTTGCAGAAGAGAGTTCCAAACTTCTACTACTCTTTACGTGAAGACATGTTTCCGAATTTCACTACTGAAAGATCTGACTCCAATTTTTTGACAATGCCCCTAGTCGTGGACTCCCCAGATAGCAAAAATAGTTTCTCCTAATCTATCCTATCCGATTCTTTTATTCATTCTGGGGATGTGGACGTCACTGGCAATACCAGCATTTATTGCCCATCTCTAATTGCCCTTGAGAAGGTCGTGAAGGCCTTCTGAACTGCTGCAGTCTATGTGGTGTAGGTACACCCACAGTGCTGTTAGGGAGGGAATTCCAGGTTTTTCACCCAACGACAGTGAAGGAGCAGTGATATAGTTCCAAGTCAGAGTGGTGATTGACTTGGAGGGGAAGTTGCAGGTGGTGATGTTCCCTCGCATCTGCCGCCCTTGTCCTTCTAGGTGATAGAGGTTGCGGGTTTGGAAGGTGCTGTTGAAGGAGGCTTGGTGAGTTTCTGCAGTGCATCTTGTAGATGGTACACACTGCTGCCACTGTGCGCCAGTGCTGGAGGGAGTGAATGTTTAAGGTGGTAGATGGGGTGCCGATCAAGTGGGCTGCTTTGTCCTGGATGGTGTCCAGCTTCTTGAGCGTTGTTGGAGCTTCACTCATCCAGGTAAGTGGAGAGTATTCCATCACACTCCTGACTTGTGCCTTGTTGATGGTGGATGGGCTTTGGGGAGTCAGGAGGTGAGTTACTTGCTGCAGAGTTCCCAGCCTCTGACCTGTTCTTGTAGCCACAGTCTTTATATGGCTGGTCCAGTTAAGTTTCTGGTCAATGCTAAACCCCATGATATTGATGTTGGGGGAATTCAGTGATGGTAATGCGCTAAGTATGGCTCAAATCAGTGGAGAGTTCTCCCAATTCCCATTGATTCCAGTTCTGCTAGGGATCCTTGATGCCATATTCTGTCAAATGCTGCCTTGATGTCAAGGGCAGTCAATCTCACCTCACCTCTGGAATTCAGCTCTTTTTCCATGTTTGGAGAAAAGCTTGGTCCCCGAAATATCTTGAAAACTTTGATCAGATCACCTTTTAACCTCCTAAATTCCAGGAAATACAAGCGTAGTTTCTGTCATCACTCCTCGAAATTTAATCTTGGAGTCCTGATTGGAATGTTCTTTGGACAGAAAATCATGAGCTGAGATGCATAATTTTATGGCATGTGCTCCTGATGGGGGCTGTTCCATGACAGGAGCGCTGAAGTGGGAATCACCTCTGGAATTTGTTTTGCTGGCATGTGAAGAGGAAGGTCCCAATTTAAAGTTTACAACGTGCTAGTTGCGGCGTGATAGTGTGTCTGATTGTGCACAAGAAACCCGGAAGTAAGCGTGTCTGTCAATGGCTTTTTAACTCAGCCACCTCATTATCGTTTTACTTCCGGCAGTGGCAGTGGGTGTGATATGAACCTTTGTGACATGATTATAACTCCACTATTTAAAGGGATAATGTGATGGAGACAGATGTTGTACCTCATGGGCTGTGGATGAAAAGGGGAATCATTGAGCAGCAGCAGACATTGTGCAATGCACTGACAAGCATCCAAAGTAGACTCACCACACTTGCAGAAAGATTGGAGGAGTCCACCTCAAGCATGAGCGGGATGAAATCTCAGGCATGGAGATGATGCTTTCTTCCATGGATAGAGTGACTGGGGCCATGGACATCATGTGATTCAATCAAACTGGTCCTTGAACACCAGCTTGCAGACTCTGGATACCAACATGTCTTTCGGCTTAAATAGGTAGACAGATACCTGAGCCTTGGCCTTACAAGGCTGCACAGATCTGCACCAAAGTTTTCTCCAGCTCAGTGGTAGCAGTGACGTGTGGCTGGCCCATGATGGTGAAAGGGGTCATGGAAGTTGGGGACTTCATCAAAGTGCTTCTACTTGTCACCCACAGCTCACCTCAGTCAGTAGCCTACAAGCTGCCTCATCCATGATGGCTGCGTCTGCCCTGCACAGGTGCAGGCGGAGCAGTTTTTGGCAGCGTTCTCATGGGCTCCGACACCCAGAGGATTTTTAAAAAATTCATTCATGGGATGTGGGCTTCACTGGCTAGGCCAGCATTTATTGCCCATCCTTAATTGCCCTTGAGAAGGTGGTGGTGAGCTGCCTTCTTGAACCGCTGCAGTCCATGTGAGGTAGGTACACCCACAGTGCTGTTAGGAAGGGAATTCTAGGATTTTGACCCAGCGACAGTGAAGGAACGGCGATATAGTTCCAAGTCAGGATGGTGTGTGACTTGGACAGGAACTTGCAAGTGGAGATGTTCCCATGCATCTGCTGCTCTTGTCCTTTGAGGTGGTCGAGGTTGCGGGTTTGGAAGGTGCTGTCTGAGGAGCCTTGGTGTGTTGCTGCAGTGCATCTTGTAGATGGTACACACTGCTGCCACTGTGCGTCGGTGGTGGAGGGAGTGAATGTTTGCGGATAGTGTGCCAATCAAGTGGGATGCTTTGTCCTGGATGGTGTCGAGCTTCTTGAGTGTTCTTGGAGCTGCACCCATCCAGGCAAGTGGCGAGTATTCCATTACACTCCTGACTTGTGCCTTGTAGATGGTGGACAGGCTTTGGTTAGTCAGGAGGTGAGTTACTCGCCGCAGGATTCCTAGCCTCTGACCTGCTCTTGTAGCCACGGTATTTATATGGCTACTCCAGTTCAGTTTCTGGTCAAGGGTAGCCCCGAAGATGTTGATAGTGGGGGATTCAGCGATGGTAATGCCATTGAATGTCAAGGGGAGATGGTTAGATGCTCTCTTGTTGGAGATGGTCATTGCCTGGCACTTGTGTGGCGCAAATGTTACTTGCCACCTTTCAGCCCAAGCCAGGATATTGTCCAGGTCTTGCTGCATTTCTACACAGACTGCTTCAGTCTTTGAGGAGTCACAAATGGTGCTGAACATTGTGCAATCATCAGCGAACATTCCCACTTCTGACCTTATGATTGAAGGAAGGTCATTGATGAAGCAGCTGAAGATGGTTGGTCCTAGGACACTACCCTGAGGAACTCCTGCAGTGATGTCCTGGAGCTCAGATGATTGACCTCCAACAACCACAGCCATCTTCCTTTGCGCTAGGTATGACTAACCAGCAGAGAGTTTTCCCCCTGATTCCCATTGACTCCAGTTTTGCTAGGGCTCCTTGATGTCACACTCGGTCAAATGCTGCCTTGATGTCACTCTCACCTCACCTCTTGAGTTCAGCTCTTTTGTCCATGTTTGAACCAAGGCTGTAATGAGGTCAGGTGCTGAGTGGCCCTGTCGGAACCCAAACTGAGTATCACTGAGCAGGTTATTGCTAAGCAAGTGCTGCTCGATGGCACTGTTGATGACACCTTCCGTCACTTTACTGATAATAGAGAGTAGACTGATGAGGCGGTAATTGGCCGGGTTGGATTTATCCTGCTTTTTGTGTACAGGACATACCTGGGCAATTTTCCACATTGCCGGGTAGGTGCCAGTGTTGTAGCTGTACTGGAACAGCTTGGCTAGGGGTGCGGCAAGTTCTGGAGCACAGGTCTTCAGTACTATTGTTGGAATATTGTCAGGACCCATAGCCTTTGCAGTATCCAGTGCCTTCAGTCGTTTCTTGATATCACGTGGAGTGAATCGAATTGGCTGAAGACTGACATGTGTGATGCTGGTGACTTCAGGAGGGGGCCGAGATGGATCATCAACTTGGCACTTCTGGCTGAAGATTGTTGCAAATGCTTCAGCCTTATCTTTCGCACTGATGTGCTGGGCTCCCCCATCATTGTGCTGGGCTCCCCCATCATTGAGGATGGGGATATTTGTGGAGCCACTTCCTCCAGTTAGTTGTCCACTACCATTCACAGCTGGATGTGGCAGGACTGCAGAGCCTCGATCTGATTCATTGGTTATGGGATCGCTTAGCTCTGTCTATTGCATGCTGCTTATGCAGTTTGGCATGCAAGTAGTCCTGGGTTGTAGCTTCACCAGGTTGACACCTCATTTTGAGATATGCCTGGTGCTGCTCCTGGCATGCCCTCCTGCACTCTTCATTGAACCAGGGTTGGTCTCCTGGCTTGATGGTAATGGTAGAGTGGGGGATATGCCGGGCCATGAGGTTACAGATTGTGGTTGAGTACAATTCTGCTGCTGCCCCAGAGCGCCTCATGGATGCCAGTTTTGCATTGCTAGATCTGTTCGAAATCTATCCCATTTAGCACGGTGATAGTGCCACACAACACGATGGACAGTATCCTCAATGTGAAGGCGGGACTTTGTCTCCACAAGGACTGTGCGGTGGTCACTCCTACCAATACAGTCATGGACTGAAACATCTGCGGCAGGCAGAGTGGTGAGGACAAGTATGTTTTTCCCTCTTGTTGGTTCCCCCACCACCTGCCGCAGACCCAGTCTAGCAGCTATGACCTTTAGTACTCTGCCAGCTCGGTCAGTAGTGGTGCTACCAAGTCACTCTTGGTGATGGACATTGATGTTCCCCACCCAGAGTACATTTTGTGCCCTTGCCACCCTCAGTGCTTCCTCCAAGTTGTGTTCAACATGGAGGAGTGCTGACTCATCAGCTGAGGGAGGGTGGTAGGTTGTAATCAGCAGGAGGTTACCTTTCCCACGTTTGACCTGATGCCATGAGACTTCATGGGGTCCAGAGTTGATATTGAGGACTCCCAGGGCAGCTCCCTCCCTACTGTAGACCACTGTCCTGCCGCTGGGACAGGACATACCCTGGGATAGTGATTGTAGTGTCTGGGACATTGTCTGTAAGGTATGATTCCGTGAGTATGACTATGTCAGGCTGTTGCTTGACTAGTCTGTGGGACAGCTCTCCCAACTTTGGCACAAGCCCCCAGGTGTTAGTAAGGTGGACAGGACTGGGTTTGCCGTTGTCGTTTCCGGTGCCTAGGTCGATGCCGGGTGGTCCGTCCGGTTTCATTCCTTTTTATTGACTTCGTAGCGGTTAGGTACAACTGAATGGCTTGCTGGGCCATTTCAGAGGGCATGTAAGAGTTAACCATGTAGGCCAGACCGGGTAAGGATTTCCTTCCCTAAAGGACATTAGTGAACCAGATAGGTTTTTACAATAATTGACAATGGTCTCACGGCCATCATTAGATGAGCTTTTTAATTCCAGATTTATTAATTCAATTCAAATTCCACCTTCTGCTGTGGTGGGATTCAAACCCATGTCCCCAGATCAATACCCTGGCTCTCTGGGTTACAAGTCTAGTGTTAATACCACTACGCCACTGCCTCCCCATTGGCCAAGAGCATCTCAGCAGTCAGAACTGTGATCTGAGCAGCCTGCCTCTACATCTGCTGAAACCACACTGGTTGCTCCATGTAGAAGTAGCAGAAAAAGACTAAAGCTTTGTAGCTGGACAAGATGTTGTAACTGCGTGTCTGAGAAAATGTTGTTTTGATAAGTTTTTGTTGTTTACTTAGTTCCTGGAAATCTTATTCTTTTCATTACTTGCCCATCCATTCTTGGGTGCTGGGTAGTAAGTGGCATTCTAACCTGTTTGATGATGACTGTAAATACATGAATTGATAGGGACCAATGGGGGTGTGTTCAAGGGGTGGCTGGTTGGTTGCAGGATTGTTTTGTGACAGTGGTATTCGGGGGTGAGGGGGAAAAGTCACCCTTGCATTTTCTGGTGACATGGGTCCACTGGTGCAACCTAAGTGAACCTTGCAATTAATAAGGGCATCCCTGGCATCCTGGCAGCAATATGAGAAGCTGGGCGTACATCATCCTCATCACCCTCATCCTCCTCCTCTTCTTCCTCCTCCCCTGCTGAATCATCCAAGGAGGTTTAGTTTAGTTTAGAGATACAGCATTGAAACAGGCCCTTCGGCCCACAGAGTCTGTGCCGACCATCAACCACCCATTTATACTAATCCTACACTAATTCCATATTCCTACCACATCCCCACCTGTCCCTACATTTCCCTACCACCTACCTATACTAGGGGCAATTTATAATGGCCAATTTACCTATCAACCTGCAAGTCTTTGGCATGTGGGAGGAAACCGGAGCACCCAGAGGAAACCCACGCAGACACAGGGAGAACTTGCAAACTCCACACAGGCAGTACCCAGAATTGAACCCGGGTCGCTGGAGCTGTGTTCTGAGCTCTTCACCTTGTTGCTCCTGTGGGTCTAAGCCTTGATGTGATGCAATGTTGTACAGAGCACAGCAAATTATAACCATTCTGGAGACCCTGGCTGGTGCTGATTGAAGGGCACCCCAGATCTGTCTAGGCACCTGAAGTTCATCTTCAGCATGTGGCCCATTCAACCATGTGTCTAGTAGTGATATGGCCTTCATTGTAGCAGTTTTGGGCATCAGTAGTCGAGTTTCTGATGGGTTTCACGAGTCAAGTTTGTAGTGGTTATTGCTTGTCGCCTAGCAGCCACCCCTTAAGTCGGGTTGCAGGTCTGGCGATGTCTGGGAGCTTGGACTACCACGGGATGAAAACACCATGGTAGCTGCCTGGGAATGTTGCACACACATGCAGAAATATCTTTTTGTGGTTGAAACACCAGCTGCGCATTGATGGAGTGGAAGCCCTTGTGTTTGACAAATACTCCTGGTTGATTTGGGGTGGAGTTGATGGCGCCCTGCACCTGTAGGAAGCCAGTCAGAGTCACAAAGGGGAGTGCCCACTCATTCGGACTGGCATCAATGCTGGCAAAATTGACATTATAGCTGGCCCTGACAAACAACCCAGTAGTGACTTATCTTATGCATTTGTGGGCGGCCGACTGGGAGATCTGGAAGCAAAATGTTGACGGTGGTGCTGACTTTGAAAGCCACTGGTAATGAGTGGCCACCAGGTCCTGAAAGGGATAGAAATGCAATATTGTACTAATGTGCCTTCTGGCTTGCCATTGTCATGTGACCTCTACCATGAGGCACTCACTGCAGGCAACCATCACAAGTTCAGTTCAGTCAAAACACAGGACAAGCCAGACTGTTGTTCAGAGCTGCTAAAAGCCACAGGAAGCTACAGAAAAGGAACAAAGAAGCAGGCCACAGCTGAAAGCACTGGATAAGTCACAATGGCTGCAATTTTTCCTCTCCCAGCGCAGATGAAATGAAAGGTAATATGAAGCAGAACTGGCAGTTTTTGCCACTCACAGTGGCAAAATTACAAAATTGCGACAGATTTAATTAACAAACCGGAGCAGCTACGAATAGCTACACTTCCATCACTCTTGGGGAGAGACTGTTGCAAAATGTATACCATCCGAAATCTCTCCGAAGAACAAAAAAAACGGACAGCAGAAATTTTGAAAGTCTTGAAGGCACACTTTGAACCCCAAGTGAACGTAACTTATGAACGGTATGTTTTCAATATTAGGGCCCAAGGTGAAAAAGAGTCCATTGATCAATATGTGACTGCATTAACACAGCTCGCAGAATCCTGTGAATTGTGCAACTAAAAGATGATCTAATTAAAGACAGCATTGTATTAGGCATAAGAGATCCTGCAGTGAGAGCATGTCTACTGAGAGAGGAGTAACTTACTCTCAGGAAAGTGATTGACATGTGCAGAAGCACTGAGGTTGTAAATCAGAAGCTAGAGCATATTCATGGCAGAACAGACCAGGCCTTGCATTATGCTGAAAGACATTCCAGGCCAAAAGGGCAGCAAGATCATGGACAAAGGGCAGGATGCAAATACTGCGGAGGACATCATGCACAGGAGAAGAAGGCATGTCCAGCATGAGGAGAGCAGTGTTCTCACTGCAAGAAGCTGAATCATTCTGCTAACAAGTGTTTGGCTAGAAGGAAGCACAACAAGCAGGTACAGATGGCCACTGGAGAGATATCAGCCAAAGATTCTGACGAATCACTATACAACATACAACAAGCTGGTTCAGACAGGTCGATAGGTGATAAATGGTTTGAGACTGTTGGAATGATGACTGCAGAAGGGGAATATCAAGTCAACATAAAGTGTCAGATAGACACCAGTGCAGCATGCAACATCATGACCTTCACAGACCTGTGTGAAGTAGCTCAACATGGCGATCCAAAAATGAAGCTCTCGAAAGTAAGGTTAAGGCGATATGATGGCACCAAACTAGTGCCAAAAGGACACGTTACTCAGAGCCCATGGCAATGACAAGAACGAAGATCTGGAGTTCCAGATCATCGACGGCAAGCAAAAGCCACTCGTCTCAGCTGAAGCATGTCTAAAGCTTGGACAGATAACCCTCAATGTGCAAAAAGAGATTTGCAATGTGTTGCAGCATATGAAACCATTGACCATGGAACAGATCCTAGAGGAGTACAACGATGTTTTACAGTTTTAGTATGTCTTCCTGGAGAATATTATATCGAAGTAGATGAGAGTGTAAGACCAATTCAGCATCTGCCGATGAAAGTTCCAGCTGCCCTCAAGGCCAGCCTGAAAGACAAGATAGAAGAGCTGGAAAAGAAGGGGGTAATCAAGAAAGTGACAACCTCTACAGAATGGATTAGCAGCATGGTAGCAGTGAAACAACCCGGAAAGCTGAGAGTATGCATCAACCCAAAGGATCTAAATAAAGCTCTGAAGAGATCTCACTACCCCATGCCAACCATCGAAGGATTTTGCCACAATTTGCAAAGGCAAAAATCTTCGCTACCCGAGATGTGAAGGATGGTTACTGGCAAGTGAAGCTGGATGAAAGCAGCAGCGGCACAGTGGTGCAGTGGTTAGCACCGCAACCTCACAGCTCCAGCAACCCAGGTTCAATTCTGGGTACTGCCTGTGTGGCGTTTGCAAGTTCTCCCTGTGACTGCGTGGGTTTTCGCCGGGTGCTCCGGTTTCCTCCCACAGCCAAAGATTTGCAGGCTGATAGGTAAATTGGCCATTGTAAATTGCCCCTAGTATTGGTAGGGGAATTGAGGGAAGGTGGGGATGTGGTAGGAATATGGGATTAATGTAGGATTAGTATAAATGGGTGGTTGATGGTCGGTACAGACTCGGTGGGCTGAAGGGCCTGTTTCAGTGCTGTATCTCTAAAGAAAAAAAAAGCTTTCTAACTTCATTCTGGACGCCGTTCAGGAGATACAGATGATTGCGCATGCCATTTGGCATTTCCATGGCTCCAGAGGAGTATCAATGCAGACAGCATGAGATAGTTAGTGATCTTCCCGGAGTGGAAGCTATAGTGGATGATCTGCTAGTTTATGGATGCGGAGACTCAATGGAAGAAGCCAGTGCTGATCATGATCAAAATCTAGTGCGACTGCTGGACAGAGCTTGCCAGATGAAGCTGAACAAGAAAAAATTGCAATAAAAGATGCCTGAGGTCAAATACATCGGTAATGTATTGACAGCAAAAGGTCTTCGCCCAGATCCCAAAAAGTTGAGAGTAGTAACAGCGTTGTGGCGACCAACAGGTGTAAAAGCAGTGCAACGATTTGTTGGATTCATCAACTATTGAGCAAAATTCTTGTCCAATGGTGAACCATTACACCAAGGACATGCAGTATTGGGGCACACAACAAGAAGCAGCGTTAACTAAAATCAAGCAACTAGTGAAGGCAATGCCAGTGTTGAAATACTAAGACATAAAAGATAAAGTTACCCTGCAGTGTGATGGGACTTGGAGCAATCCTAATGCAGCAAGAACAACCGGTCGCATTTGCATCCAGAGCGTTAACGCAAATGGAACAACGCTACACTCAGATTGAGAAAGAGTGCCTGGCCATTGTCTTTGCTTGTGAACATTTTCATCAATACCTAATTGGAAGAGACAAAGTGACAGTCGAGTCCGATCATGAGCCACTTCAAAGCATTTTCCTCAAGCCGCTACTATCTGCTCCAAAGCATCTGCAAAGGATGTTACTCTGGTTACAGAGATACCATCTGGATGTGACATACAAGCAAGGGAAACAGATGTACATCACTGACGTGCTGTTGAGAGTAGCACTCCCTATAAAGAAAGTAGGGGATGTTATGACAGAGTGTGAAATCTTCCAGATCCAACATGAAGCTGCAGCTTGACATGCTCTAGAAGTCATCAACCCAGCAGAGACATTGAAACTGACAGACAAGCACCTTGCTCAAATCAAGCAAACTACCCAACAAGATGCAACTCTACAAGTGTGGCAAGAAGTATTGATGAAAGGATGGCCAGACAGCATCAAGGACTCTCCTGTGGCCACAACAGCATATTGGGCTTACAGAGATGAATTGCCAGCCCAAGATGGCATCCTGGAAAAAGGAAATAGAGTCATTATTCCTAAAGAGTTGAGAGGAGAGATGCTAAAGTACATCCATGCAAACCACCAAGGAATTGAGTCGAGTTTGAGGAAGGCAAGAGAAGTGCTCTACTGGCCAAACATGAGCAATGAAATCAAGGACCACATCAGCCAGTGCAGTGCATGAACAGTCACTGATGACACATGATATCCCAAATAGACCTTGGTTGAAGCTGGGAGTAGACCTCTTCACTCTCACAGGAACTGATTATCTTGTCACCGTAGGCTACTATTCTGACTACTGGGAGGTAGACCAGGTGACCTCACCAACTACCGATTGTAGAATGCATGATAGCCCACTTCGGTCGTTATGGCATTCCAGACATTGTGATGAGTGACAATGGTCCTCAGTTCATGAGTGAAGAATTCAGCCGCATCATAAAGGATTGGGAAATTCAACACCATATATCATCTCCGCACTATCCCCAGTCCAATGGAAAGGCTAAGGCGGTAGTGAAAAATCACCAAAGGAATAATAAATAAAAAAAACAAATCCAGGACAAATGTATACAAGGCAATCCTAAAGTGGAGAAACACACCTACTGAAGGCATGGAAGGTAGTCCAGTACAAAGACTAATGTCACACCCCACCCAAACTACTCTTCCAATATCAAAAAGGCTACTGAAGCCAGAAGTAGTAACAGACGTGAGTGACAAAATCAAGGTGAAACAGCAGAAAGTAAAATTTCACTTTGACAAAACTGCCAAACCATTGCCAGAATTGAGCATTGGAGAACCGGCCAGCATACAATCCTTCAACGCTTACAACAAGAGACAGCCCAAGTGGCAACTTGGGACCTGCGTAGATGTGAGAAACGTAGCCCACTTAATAATAATTTACACCAAGTCAAACTCTGAAGAAGTAAGTTTATTTAACGTTCTTGCAAGATCGGGTGTCCTACAAGCAGGCACACCGATCAACATATTCAGTTCATGTTTATACAATACAAATCCATTTTTCCACGCCTTTAGTTTACATTATTGGTTATAACATATTATGACACTAACCTATCCTATAGTTGCTACAGTCTCCTCCTCTGTTTACTTCTCCCCCTACTCTAACTTTCTAGCCCCTAACTCTTGTTGTTGTTTTACCTTATTTGGCTCTCCATTGTGTGTTTTAACTTGCAGCTGTCAGCCTTTATCTTAGTGGGGCAGTTTCTTATTCACTACATCCTTTGTTCTAACTCTTGCTGTTTCTCTTTTCTCTGCCTAAGCACAATTTTTAACTGCTGTACTGTCTCAAGGTCTTTACTTACATACCCTTATCAGTTCTCTTTTTCAGTGATTTCATTATGTTGTGTAGAAATGACTTCTCGGTAATTTTCCACAAGCTGTAGAAACAACATTTCAGTATTTCTTATTCTCACAGTAGAGCAGTTGTCACCTCGATCGTACATGGTGGAAGTGAACGACCAGATATACTGTCGCAACCGTAGATACATACCCCCAACTGGAGAAGAGTTCCGTCACTGCAGGCGGCCGATCAGGAAGATGTGAACTCACCACCTGCCCACACCACAGAACAACCATCAATCCCAGAGGTCCACAGCGCTCCAACAATAAAAATGGAACAACAGTTACCGCGGCAACGTGGTACAGGAATGACACTCCCCAGAGAAGGAAAATCACCCAGCTGAACAGCCAACGACAGCACGCACACGCACCATTAAGAGACTGGCACGATTTAAAGACTATGTGTGCAATGCATGTGCAGAGACTGACGTGAATAATGAACTGCTAATGCATGAGAACACGCATGGGCAACTCAGTGTAAATGATAATGCATGCAATTTTTTGTATGCAAGGGGAATGTTTGGGATAGAAATGCAATACTGTACTAATGTGCCTCCTGGCTTACCGTAGTCATGTGATCTCGACCATGAGGCACTCACTGCAGGCAGCCATCACAAGTTCAGTTCAGTAAAGACACAGGACAAGCAAGACTGTTGTCCTGTGAGCTTGTAACAGGTCCAGCAGGCCTGCTTCTAAAAGACTGCAGATGTCTGACCTAACATGACATTCTGAGCCCCCTGAAACACTGGTGTTCAGACATGTCACGGAAACTCAGTCTCTCTCTGTAGGCCCTGTTTCATGGGTAGTGTCACTAGTGAGCTAACCCTCTCTGCAGGTCCTTGCTCTGCTGGTCCCCTCTGCTGTGCAAATACAGGTGTGTGAGCAGCAGGCTGCTGCGTGTGCTGTACCTGCTGCTGGTCATCTTGGTCCTCATCTGAGGTCCAATCTAAGGTAGGATAAGCGGCACCTGTCTTGATCTGATAGATCAGATCTCCAAAGTGCAGGAAGTAACCTCGCACCAAAAGCACTTTGAACAAGCCCTTTCCCACCAACAAGTAAGAAAGCAGTTGTGAGTATTGATTATTTATTGGCATATTTTCTTGAGGTTAATTTGACCCCCTCAACTGCTGCTGTGTACTCACCTTGCTTTCACTGGTGAATTTCAGGAAGGCCTGGAAATCTCGTAACGCTAAGCTCAAATGTATGTTGAAATATTGCTCTAATTGAGTGATTAACATGTGGTAATTGACAACCCGCCTCTTCCGAGGGGGTTGCGCTCACGCAGCCTGTCGTACTGGAGTGAAATGCGGGAATTGCCGGTTTGGAACCGGTTTCCCAGTGTGCTGTCAATTGCAGCAGTTTTAACCCCCTAGCCGCTCCCAAACACATGTGTTCCTGCAAATTAAAATTCAACCCAATAACTCTTAAACTTTTAAGTGTTGCTGGATGGGAAGCTGAGTCACGGTTGCAATCCAAGAAAAGTAACATCAGCATTTTCCAAGCACCACAAATGACGTGATTTAGACCACAGCGAGGGCAGGACATTATGGCACAGTATTGGTCTTTAGTTTTTGGTGTTATGTGGTTGGACATTCTCTATTACATGAACTGTGACACTATAGCCAGCAATAGGTCGAAGGGGTCAAATTAAACTTTTGTAAAAACTTAACAAATACATAGAAATACAAATACAAATAGAACTGAATGAGTTCAGAAGAAAGGACAGGGCTTTGTCTACCATTAATCATAATGTAGGATTAAGCAAGAGCATGTAATAGGATTGATTAGATTATAATTCAGGTTGTTTATACCTATGATTGTGAAACTATAAGAATTGACATAATTAACGATAAGCAAGTTAGTCTGAAGGTACAAAGGAATGCATTCTTGTAAATCACAGACTAGACAAGATCCAGCTGCTATTGCTGGCTTCCCACCAAACTCTGCAGGGAAGACAAAGAGTCAGGTATCATAGATGGATCACAACAGGGTATAAAGAAGGACAGCCTCCTGGTGAAGAACGTGCAGCTTGGATTTTGGACTCTGGAGATCATCCTGTGGGTATCTAAGGTTTGTCCAGTGATGTATGTTACTGTGATTGTGCAGGATTTGCATGTTTACTATGTTTGATATATTAATATAAGATAAGGCTGAAGTATTAATAAATTATTCAAGTTGCTGAGACCAAACTTTCAGATCTATTAATTATTAAGATTAGCTGCAGTGGCTAAAATATAATGCTATGTTAGATTTCCCCCACCTTAGCTCAATTGTATCATCCCTCTTGCTGCTTCAGCTGATCTCAACTAACTCAACATAGACAGGGCACTCAGTACCACACCACATAACACAGTTACCAATCAACCATCCAATGTGCTTCACAGGAGCATTATCAAACAACATTTTGACATTGAGCCACATAAGAAGATATTAGGACAGATGACCAAAAGCTTGGTCAAAGAGGTTGGATTTAAGGAGTATTTTAACAGATGAAAGTGAGGTAGAGATGTTTGGGGAGGAAATTCTAGAACTTTGGGCCTAAGCAGCTGAAGGCACAGTTGCCAATGGTGGAGCAACTAAAATCAGGAATGCACAAGAGGCCAGAATTGGAGGTGTGCAGAGATCTCAAAGAGTTGTAGGACTGGAGGAGGTTACAAAGATTGGGAGAAACATAGAAAATAGGAGCAGGAGTAGGCCATTCGGCCCTTCAAGCCTGCTCCACCATTCATTATGATCATGGCTGATCATCCAACTCAGTAACCTGTTCCTGCTTTCGCCCCATACCCTTTGATCCCTTTAGACCCAAGTGCTATATCTAACTCCTTCTTGAAAACATACAATGTTTTGGCCTCAACTGCTTTCTGTGGTAGCGAATTCCACAGGCTCACCACTCTCTGGGTGAAGAAATTTCTCCTCATCTCAGTCCTGAAAGGTTTACCCCATATCCTGAAACTATGACAGGGGACTATGATTATGACTCTACGAAGGGTCGCTGACCTGAAACGTTAACTCTGCTTCTCTCTCCACAGATGCTGCCAGACCTGCTGAGTATTTCCAGCATTTCTTGTTTTTATTACAGATTTCCAGCATCTGCAGTATTTTGCTTTTATCCTTCGACTATGACCCCTGGTTCTGGACTCCCCCACCATCAGGAATATCCTTCCTGCATCTACCCTGTCAAGTCCTGTTAGAATTTTATAGGTTTCTATGAGATCCTCCTCACTCTTCTGAATTCCACCGAATATAATCCTAACTGACTCAATCTCTCCTCATACGTCAGTCCCACCATCCCAGGAATCAGTCTGGTAAACCTTCGCTGCAATCCCTCTATAGCAAGAACATCCTTCCTCAGATAAGGAGACCAAAACTGTACACAATATTCCAGGTGTGGCCTCACCAAGGCCCTGTATAATTGCAGCAAGACATCCCTGCTCCTGTACTCGAATCCTCTCGCTATGAAGGCCAACGTACCATTTGCCTTTTTTTACCGCCTCTTTCACCTGCATGCTTACCTTCAGCGACTGGTGTACGAGAACACCCAGGTCTCGCTGCATATTCCCCTCTCTCAGTTTATAGCTGTTCAGATAATAATCTGCCTTCCTGTTTTTGCTACCAAAGTGGATAACCTCACATTTATCCACATTATACTGCATCTGCCATGCATTAGCCCACTCACTCAAATTGTCCAAATCACACTGAAGTCTCTCTGCATCCTCCTCACAACTCACCCTCCCACCCAGTTTTGTGTCATCTGCAAATTTGGAGATATTACATTTAGTTCCCTCATCTAAATCATTAATGTATATTGTGAATAGCTGGGGTCCTAGCACTGATCCCTGCGGTACCCCACTAGTCACTGCCTGCCATTCGGAAAAAGACCCATTTATCCCTATTCTTTGTTTCCTGTCTGCCAACAAATTTTCTATCCATCGCAATACACTACCCCCAATACCATGCACTTTAATTTTACACACTAATCTCTTATGTGGGACTTTGTCGAAAGCCTTCTGAATAAAATCTTTGATAATGGACTCTAGAATTTTCCCCACTACCGACATCAGGCTGACTGGTCTATAATTCCCTGCTTTCTCTCTACCTCCCTTTTTAAATAGTGGGGTTACATTAGCTACCCTCCAATCTGCAGGAACTGTTCCAGAGTCTATAGAATCTTGGAAGATGACCACCAATGCATCCACTATTTCTAGGGCCACTTCCGTAAGTACTCTGGGATGCATACCATCAGGCCCTGGGAATTTATTGGCCTTCAGTCCCATCAATTTCCCCAACACCATTTCTCTACTAATACTGATTTTCTTCAGTTCCTCTCTCTCACTAAGCCCTGTGTTTCCCAACATTTCTGGTATGATATTTGTGTCCTCCTTTGTGAAGACAGAACCAAAGTATGCATTTAGTTGGTCAGCCATTTCTTTGCTCCCCATAATAAATTCCTCTGTTTCTGACTGTAAGGGACCAACATTTGTCTTCACCAATCTTTTTCTCTTCGCATACCTATAGAAACTTTTACAGTCAGTTTTTATGTTCCCTGCAAGCTTGCTCTCGTACTCTATTTTCCCCTTCTTAATCAATCCCTTGGTTCTCCTTTGCTGAATTCTAAACTGCTCCCTGTCCTCAGGTCTGTTGTTTTTTCTGGCAAATTTATATGCCTCTTCCTTGGATCTAATGCTATCTTTAATTTCCCTTGTAAGCCATGGTTTGGCTACCTTTCCCATTTTACTTTCGTGTCAGACAGGGATAAACAGTTCATCCATATGCTCTTTAAATGTTTGCCATTGCCTATCCACCGTCATCCCTTTAAGTAACGTTTCCCAATCCGTCATGGCCAACTCGCGCCTCATGCCTTCTTAGTTTCCTTTCCTAAGATTCAGGACCCTCGTCTTAGAATCAACTACGTCTTGATGAAGAATTCTATCATATTATGGTCACTCATCCCCAAGGGGTCTCGCACCACTGGATTGTCAATTATTCCTCTCTCATTACACAATACCCAGTCTAGGATGGCCTGTTGTCTAGTTGGTTCTTCAACGTATTGGCCCAGAAAACCATCTTGTATACACTCCAAGAATTCCTCCTCTACGGTATTGTGACTAATTTGATTTGCCCAATCCATATGCAGATTAAATTCACCCATAATTACAGATGTCCCTTTATTGCATGTGTCTCTAATTTCCTGTTTAATGCCATTCCCAACATCACCACTACAGTTTGGGGGTCTATATACAACACCCACTAACTTTTTTGCGCCTTAGTGTTTCTCGGCTCTACCCATACAGATTCCACATCGTCAGAGCTAATATCTTTCCTCACTATTGCGCTAATTTCCTCTTTAACCATCAATGCAACTCCACCGCCTTTTGCTTTTTGTCTGTCCTTCCTAAATACAGAATACCCCTGGATGTTCATTTCCCATCCCTGGTTACCCTGCAGCCATGTCTCCGTAATCCCGACTATATCATACCTGTTTACATCTATTTGTGCAATTAATTCATCCACTTTATTGCCAATGCTCCACGTGTTAAGGCACAAAGTCTTAAGGCTTGTCTTTTTAACATTACTTGTTCCCTTCCCACTATTTTACACTGTGGCCCTGTTTGATTCTGGCCCTTGATTTCTCTGCCTATCACTTTTCTTATTCCCCTTACTGTCTTTTGTTCTTGTTTTTGATTCCCCCCTCCTCTGACTCCTTGCAAAGGTTCCCATCCCCCTGTCATTTTAGTTTAAACCCTCCCCAACCACTCTGGCAAATACTCCCCCGAGGACATCAGTCCCGGTCCTGCCCAGGGAGGGACAAGGTCATGGAGGGATTCGAAGACCAGCATGAGAATTTTAGAATTGAGCCATTGCCCCATACTGAATGCTATTGTAGGTCAATGAGCACAGGGATGATGAGTGAATGAGTCTTGGTGCGAGTTAGGATACAGGCAACAGAATTTTGGATGAGCTCAATTTTAAGTAGGGTGGAAGATGGGAGGTTGGTAAGGAGAGTGCTGGAATTGTCAAGTCTAAATGTAACAAATGTAGTGATGCGAGTTTCAGTAGCAGATGAGCTGAGGCGGGGCAGAGTCGGGTGTTGTTATGGAGGTGGAAGCATTTGGCATAGCAATGAAGTGGATATGTGGTTGGAAGCTCATCTTGGGTTCAAATGTGACACCAAGCTTGCGAGCAGCCTCAGGCAGTTGCCAAACCTTCAGGAACAAGCAAAGCTCATTAGGCTTAACAGGTCCATTGCTTTTTCATCAATCTCTTGCCCATCTTCTTACCATATGCTTCAATCCTGCCCTCTCCACTAATGCCACTTGACTCCCATGCATACTGTCCAACTTAATGCCCTTACCTGGTCATTTATTTCACAATTCAATTGTCAATTTTTGGCACAACAAAAATCCATTGACTTTCCTTGTTATTCCTAACTGCCTCATTTATTAATTGTCTCTCCTGGGATTCAACTGCCTTGTCTGAATTATTTTTGTCAGTTCCCTTTTATAATCCTGAAAAGGATATACTAGTCTGGTGTTTCTTTAGTCATCAGGAGCGATTCACTTAAGTCCTTTGGTAGGTGTGACTGTATTACATAGGGATATGATTTTAATTCTATATCATAGAGCTGGTTTTGAAGCAGTGCTGTAGGCCAGTGCTATATGCAAACTCCATTGTTTGCATCTGAATCACTTTTCAGTCATAAATCTATTGTTCTGCAATGAAAGAAGTGTTCCAAGAACTGTCAATGACTGGCATATAGAGATAAACATGAGTGAAATCCTTCAACATTCAAATTCCAAGCATTATCAACACAAGGAACTAAACAGAATTAATTATCCCACTAAACAAACAAATATTTACAATGCCCGTTTTAGGTTTCCTGCATCACATCCTCCTGTTTCTTTTGTTAAAAGCAATTCTTTTTTGGTTAGAGGCAGGCTGGAAGCAGACAATTTGCACCAGAATTTCCTCTCTGCTAATTTTAGCAAGACAGTCGATGCGAATAAAACATGAGAGCCGCCCTTATGGGAATTGTGCTCCCAGTATTGAACCTCACTGGCTGGGAATATGTTTTGGGGGAATTAGACTGTGGCATATTGTTGGTAGAAAGTGCCATTTATCGATGGTTAAAATGGCACTGATATTCTTAAACAGATTAATGAATACTCATGAAAACAAGGAAAAAACATTTTGTTAAACTCACCAATGATAAACTAGTTCAATATTATATGACTGCACAATCAAATTGAACAGGGAGTTTTTTACTCCGAGTCAGATATTCCAAATATTACCATGGCAATAGGAAGACAATAGTTCAAAGGTGTTCTTTGCCCAATATTAAGTGAGGAAATGATAACATTGGAGTGCAGAGGGCTATGGACATTCACAGTGGGTTTGGCTAAACGCAGTGGGTGCACCTCAACAAAGTCAGTTACCTGGACATGGTGGAGGAATCGTACTTGAAGATGCTCAAGTTCATGTGGGAGATTGTGCCTGAGGTGTGCCTCCTAGTCATGAAAACTTGTAGAAGCAGTCAATCTTCTGGAATATACTACCAAAGGCTGTGAATGTCACCACTGCCCTCAACTGTTGCATCGCAGGGAGCATTTCAGGAGCCACCACTTTGTTTGGCTCTTGGACAACTGATGCGTTATTTTCTGTGCAATAAAAGAATGACAGACTACTAGATATATTAGAAATTATTAATTTTATTGGGTTTTGCAGTGCTTATGGTACACACACTTCATGTGTTTTACCCCCATGTCAACTGTTGTGTGTTGTGAATTTCTTCCTGTTGGCTGAGTATATGCTGAGTATGTTCCTCTAGATGAGGGAACCACACTAAAGGGTAGCTCCATAGCCAACTGGTGATCTGCAGGGCCATTATCTGCATTTGCAACTGAATCAGCACCAGAGATACCACTTCTGGAGCATGTCTCCATCTGATTCCCACTGATCTATCTGATGAAAGAACAGTGGCCATTTTTGGATTTAGAGATACAGCACTGAAACAGGCCCTTCGGCCCACTGAGTCTGTGCCGACCATTAACCACCCATTTATACTAATCCTACACTAATCCCATATTTCTGCCACATCCTCACCTGTCCCTATATTTCCCTACCATCTACCTATACTAGGGGCAATTCATAATGGCAGGGCCATCTATCATGAATTCGCATGCTGTTCCTATCAGACATTATGATGTGGATGAGAGAGAACTTTATCCAACTCAACACTAGTGGGACTGAAGCAATCCTGTTTTTTGCACGATAGCTCTCTTTCACCTATCCTACTCCCCTTCTGTTTGTTTAGTTACTTGAGGCCTTTAGTGCATAAACTTGGTGTCCTCTTTGGCTCTGTTTCAAACTCCATATTTATATCACACTAAAATAAAAGCAAAATACTGCAGATGCTGGAAATCTGAAATAAAAACAAGAAATGCTGGAAATACTCAGCAGGTCTGGCAGCATCTGTGAAGAGAGAAGCAGAGTCAACGTTTCGGGTCAGTGACCCTTCTTCGGAACATATTTATGTCCATTGCTAAACTTGCCTATTTGTATCTCAGTAATCTCACCAATGTCTATCCCTAGCTAACCGTCACTGCTGTGGTCATTGGGTGCCTTTCAGGTGCTTTTCAACTCCACCCTACACAATCTCCAATTCATCCATGACTCCACTGCCCCCATTCTATCACAAGCTAAATCCTGCTCACCAGTCATTCCACTGCATTAATTCCAAATTGCTCATCTTGATTTACAAATCCCTCCATGGTGTTACTTAAACCTACCTTCGCAACCTTCTTCAGACCCCACCCTCCACTCTTCCAGCATTGGTTTACTATCTATTGACTCCTTGGCTGTCCCACTATTGGTGACAGAGCTGTCAACCATAATCCTCCTATCACTGTGGAACTGTCACTCTAAACCTCTCCACCCTCTCTGTCTCTCCTGGCTATTGAAACCGAACCCAACTTCTTGATTATCTCCTCCAGTTCTACTCCAACCCTTCTTGGTGTACAGGTCCTCACTCTGAAGTGATTTGGGATGTTCCAAATTTCATGTAAAGGCAGATTGCTATTCTTGTACCCATTTCTTAACTGGAAGAGTGGAATGCAGGCGATCTTTGGCTGAATATAACTAAGCAACCACTATGGGTGCAGAAGCATCTCAACACGCATCAACACAGACTTCATCTTCAAACAGCCTGTATGGTGAAGCAGGCTGGCTAAGGTCTGGATTACCTTGCAACTCAAGCAGGGCACTGAGCATCCCTAGACCAGCTGAACTCTCACCCCACCACTATTTAATCATACTCACTCTCTGCTTCCTGCCTCACATCACAATGAACTTTTCCAATAATATGTCTCTATGCTAGTGCCAGCTTCAAGTGGGATTGGGCTGGGGCTGGCTGGTACCTCAGTGAGTGATGTTCTTTGGGTGCACCGTGTAGACCATTGGATTCTCCTTGTTCTTTGGAAAGAGAAGATAAGACACTATGAGGGTGCAATTGGTTTTTGATGGTAGCACGAAAAGGAATCCTAGAGAATTGACAAACAGTTTTACACCATGAATCTTTTCCATTGATTTCAATTGGTCGTGTGTAACACATGTTGCCCATTGGCTAGAAACTCATTTTTTGTGGCTGGCAAAGACCAATTTCACCCACAATGAGAACATAAGCACACTGACCCATTTGTGTATCCTCTTGCCAATACATGCACCATTATGTGCTTCTGTATAATCAATATGTTATAGGACATGTGATATTGTGCACTGTGCAAATGGTAGAATATATCATTAATATGATTTACACCAGTTTTGTACATCCATCCGAAGTGGCAATGCCCTCCAGATTATCCCTCCTTAATAACTCAACAGTTGCTTCTTCATGCTGGTAGAGTAGGTTCATAACATTGTGCTGGGGTACAGAATTATACAGACCAGACAGTTCCCAGGTTTGATACTTGGTCTGCATGAGGTGAGCTGATCTCAGCTGAGGCAATAGTAGAAACAACACAATTTTTTATTTTTTTTATTTCCAAAATATACTTTATTCATAAACATCTGTAAAAATTACATTGCCAAACAGTTTCCAAACAGCACCAAAAAATACAAACATTGCAAGGGAGATCAGTTTCCTTCAATACTGTCATGAGTTTCTTCCCAACCCTTCCGTTTCACAATTGTCATGTCAATTACAGTTTTACATTTACAGCAATTCAGAATATTAACGATACAGTTCGAGGGGTTTCCCATTGATCCAGCCCCTCAGTCCAGCTTGGTGGGGGAACCTTACACTGTGGTCTTTCCCCATTGAGCCTTTGCTGCGGCTGCCCCAAGCTTTAGTGCGTCCCTCAGCACGTAGTCCTGGACCTTGGAATGTGCCAGTCTGCAACATTCGGTGGTGGACAACTCTTTGCGCTGGAAGACCAGCAAGTTTCGGGCAGACCAAAGGGCGTCTTTCACCGAATTGATAGTCCTCCAGCAGCAGTTGATGTTTGTCTCGGTGTGCGTCCCTGGGAACAGCCCGTAGAGCACAGACTCCTGTGTTACAGAGCTGCTTGGGATGAACCTTGACAAAAACCACTGCATCTCTTTCCACACCTGCTTTGCAAAGGCACATTCCAGGAGGAGGTGGGCGACCGTCTCTTCCCCACCACAGCCAACGCGGGGGCACTGTGCGGAGGGGGCGAGACTTCGGGTGTGCATGAAGGATCTGACGGGGAGGGCCCTTCTCACCACCAGCCAAGCTACGTCTTGGTGCTTGTTTGAAAGTTCTGGTGATGAGGCATTCCGCCAAATGACTTTGACGGTCTGCTCGGGGAACCATCCGACAGGATCCACCGTTTCCTTTTCCCGTAGGGCCTTGAGGACATTCCGTGCAGACCACTGCCTGATGGACCGGTGGTCAAAGGTGTTTTCCCGCAGAAACTGCTCCACGAAGGATAGGTGGTACGGCACCACCCAACTGCATGGAGCGTTCCGCGGCAATGTGACCAGGCCCATCCTTCGCAACACCGGGGACAGATAGAACCTCAGCACGTAGTGACACTTGGAGTTTGCGTACTGGGGATCTACACACAGCTTGATGCAGCCGCACACGAAGGTGGTCATCAGGATGAGGGCCACGTTGGGTACATTTTTCCCGCCCTTGTCCAGAGATTTGAACATCGTGTCCCTCCGGACCCGGTCCATTTTAGATCCCCAGACGAAGCGGAAAATGGCTCGGGTGACTGCCACGGCGCAGGAGTGGGGTATGGGCCAGACCTGCGCCACGTAGAGCAACAACGTGAGCGCCTCGCACCTGATGACCAGGTTCTTACCCACAATGGAGAGAGATCGCTGCCCCCACATGCCCAACTTTTGTCGTACCTTGGCTACTCGCTCCTCCCATGTTTTGGTGCACGCCCCGGCCCTTCCGAACCATATCCCCAGCACCTTCAGGTAATCTGACCTGACGGTGAAGGGGACAAAGGATCGGTCAGCCCAGTTGCCAAAGAACATGGCCTCGCTCTACAACAACACAATTGTCTTAGTGCCCCTAGGCTTGAAAGGAAAGTGCACATCTATGGACATTGGCATAAGACAGGGTCTTGGTCAGCTGTGATGCTCCATATGGTCATATTGCCTATTAGCTACGGCTGAGTTGATAACACTCTCTCCTCTGCTTCAGAAGGCTGTAGGTTCCAGTCCCACGCCAGACTTGAGCATGTATTCTCGGGACTGAGGGAGTGCTGTACTGTTGCAGATGCCGTCTTTCAGATGAGACATTAAAACTGCCCTGTTTGCTGAACGTAAAAGAATCATGACATCATGACACTATTCAAAGTAGAACTTTAGCCCCTTAACCAACAGCTAAAATGGACAATCATTATTTCATTGCTGTTTGTGGGAGCTTGCTGTGCACAAATTGACTGCCATGATTATTACCTTGCAACAGTGACTGCACTTCAAAAGCTCTTCATTCAATATATAGCATTTTGGGGCCTCCTGAGATTGTGAAAGGCGCTATATAAATGCAAGTTCTTTCTTTCTTTAGATGACTTTCAAAGTCTAGGGTTATGCATAAATAGTGGTAATTTGTCAAAATAGAGAGGGAGGGCCAGAGCCCATTGAACTCTGCTCTAGTAAAAATCAGTTTCTTCAGGGGATGGGGATGGGGGAATAGGAGAGTTAGAAAAAGATAGTGTATTATGGATATAAGTTGGAAGATTTAAGAAGGCACAATCTTTGAGTTTTGTAGAGGAAAATGTACGGTAAGACCTTCACGTAATATTCTGTATGTGATGATATGCTTTGTATGTTTGAAAAAAAAAGCAAAGTAGGCTCTGTTAAAAATGTTTTCACAAAGATTGTGCTTCTACCCCAAGGTCCCTCCCTCCTCCCCTACCCCCATGCCCCCCCCCCCCCACAACTCCCCCGCCCCCCCCGGTCACTCCAATAAAAGACAGTAATTGTCCACTGAATTCCTGAGATTCCACAAGGCTTTCCTTGCAAACGTAGTGGAAGAGAACAGAGCAAGGGTTGGACTTTAAAATGTCCTATTGGAAATGGCTGAGGGGAAGGGTACAAAACTCAAAGTGAGACAGGATATCCATGATAATCAGCAGACTGTCTCAATGGAACAGCTGCTTTTGTGGAACTATAGGCCCACTTCTACTAGCAGTACAGTGGAGTTTAAAGGTTAAAGTGAACTTCCTCTGATGCAGGGTAGCAACAAATCCAATGATTAGGATGACAGCCAGAATATAACTTTTAACGACGCTAAGCAAATAGCTAGATTGAACTAACAGTGTGGATATATATAGCATATTTGCCTGAGCCTTCAGTATTAACTTGGCAGGCATTTCAAACAGGCCACATTGTTTAGGCCCTGAGGTTACACTTGCTGAAGGCAAATTGAGTGGACATAGTAGGACTATCCAAGTCTGTTCCACCATTCTATTACATCACGGCTGATCTATACCTTAACTCCATTTACCCATCTTTGCTCCATATTCCTTGATACCCAAAAATCTATCAATCACAGACTTGAAAATTTCAATTGACCAAACATCCACAGCCATTTGGGGAAGAGAGTTCCAGATTACCAATTCCATCAGGAAATAAAATCCAAATTTATACAACCTGTTCTCATAATTTAATCCTTTAAACCCTGGTATCACTCTAGTGAGTCTGTGCTGTACTCCCTCTAAGGCCAATAATATATCCTTCCTGAGATATGGTGCCCAAGACTGAATACAATGCTCCTGATGGGGCCTGGCCAAGGCTGTGAGCAACTGACGCAACACTTCCTCATTTTTATATTCCAGTCTACTTAAGATAAACCAAACCGTTCCATTGCCTTTTGCAGGCAAAATAAAATGCACAGAGCACTCAAACTGTCACAGCTGTTCCCCATTCATCTAACTCATTGGTAAAAATTACCGCCAAAAATATGTAGCATCATGGAAATACTCTAATGAATGAACAGAGACTGAAATAATGAATGCAAATTGGCTGCCACAGTTCATTAGACACTGTTCTTTCACCCTGGGACCTGAATGTAGACCAAACTGATAAGATCTGTGAGGTCTGTGTCTGCTTTATAGGTTTTATTTGCATTGCATTTGGACAGCTAATACCAGTTTCTAGTGGGCATGTGACTACAGCATGCAATTGCTCACATTTTTTGGCGCAAATTGGAACTGAATTAACAATCTCCCTTGGAGAGGTCATGAGGAAACACTAATGCAGCAGGTGTGCTTTTCTGAGACCAAGGGCTGGGTTTTAGGAGCTCGCCGCCGATCTCGGCAGTGGGCGAAAATAATGGCGGCCCGCACCTACGGAGCAGCTGCGATCTCGTGCACAGCGGCTGATTATCATGCCCGGGTCGGTCCCCCCCGCCCAATCACATGGAGGGGGTGGACTCTATGACGCCGTGAATGGCGTCCGCTGACAAGGCAGCAGGTGCTGGCACCATATTTAAATGACAGCCAGTCCTGCAGACAGCCTCTTTCACATTTAACCCCTTGCTGCTGGAGCAGACCAGCCAGCAGTGAGGTGTGAAGAGCCCTAGCTGCAAAACAACTACCCTTGCAAGATACCGGAGATGGCAGAGGAGCGCAGAAGGGTGGCCTCCATGGTTCAGCGATGCCTCCCTGCTCACTCTCCTCCAGGCTGCACAAGCAAGGCAGGAAGTCCTTTTCCCCAGTGATGGTAGGAAGAAGCCCTCCCGCTTGACCAAGCAAGCCTGGATGGAGATGGCAGAGGAGGTAAGCTGCCGTGGGGTCACCCGCAGAGATTGGGTCCAGTGCCGCAAAAGGATGAACGATCTCATTCGCACGGCAAAGATAAGTGGCACTTTGTGGTACGGCTCCATTTGACCTGGACGTCCCCACATGGGTGCCACTGCCATGTCAAAGACAGGGAGGTCAGGTGGGGAGGATTGATGGCACATGAGTGGCTGCATGTGTGAAAGAACTCGCCCTCGTTTGCTGCTCAGAGCATGGCACCTACAATACAGGCTGAGTACATATTTCAGATTAAGCTTCCCCCACCTTTAGATTTAATACCCTTGTTGTGACACCCATCATGTTGTTGTTTGGCAATGTTCAATATCTGCATCCTTGCTCTTCCAGGCGAAGAGGGCTCACAATGCGAGGGAGGCCTCCAGGACCAGTGGAGGGATGCCAGATATTAGACCACCAACACAGGCTGAGCAGGAGGCCCTGGAGCTAGCTGGCAGCCAGGGAGGATGTGCTTTTTCGGACATGGAGCTTGTGGTCCCAGGTGAACATACAGTTCTATGACAAACACAATGATTACCCAAAACATTTCATTTCTGGACACAATGCTGTCTTATTCATGACATGTTCACATTGTACATTGTATCTTGCAGGGCAATGCGCAGAGTCGGCATCAGAGACCCTGGAGACTTCCAGCACCTCTGAGGAAGAGACATCTTCAGAGGACACAGCGTCCAATGACACTCCCGCACCTTCCACCAGCGCAGATACAGTCACCTCGGTGCGATTCCGTTCGGCTTTAGAGTCTGGTTCACAAGCTGGTCAGAGCACCACACATGCGCTCGAACAGCTGGTTGAGGCTGAGACATCTGAGGCTTCTGACAGTTGGAGGACCCATGTTGAGCCCCAGGCTGATGATGACCCTCTGGTGTCAACAGCACTGGGCATGCTGGAGATGCAGGGAGAGGGAATGCAACTTCTGGTGGAGATGCCACAGACCATGCGCAGCCTTGAGCGGATGATGGGGGAGTCCATCCAGGCTATGACAGCTGCCATGTCCCAGGCTTCCTCCATGGAGAGTTTGGTGACTCTTATGGAGAGCCACATTCCAATGATGCACGCAGACTTGGGTGTAGCAGTGGCTAGGCAAGAGAGAGACCAGGCGCCTGGAAAGTTTCCCTGCTACTGGTTCTTCTCAGGAGACCAGCGAGGTTCCTACGAGCCTTGAGAGGGAGGAGGTGAGCCAGCATTCCATATCTGGTGTCTCTCCTCAGAGTGATTCCAATGTGGACAACAGCTCCTCAGCCCCTTCACTGGTGAGTCCAGCTCCAACAGCCATGACATCTGAGGACAGCCCTGCATTGGTAAAGGAGGCCCTCAGGCAGCTGGGGCCCGCCCAGAGGTGCCCAGAGGACGACCGCCCAAGACATCCAAAGCCAAAGGGTGTCCTGATCAGCAGCCTGCTTCCAGTCGAGCTGCCAGCACAGAAGTTGCACCATGAAGGAGCACCCACAAACATTTTAAAAGGACATCATGACACATAAGGGTTTTCACAGGTGACATGCCTATGTATTAATTCCTTCTCACTAAATGTGCTTTTCTAACATGTGTCTCCTTTTTCCTGTTTGAATAATGAATTCCACCATGTACCAATATGTGTCCTCCTTTTACATCAATGACCTGACAGAACTGCCAATGTATGGAATAACATCATTGCCATGCCCGTACGCCTGATGTGGCACTGTATGGATGCACTCAGCAATAACTCATTGCCAAGCATCCCTTGCTCACTGCTCACCATGTCTGTGCTGCATCGATGCTCTCTGTCCTCCCATACGTGGATGCTGCTGCAACCCCTCTGTGCCCTCATCATCCAAGGATGTCTCCTGCTCCCATCTCTCAACATCCTGCAAGGCCTCCCTCCACCCCTCACAGCACACAGCAATGATGCGCTACCCTTTCTGGTGAGTATTGTAGGGCCACCTGATCTATCCAGGCATCATCAGCATGCCGATCGCCTGCTCAATGGAAGCTCGAGCCGTGGCAGGCGTTGTATCTCTCCTCTGCATCACGTGCGGTTTCTCACCGGTGTCTTGTGCCATGTCTTCAAGGGGTAGCCCTTGTCCCCAAGAAGCCAGCCCTAGATCTGAGCTGGTGCAGTGAAGACCATTGGTACCTGAGAATGACGCAGGATGAATGAGTCACGGCAACTGCCTGGAAAGCGGGCACACACTTGCCTGAAGCGTTTCCTGTGGTCACATACCAGCTGCATGTTGGGTGAGTAGAAACCCTTTCTATTCAGGAATGCACCTGATTGTTCGGCTGGAGCCTTTTTGGCCACATGCGTGCAGTCGATGACCCTTTGCACCTGTGAGGATCCCATGATGGCCCCAAATCTGAGGGCCCTCTGGTGCCGACTCTCAGGGTCTGGCCTGAAGCATACATAGTCACCAGCCCTCCTGTACAAGGCATCGGTGACCTCCCTGATACAGCAGTGCGCTGCTGACTGTGAAAAGCCACACAACTCACCGGTGGGTCCCTGGAATGATGTGAACGCGTAAAAGTTAGGAGCCACAGTCACTTTGAGGGCCACAGGCATAGGGTGTCCAGCAAAGCCCATCAGCTACAGGTCATTATTCGGCAGTACACTGAGAGGTCACCACCTCTCTGGACATCCGCAATTGCGTCTGACACTGCTGACATCTGCAGGTATGTCATGTGGGGCCTGTAGACCCCCTGTCGTCTCTGGTCTCGAATGCACTTTGGTGGCTGCTGCTGCTCACGTCTGGGAGCTTCGACATGGGCTACGCCTGCCTCTTGGTTCCGCCTCCAGTGGATATGGCTCCTCACGGCACTTGGATCAAGATCAACAGAGTGGACCAGCCCCACCTCTACGCTGCAGGTGTACTTGGTTCCTTCAGTCGGTCAATGGCACCTTCAGTCGGTCAGGTCAGAGAGTGATGTGAATTGGTGCTTCAGCTGTGTTCCATCATCACCTATATGGTATGGCATGACATTGCCCGTCTTAGCTTTAAGTAAGAGTGGGGCAGCATGACCACAATTAGATTATTGCCCTTGCCTGGATTGGACCACCAGCAACATGACCTTAAACTGGCTATTATTTGTGGCCCCCACCCCATATAAAGGAGTCATGGACTGCCATTGTTACCCCTCCCCCAAACATCGTTGGCTGAATGCAGAGTCAGCCCCCTTCACCCCCCAACCCAACCCCAAAAGTTCACGACCGCAGAGTGGCCCTCTTTACGGAAGAAGGCTACACGGTTCTCCCCTTCATGAATGCAGATTTGAGACGCCCTTCACAACAGCCATCCACCCACCTTCACAGGCTCCGAGGACTGACGCCTCGGTGCCGCCGGCTTTTCTTGGATGTGAAATTTAAGGCACATGAGTGCTGCACGTCCGGTTGAAGGTCGTGACTTGATGGCTGAATTGGAGTGGCATGCATAATAATATATGGTAAGTGGCTATTTAAATATTCAAATCCGGGCCCAGTTGCCGAGCGGTGGGGTGGAGGGAGGGTCGCCACGGAGCCTTGCCACCGTTGGGCATGTGCATGACTTGTTACCGTTTGTTAGAACAGTGTAGAGGAAGTTTGACTCTGTGTCCAACCTGTGCTGTTCCTGGTCTGGGAGTATTTGGCAGAAGTGTTTGTTCTCTGTATCTAACTGATGCATGTGACTCGGGAATGTTTCAGGGGACAGTGCAAAGTCAGCTTTGCTCTGCTTTTAACACATGCTCTACCAAGCAGCATTTGATCAGACAGGATAGAGGAAGCTTTACTCGATATCGAACCCCTGCCGTACCTGCCCTGGGAGTGTTTGATGGGACAGTATGAAGGAAGCTTCACGCAACACCTAACCCATGTGATTCCTGACTTGGGAAAGCTTGATGGAGCACAAGAACAAAAGGTAGAGAACAATCCCATTCGAGCTGATATCCCACAACCCCAAAAGATATTACTTGTTGGTAGGCCTGCTTCATTTTAGTCTAGTGACGAGATCTTGTCTGAGATGGTCTTGGTGCTTTGAGAGACTTTGGCACTGCACTGAATCCAAACATACTCAGAACTAACTGAGAATACTCAGCACCTCCATGGTTACGAGTTTCCATGATTGACCCCCAATCAATCTGGTGACTGTATTTTGCTGAGATCCATTGCCTACTCTGTTCATCACACTTGTTGTACTGGTTCTCATCGTCCTGCAGCGATACAGCTTTGCATTAGTGCTCGAATTTTGTGAACTCACAGACAGAGGCAGCTTTGCAACCCAGTGTATGAACTGTTCGGAGCCCAAGGGACTGAACCTCAACAAGTGTCATTGTCCTCAGAGAGATCAAAGAAAAAAAAAGTAATTGCCCAATAAAAAATTGTTGCTGTCACTGCCTTTATCAACAGAACAAAGAACAGTACAGCACAGGAACAGGCCATTCGGCCCTCCAAGCCTGCGCCGATCTTGACGCCTGCCTAAACTAAAACTTTCTGCACTTCCGGGGTCCGTATCCCTCTATTCCCATCCTATTCATGTATTTGTCAAGATGCCTCTTAAACGTCTCTATGGTATCTGCTTCCACCACCTCCCCGGCAACAAGTTCCAGGCACTCACCACCCTCTGTGTAAAGAACTTGCCTCGCACATCCCCTCTAAACTTTGCCCCTCGCACCTTAAACCTATGTCCCCTAGTAACTGACTCTTCCACCTTGGGAAAAAGCTTCTGACTATCCACTCTGTCCATGCCGCTCATAACTTTGTAAACCTCTATCATGTCGCCCCTCCACCTCCGTCGTTCCAGTGAAAACAATCCGAGTTTATCCAACCTCTCCTCATAGCTAATACCCTCCAGACCAGGCAACATCCTGGTAAACCTCTTCTGTACCCTCTCCAAAGCCTCCACGTCCTTCTGGTAGTGTGGCGACCAGAATTGTACACAATATTCTAAGTGTGGCCTAACTAAAGTTCTGTACAGCTGCAGCATGACTTGCCAATTTTTATACTCTATGCCCCGACCGATGAAGGCAAGCATGCCGTATGCCTTCTTGACTACCTTATCCACCTGCGTTGCCACTTTCAGTGACCTGTGGACCTGTACGCCCAGATCTCCCTGCCTGTCAATACTCCTAAGGGTTCTGCCATTTACTGTATACCTCCCACCTGCATTAGACCTTCCAAAATGCATTACCTTACATTTGTCCGGATTAAACTCCATCTGCCATTTCTCCGCCCAAGTCTCCAACCGATCTGTATCCTCTGACAATCCTCATCACTATCCGCAACTCCACGAACCTTTGTGTCATCCACAAACTTCCTAATCAGACCAGCTACATTTTCCTCCAAATCATTTATATATACTACAAACAGCAATCAGTAAACACTATGCTCTGAGGAAGGTTATCCTTCGGACAGGAACTGACCGCAACATGGTTTGAGGATTCAGATCATTACTGACACTCTTGATTTGCAAACTCATGGATTTTGAGGTCAATCAAACCCTGCTTTGACCTTAGCATGCAATGCCAACCTGGCATAGAGCACTATCTTATTTTACCGGAGCTGTATCTGTACATCATGTTCAAGTCCCTTTTACACAAAGGAAAGGCGATTGAAACGAGAAGTATTTATTTACTAACATGCAGTGGGCTAACTAAACTCCATGAAAGAAAGGCAGGTTAGTGATGGGGGGTGTTGGAGAAAAATGAGAAAGTGCAGCTCTTCCTGTTCTGCAAGTGTGTTGGTCTCTGATAAGAAAAGAGTTGTGAGCAGGAAATCCGTCAAAGGGCAACATTACAACCAACTCCAAAACCTCAAAACGCTGCGACAGTCAGCGGAGAGTGGAGCAATCAGACAGTAGTATGCGACATGGCAGACATGGTGGAGAGCAGCACCGACAAGTCCCCGAGCAGTCAGGCTGGGAAACACCCCTGGGCTGTCAAGGGGCTTACAGAGGGCTCATCTGACGGGAAGATGATGTTCGACGACACTGGGTTCTGCTCCATCCTCCAGGGTGGCCTGGAAGACCTGCGTCTGGAAAGGTCCCTGACAGACGTCGTGCTGTGTGTGGATGACAGGGAGTTCTCCTGCCACAGGGTGGTCCTGGCAGCTGCTAGCAGTTACTTCAGGTGGGCCAAAAATGAGTATTTTTCTTTGTTCACATGGCGAGAACGTTTGATATTTCCTTTGTCCTGCTATCAGTGACCGTGCCTTCAGCTATCTAGGCCCGAAACTCTGGAATTTCCTCCCTGAACCTTTTTGCCTCTCACTTTTCTCGTCTCCTTTAGGAAGCTCCTTAAGACCTCCCTCTTTGACCAAGCTTTTAATGACCCACCCTAATATCCCCTTATGTGGCTCAGTGTCAAATTTGTGTCTGATAATTCTCCTGTGTGGAATCTTGGGATGTTTTTACTGTGTTAGAGGCATTATATAAATCGAAGTTGTCAGTTGAGTTAAACTATTCCACAAATGTTCCTTGGCAGTCTCATTTTTGAACTGGAGACTGCAGACTAAAAAAATGAATAAATAAATATTCAATAACAATCCTCCAGTTCCTCACTATTGTGTGACCAACTCCTTTGCTCTCTGAAACTCTGTACCCATCCTTCTGTTCACTGTTGAATTACCATTGCTGATAAATAAGGTTAGAGTCAGCTGGGTTGTTCCTGATGTCTCAGTGTGGTTTCCTCTTTCACACAGTGACTGCTGATCTGTAATTGTTATGGCAGAACATTGGGGAAATTCAAGGAGTGAGATTTATGAGCAAACGTTGCTAATCTCCTGGCACTGCAGCAAGCAATCCAAGCGAAAAATTATAGGGCCATTAATAAATTTTGTTTTGTCATTTTCTTTGAACACTTTCATTTAGTAGTTATAGAAATTTTCAGAATGGAAAGTAAGGCTGTTTGATTGTAGAGGGCCAATGGAGGTGGAAGATCATGTGGCAAAACCTGCAGGAATACATTCAAGCTGATTTGGCAACTCAAAGCGTGAGACAGGTCAGAGGCCCATTTAAAAGTACAAAGGGGTGTGAGGAGTGAAGTACCTCAAAAGAAGTGTGTTCCACTGCAGACAGCAAGCTGATAGGCCTGCTCACACATTTGTGCATCAGGCACCTTTTCATCACATATATTTTTTGCTTTTGTTTGAAATTGATAAAGAATCTATATAACATTTTCTATGTCATCAGAACTCTTAAAAGTACTTGATAGCCAATGAATTACCTTCAAAGTGTAGTCAGTGTTGGTATGTAAGCAAACGCAGCAGCCAATTTGTGCACAGAAAAATCACATAGGCAGCAATGAAATAATGACCAGTTAATTCACTTTTGGGAGATAGTGTGAAAGGGGTAATAATTATTCAGTCGCCTGTTATACATTTCTCCCAAACTTAATTTTCAGGAGAGAGGTAACAGGCAACTGAATTGACGTCATCAGTTTTACACCAAAGTTAAACTGACCCTCTTGGTGTTGTTTGAAGAATGAATATTGGCCAGGACACTAGGAGAATGCCCTTGATCTTCAAGTACAGCCAGTTTACCTGAAAGGTAGCACTTCTGACAATGCAGCACCTCCCCTCAGTACTGTGCTGAAATGTCAGCCTAGATTATGTGCACAAGCCTGGACTTGGGCTTGAACCCATTATCTTCTGACGCAGAGATGAGTAGTACCACTGAACCACCCTTTACATGCAACTCCTAGTAGGTTACTATGGGGAGAGTGATGGCCTGCGAGTCATTGTCGGGAAGGAGACTCCCCGTGGATAACTGCAAGGAGATTAATCCTCCTCAGAGGTGACTGGGGGGAGAGAGACTCCCAGTGGATCATCCTCTGGGGGAGAGTAACTGTCCCACGGGTACCGTCTGGACAGATCAAGAATACACTCCTACCCCCAACCCCAGTGGAACAAGCACTGTAAAACATTGCAACCTCCCAAAAAGGCGTTAAACTGTCTTTGTGATGCACCACACTGAAAATAACCTGGATAAGCTCTGGAATAAGCCCAGTGTGAAACTCACTCCTCTCCAGAATTTTGCGAATGGCTGTCTGGCAGCGGGTGTTGCCCAAACACTCTCCTTCCCTTTTGAAACTGTTAAAAGAAAGATGCAGGCACAGAGTCCCCTGCTCCCCCATTATGGAGGTGTTGATGTTCATTTTACTGGGGTTGTGGACTGCTTCAAGCAAATTATGAAGACAAAAGGTGTCCTGAGCCTATGGAATGGTCTCACAGCCAACCTACTAAAGGTGCAACATGCAAGCAAACAGATCGCAGTAGAGAGTCAATACAAAGGGATCATTGACTGTGTTGTACGCATCCCGAAAGAGCAAGGTTTTCTGTCCTTTTGGCGTGGTAATTTGGCCAATGTGATCAGATATTTCCCCACACAGGCTCTCAACTTTGCTTTCAAAGATGTGTACAAACAGTTTTTCCTTGGTGGTGTTGACAAGACACAGTTCTGGCGTTACTTTGCTGGTAACTTGGCTTCCGGTGGTGCTGCTGGTGCTACATCGCTCTGCTTTGTCTATCCCCTTGATTTTGCCCGAACACGTCTGGCCGCTGATGTTGGGAAGTCAGCGGCAGAGAGGGAGTTCTCAGGATTGGGTAACTGTCTTACCAAGATCTTCAAGTCAGACGGCATCAAAGGGTTATACCAGGGCTTCAATGTGTCTGTACAAGGCATCATCATTTACAGAGCTGCATACTTTGGCATCTATGATACTGCTAAAGGAATGCTCCCAGATCCTAAGAACACCCATATTGTGGTCAGTTGGATGATAGCTCAGACTGTAACAGCTGTTGCTGGTGTGACATCCTACCCATTTGATACTGTTCGTCGTCGTATGATGATGCAGTCTGGTCGGAAAGGAGCTGATATCATGTATAAAGGAACACTTGATTGCTGGAAGAAGATCCTTCGGGATGAGGGTGGCAAAGCTTTCTTCAAGGGTGCCTGGTCCAATGTGCTCAGAGGCATGGGTGGTGCTTTCGTGCTGGTCTTGTACGATGAATTCAAGAAGTTTGTCTAAATGGTCAGACGTCAATGTTGCGTGAACCAGTGTTGTACTTGTAACATATCTTGTACATTCATGGACTGTTAAGTTACACCTATTTATGGGGCCCATCTGGTATCTTTCTGTTGGCTTGAGTTGTGAATCGACCATATTAAGTGACCACAATCATTCTCTAAACTTAGTCATTCCATATCTGTACAAAACTCTGGTGAGGCCGCACCTGGAGTATTGCGTGCAGTTCTGGTCACCGCATTATAGGAAGGATGTCGAAGCTTTGGAAAGGGTGCAGAGGAGATTTACTAGGATGTTGCCTGGTATGGAAGGAAGGTCTTACGAGGAAAGGCTGAGGGACTTGGGGTTGTTTTCGTTAGAGAGAAGGAGGAGGAGAGGTGACTTAATAGAGACATACAAGATAATCAGAGGGTTAGATAGGGTGGATAGTGAGAGTCTTTTTCCTCGGATGAGGATGGCAAACACGAGGGGACATAGCTTTAAGTTGAGGGGTGAAAGATATAGGACAGATGTCAGAGGTAGTTTCTTTACGCAGAGAGTAGTAGGGGCGTGGAACGCCCTGCCTGCAACAGTAGTAGACTCGCCAACTTTAAGGGCATTTAAGTGGTCATTGGATAGACATATGGATGTAAATGGAATAGTGTAGGTCAGATGATCGGCGCAACATCGAGGGCCGAAGGGCCTGTACTGCGCTGTAATATTCTAATTCTAATTCTAATTCTAATATTCACGAAAAAACATTCAAGACAAGGCAAATCCAGGATGGCACAGGGGAATTGTGTTCCAGAACTTCAACAGGTGCTGCCTTGGAGTGGAGTGAAGGTTCATATCTGCATCATTGCCTGCAGCCAATGAAGCAGGTTTGCGAGGGAATATAAGCCCACCCCTTGACATCAGCCCCACTACAGCACATACCTCACAGGATGGGGTTGCAGAAGCATCAAGCCGTAAAGGGAATAATTATAAGGCTAGAAACCACTATTGAAAGAAAGAGAGACATAGCATTTATATAGCTAGCTCCTCTCACAACCCCAAAATGTCACAAAGTGCTTTACAGCCAATTAAGTGCTTTTGAAGTGTAATCATTATTGTACTGTAGGAAATGCAGAATCAAGGTCCCACAAACAACAATGTGATAATGATCTGGTAATCTGTTTCTGTGATGTTGGTTGAGGGATAAATATTGGCCATGTCACTGGTCACTGCTCTGCTCTTCAAATAGTGTCATGGGATTTTTTTATGTCCACCTGAGAAGTTTAATGTTGCATCTGAAAATAGCATCTCTGACAAGACTGCACTGAACTGTCAGCCCAGACTATGTGCTCAAGTCTCTGGAGTGCAGTTGGAGCCCACAATCTTCAGATTCATAGGTGAGGCAGCTACCTCTGAACCATGGTTGACAGCTTGTTAATATTTTTGGACAAACCCTGGAACTGGGCCAGGTTACACAGCAGGACTGGTTACAAAGCAGAATGATTACAGAGCAGGGTCTGGTTACAGAGCAGAGCCGGAGCAAGGCCAGGTTACAGAGCAGGGACAGGTTATAGAGCAGGGCCTGGTTATAGAGCAGAGCCAGAGCAGGGCCCTGGTTGCCGAGCAGGGCCCTGGTTGCCGAGCAGGGCCAGGTTACCGAGCAGGGCCAGGTTACAAAGCTTTCATTTTTAAAACCTTTAGTTCCGAATTTTCGTGTGTGAATCTTTTTGCATAACCTCCTTGTAATTTAAAAAATTAATTTTCTGCCACATGCCCTCTGTTGCTTCCATTAATTCAGATCAGTGAACATTCTCTGCCTAACTATTTATTCAGCAAGATGTGTGGTTTGAAATTGTAGAGTCTGAGCTAGTTCTGTAACCCAATGCCAGGCATACACTACAAACGACACATTCTCAGCTTGTTACAGAACACACTTCATAAGGCGATGATACATTTATATTGAAGGTTTCTAATCAAACCTCAGTTTCTGTTGCAAGTGAAAATTACCAGACTTCTCTTTCTGTAAATTTGTTATTCAGTGCATTTTGGATCATCTCTTTTCAAACTGTGATTACAATAGTGAAACTTCTGTTGGAGGATTGAGTGGAAACGTAAATAAAAAGGAAACATGAGAAAACTTGAATGCTGGTGAAAATATGGGTCCTCTGAGTAAACAGAAGGGTCACTTGGTAAATAAATCCCAGCTGCTTATAAGGAGGCATCCCCAAATTGACTGGGATTGGGGTGTCTAAACAGATGCCAGATGAAAGTAAGGACCACCAGGAATGACACGACATTGAGTGACCCAGGAACTGCAGAGATCTTAAGTGACTTTGCTGCCCTAACTATTTATCCGCTCTAAGATACTCCACAAAAAATAGTGGTGATGTTTTATCCACTAGATCAATAGGAAGACCATATATCTGCACAACCTACGGTAACAGGCTAGTCAACCAGTAGAGGCAGCGAACTTCATGCAGAGTCTGAGTCTCGAGGAGATTATGTTGATCCTTGTGCCTGTCACACAACTCTAGCCTTTGGTGATGAGTTTGGAAGATCACTCCCTTTCCTCCCACAACCCCCCCCCCCCCCCCCACCAACTTGTGGGGTCGATTTTAATAGTTGGGAGCTAGTCAACCACATCCACGCAAAGAGACGGCCCCAATTTCGAAGGCTCAGCCTCTTTTACATTCCATTGATAAGTTGAAGGGCAAGAAGGTGGAAGATGGAGTAAAATGTGGGGAAATGTGAAGTTATCTATTTTGGCAGGAAGAATAGAAAAACAGAATACTTTTTAAAAGGTGAGAGGTTGGTAAATGCTGATATGCAGAGGGAATTGGATGTCCTTTTTCATTAATCACTGAAAATTAACATGCAGGTCCTGCAAGCAATTAGGAAGGCAAATGGTATGTTCTCCTTTATTGCAGGGAGATGTATAAGAGTAAGGAAGTCTTGCTGCAATTATATAAGGCTTTGGCGAGACCACCCCTGTAGTTCAGTGTACAGTTTTGGTCATTTACCTAAGGAAGCCTTAGAGGGGTTGCAACAAAGGTTCACTATATGGATTTCTGGGATGAGAGGGCTGTCATATGAGGACAAATTGAGTAAAATGGAATAGAGGAATGAGAGGCGATCGCATTGAGAAGCATTAAATTCTTAGGGGGTTTGACAGGGTTTTAAAAAATTCTTTTATGGGATCTAAGCTTCGCTGGTGAGGCCAGCATTTGTTGTGCATACTCAGTTGCCCTTGAGAAGGTGGTGGTGTGCCGCATTCTTGAACTGCTGCAGTCCATCTGGTGTAGGTACATCCACAGTGTTAAGAAGAGAGTTCCAGGTTTTTGACCCACCGACAGTGAAGGAACAGTGACATAGTTCCAAGTCAGGATGGTGTGTGACTTGGAGGGGAACTTGCAGGTGGTGGTGTTCCCTGTTATATGGATCCAAGCCAAATAGTGAAGAATGAAGCTAGGCACAGATCCTTTCACAGAATGCAGCATAACATAACTCTGCCTCCTGCTTCCCTCTCATGTCCCAGCAGGCTCTCTCTATATTGGTTCTCACTCCTTAATTAAACAATGCACTGCACCTCTGTATTTGAACAACATAATTAACTTACCATTAAGATTCCTATGCATCTGCTGCCCTTGTCCTTCTAGGTGGTAGAGGTCGGGGGTTTGGAATGTGCTGAAAAAAGGAGTCTTGGCGAGTTGCATCTTGTATATGGTACACACTACTACCACTGTGGCTGATGGTGAATGGAGTGAATGTTGAAGGTGGTGGATAGGGTGCTGATCAAGTGAGTTGGTTTGTCTTGGATGGTGTTGAGCTTCTTGAGTGTTGTTGGATCTGCACCCACCCAGGCAAGTAGAAAGTATTCCATCACACTCCTGACTTGTTAGATGGTGGACCGACTCTGAGGAGTTAGGAGGTGAGTTCTTTCACACATGCAGCCACTCATGTGGCATCAAGCCTCCCTGCCTGTCCTCCCTGTCTTTGACATGGCAGTGGCACCCATGTGCCACTCCATGTGGGGACATCCAGGTCAAACGGAGCCATACCACAAAGTGCCACTTACTTTTGCTGTGCGGATGAGATCATTCTCAGCCTCTGGCCTGCTCTTGATGCCACAGTATTGATATGGCTGGTCCAGTTAAGTTTCTGGTTAATGGTAACTCCTAGAATGTTGATGGTGAGAGATTCAGTGATGGCAATGCTGTTGAATGTCAAGGGGAGGTGGTTAGATTCTCTCTTGTTGCAGATGGTCATTACCTGGCATTTGTGTGGTGTGAATGTTATTTGCCACTTATCAGCCCAAACCTCAAGGTTGTCCAGGTTTTGCTGTACGTGGGCAAGGATTGTTTCTAAGGTGTTGCGAATGCTGTGCAATCATAAGTGAACATCCCCATTTCTGACCTGATGATAAAGCAGCAGCATATGTTTGGACCTAGGGTAGATGCTAAGAGGTTGTTTCCCCCAGCTGGTGAGTCTAGAACTAGGGGGCATTGTCTCAAGATAAGGAATGAGCATTTAGGACTGAGATGGAGAGAATTCTTTTTCACTTAGAAGGTTGTAAATCTTTGCAATTCTCTATTCCATAAAGCTCGGTCATTGAGTATATTCAAGACTGAGATTGATAGATTTTTGGGCTTGAAGGGAATCAAGGGATATAGACATAAGGCAGGAAATTGGAGTTGATGTAGATCTGCCGTCTTGTTGAATGGCGGGGCAGGCTTGAGAAGCTATATGGCCTACTTCTGCTCCTATTTTTTATTATCTTAATCACGTGTCCCCATGTAACATGCTTCTGGTAATCAAGGCAACTGCAGTGGGAACTGTGATCGCAGAGGCTGGAGATCCTGGTGTAGCATTCTCCCAAATTATTTTTGTGGGGCCCAGAGGCTGGGCATTTCAGTTCCAGCAACTGTGGAACTGGTCAGGCTATAGATGATGCAGGCTCCAATCAATTCTCATCAAAAATGGCATCAACGTCCTAAGATCCTGCTTTGGATATTAAAATGAGGCCTACTTCCTGAAACAGACGGGCACGCTGGATGCCCCATGATTGGCCCCTTTCATAATATTGCTGGCCCCTTCGTCAGTGATAACGGGGCAGTGAGGTTACCAATATATTTTGAGACTATTATCGTCCTGTTATAGCAGGCATTAGTACATAAATTTCTCTCCCTGTCTGATATATCTATTCTAAGGATGTGCAATGTTAAGTGAATGTGCAAAAGAGATGTTTCACGCAAGGCCCTGTGCAGCAACTTGAGGCCCTGAAAATCTCCAAATGTTAAAGGGGCCACACATGTCACACAAATGGCGGCTGAGAAAACTCACATTCACTCTGAACACGGCTGGTTGGCAATTATGAAAGGGTGAGATCGCCAATCCCATAACACCACTCAGGCTGAGATCGGCCATCTGCAACACAGACTTGGGAGCAAATTTGTGGCCTTGCTGATTTGATAGCTCAACTAGTCACTGTTTTATCAGGCAGCCTTAAGATGGAAATTTATATACTCAGGGCAAAATTCAAACATAAGCATTCTAGACAGATCAAATCGATTCCCCCTCTGATATTATCAGACTCACCAAACCCTATGCTCCTATTCCCCATTCCCACGTTAACCCAGCACAGTTACACCAGTCTCTGCATTCAGACTCAGTCTTCACTACTTTGCTATGCTCAATGTGGGCACATTAGTCGTGAAGTGAGAGTCTGGGAATGAATTGCGGAGGCTATTATATTTTAAACTACAGCCCTTTATATATATTGGTTTCACTTGCATATAGGCTTATATTTCCGCCTCGAACAGATATTCGAACTAAAGGAACAAGGCTTGGGGAGTGTTGGGGTTAGTTTTATGATCCCTCTTCTCTCCTGTGCTGCTTCAGGAATGTAACCTTTTGCTCCGATTGATAGTCGGGAGTCTGAGGCTTCAGGGGGCCCTGGGCTTCTAAGATCTTCCAGCCTGAGAAGCAGACAAAGGCTCAAACAATTGCTGATGGCACAAGGTAGAACAAATTTGCTGGTGACTTCAGGCTATGATGCACCCCAGAAGGGTTGGGTTGCTACAGACCCTTCATATAGTCTCGTTGATGGAAAATATGCCAGTAAATTATGCCTGCATAAACATCCATGTGCCAAAAATGCAGGTGACTTCCGGAAATGAGCGTGCCACCTCAATATAAATAGCAGTTAGAAGGTCCTCAGTAAGATACTGTAGATTGTTCGTGGCTCTTGGCATCTTCTAATCCTCATACATTCGAGTAGCTTATCCATTTCTCAGTTTCTCCCAGGATGCTACTGAGCTCGGGCCTACTTACTGAGGCTCTAGCAAGGCAGCTTTTCTTTGAGAAGGAGCCTGGCGATTAGCTCATCACAGGAACCTGTTCTTTCAGCAATCCATCAATACTGCACTGGAGTGTCAGCCTTGCTTTTTGTTCTCAAGTCCTGGAGTAGGACACAAATTCGCAACCTTCTGTTGACCCATTTAAGATAAATTTAGAGTTGGTTGCCATGTAAAGGGGGGCAGATTTGGGACTGAGAGGGAATTAACTCCCCTAAGGTTTTCTTCCTCTTCTTGTTATTGGTTGTCAAGGCCTTGGAGAGGGTGCAGAGGAAATTTACAAGATGAGAGACTTCAAAATTGTGAAGTTTTGATTGAGTAAGTAAGGAAAAACTGTCTCCACCAACAGGAGGGTTGTTAACCAGAGGACACAGATTTAAGATAACTGGAAAAAGAACCAGAGAGGAGATGAAGCCAACTTTTTTATGCAGTCAGTTTCTGGAATGCACTGCCTGAAAGGGTGGTGGAAGCAGATTCAGTAGTATCTTTCAAAAGGGAATTGAGTATGTACCTGAAAAGGAGAAATTTGCAAGGCTATCGGGAGAGTGGGTTTCGGGACTAATTGGGCAGCTGTTTCAAAGAGCCAGCACAAGTAAGATGGTCTGAATGGCCTCCTTCTGTGCTGCACGGTTCATAGCCTGATCACAGGGGTAGAATTAAATGATGACCATGGAACAATTTACAATCAAACCTAACTCACCCTCCACCTGACTCCAGGTGATCCGATTTCAACAAGAGGAATTGCCAAAAAATAAGAGAATGAATGAATCATTGTCTCATGCGAGATTTCCTTTCTCTCCCAGGGCGATGTTTTGCAATGACCTTAAAGAAAAGCATGAAGAAAAGATAGTGATTAAGGGGGTTGATGCCGATACCATGCAGACGTTATTGGATTATACCTACACCAGCAAAGTCGACATCACCAGACAGAATGTCCAGAGGATACTGGAGGCTGCCAGTCTCTTTCAGGTTAGCCAAAACCTCTGCTACGGGGACAGTTTTCATCTGTTATATCGTCACTCACAGGGACTGATGCAGCAAAATGGGTGTTAAATTGGGGGGATTTCCTGGTGAAGACTTGGGGGAGGTGGGTGGTGGGAGGTGGTGGAATTCCCATCTGCAGCAGGCTGGGCATTCATTTCCATATTCAAATGAGGATGGAACACCCATTTTGCAGCAAAAGGATGCACGAGATGTCAATTACAGTCTGCGGCTATGAAACCAAAGGGCTGCTAGGGATTGACAGTTCAGAAGTTTACTTTATAGGGCATAGAATGCAACAATATTTTCCCCAATTTTTTTATTCTTCCTACTGCTACTTAGGTTTTCATGAGCCTTTGTGCCAGTCGTTCTTAATTATTATATATTTTTTGCCCCCAGCAAATTATTGCAACTAATGAGGTTCCTAATTGGAACTCGCCAAGGTGATTTGTTTTGAAGAAACTGATGACCTACAAGGGCCTACAAGGGGGATGCGAGGCAGGTCAGGCTGCCCGAGAGGTGCTCCATGCCCTCCTGCTGGCCCCCACATCTGCAGATGGAGATGAAATTAGCTCACTTTGGCAGACACAAAGCTGCTGAAGGCTCCTCTTCTCACGGGCAGCTGTGGCAGCGGATCCCGGGTGGTATCACTACGACGTGTGAATGCCCGACTGACTGTTGTCCTATACGATTTTCCAGAAACACTCCAATCACAGCAGGTTGTTCTTTACCTCACACTATATGTAAAAAAAAAATGTAGCAAGGTAATCTATTGGCTGCAGCTGCCAACCATCTCAGCAGATCCAGGAACGCCTTCCTGGCAAAGACCACAGGGATAAGTCTTCTGAGGATCTGAACCAGCAGAGAGCAGTTGCCAAGCTGTGTTATTTGTGGTAAAGATTCCTGCAGCTACCATGCAACATAGGGCCTGCAGATGTGCAGAAGATGCCTCTCTTTGCAGGCTTGCTGCAATGCTGCCCAATGGTGATAGTACCATGGGGTGGTATAGAGGGTCATCTTCCTTGCAAGCAGCTCCTGTCGCACCACCTCAACTTTAGCAGCTGTCAAACAGCAGCATGGCCGCTGGACTGCTCTGTCACTTGTGGGCAGACATGTACCTGTCTCTCAGATTCCCTTCACGGCTTGATCCCCTGCTCCTCTAACCTTGCCGGAGACTCATCTTGAGTTCGGATCACTTTCTAACAGTCTCCTAAAGCTTTCTGATTTTTCTTTCCCACTTTTAATTACCTTATTCACTTAAGTTGGACCCACCACCAATTTGAGGTTGCACCTGGTGTTGTGAGTACCTATGCAAATAAGGTTTACACCAGAAAATTGAACACTGTTTGCACTTGACCTGTCAGGGGAAGATTGCAGAAGTTCTTAATCATTTAGAACCAATTTACACCTGTGGACTAAAATCAGCCAAAGACTCAACTCTCACTCAACTAGCTAAGAGCTCCACTGGCCATTGAGGATGCTTTAAAATAGCATTAGAAAATATCTGAGATACAAGCCAGCTCATTTGACGTAAATAGCCGGTGGCTAATCATGGAGTTCGGTGGTTGATTATCATCAGCACATCAATGAGCAGAGATGAATGCCCATCAGGGGTGAGATGGCAAAGACTGTTAGAGGGCAAACGTGTTGTTCTTGGTGAGTGAAGGGCAGCACACTGGTGGTCCCCCACAGCCCTCCCCCACCCACATTCCCCTAAAGGCAATTATTGACTTCAATGTTACAGTGAAATATCTCTTGTTTACACATGATCCTTTGGAATCTTTGACATAGACTGAAGTATTTGCATCAAACCACAAACTGTGCATCGTTTCCCTGAATAGTGAATGATAAAGCATATTACAGACTGATAAACATCTCATCTTCCACTCCACGTACTTGCAGTCATTCTGATTTGATTTGAAACTCCTCCACAGGCTTCAGTCACCTCACCTTTCTCTGAAGTTGATGGCATCTCCATTGAACAAGCCGGATGGCTGGATCCCCAACTCTATGCAGTCATCAGCTTGTTTATTATTTGTCTGTCATCTATGCTTTGTGACTGGTATCCCCTGATGGTTTGAACACACACGTGTCCAGATTAGTCTGTAAACAGCAGGATGGTGTGGTTTACACACCAGTGCACTTTGCTGTCTCTGCAGTAACTCTCTTACTCTGAAACCTCTATAGCACAGAATCAGGCCATTTGGTCCAACTGGCCTGTGCTGGTGTTTATTCCCCACAGGAGTCTCCTTCTGCTATAGTTAACTCTTCTCTTCCCTAACTCCATGACCCTTTACTTCCTTCTCCCTCATGTATGTATTCCCTTAAATGCATCAATGTATCTCCTTCAACTACTCCATGTGGGAATGAGTTGCACATTCTCAACATTCTGCTTAAATTCTTTATTTGATCTGTTAGTAGCTATCTTATACTTATTCCTCCTTGGACGCACCTACAGTGGAACCAGTTTCTCAACATCTGCCCTATCCAACTCCTAAATAATTTTAAACACCTCTGATGAAAGGTCTCTGACCTGAAACGTTAACTCTGCTTCTCTCTGCACAGATGCTGCCAGACCTGCTGAGCTTTTCCAGCATTTCTTGTTTTTATTTCGGATTTCCAGCATCTGCAGTATTTTGCTTTTATCTCTCTTTTAGGTATTCTTTTAGTCTTCTCTTCTTCAGAGAAAAGAGCCCCAGCCTGCTTAATCTTTCCTGATAGTTGCATCCTCTCAATTCTGGTAACATAGTTGTAAATATTTTCAGCACATTCTCCAGTGCTTCAGTAATCGTTTTGTCATATGGAAACTAGAACAGCACACAAGTGCAGTCTAATCAAGGTTCTATATAAATTTAACATCACCTTCCTCTTTACACATCCTACTAAATAAACCACGGCTATATTAAATTTGTTTTACCATTTATCTGCTCACTCCTCAAGCCTGCATATGTTTTCTTGTTTTCTCATGCAGTCCTCCATGTTATTAGTGAAATTGGTGTCATCTACAAATTTTGGCACCGTACCTCCAGTTTCGTAGCCCAAATTAATTAAATATATGGTGAACAATAATGTTACCAGCATGGATTCCTGCAGGACATCACTTTTCACTTTCTACCAGTCTGATAAACTTCCCTATGTGCCAGCCCTCTGTTTTGTAGCCATCTTTCAATCCATTGTGCTACCTGACTGTTGACTCCACAGACCCTGACCTACATACGATCATATGAATTAGGAGCGGGAGTAGGCCACTCGGCCCTTTGAGCCTGCTCCGCCATTCAATAAGTTCATGGCTGAACTGATTACTCCACAGTTCTACCTACCCCGATAAGCTTCCACCCCCTTGCTTATCAAGAATCTATCTACCTCTATAATTAGATTAGATTAGAGATACAGCACTGAAACAGGCCCTTCGGTCCACCGAGTCTGTGCCGAACATCAACCACCCATTTATACTAATCCTACACTAATCCCATATTCCTACCAAACATCCCCACCTGTCCCTATATTTCCCTACCACCTACCTATACTAGTGACAATTTATAATGGCCAATTTACCTATCAACCTGCAAGTCTTTTGGCTTGTGGGAGGAAACCGGAGCACCCGGAGAAAACCCACGCAGACACAGGGCGAACTTGCAAATTCCACACAGGCAGTACCAGGCTTTAAAAATACTCAAAGACTCTGCTTCCACCCTCTTGTGAGGAAGAGAATTCCCAAGACTCTGAGAGAAAAGATTTCTCCTCAACTCTGTCTTAAATGGGTGACCCTTTATTTTTAAACAGTGACCCCTTAGTTCTACATTCTCCCACAAGGGGAAACATCCATCCTGTCAAGACCCCTGAGGATCTTATATGTTTCAATCAAATTTTCAATCAACCTTTGTCATGAGGCTGTAATGTGGCATCTTATCAAAGTCATTCTGAAAGTCCCTGTATACCACATCCACTGCATTGCTTCTGTCTACTCTTTTTCTGCTGTTTCTTCAAGTAATCCAGTAAGACTGATTAAACATGAACTTCCTTTCAGAAAATCATGCTTTTTTTTATTGTATTCTCTGTCTCTAGATGTTTTGTTATTTCATCTTTTAATACTTTTCCAACTACTGATATTAAGCTAACTGGTGAAAAGTTCTCTGAATCAGTTCTATCTCCCTTTTTGAAGATAGGAATTGAGTATTGTTGAAAAAAGAGACATGCTGTTGAAGCTTTTCATCTTAAACTCATCAGGACAGACACAAGAATGACAAATTTCAAAGGGAGCAACAATTTATACTGCATGAGAAAAGGTGTGCTTATTGGTTGGCAAGTTGACTCTGATTGGTTGAGACATTGCCATAGAGAATACACCAGAGAACTGTTGACCCCCAAGGGACGTGCTGTTTGATAGGATCCGCCAGTTGCTGGGATGTATGGCTTGATGGCAGCATCCTGTTATTGGAAAATACCACTCAGGTTGCTACTGTGTAGTAGCAGTGTGAAAAGACTAGCTTCACCTCTTGCTCAAATTTTTGAGATATCTTCCAGGGTAATTTGAGGTACTTTTCAGGTCCGAAAGTGATGGCTTTAGGCCCATTTATAAGTATGCGCAATACATTGTGAGCAATGATCTGATTGGTATTGCCATTATCCTGCAGTATAGCTTTGATGTGCCCTATTTCAGTGTCAAACCTGCACTGTGAGCAAATGGTATTCTGCCTACCACACAAACGAGTATGCGGTGTATATGCATTGCAGTGCCAGTGCGATGCCATGTATGTAGGCCATATGTCCCAATGACTGGCGAATCGAATCAAACAGCATGTCCCTTCAGCTGTTCGCAATAGGCAAAGTAGTGACCGTACTCAACCAGCCCACACTTGCAAAACTCAGAACATAATGTCTCGTGTTAGATGTGATTCCGCGATTGGACAGCTCTTGCTGAACAATCCCAAGTGTGCTAAGGATTACACTAATAACCAATTTAAGATTATCAGTCGAGCTCGCAAAGTGGCTCACTTACGCTTGCTAGAAGCTACATATATTCATTGGCAGGGACCTACCCTCTGCAGGCCAAAGGAACATGCCCAGTTTGCAGGCTTTTTGAATTATACAAAAGTGTGGGGTACAATAGTTACCCGGTGCATTCTCCATGGCAATGCCCCGACCAATCAGAGTTGACTTACCAACCAATCGGCACCCTTTTCTCATGCTGAATAAATTGTTGGTCCCTTTGAGGTTTGTCATTCTTGTGTCTGTCCTGATGAGTGCAAGCCAAAAAGCTTTGACAGCTTGTCTCTTTTTTTTTTAAGAATACTCAAGTTCTGTAAAACCAAGTGAAGATATGAATTTGATTTTCTGTTAGCCAGTCCTTGTGCACTATTGTTTTCTCTATGGAATTTTTATACAGTATATGGATATTAAAGCTAGTGCTATCTCTTGCCTTGTCTCTTTGATTATCTGCAGGTGCAGTCCATGTGGACCCAGGATCTTGTCCTCCTTATGGTTGTCTAGCATCTCCTTTTTTTCTATCTGAACTATTATAATAACCCTCTTGACCTCTACTGTTGTCATTTCCTCTTTGTCAGCTTCTTCAGTGAAAACTGGGGCAAAGTATTTATTCAGTATTCCTGCCATTTCATATCCCTGTCCCCAGTGAATTTATTCCGCTCATCCTTTTGTTGTCCTATTCCTATCTTAATTCTACTTTTAAGTGCCTATAGAATATTTTACTCTCCTTTTATGTTTGTTGGGACATTTTCATTTCATGTTTCCACTTTGTCTTTTTAACCTCTTTCCTAAAATCATCAGATTCCCTTTTGCCATCCTCTTCTTTGTTGTTTTGGACGTTGCTTATGTCCTTTACTTTAGATAGTTTTATCCTTACCTCTTTATTAATTCATAGCATCTCATTCTTGGCTAGTTTATTCTTATTTTCTACTGAAAAACATTTATCCTAAAGTCGACTGATTGCTGCTTTAAATATTACCGACTGTTGTTCTGCCTCATTGTCAATCTTTTTCACCTCAGCTTCATCTCATTCTCTAATAGTTGGCTTTTTCCAATTTATTATTTTGGTCTTTGTACTATCTTTAACTTTCTCAATCATTATCTTAAATTTTATTATATTGTGATCCCTCCTTCCCAGATGTTCTCCCAAACTTACTTGTCTAATCTCCTCCAGTTAATTTCCCATCACGAGGCCTGGAGTGCTGCCTCCCTTGTTGGGTTTCCTACATTTTGTGTCACAAAGGAATCTTTTACACAATGTCAAAACTCCACCCCCTTGTCGCCTCACCTGCAGCACTTTTCTTGTTTATGATTTTGTTTGTGAAATTTATGTTCAAGGCAAAAAGAGGTTACCACTAGGGAATAGAGCATCTTCCATTCCATAGGTCCAGTGAGTTTTAATCATAGTCAGGACAGCACTGAGTAAAGCTCCTTCCACATGGTTCCATCAAACACTCCGGGCAGGTACAGCATGGATTAAATACAGAGTAAAGATAGAAAAGCCTGCATATATATAGCACCTTTCACGACCACAGGGCATCACAACGCACTTTGCATCCAATTAAATACTTTTGAAGTGTAGTCACTGTTGTAATGTAGGAACCCCACAGCCAATTTGAACACAGCAAGCTCCCACAAACAGCAATGATAATGACCAGATAATCTGTTTTTGGTCAAACACTGGGATTACTCCCCTGCTCTTCTTCAATATAATGCCATGGGATATTTTACGTTTACTTCCTGAGAGGGTAGACGGATCCTCAGCTTAATGTCTCATCCAAAAGATGACATTTCTGACAAAGCAGCACGCCCTCAGTGCTGCACTGGAGTGTCAGCCCTGATTATTGTGCTACAGTACTGGTGTAGAACATGAACCCACAACCTTCTAACTCAGAAGTGAGAGTGCCACCAACTGAGCCATGACTGCAACTAAGCTCCTGTCACACGCTCTCAGCAAATACTGCCAGATCAGGTACAGAACAGGTTAGCTGCAGAATAAATACCTCCCCACTACTTAATTTCACCAAGCCCTCCCAATTCAGGTTTAGCATGGGTTAGATACAGAATAAAGCTTCTCCAATATTGTCCCACCAAACCTTTCTAGGGCAGTTATAGTAAAGGTTTTCAGTAAAGCTCCCTCTAAATATGGTTCAGAGTTAACTTTGGAAGAACACGCTCGACTACACTAGAGTCATGGAGTCATTTATGGCACAGAAGGAGGCCATTTGGCCCATCAAGTCTATGCCGGCTCTCCACAGAGCTGTTCAGTCAGTCCCACTCCCCCGCTTGATCCCCGTAGCCCTACAAGTCTATTTCCTTCAAGTGACCATTCAATTTCCTTTTGCAGTCACTGATTGTCACCACTTCCACCACCCTTGTGGGCAATGAGTTCCAGGTCATTACCACTCGCTGCATAAAAACGTTCTTCCTCATATTCTCCCTGCATCTCTCGCCCAAAACCTTCAATCTGCATCTCCTAGTCCTTGTATCATTAGTTAATAGGAACAGTTTTTCCCTCTCTAACTTACCTAAGCCTGTCATAACCTTGTATATTTCTATTAAATCTCTCCTCACCCTCCTATGCTCTAAGGAGAATAACCCCAGTTTTTCCAACCGAACCTTTTAACTAAAATCCCCCCATCCCTGGAACCATTCTGGTAAATCTCCTCTGCACCCTCTCAAGGGCCCTCACATCCTTCCTAAAGTGTGGTGACCAGAACTGGATGCAGTACTCCAGTTGGGGCCTAACCAGAGCTTTATAAAGGTTCAGCATAACTTTCCAGCTTTTGTACTCAATGCCTCTTTTTATGAAGCCCAAGATCCCATATGCTTTACTAACCATACTCTCAATATGTCCTGCCACCTTCAAAGATCGATGTCATGCACCCCCAGGACCCCCTGTTCCTGCACACTCTTTAGAACTGTGCCATTAAGTATATATTGTCTCTCCCTATTCCTTCTGCCAAAATGCATCACTTCACACTTGTCATTATTAAATTCTATCTGCCACCTGTCTGCCCATTTTACCACCCTATCTATGTCCTGTTGCAGGCGGTTCATATCATCCTCACTGTTTGCCACACCTCCAAGTTTGGTGTCATCGGCAAATTTTGAGATTCTACTCTGTATTCCAAGATCCAAGTCAGTTATATATTGCAAAACAAACAGTGGTCCCAGTACTGACCCTTGGGGAACACCACTGTCTACCATCCTCCAGTCTGAAAAACAACCATTTACAACGATTTGTTGTTTTCTATCCTTAAGCAATTTTTTATTCAATTGAACACTGATCCTCCTATTCCATGAGCCTCAGTTTTGTTAATCAGCCTTTTATGTGTTACCTTACCAAATGCTTTCTTAACATCCATATAAACAACATCCACCACATTCCCTTCACCAACCATCTCTGTTACTTCATCAAAAAATTCAATTAGATTAGTCAATCATGATCTGGCTTTTACAATTCCATGCTGGCTATCCTTAATTAACTTAAACTTCTCCAAATGTGTCGATTTCCCCCCCCCCTGCTTATTGTTTCTAAAACCTTATCCACCACTGATGTTAAACTAACTGGTCTGTAGTTGCTAGGACTGTCTTTAAACCCTTTTTGAATAGGGGTGCCACATTTGCCACTACTCAATCCTCTGGCACCTCCCCTGCATCCAGGGAAGATTGGAAGATTATGGCAAACTCTTCCGTAATCTCCATCCCCACTTCCTTTAGTAACCTGAGATGCAAGCCATCCGGACCAGGTGACTTATCTACCCTAAGCATAACCAACCTTTTTAGTACTCCCCCATCTCAATTTTTACCCTATCCAGTGCTCCTACCAATATTTTGTCAGATTCCACTTCTTTAGTGAACACTGATACAAAGTACTCATTAAGTATATAAGCCTTGCCCTGTGCCTCTAAGCATATATTACCCTCTTTGTCCCTAATAGATCCCGCTCCATCTCTTACAATCTACTTACTATTTACATTCTGGTGGAAGAGTTTTGGGTTCCCTTTTATGTTGACTACCATTCTATTTTCATGTTTTCTCTTTGCCAGTGTAATTTTCCTCTTCATCCCCCATCTCAACTTATTGTATATGGCCTGGTTCTCACTTGAAGAATTCACCTGACATGCATCACGAACCCTCTTTCTTTGTTTCTTCATAATCTCTATCTCCCTCATCATCCAAGGAGTCCTGTTATTGGTTCCCTTACTTTTTGCTCTTATTGGAATGTACCTAATCTGTACCTGAGGCATCTGTTCCTTAAAGATAACCCATTGTTCCGATACAGCTCTTCCTGTCAGTCTTTGATTCCATTCTACCCTGGCTAGATCCCTTCTCATCTCATTGAAATTAACCCTCTTCCAATCTAGACGTTGTACCTTATTTTGTTAATTGCTTTTCTACATTACGAGTCTAAACCTTATGATATGATTGTCACTCTTATCCAAGTGCTTCCTGACAGACACTTGATCCACTTGGCCCACCTCATTTCCCAGCACTGGATCCAGCAATGCTTCCTTTCCAGTTAGGCTGAGAACATACTGATCAAGGCAGTTTTCCTGAACACATTTCAGAAATTCCTCCCCCTCCTTACTCTTTACTCTGGAATTATCCCAATCGATATTTGGGTATTTAAAATTCCCCAATATCACCAATCTATAATTCTTGCACATCTCTGTGATTTCCCTGCAGATTTGCTCTTCTATCTCTCTCTCACTATTTGGAGGCCTATAGAACACCCCTAGTATAACATGATTTTACCCATTTTGCTTCTCAACTCGAACATGACATTTTTCCATTTCAGTTTTTGAGTGAGATTGCTATGATTTATCTGTGGCTCCTTGCCCACTAGATATTAGTTAGAGACTGTCTGAACTTATTTCACATAGATCCTTTATTTCTAGCAGACAGAAGAGGAAGTCCATTGCATTAACTTGGACTCCCAGAGGCCAGTGACTCACCCATTGCACCATACGACCTGGCATCCTTTTTTTCACATTGATTGTACTGTTCTCCAGGGAGTGCAGCTGGAGTCCACAACACCAACCTATTGCAGTGCTTGATATCTAACTTTTGCTCACCTACTGTAAGAACATTGAGTATCATAGGACTTACAGCACAGGAGACTGCTCAGCCTATTGTGCCAGTCTTCAACTGTCTGCTCTGATCCTCTTTCTCTGTATATTATATTCTACTTTTACAATTATTTATCCAATTCCATTTTAAGTGGTGCTGTAGCCTGTGCCTTAAAAGCCACTTGTGGTAAAGTTTTTCCATGTTTTAATAAATCCCCGTATGAAGAGTTCACCTAACATCTGCCTCACTGTGTGCCCCTTTGTTACTGGTTTGCCAACCAGTAGAAACAATCTCACTATGCTTATCTTCTCAGAACTCTTCATATTTTTGAAATCTTCTTATAGATTCACCTCAACCTTCTCTGTTGCAGTGAAAAAGTCCTGGTTTTCAAGCTCATCTCCATAACTATAAACTTTTGTTACTGATATTCTTCCACTGAATTTAACTGAACCTTCCCCAATATTCTTCCTATGATGAGGAGCACAGAATAGCACACTGTGGGCCTTGAGAAAGAAATAACTTGCACTTAAGTGGCGATCTTCACATCCTCAGGATGACCAAAAGAGCTTTATAGCCAGTAAAGTAGTCACTGTTGTAATGTAGGGAGCTGCAGCAGGCAATTCGTGCACAGCAAGGTCCCACAAACAGCAATGAGATAATGAGCAGATAATCTGTTTTGGTGATGTTGTTTGAGGGATTAATGTTGGCTAGGACACCAGGGAGAAATGGCCAACTTCAGAGAATGCCTTGGGTTCTTTTACATACACTTGAAAGGGCAGATGGAACCTCAGTCTATTGTCTCATTAGAAAGACACAATCTGTGATAATGCAGCACTCCCTCAGCATTGCACTGAAGTGTCAGCCTAGCCGCTGTAGTAGAACTTGAACCCATAGCCTTCTAACCCGGATGCAGGAGTGCTACCATTCAGCCAAGGTTGTCATTTGAAGTGTAGTCACTGTTGTTTTGTTGGTGAGTGTGGAAGCCAATTTTTGCACAGCATGGTCCCTCAAACAGCAATGAGGGAATTCTTTTTTGGTAGTGTGGGTTGAAAGATAAATACTTGTCAGAGCACTACAGAACTCGAGACACAAACAGATTAGCCATGATCTTATTGAATGGTGGAGCAGGCTAGAGGGGCTGAATGGCCTACTTCTGTTCCTAATTCATAGACTCATATGTTCGTATAACTTATTGTCCTTCTCCATAAAATTAATCTTTCACAGCCACCTGAGAGAGCAGACTGAGCCTCGGTTTAATGTTTTATCCAAAAGATGGCGCCTCCAACAGTGCAGCACTCCCACCGTACTGGATTGGAATGTCGACCTAGATTTATTTGCTCAAATTCTGGAGTGGGGCTATGAACCTACACCTACAACCTTCTGACTCAGAGGCAATAATGCCAGCAACAAGCCAAGATACTATATGAGATGGGAAATTCCTGCATGTGATAAAATGGGATCAGGCTTGGTTGTTTGTCCCTCTATAGTTAATTAGCCTGTTGACACTCACCATCTAACCACAGAGATTGGATTGGTGTTTCCTACATCACATGAGTGACTCTCCTGCAAAAAGTATTTTATTGTCTGTGAAGCGTTTTGGGATGTCCTGAGGTAGTGAAAAGCGCTATATAAATGCAACTTCTTATTTCTTTTCCTGCACAGCTATGGTCTGTAAAGCTGAATGTTGCTGCTCTACTTAATAAACAAGCCTCATTTGACTTTAGTGATCTCATCGTGGGGGTGGATGCGGTGGGGTGGGGGAGAGAGGAGACATGGCAGGGATGCTACAGTTGGCCTCAGTGTCCTGGGGTTAGGGAGGGAAAAATATCAGTGAGGGTTTCCATTATTTAGTGGCTCCTATTATATGTTTGTGGTCATCAGGATCGGGCTTGGCTGTGATACAACCCATGGTTGAATTGTCTGCAGGTACTTACAGTACGAGCTCACATGTGAAAAATGGATGAAGTGGTGGAGAATGAGGGACTAAGTCCAGCAAGAGGCAGGAGAGAAAGGGGAGAGAGAGAGAGAGAGGGCAGGATCAAAAAAGCAAAGGGTGGGATGGTGGGGGGGAAGGCATTCTGTTACTGCTGACTATGTGCCTATTTCCTGTTTGACAGTTCCTGCGGATGGTGGATGCTTGTGCCAGCTTCCTCACGGAGGCGTTGCACCCGGACAACTGTGTGGGGATCCTCAGGCTGGCCGACACTCACTCCCTGGATAGCCTGAGGAAATGCGTCCAGAACTACATCATACAGCACTTCCCGCAGGTCCTGACTCACGAGGAATTCCTGGAGCTGCCGGCGGAGATTCTGTCGGAAATTCTCAGAAGCGATGACCTCTATGTCACGGAGGAGGAGCAGGTGTTTGAGACGGTGATGCGTTGGGTGCGCTACCGAGAGCCTGAGAGGCGACATCAGCTGTGCCAGGTCCTGAGGCACATCCGCCTGCCCCTCCTGGACCCCTGGTACTTTGTGGAGCGAGTGGAAGGCGATGAACTTGTTCGGGAAAATCCTGACGTATTTCATCTGTTGCAAGAAGCCAGGATGTACCAGTTGTCAGGCAATGAGGTCAGATATAGTCATTCCAAACTTTTCTTTCAGATTGTGCTGGTTTGTGGTGGTGACTGTGGAAATGGAAAATAAAGAACTTGCATTTACATAGCAACTTTCACAACCTCAGGATGTCCCAAAGCATTTTACAGTCAATGAACTGTAGTCACTGTTGTAATGTAGGGAATCACGGTCGCCAATTTGTGTACAGTAGCGAGATACTTGACCAGATAATCTGTTTTTGCGATGTTGCTTGAGGGATAAATATTGGCTGAGGACACCAGGGTGAATTCCTCTGCTTTTCTTCAAAACAGCACCCTGGGATCTTTTACATTCGTCTTAGAGGGTAGGCAAGACCTCAGTTTAATGTCGTGTCTGAAAGGTAGCACCTCTGACAGCATAACATTCACTTGCTGCTGCACTGCAGTCTCAGCCTAGATGGTGTGCTGATGTCTCTGGAATGGTGCTTGAACCTGCAACTATCTGATTCAGAGGTCTGAGTACTACCACTGAGCTGACAGCTGGATTCAGTCAGCTGGGATAACTAAGAGTGAGTTCTTCTGACGCGCCAGTTGGTAAAGCCACTGCCCAATATGGGGCTGTGTCATTCAATGCAGATGACCCCAGCTTCAATTGAAACTGGTATCAGCTAAGCAACAGGCGAGGGGTTCTGGCTGACCAGCTTAACCAAGAGAGGGGAAAGCAGGCTGCTTCTGATCATGATTCGGTGAATTCCTCTGGAAAGTGCACATGTGCACTTGTCAGTTGAAAAAAACGATTGGGCCCGAAGGTGATGCCCTCCACGGTTGAGCGGCCTGGTGTAACATATAGAGGATGGCCACTTTTAACAGGCTTGACTGAAATTCTAAAGAGAGTCAGACCCTCATACCCTATTAGTTCCTTTCATTATTTTAAACACCTTAATCAGATCAAGCCTTGAGCACCCTTATCCTGAAGGAATATAAAGCAAGTTTTCCTAGTTTCATGAGTCCTTCAGGCCACAGGGAGACCTTTTACAAATCTGTGTTTCTGTGCAGAATTTTGTCCATTGATGTTGGGAATTATAGACAGAAAGTCACAGTGGTCACAGGTCCAAATTCTCGACGTGTTCCCAGCAGGTGAAGCTCCCTGCGAGATGTGCAGATTCATAGAACTACAAACTATCCTTCTGCTGAATCAATAATGGACTTTGGCCAATATTTTCTTCCATAGTTGAGATTCCCAAACCTGAGGTCTGACAGCACTCTATGTAACTGCAGTAGTACTACCTTGCTTTCAAATTCTAAACCTCCTGGTATTCCATTACGATCACATTTTGCATCTGTTAATGATCTGCGTACCTGAACCCACGAATCCTTTTGTTTATCCAGCATTCATGACTTTCCCATTTGGACTGTATTGCCATCTTACATCCAATGTGCATTCCTGACACTTTGTTATGCTACTAGGCGTTATCCAGGGAATCATTCACAGCACCTTCAGGAGAGGAGGGAGGAAACTTCTTAAAACAATACAACTAGCCTCATGCTGCAAATTATTGTGACTTGTCAGGACTGTGCTGTGTACAATCTAAACTGGGTTGGGATCTCATCAGTCCGGCCAGCATGATGAAATGGAAATGAAATGTGACGGAGTGAGAGAGAGAAAATGTATGTAAGAAAGATAGAGTGACAGAGAGAAATATGGAGAGAAAAAGTGAGCCAAAGAGATGGAGGAAGAAACAGAAAGAACGGGAGACCAGAAAAATTAGAGAAAGTGAGAGATGAAGAGAAAAAATTAGCAACAGAGAGACAAAGTAAGAAAGTGGGGTAGAAATTAATTAATTGACTACAAGTGTGCTATGAGCAGCGCAACTGCAGCATGTACCCTAAGAGGTTAACCCAAGGATCTCCCAAAATTGGTCTTCGGACTTCGTGTTAATAATTACAGAATGCTGGGGGGGCCTATTCTGGCTCTAGAGGAAGCTGTTGTATAAACCTTAATGAACAGATTCTAAAAAACATTAGTCACTGGTACATTGGCAAATATTTATTGATATTAGACAGCATTCTGAGAGTATACGTAAGCGATATATCTCTATATACTTACAAGTAGAAGGTTCCATGGCTGTTATGCAAACGTTAAGACTCAACTTGTGCGAGAAACCACATTGATACAGATTAACAAACAAGCATAGCTGAACTGAGTTATGTTTGACTTCTTCTCAACTGCTGCCTTTGTCTCATTCTAACCTTATTTGTATCAGATAGTTCCAGTTCCCTTGTCTCAAAATCACTAATCTGTTTTCTTACATGGCCATGAAGAGCTCATTTTCGTTCTTTCCTACTATTCTTAAATTAGTTTGTCCCATTGCAATTTTCAAGATACTCAATATTTTCTGCTCACATCAAGCTATCCTAACTTAGTCATTTTCTCCTAAGCTAAGGATTGCTGGTTAGACCATTGTGGAACTCTGAAATTAGTTGGAGCCTACACTGTATACACTCCACCTAGTTTTTGGTGAATATTGCAGAAGGGTCCTGAGACATTCTTCGGACCTCTATTTCCATATTTAAATTGGTCCAATGCATCTCAGGAGTGCCTAAAAACCACAAATATCAATATGGCGGTAGCCATGTTGGTGAGACATTTTGGGTGCAGGACATTCAGAAATTGATAGATCCTGCACCTGTTTTAAATCTGAGAATCAGGCAGAACTCATACCAATTTGCCCCCCTCCCCACAATATGTATGAGAGAAAGAGAGATAGAAAGAGAAAGAAATTAGTAGGGAGATGTAGACAGGGAAAGCACAGCAAGTGGAAGTGAGAGTTGAAAGGACATAAAGCATTATTTTTAGCAGAACAAGGCAGCAGCAAATTAATTATTAGTTGAGTGTCCACCTCCGTTCCTTTTTTGGGGGTAAAAGTAATTCAGTGTTAGAAATGTCATTAAGGGAGCTCAGTTCCATGAACACACCCAATGAGAGGCTTTTTACTGAAACATATCACCATACTGCTTCTTCTAACTGTCCCTTGGCAGCAACTTCACAAATGAGATGTTGAATTCTTGTTTCTGTGTGGTCCGTGGCCATAAAATGGCACTAGTCATGGCGATCTCTGAGGCTGATACAGTCGTCATGGCAGCACCAACATTTGCGGCTAAATGATAGAGCTGTTAGTTGTCAGGGTGGGGGTGGGGAGATGCTTTACAAAGGGGCAGGGGCAGAGTCGATAAGACAAGGGGAAAAGCTTGGGGAACCACACTGGGCCTGACGCAATACAGGAGACAAGAACTGCTACTGCTGACAGGATCACAGCCTGTAGAGGAAGTGAGCCATCCAGCTTGAAACCAGCCACTGAGGGATAGTATAAAGCAGTGGCATAGCAATAGTCACACTCTGCGTTTAAATGAATATCAGCACTGGTTAGTAATAGGAAAGCTTCTCCTAAACCAATGGTTTAGTGAGCCTCTGGACGCTGTCCCCACTCCTGATTCTATCTTTCCTCCTCCAGATAGGCTGTCTCTGGCTGGTTCTTGGCCACAGTCTGTTTTTTTGACCAGGCTCTGTTTTGTATTCCTGATGTCACTGGGGCAATAATGTCTGGTTTTGTGGGTTTTTAATGGATGTTTTTCATCCTGTGCTGCAGACTTTAAGGTATCCAGATCTGGGCTAATTCAAACCGATCCTGTGGCAGCAAGCCATTCGGACCTAAAAACCAGCAGGACCTCAAAAATAGCAAGGCCTCAAAACCAACAGGGATTTGAAATGAAACTCAACACCAGCAGATTGGAGGAACAGTCAATCCCTGAAATGAACAGGATTGGATTTAAATTTGCAGATAATAAACAGCACAGAGTAAGAAGTCCTACAACACATAGGACGATAAAAAGAATGTGATAAACAAAGAGAGAGCCAGAAAGACTCAGACAGCTAGCTAGAAAGAGAGAGACAGAGTTAGATATGGAGACAGTGGAAGAGATAGAGACTGTGCTGAAATAAATGTACCCTTTATAGCAGTTGAACAATGAGGCCATGCAACAGTTTAAATTGTTGACCTCAATGCAAGTTTAAAAAAAGCTTTCCCCCACAAGCTGATCTCTGGCCCCACCCCTAGTCTCTGATAATGGGACTGGATGGACCCATTTCCTGTTCTTACAGGAAGTGTCTCCAGCATATCCTTTCCTAGTGGGTAGGATGCACTGTATTGGATACTGCACCAGAGAAATATATTTGTTTTTCAAGCATTGTATGTGTCCTGTGTTAGTTAAGGAGGCACAGGCAATTGCCTGTTAGCCCAACATTACAACAACAACTTGCATTTATATAGCACCTTCACCTGATAAAATGTCTCAAGGCACTTTGCAGGAGTGTAATCAGACACAAATTGTCACTGAATCAAAGAAGGAGAAATTAGAACAATTAAGGACGAAAAGTTTGGTTAAAGAGGTAAATATTAAGGGGGATGTTAAAGGAGGAGAGAGAGATAGACAGGCAGAGAGGTTTATGAAGGGAATTCCAGTGTTAAGGGCCCAGACCCCTGAAGGTACACCAGCAAAGGTGGGACAAAGGAAGTGAGGGATCCACAGAAGGCCAAAACTGGAGGAGTACAGATCTAAGAGGGTTGTAGGGCTGGAGGAGATTACGGAGATAGGGAGCAGTGAGGCCATCAAGGGATTTGAAAACATGAGAATTTTAAATGTGAGGTGTTGCTACATCGGGAGCCAATTAGCTCAGCGAACACAGTGGTGATGGGTGACACAGTTTAGATGAGTTAGGATATGGGCAGCAGTTTTGGATGAGTTGAAATTTACAGAGGGTTCAAGCTGGGAGACCAGTAAGGAGCGCATGGGAATGGTCAAGTCTGGAGGTGACAAAAACATGGGTGAGGATTTCAGCAGCAGATCAGCTGAGGCAGGGTAGAGAAGGGTAATGTTAGGGAGATGGAAGTAGGCTGTCTTAATGATGGAGCAGATACACCTGAAAATTTCCCTCTGCAAGGGAGGGTGTAGTCAAGTGTTCAGCAGGAAGAGATCACAGAGATTCATGCACTCCAATGCAACATTTAATTTCTTCTGGCACGGTCCTTTCAAATGAAATATTAAAAATGCCTGAACACAACCATCAATAGAATTTATGTTTTCTCCCTCACAATTTTCTAACTGGGCTTTCTCACAGGTGCTGACGCTCACTGAGGTCCAGTTCTGTAGGTGGCAATCGTTCTCATCCAAATCAAAGAATGAACATTGAGTGGACTATTCAACAAGATGGCATCACAGCCAGCTCAGTTATTTCCCTTGACAGGGATGCTGAGAAAGAACAAAGACTTGCCTTTCACAACCTCAGGGCACCCCAATGAAGTACTTTTTTTGAAGTGTAGTCACTGTTGTAATATAGGAAACCTGGCAGCTAATTTTGTAGACAGCAAACTCCCACAAACTGCAATGTGATAACGATCAGATGATCTGTTTTTTAGTGAAGTTGTTTGAGGGTCAATCATTGGCTAGGACACAGGGGATAACTCCAATGCTGTTCTTTGAAACAGAGCCAGGGGATTTTTACTTCCACCTGAGAGGACAGATAGGGGCCACAGTTTAACATCTCATCCAAAAGACAGCACCTCTGACAGTGCAGCACTACTTCAGAACAGCACTAAGGTTTCAGTCTAAGTACTGGAGGGAGATGTGAATCCACTACCTTCTGACTCTGAGGCAAGAGTGCTACCCACGGAGCCAAGGTTGACACTTGAGGGTAGTTTTGATGCCAATACTTGAGACCAATTGATCGCATGGTTGGTTGAGATTAGCCTAAGGATTCAACCTGGAACCTTCTTATGATAGAATAGAGTAAAGTTTCTCATTTTGATGTTGTTTCAGGGTAATCCAAGAGCAAATGAAGAAAGGAATAACTCTGATCATGAGAGCATAAAATCATAAGAAATAGGAGCAGGTGTAGGATATTTGGCCCCTCGGGCCTTCTCCGCCATTCAATAAGATCACGGCTGATCTGATTGTGTCCTTAACCCCACATTTCTCCCTGCCCCCACATAATCTTTGACTTCCTTGTAGATCACAAATCTGTCTAACTCAGCCTTGAATATATTCAATAAACCAGCCTCCACTGTTCTATGGGGAAGAGAATTCCAGAGATTAATTCTTACAAGGGAAACCTGTTACTTTGAAACTGTGCCCCCTACTTCTAGATTCCCCCATGAGGGGAACCATTTTCTCAGCATCTACCCTGTTCAGCCCTCTCAGAATCTTACATGTTTCAATAAGATCATCTCTCATTTTTCTGAACTCCAATCAGTATAGGCCTAACCTGCTCAAATTTTCCTCAGAAGGCAACACCTTCATCACAGGAATTAGCCTGGTGAACCTTCTCTGAACTGCTTCCAATGCATGTATATTCCTAAAGTAAGGAGACCAAAACTGTACGTGGTACTCTAGGCGCGGTTTCACCAGTGCCCTCCTTCATACTCCATCCCTCTGCAATTTAGGCCAACATTCTATTTGCCTTCCTAATTACTTGCTGTACCTGCATGCTAATGTATTGTGATTCATGTGCAAGGACACTCAGATCCCTCTGTACCACAGAATTCTGCAATCTCGCTCCATTAAATAATATTCTGCTTCTCTATTCTTCCTGCCAAATTGGACAACCTCACATTTTCCCAAATTATATTCCATCTGCCAAATTTTTGCCCACTCACTTAACCTATCTATATCTCTTTGTGGCCTCCTCACAACTTGCTTTCCTACCTATCTTTGTATCGTCTGCAAAGTTGGCTACAATACACTCAGTCCTTTTATCTAAGTCTTTAATATAGGTTGTAAATAGTTGACGCCCCAGCATTGATCCCTGTGGCACTCCACTACTAACAGCTTGCCAACCCAAAAATGATCCATTTATCCCGATTCTCTGTTTCCTGTTAGTTGGCCAATCCTCTATCCATGCTAATATATTACTCCCAACGCCATGAGCTCCGATCTTGTGTAGTAACCTTTTATGTGGCACCTATTGAATGCCTTTTGGAAATCCAAATACACTACATCTACTGGGTTCCCTTTATCACCCTGCCAATTACATCCTCAAAGATCTCTAATGAATTTGTCAAACATGATTTCCCTTTCATAAAACCATGTTAAACTCAACTGTGCGAGTTGCTAAGTTCATAAGTTCAATGAATACGGATTCAGAAAAGGGCAGCATGTCTAGATTGCCATGATATAGTGACGTGACCATACTCAACCAGGCTGTATCTGCAAAGCTCAGAACATAATTACTAGAATACGTAATTACATAAACACTATTGCTGGAAGGTGGGATTAGAATGGGTGGATAATTGTTCGGTTGACACAGACACGATGGACCAAGTGGCTGCTTTCTGTGCCTTAAACTTTCTATAGATCTAATGTCTAACGTTAGATGTGATTCCGCAATCCCTAAAGGGAGAGCTAAGAAGAGCAAGGAGAGGACACGAGAAGTCATTGGCAGATAGGATCAGGGAAAACCCTAAGGCTTTCTATAGGTATATCTGGAATAAAAGAATGACTAGAGTTAGATTAGGGCCAATCAAGGATAGTAGTGGGAAGTTGTGTGTGGAATCAGAGGAGATAGGGGAAGCGTTAAATGAATATTTTTCGTCAGTATTTACAGTAGAGAAAGAAAATGTTGTCGAGGAGAATACTGAGATTCAGACTACTAGGCCAGATGGGATTGAGGTTCACAAGGAGGAGGTGTTAGCAATTTTGGAAAGTGTGAAAATAGATAAGTCCCCTGGGCCAGATGGGATTTATCCTAGGATTCTCTGGGAAGCTAGGGAGGGGATTGCAGAGCCTTTGTCCTTGATCTTTATGTCGTCATTGTCGACAGGAATAGTGCCGGAAGACTGAAGGATAGCAAATATTGTCCCCTTGTTCAAGAAGGGGAGTAGAGACAGCCCTGGTAATTATAGACCTGTGAGCCTTACTTCGGTTGTGGGTAAAATGTTGGAAAAGGTTATAAGAGACAGGATTTATAATCATCTTGAAAAGAATAAGTTCATTAGCGATAGTCAGCACGGTTTTGTGAAGGGTAGGTCGTGCCTCACAAACCTTATTGAGTTTTTCGAGAAGGTGACCAAACAGGTGGATGAGGGTAAAGCAGTGGATGTGGTGTATATGGATTTCAGTAAGGCGTTTGATAAGGTTCCCCACGGTAGGCTATTGCAGAAAATACAGAAGTATGGGGTTGAAGGTGATTTAGAGCTTTGGATCAGAAATTGGCTAGCTAAAAGAAGACAGAGGGTGGTGGTTGATGGCAAATGTTCATCCTGGAGTTTAGTTACTAGTGGTGTACCGCAAGGATCTGTTTTGGGGCCACTGCTGTTTGTCATTTTTATAAATGACCTGGAAGAGGGTGTAGAAGGGTGGGTTAGTAAATTTGCGGATGACACTAAGGTCGGTGGAGTTGTGGATAGTGCCGAAGGATGTTGTAGGGTACAGAGGGACATAGACAGGCTGCAGAGCTGGGCTGAGAGATGGCAAATGGAGTTTAATGTGGAAAAGTGTGAGGTGATTCACTTTGGAAGGAGTAACAGGAATGCAGAGTACTGGGCTAATGGGAAGATTCTTGGTAGTGTAGATGAACAGAGAGATCTTGGTGTCCAGGTACATAAATCCCTGAAAGTTGCTACCCATGTCAATATGGCTGTTAAGAAGGCATATGGTGTGTTAGCTTTTATTAGTAGTGGGATCGAGTTTCGGAGCCACGAGGTTGTGCTGCAGCTGTACAAAACTCTGGTGAGACCGCACCTGGAGTATTGCGTGCAGTTCTGGTCACCGCATTATAGGAAGGATGTGGAAGCTTGGAAAGGGTGCAGAGGAGATTTACTAGGATGTTGCCTGGTATGGAGGGAAGGTCTTACGAGGAAAGGCTGAGGGACTTGAGGTTGTTTTCGTTGGAGAGAAGGAGGAGGAGAGGTGACTTAATAGAGACATATAAGATAATCAGAGGGTTAGATAGGGTGGATAGTGAGAGTCTTTTTCCTCGGATGGTGATGGCAAACACGAGGGGACATAGCTTTAAGTTGAGGGGTGATAGATATAGGACAGATATTAGAGGTAGTTTCTTTACTCAGAGAGTAGTAGAGGCGTGGAACGCCCTGCCTGCAACAGTAGTAGACTCGCCAACTTTAAGGGCATTTAAGTAGTCATTGGATAGACATATGGATGAAAATGGAATAGTGTAGGTCAGATGGTTTCACAGGTCGGCGCAACATCGAGGGCCGAAGGGCCTGTACTGCGCTGTAATGTTCTAATTCTAATTCTAATTGGACAGTACTTGCTGAACAATCCCGAGTGTGCTAAAAATTACAAACAACCAATTTACGATTATCAGTTGGGCTCACAAAATGGCTCATTTACGCTTGCTAGAAGCTACATTTATTCATATGCAGGGGCCGGGCCTCCGCAGGCAAAAAGAACATGTCTAAGATTTGTGCCTTTTTTGAATTAAACAAAAGCATGGGGGACAGTAGTTCCCTGGTGCATTCTCCATGGCAACGCCTCGTCCGATCAGAGTCAACTTGCCAACCAATCAGCACCCTTTTCACATGCAATATAAATTGTTGCTCCCTTTGAAATTTGCCATTCTTGTGTCTGTCCTGATGAGTGTAAGATGAAAAGCTTCGACAGCATGTTTCTTTTGTCGGCAATTTTATATATTTGTAGAAGCTTTTACTATCTGTTTTTATATTTCTTGCTAGTTTATTCTCATACTCTAATTTCTCACCCTTTATTTTTTTGCTACTAATCTTTGCAGCATTGTACATCTGTTCTTTTAATTTGATGCCTTAACTTCCTTAGTTAGCCATGGATGGTGCATCCTTCTCATAGACTCTTTCTTTCTCAATGGAATATATCTTTGTTGACAGTTACAAAATATCTTCTTAAATGTCTACCATAGCTTCTCTCATGCCTTATCTTTTAACTTATTTTCCCAGTCCACTTTAGCCAACTCTGTCTTTATACCCTTGTAATTGTCCTTATTTAAGTTTAAGACACTAGTTTCAGACCAAATTTATCACCCTCAAACTGAATGTGAAATTCTATCACGTTATGATCACTCTTGCCTAGAGGATCCTTTACTATGAGGTCATTTATTAATCCTGTTTCATTACATGTTATGAGGTTTAAAAAAAGCCTGCTCCCAGGTTGGTTCCAGAATATATTGGTCTAAGAAACTGACCCTAATACACTCTATGAACTCATCCTCCAGGTTACCTTTGCCAATTTGATTAGTCCAATCTATATGAAGATTAAAATCACCCACAATTATTGCGGAACCTTTCTTACAAGTGCCCATTATTTCTTGATTTTTATTCTGTCCTACAGTGAAGCTACTGTTAGGGAGCCTATAAACTACTCCCACCATTAATTTCTTTCCTTTGCTATTTCTTATCTCCACCCAAACTGATTCTACACCTTGAACTTCCGAGCCAAGATTATTTCTCACAATTGTACTGATCTCATCCTTTATCAACAGAGCTACCCCACCTCCTTTTCCTTTCTTCCTATCCTTCTGAAATGTCAAATACCCTTGATGATTTAGTTCCCAGCCTTGGTCACCTTGCAACCACCTTTCTGTAATGACTATCATATCATACCCATTTATTTATATTTGTGCTGTCAATTCATCCATCTTGTTATGAATGCTGCATGCATTCAGATAAAGTGCCTTTAATTATGTCTTTTTACTATTTTCCCCTACTCTGACCTTATTTTCTGGTGCACTCTTATGTTTGTACATTCTGTCCCTTCCTGTAACACTCTGTATATCATTACCCCTATTTCTGCCCTGCACTATTGCCATGTCCTTACTCGTTAACTGTCTACATTTCCCCTCACCTAAACCCTCCCCCCCCCCTCCCCCCACACTATTTCATTTAAAGCCCTCTCTACAGAACTAGTTAGATGATTCGCCAGGACACTGGTCTTAGCGAGATTCAGGTGAAGGCCGTCCCAATGGTACAGCTTACTCTTTACCCAGTACCTGTGACAGTGCCCCATGAATTGAAACCCATTTCTCCCACACCAATCTTTGAACCACGCATTCAACACTCTGACCTTATTTACCCTAAGCCAATTTGCTCATAGCTCAGGTGGTAATCCAGAAATTATTACCTTTGTGGTTCTGCTTTTTAATTTAGGCCCTAGCTGCTCATACCCATTCTGCAGAACTTCTTTCTTAGTTCTACCTATGTCGTGGTACCTACATGGGCCACGATAACTGGATCCTTCCCCTCTCACTCCAAGTTCCTATTCAGTCCCAAGGAGATGTCCTTAACCCTGGCACTGGGCAGGCAACACAGCCTTCGGGATTCACGCTCTCGGCTTCAGAGAACAGTATTATCCCACCTAACTATACTGTCCCCTACTATTTTATTTAGAGATACAGCACTGAAACAGGCCCTTCGTCCCACCGAGTCTGTGCCAACCAACAACGACCCATTTATACTAATCCTACATTAATCCCATATTCTCTACCACATCCCCACCATTCTCCTATCACCTACCTACACTAGGGGCAATTTACAATGGCCAATTTACCTATCAACCTGCAAGTCTTTTGGAGGTGGGAGGAAACCGGAGCACCCGGCGGAAACCCATGCAGACACAGGGAGAACTTGCAAACTCCACACAGGCAGTATCCAGAACTGAACCCAGGTCGCTGGAGTTGTGAGGCTGCGGTGCTAACCACTGCGCCACTGTGCCGCCCACTACTACTATTACATTCCTTTTTATTCCCCCATTTGAATGGTTCCCTGTACCATGGTGCTGTGGTCAGTTTGCTCATCCTCCCTGCAGTCCCTGCTCTCAACCACACAAGCTGCAAGAACCTCAAACCTGTTGGACAAGTGCTGCAAGGGCTGAGGCTCCTCTAGTGCTACCTTCTGGATCCCCATACCTGTTTCATTCATAGCCACACCCTCCTGTCCCTGAGAATGGACCAAATCTGAAGTGCCTATTTTAAGGAGTGTGACTGCCTCCTGGAACAATGTGTCCACGTAACTTTCACCCTCCCTGATGCATCACAGTGTCCGAAGTTCGGATTCCAGCTCATCAAATCTGAGCCGAAGTTCCTCGAGCTTGAGACACTTACTGCAGATGTGGTTGCTGTGCATCACACTTGTGTCCACCAGCTCCCACATGCATTAGCTGCAACACATCACCTGCTCTGCCATCTCTATTGTGTTTTATGTAACTAATTAGGTTTCACGTTTAGAAATATCAGTGTATGATAATGTGTAGTTATATTAAATAGTTTAACAGGTTAAGCTAGAAATTTAATACAATACTTAAATTTCCCCAATACAAAATTAAACTACTGCCCCAGTTTAGAAAGGGAAAAAAAACCTTTAAACTCACCAAACAATCACCTACCTGCTCACCTAATTAATGCCTCTGGGCTTCAGCTCTCAGGTCACACATTCTTCAGCTCCCACTCTTGGATCGCTGCACCGAATTCCCATACTTATCAAATTGCCCGAGTTATACACTCTGTCTCACAGGACTCAGTCAAGCTGAACTTCATGCTGCTGGCTTTTACACTCATCCCTTTTCTCATTGGCACAGATTATTTCAGAGAGGACAAAGCCCAGGATGCAGGAGTTCCAGTCAGAGGTCTTCATGATAATTGGTGGCTGTACGAAGGACGAGAAGTTTGTGTCGGAGGTGACTTGTTTGGACCCACTCCGGCGAAGTCGCCTGGAGGTGGCCAAGCTGCCCATCACGGAGCTGGAGATGGAGAGTGAGAACAAGAAATGGGTGGAGTTTGCGTGTATCACATTCCGCAATGAGGTGTACATCTCAGGTGAGTTGCAAGTTTAGAGCCATCTGTCCCACTACCCACTGCGACAGTTCTTTTTATTTGCTTATTTTGCATTTGCCAAGGTGAGGCCTGGGGACTGGTCACTTTCCACTTCAGGCAACCAGAATGAGCAATGAATCTCAGCACAGATTAGTGATGGAACAGTGTAGAAGGAGCTTTACTCTCTATTTCAACTGCGCTGTGCCTGCCCTGGGATGTTTGATGGGTCAGTGTAGAGGGAGTTTTATTCTGTATCTTACCTGTTTTGTACCTGCCCTGGGAGTATTTGATGGGACGGAGTATAAGAACATAAGAACATAAGAAATAGGAGCAGGAGTAGGCCATTCAGCCCCTCACGCCTGCCCCGCCATTCAATAAGATCATGGCTGATCTGTCCCAGTCCTCAACTTCTCTTTCAGGCCTTCTCTGCCTAACCCTCGACTCCCCGAGATTTCAAAAATCTAACTCCCTCCTCCTTAAATACATTTAGTGACCTAGCCTCCACAACTCTCTGAGGTAGAGAATTCCAGAGATTCACCAACCTCTGAGAGAAGAAATTCCTTCGCATCTCAGTTTTAAATGAGTGTCCCCTTATCCTGTAATTATGTCCCCTAGTTCGAGATTCCCCCACTAGTGGAAACATCTTCTCAACATCTACCCTGTCGAGCCCCCTTAAAATCTTTTTTGTTTCTTTTAGATCATCTCTCATTCTTCTAAACTCCAATGAATAAAGGCCTAACCTGTTTAGCCGCTCTTGATAAGACAACACCTTCATCCCAGAAATCAGCCTAGTGAACCTTTTCTGAACTGCCTCCAATGCTAGTATATCCTTCTTTAAATACGAGGACCAAAACTGTATGCAGTACTCCAGATGTGGCCTCACCAACATCCTGTACAGTCGTAACATGACTTCCCTATTTTTAAACTCTAACCCCCTAGCAATAAAGGCCAAAATTCCATTTGCCTTCCTAATTAATTGCTGCACCTGCATGCTAACCGTTTGTGTTTCATGCACAAGAACACCCAGATCCCTCTGTACTGCAGTATTTTGGAGTCTTTCTCCATCTAAATAATAATCTCACTTTTTATTCTTCCGACCAAAGTGGATGATCTCACACTTTCCCACATTGAACACCATCTACCAAATTTTTGCCCACTCACTTAACCTATCTATATCCCTTTGCAGATTCTTTGTGTCCTCATCACAACATGCCTGCCCACCTATTTTTGTATCGTCAGCAAATTTGGATACACTACACTCTGTCCCTTCCTCTAAGTCATTAATATAGATAGTAAATAGTTGAGGCCCTAGGACCAATCGTTGTGGCACCCCACTAGTTACGGCTTTCCAACCTAAAAAAGACCCATTGGTCCCGACTCTCTGCCTTCTGTGTGTTAGCCAATCCTCAATCCATGCCAACACATTACCCCCAATACCCTGAGCTCCTAGTTTGTGCAATAACCTTTTTTGTGGCACCTTATCAAACGTCTTATGAAAATCCAAATACACAACATCCACTGGTTCCCCTTTATCCACTCTGCTTGTTATATCCACTCTGCTTGTTATATCCTCAAAGAACTCTAACAAATTTGTCAAACATGATTTCCCTTTCATAAAACCATGTTGACTCTGTTTGATTACATTATGTTTTTCTAAATGTCCTGCCATTTCTTCCTTAATAATGGATTCTAGCATTTTCCCAATGACTGATATTAAGCTAACTGGTCTATAGTTTCCTGCTTTCTGTCTCCCTCCTTTCTTGAATAGGGTTGTTACATTAATGGTTTTCCAATCTGCTGGTACCCTACCGGATTCTAATGAGTTTTGGTATATTATAACCAATGCCTCTACTATATCTGCAGCCACTTCTTTTAAAACCCTTGGATGCAGGCCATCAGGTCCTGGCGACTTGTCTGCCTTTAGTCCCATCAGTTTGTCCAGCACTTTTTCCCTCATGATAGAGATTGTTACAAGTTCCTCCCTCCCATTTATACCCTGTTCATCTATTATTGTTGGGATGTTTATAGTGTCCTCCACCATGAAGACTGATGCAAAATATTGGTTTAAATTATCTGCAATTTCCCTGTTCCCTGTTATTAATTCCCTAGTCTCATCCTCTAAGGGTCCCACACTTACTTTAGCTACTCTCTTCCTTTTAATATACCCATAGAAGCTCTTACTGTGTGTTTTTATATTTCTTGCCAATTTACTCTCATAATCAATTTTCTCCCTCTTTATTAGTTTTTTAGTCATCAGCTGCTGGTTTCTAAAAAATTCCCAATCCTCTGGCCTACCACTCGTTTTCGCTGCATTGTACACCTTTGTTTTTGATTTGATACTCTCCTTAACTTCCTTTGTTATCCATGGGTGGTTCATTGTTCTCTTCGAGTCCTTCCTTCTGACTGGAATAAATGTTTGCTGAGTGTTATGAAATATCTGCTTAAAAGTCTGCCACTGCTCATCTACTGACTTTCCCTGTAGTCTAAAGTGGGCTGGGAAAATAGACTATTCTTTCTTCATACCTCTGTAATTGCCCTTGTTTAAGTTGAAGACGCTGGTTTGAGACCCAAGTTTCTCACCCTGAAACTGCTTTACTCTGTATCTTACCTGTGTTGCACCTGCCCTGGGAGTATTTGATGGGACAGTGTAGAAGGAGCTTTACTCTGTATCTTACCTGTGTTGTACCCAACCTGGTGTATTTGAGGGAGCTCAGTAAGCACCGGTAACCCTCCTCCCAATGAACAAAAAAATTCAGAACAAAAATGCTACACATGTCCCATTCCTGGTTCTGGCAGCTGGGTAAACAATTGTTCAGCTCCTAAAATAAATCGAATGGTAGTTCTGTTCAAATTGGCCCATTGCCAGGCTGACTTCACTGATGGAAAACATTGGAGACAGCATTCTGAGAGGAAATAAAGATACCAACAGGAATTATGGCAAGAGATTATGGGGATGCTCAGAGTGCTATTTTTTGTATTCATGAATCAAAGCTGCATTTACTCTGGCAACACACTCCTCCATTGTGTTGTTAGACCCAGAGCTTTTTTTGTTTTCCCTCCTGGTTTTCTCCCCTTGTCACCTGTAGGCAGTGATTTTAGCTGGGGTACACAAAAACAGGATTAGGCCATTCAGTCCCTTAATCCTGCTCTGCCATTCAACAACAGCTTGTATTTACATAGCGCCTTTCATGAGGTAGAACATCCCAAAGCCCTTCACTGGTGATGCACAAAAGGTTAAAATTGGAGGAATGCAGACATCTTGGAGGGTTGTAGGACTGGAGGAGATTACAGAGAAATGGAGGGGACAGGCCAAGGACGGATTTGAACACAAGGATGAGAATTTCAAAACTGATGCATTGCTTAACTGGAAACAAATAGGTCAGTGAGCACAGGGGTGATGGTGAATGGGAGCCAGTGTAGGTCAGTGAGCACAGGGGTGATGGTGAATGGGAGCCAGTGTAGGTCAGTGAGCACAGGGGTGATGGTGAATGGGAGCCAGTGTAGGTCAGTGAGCACAGAGGTGATGGTGAATGGGAGCCAGTGTAGGTCAGTGAGCACAGGGGTGATGGTGAATGGGAGCCAGTGTAGGTCAGTGAGCACAGGGGTGATGGTGAATGGGAGCCAGTGTAGGTCAGTGAGCACAGAGGTGATGATGAATGGGAGCCAGTGTAGGTCAGTGAGCACAGAGGTGATGATGAATGGGAGCCAGTGTAGGTCAGTGAGCACAGAGGTGATGGTGAATGGGAGCCAGTGTAGGTCAGTGAGCACAGGGCTGATGGTGAATGGGAGCCAGTGTAGGTCAGTGAGCACAGAGGTGATGGTGAATGGGAGCCAGTGTAGGTCAGTGAGCACAGGGCTGATGGTGAATGGGAGCCAGTGTAGGTCAGTGAGCACAGAGGTGATGGTGAATGGGAGCCAGTGTAGGTCAGTGAGCACAGGGGTGATGATGAATGAGAGCCAGTGTAGGTCAGTGAGCACAGGGGTGATGGTGAATGGGAGCCAGTGTAGGTCAGTGAGCACAGGGGTGATGGTGAATGGGAGCCAGTGTAGGTCAGTGAGCACAGGGCTGGTGGGTAAACAAGATTTGGTGCAACTTAGGGCTCAGGTAGTAAAGTTTAGATGACCTCAATTTTATGCAGGGTGGAAGGTGGGAGGGCGACCTGGAGTCCCTTAGAATAGTCAAGTCTAAAGCTAACAAAGGCATGGATGAGGGTTTCAGCAGCAGATGGGCTGGGCAGGAGCAGAATCGGGTGATGTTGCGGAGGTGGAAATGGGTGGTCTTTTCTCCTTTTTCTTTATTCGTTCACGGAATGTCGGCATCTCTGGCTAGGACAGCATTTATTGCCCATCCCTAATTGCCCTTGAGAAGGTCAAATATGACACGAAGATTGCAAACAGTCTGGGTCAGTCCCAGATAGTTGCCAATCTGATCTTAGCTGACCTGTTCCTCAACATTATTTACTCTCCTTTGATACCCTTGATACTCTTGCCTAATAAAAACCTATTGTTTTCAGTCTTGAAAGTTTCAGTTCTTCCAGCATTCACAATCTTTTGGAGTGAGAGTTCCATATTTCCACTTTCCTTTGTGCAAAGAAGGGCTTCCTGATTTTGCTCCTGAATGGCCTAACTCTAATTTTAAGATTATGTCCTCTTGTTCTGGATCCCCACACCGGAAGAAATTTGACCCGATTTTAATTCTGTGCAAATGGGTAGGTTCTGAATGGGTTACAATCGGGCCTGCAGCTACTCTGTATCTACGTTATTGAATCCTTTTATCACTTTACATAACTCAATTAGATCACCTCGTGAAATTCTACACTGAAGGAATACAAGTTGATGGAACCTGCCATAGAATCTTGGGATGATGCAACACAGACGGAGGCCATTCAGCCTAATGTGCCTGTGCTGACTCTTTGAAAGAGCTATCTAGTTCCCCCATCCCTTTTCACATAACCCTGCAAAGTTTTCTCCTTCAAGTATTTATTCAATTACCTTTTGTCAGCCATGGTAGCAGTCTTGCCTCTCAGTCAGAAGGTTGTATATTCAAGTCCCATACCAGAGACTTGGCACATCAATCTAGGCTGACACTCCCGTCAGTACTGAGGGAGTGCTGTATAAAGAAAATTCACCTCATGCTGCCTCCGGTTCATTTGCCAATTGCCTCAAATCTGTGTCCACAGGTTACTGTCCCTTCTGTCATTGGAACAGTTTCTCCTTATTTACTCTATCAAAACCCTTCATGATTTTGAACAGCTCTTTTAAATTTCCCCTTAACCTTCTCTGATCTAAGGGGAACAACCCGTTTCTCTAGTCTTTCCTCTCACCCTGCTACCATCTGGTAAATGTCTTTTGTGCGCTTGACATCCTTCCTAAAGTGTGGACCCAGAATTGGACATAATACTCCAGCTGGAGCATAACCAATATTTTTAAAAGGTTTAGCTTAATTACCTTGCTTTTGTGATCTTTGCCTCTGTTTATAAAGCCAAGGATCCAGTATTTTTTAACAGGCTTCTCAACTTGTCCCACCACCTTCAAAGATTTACTCGGAGAGCGGCGGGGAACAATGAGAATGGAGCCGGGCTTAAAACAGCGTGGAGAGAGCGAGAGTTCACTTGGAGAGTGGTAGGGAACAGCAAGGGCAGAGCTGGGCTTACAACAGTGTGGAGAGAACAAGAGTTCACCCGGAGAGTGGTGAGAGGGAGAGGAGCCGGGCTTCAAAACAGCATGAAGACAGCGAGAGTTCACTCAGAGAGCGACAGGAGACAGGGAGAGCAGAGCCGGGCTTAAAAACAATGCTGAGAGAGTGAGAGTTCACTCGGAGAGCTGCAGGAAACAGTGAGAATGGAGCGGGGAGAGAACAAGAAATCACTCGGAGAGCAGCAAGAAACAGCAAGAGTGGAGCCAGGCTTAAAAACAGCACCGAGAAAACGCAAGTTCACTCGGAAAGCAGCAGGAAACAGTGAGAGTGGAGTGGGGAGAGAACAAGAGTTCACTCGGAGAGCAGCGGGAAACAGCGAGAGTGGAGTGGGGAGAGAACAAGAGTTCACTCAGAGAGCAGCGGGAAACTGAGAGCGGTGTGGGGCTTAAAAACAGCGCTGAGAGAGCAAGAGTTCACTCAGAAAATGGCAGGAAACAGCAAGAGTGGAGCAGGCTTAAAACAGGGCTGAGAGAGTGAGAGTTCACTTGGAGAGGTATAGGAAATAGCGAGAGCAAAGCAGAGCTAGCCGTCATTGTGGACAGTCTGTAGGTTTAGAGCCCATGCTCGGAAAGACAAATTGAGGTGTGATATCGTAGGGAAGCAGTTAGGTGATTGGCTGGTGAGTATTTCCTACTTATCTTATATAAACTAGAGAATAAACTCATCAGTCTTATTTTTTTTAAAGTAAGGTTTATTACTACTAGTAAGGTATATTAAGTACTAGTAGGGCTTATGAGTATTAGTAAGGTTTGTTAGCATTCGAAAGGTTTACGAATAGCAAGGTTATTAAGCAACAGATAGAGGAATGGCAGGGCGGCTCCAGAATGTACATCCTGTGCTATGTGGAAACTCCTGGACACTTCCCATGTCCTGGATAACAACTTGAGCAGGAATTATCATCAGTTGTAGCAGCTCGAGCTCTGGGTTTCCAAACCTGAGCAGCAGCTGGCATCCCTGTGGTGCATCCGCGAGGTTGAGAGATTCGTGGATAGCATAGTCACCCCACAGCTTAAGTGTACAGAGGGAGAGAGGGAATGGGTGACAATAAGAAAGTCAAGTAGAAACAGGCAGATGGTGCAGGGGTCCCCTGAGTGCATCCCACTCTTCAACCAGTATTCAGTTCTGAATACTAATAGAGCAATGGTTCAACTGAAGAGTGCAGCCAGAACCACGTTCATGGCACCACGGGTGACTCAGCTATACAGGGGGGTACAAGGAAGACTGGAAGAGCAATAGTGATAGGTGATGCGATAGGGGAATTGACAGGTGTTTCTGTGGCCGCAGACATGAATCCAGGATGGTGTGTTGCCTCCCTGGTGCCAGGGTCAAGGATGTCACTGAATGGCTGCAGAGCACCCTGAGGGGGGAGAGTGAACACCCAGCTGTCTTGGTACACATTGGTACGAACGACATAGGCAGAAAGAGGGATGTGGTTCTGCAGTCAGAATTTATGGAGCTAGGTAGGACATTAGCAATCAGGGCCTCAAAAGTAGTACTCTCCGGATTACTCCCAGTAACATGTGCAAGTGAGTACAGAAATAAGAGGATAAAGCAGATGAATGCATGACTGGAAAGATGGTGCAGATGAGAGGGCTTTAGATTCTTGGGACATTGGGACTGACTCTGGGGGAGATGGGACCTGTACAGGCCAGATGGATAGCACCTAAATAGAGCTGGGACTGAATTCCATGTGGGCAATTTGTTAGGAGGATTTAAACTAACTTGGCAGGGGTGTAGGAGCCAGGAGGAAATATCAGGGAGCAATACCAATGTGCACAGAATACTGGGAGGGATAGATAGCACTAGAGTCGGGAATAGTAAGTTGTAGATGGGTCTGAGTAAGGGAGGGAGTAATAACATCTGAATCAGGTTTAATGTGCACGTATGTGAATGCACGGAGTGTGGTTAATAAGACTGGTGAGGTACAGGTGCAGATTGACATGTGGAAATATGATGTTGTTGCTATAACAGAGACCTGGCTCAAAGAAGGGCAGGACTGTGTATTAAATATTCCTGTATACAAGGTATTCAGGAAAGGTAGGAAAGGGATAAAAGGGGGAGGGATGGTGGTATCAATTAAGAAGAACATTGCAGTGCTGGAGAAAAAGGATGTTCCAGAGGGGTCGAAGACCGAATCTATTTGGCTAGAGCCAAGGAACAAAAACATTGCTCGGTGTCGTCTATGGGCCAGCAACTAATGCAAAGGATGTAGAGAAACAAATTTGCAAGGAAATTACAGAGAGGTGCAGGAATTATAATAGGGGACTTTAATTATTCAAATATAGACTGGGATAGTAGCAGTGTAAAGGGTAGAGAGGGGCAAGAGTTCCAAGAGTGTGTTCAGGAAAATTTTCTACAGCAGTATATTTCCAGTCCAATGAGAGGGGAGGCACTGCTGGACCTGGTTATTGGCAATGAGATGGGCCAAATGGATCAAACATCAGTTGGAGAGCATTTAGGGGACAGTGATCATTATATTGTATGGTTTAGGTTGGCTCTGGAAAAGGACAAAGAACAATTTACAGTAGGAATAATGAACTGGCGGAAAGCCAACTTCAATGGGGTAAGTATGGATCTGGGTCGAATAAATTGGAATCAAAGGTTGGCAGGAAAAACAGGAGCTGAACATTGGGCTACCTTCAAAGAAGAGATAGTTCAGGCACAGTCAAAGTATATTCCCTCGAAGGGGAAAGGTAGGGTATACAAACCCAGAAATAAAAACAAGAAATGCTGGAATCACTCAGCAGGTCTGGCAGCATCTGTGGAAAGAGAAGCAGAGTTAATGTTTCGGGTAATTCATTGGATGAAGGGTCACTGACCCGAAACGTTAACTCTGCTTCTCTTTCCACAGATGCTGCCAGACCTGCTGAGTGATTCCAGCATTTCTTGTTTTTATTTCAGATTTCCAGCATCCGCAGTATTTTGCTTTTATACAAACCCAGAGCTCCCTGGAGGACAAATGAGACAGAGGTTAAGATGAAGAAGAAAAAGTGTGCTTATGACAAATGTCAGGTGGATAATATAATGGAAAACCAGGCTGAATATAGAAGGTTCAGAGGGGAAGTGGGAAAGCAAATAAGAGAAGCAAAGAGAGAGTCTGAATAGAGACTGGCAGCTGACATAAAAGGTCTTCTATAGGAATATAGATAGGAAAAGGGTGGTAAAAGGAGAAGTAGTGCTGATTAGGGACAAAAAAGGGGATTTACACTTGGAGGCAGGGGGAATAGCTGAGGTGCTAAATGAATACAACTGTCTTTACCAAGGAAGAAGATGCTACCTAGACAATGGTGAAAGAGGAGGTAATTAATACACCAGAAGGATTTAAAATTGATGAGGAAGAGGTATTAGATACGTTGTCTATACTTAAAGTTGATAAAGCACCAGGACCGGATGAGATGCATCAAGGATACTGAGGGGAAGTGAGCGTGGAAATTGCGGAGGCACTGGCCATAATTTTCCAGTCTTCCTTAGACTCAGGGCTGCTGCCAGAGAATTGGAGAATTGCAAATGTTACATCCTTGTTCAAAAAAGGATGTAAAGATAAGCCCAGCAACTACAAGCCAGCCAGTTTAACTTCACTGATTGGGAAACTTCTAGAAACAATAATTCGAGACAAAATTAATTGGCACATAGACAAATGCAGATTAATTAAGGAAAGCCAGCACAGATTTGTTGAGGGAAAATCATGTTTAACTAACTTACTGGAGTTTTTTGAGGAGGTAACAGAGAGGGTTGATGAGGGCAATGCTGTTGATGTGGAAGGCATTTGATACAATGCCGCACAACAGACTTGTGAGTAAAATTATAGCTCATGGAATGAAAGGGGCAGTAGCAACATGGATACAAAATTGGCTGAGTGACAGGAAACAGAGAATAGTAATTATGGATGTTTTTGGGCTGGAGGAAACTTTGTAGTGGAGTTCCCCAGGGGTCAGTGTTGGGACCCTTGCTCTTCCTGATATATATTAATAACCTAAACCTTGATGTACAAGGCACAATTTCAAAATTTGCGAATGATACGGAACTTGGAATTATTGTGAACTGTGAGGAGGATAGTGTAGAACTTCAAAAGGACATAGACAAGTTGGTGGAATGAGCAAATGAAGTTCAATGCAGAGAAAGTGAAATGATTCATTTTGGTAGGAAGAATATGGAGAGACAATATTAAATAAAGGATACAATTCTAAAGGGGATGCAGGAGCAGAGGGACCTGAGTGTATATGTGCATAAGTCATTGAAGGTGGCAGGACAGGTTGAGAGAGCAGTGAATAAAACATACAGTATCCTGGAACAAAAACAAGAAATGCTGGAATCACTCAGCAGGTCTGGCAGCATCTGTGGAAAGAGAAGCAGAGTTAATGTTTCGGGTCAGTGACCCTTCTTCGGAACTGACAAATATTAGAAAAGTCACAGATTATGAGCAAGTGAGGTGGGGGTGGGGCAAGAGATAACAAAGGAGAAGGTGCAGATTGGACCAGGCCACATAGCTGACCAAAAGGTCACGGAGCAAAGGCAAACAATATGTTAATGGTGTGTTGAAAGACAATGCATTAGTACAGATTAGGTGTGAATACACTGAATATCCTGGGCTTTATTAATAGGGACAGAGTACAAGAGCAAGGAGGTTTTGTTGAACTTGTATAAGACACGAGTTCGGCCTCAGCTAAGAGTATTGAGTCCAGTTCTGGGTGCCACACTTTAGGAAAGATATGAAACCACTGGAGAGAGTGCAGAAAAGCTTCATGAGAATGCTTCCAGAGATGAGGAACTTCAGTTATGAAGATAGATTGGAGAAGTTAGGACTGTTTTCCTTGGAGAAGAGAAGGCTGAGAGGTGAATTAATAGAGGTATTCAAGATCATGAGGTGTTTGGACAGAGGGAGAAACTGTTCCCACTCGTGAAAGGATCGAGAATGAGAGGACACAGATTTAAAGTAATTGGCAAAAGAAGAAAAAGTGACATGAGGAAAAACTTTTTCACACAGCGAGTGGTTAAGGTCTGGAATGCGCTGCCTGAGAACGTGGTGGAGGCAGATTCAATTGAAGCATTCAAAAGGGAATTAGACAGTTATATGAAAAGGAAAAATGTGCAGGGTTGTGGGCAGAAGGCAGGAGATTGGCACTAAGTGAATTGCTCATTTGGAGACACAATGGGCTGAATGGCCTCCTCCTGCGCTGTAGCAATTTTGTGATTCTGTGATTTATGTGTGTATACCCTCAGATCGCGCTGTTCCTACACCCTCGTCACTATAGTACAATTTAGTTTATATTGTGCCTGCTCATTCTTCCTCCCAAAATGCATCACTTTATAGTTTCCAGCATTAAATTTCATCTCCTGCGTATCTGTCCATTTCACCAGTCTGTCTATGTCCTCCTGAAGTCTATTCCCGTAACTTAACCCTCTAAGCCCCTTAGAGCTCATCTCAGGGTCAAACATCATTCTGTTGAATCTGCACTGCCAGTATGTCCTTCCTGTTAAGTGCCCAGAATGTAATGTTGTACTCCAGATGAGTTTGTACAACTGAAGCATCACTTCCTCCCCCTTTGTAGTTCAATCCCCTTGAGATAAAGGCTAACATTCCATTAACCTGTTTGATTTATTTTTGTACCTGTCCACTAGCTTTGAGTTACTTGTGCACTTGGACTCCCAAATCGCTCTGCTCCTCCACAACTTCTAGTTTGTCACCAGGGTTTAGTTCGACAGACACTATCTCCAGTACCTCACCCAAGTGACCATTCTTCATGCCTGAGTCAAGTCTATTTGTGTCGGCTTAACTTCTTAATTGTGGGGGGTTGGGTGGGGGGGGGGGGGGGGTGGTGGGGAAACATCTTTACTGAGCCCCAGCCTGCCACACCTGATAATCACACAGGTGTATTGTCTATCTGGGCCAGTGAAACATTGGCTGATTTATTTTCCCCACATGGTGGCTGAGTGTGCTGAGTCCATTCATATTGCCTTTAGTATCAGTGGTATGAATCAGCACAGTCTGGGGATCAAACCTGTGACCTTTCTTGCCTGTATGGTTTGCTGCTACACTGGCCTATTTTTTTACACACAAGGCTACTGTGGGAACCTTCCGAACTGTTCCATGCAAAGCAGATGATGCAGTATACACCAAGCAGGTAGATGGTTGAAGGAGCCTGATATTTCTCATGGTGTGATTGGCAGCCCAGTAAGTTCATGTCTGTTAAAAATGGGGTGTATTTTTCAATCTCAAGGTCCCAGGTTCAAGACCTACAACTATCAAAAATCCCTTTTAGGGAAAAATCACCTTGGCGGGGGGGGGGGGGTTGTGGGGCGGGGGGAGGAAGGTCAGTGCTTGGAAGATTAATAGCTATGTTCTGTGGGATTTTCCAGGTGGTAAGGAAACGCAGCACGAGGTGTGGAAGTACAACGCCTCCTTAAATAAGTGGATTCAGGTTGAATACTTAAACATTGGACGGTGGCGGCACAAGATGGCAGTTCTGAGTGGCAAGGTGTATGCAGTGGGAGGTTTTGATGGTATTACGCGCCTCAACAGCGTGGAAGCATACGATCCCTTTCACAACTGCTGGACAGAGGTATCTCTCAAGCTGAACATCAGACAATCGTACTATCTATGTAAATGCCAGTCCATAGTATATTGAGTTTTTTTGTATAGTGTGTACTTCCTGTACATTTCACACTTTATTTCCTGTGTCACAGTTTTTCTGAAATGCTACTTCTGTCACGCCTGGGTATCACATCTTTTGGATTGTGGCTTTTATGATTTCAGAACGTACCAAAGTGCTTCACAGCCACTGAAGTACCTTTTAAATGTAGTCACTCTTGTAGTGCAGGGAAACACAACCGCAAATTGTACACAGCAAGGTCTTTTATGTGCACCTGAGAGAGCAGACAGGGCCCCAGTTTAACATCTCATTTGAAAGACGGCAACTCTGAGAACACAGCACTGGATTGTCAACCTAGATTTTGTGTACAAATCTCTGGAGTGGGATCTGGTCCACAACCTTTTGACTCAGATGAGAATGCAACCAACTGAATCACAGCTAACACCTAAAATAAAATAAAACATTTAAAGTAGATATAAAGCTAACCAGTTGCTTGACAAAATCAAGAAATTGTTCCAATCTATGTGCTGTTACTATTCTGTAGTTAACCTTTACATAGAAAAACTTGCATTTGTATAGAACTTTCATGATCTCAGGACATCCCGCAGCACTTTACCGCTAATGCCGTACTTTTGAAGTGTAGTCACTGTTATAGTGCGGCTGTCAATTTGTGCATAACAAGATCCCACAAGCAGCAATGAAATAAATGACCAGATAATTGGCTTTTTTTTGATATGGGTGGAGAGAGAAATATTGGCCAGGATACAAAGGACGGTTCTCCTACTTTTCTTCAAATAGTGCCATGGGTTCCTTTATGCACAGCTGAGAGGGCAGATGGGCCTTGGTGTAACATCTCATCCGAAAGACAGCAGGAGGAAAGCTTTAGATTACAGGACGATATAGATGGGCTGGTAAGATGGGCGGAGCAGTGGCAAATGGAATTTAATCCTGAGAAGTGTGAGGTGATGCATTTTGGGAGGACTAACAAGGCAAGGGAATATACAATGGGTGCTAGGAGCCTAGGAAGTACAGAGGGACAGAGAGACCTTGGTGTACTTGTCTACTGATCACTGAAGGCAGCAGCACAGGTAGATAAAGTGGTTAGGAAGGCATATGGGATACTTGCCTTTATTAGCCGAGGCATAGAATATAAGAGCAGGGAGGTTATGATGGAGCTGTATAAAATGCTAGTTAGGCCACAGCTGGAGGACTGTGTACAGTTCTGGGCACCACACTATAGGAAGGATGTGATTGCACTGGAGAGGGTGCAGCGGAGATTCACCAGGATGTTGCCTGGGCTGGAGCATTTCAGCTATGAAGAGGGACTGGATAGGCCAGGGTTGTTTTCCTTAGAGCACAGAAGGCTGAGGGGAGACCTGATAGAGGTATACAAAATTATGAGGGGCATTGATAGGGTAAATAGGAAGAAACTTTTTCCCTTAGCGGAAGTGTCAATAACCAGGGGGCATAGATTTAAGGTAAGGGGCAGGAGGTTCAGAGGGGATTTGAGGAAAAATATTTTCACCCAGAGGGTGGTTGGAATCTGGAACACACTGCCTGAAGAGGTGGTGGAGGCAGGAACACTCACAACATTTAAGACGTATTTAGATGAGCACTTGTAACGCCATAGCATACAAGGCTATGGGCCAAGTGCTGGAAAATCAGTTTAGAACAGATTGGCTTGATGGCCGGCACAGACATGATGGGTCGAAGGGCCTGTTTCTGTGCTTCATAACTCTATGACTCTATGACCTCCGACAGTGCAGCATTCCCTCAGTACTGTACTGGAGTGTCAGCCTGGATTATGTGCTCAAGATCCTGGAGTGGGACTTGAACCCACTAGTTTCTGAGCCAGGAAACAGGAATAAGCCATTCAACTCAATCCAACTCTTTTTGAAGGATCAATCCCATCTCCACGCCTTCTCATTATTTAAGATAAGAAAATGTAAACCAGGAAAAGGCAATTTGGCTTATCAACTCTGCTCCATCCAGAGCCATGCATGATTATTCCCTCATGAAATTGCCTTGCATGTCACCTGTTGAGACTATAGTTGAAGGAATACTTCATCCCTTTAAAAGACTCAGTCAGTGCTCTACCCTGTGCTGACCCCCACCCCCGCCATTCTCATCAGCTTGCAGTCTAGCTCTTTTCTCAAGGTGTGAATTGCCCATGAATCAATTCCCTCCTTTCAGAGACTGTTCTGTCTTCTATACTATATGAGAAAAAGTTTTTCCTAATCTTCACCTTGATTGAGACATATATGGGGCAGAATTTAGTCTGGGCCCGTTTCCAGGCCTGGACTCAGTGCTGCAGAGTCATGCCTGAACCAGGAGGCCCGAGGATCAGCAGGAATTGGTCTGTGGGCCTCATTTACATATTCGGGCAAGCTGATGACCCTTCAGTGAAGTACCTTGGGGTGTCCTTTTATGTTACAGGTACTATGTAAATGGCACTTCTTGTTACTGTATTAGTTGTACAAGATAAATTGCTAGTTTGCTTCACCTCATTATTACCTTTCATTACTCAGGAATTTGTTCATGGGATGTGAGCATCGCTGGCAAGGCCAGCATTTATTGTCCATCCTGATTTACCCTTGAGAAGGTGGTGGTAAGCTGCCTTCTTGAACCATTACAGTCCGTATGGTGTAGGTACAACCACAGTGCTGTTGGGGAGGGAGTTCCAGGATTTTGACCCAGTGACAATAAAAGAACGGCGATATAGTTCCATGTCAGGATGGTGTGTGACTCGGAGGGGAATTTGCAGGTGGTGTTGTTCCAATGCGACTGCTATCGTTCTTCTTACAGGTTATTGGTGAGTAAGTGCTGCTTGATAGCACTGTCCATGACACCTTCCATCACTTTGCTGATGAATGAGAGTAGATTGATGGGGTAGTAATTGGATTTGCTTTTTGTGAACAGGCCCTACCTGGGCAATTTTCCACATTGCCAGGTAGATGCCAGTGTTGTAGCTGTACTGGAACAGCTTGGCTAGTGGCACAGCCAGTTCTGGAGCACAAGTCTTCAGTACTACAGTGGGATGTTGTCAGGGCCCATAACCTTAGCTGTATCCAGTGTGCTCAGCTATTTCTTGATATCACATGGAGTTCTTCTACCTGCCCCTGTCCCTGGGGGATTTTATGTGAAGCAGCAATGGAGGGGGTGGCAGGGATGGTGGGGGTAGGAGGGGTAGAGGTGGTGATGGAGAGAAGCTGAAGGGAAGAGTCAGAGAAACTAAAGTACATTTTTTTCTCTTACTTTTCTTAAGCAATCACAACCCTTATTCTGAATAGCTTCCTTTCATTCTGTGAATCAGTTAATCATGACTCAAATTATTCCCTCTGCTGCAGGTCGTTCCGCTCCTTGTAAATGTGAGTTCATTTGCTGCCACTACCTACAATAAGAAGCTCTACGTCATTGGAGGAGGACCCAATGGGAAGCTGGCCACAGACAGGACCCAATGCTATGACCCTGCACCCAATAAATGGAGCCTCAAGTCACCCATGCCTGTTGAAGCCAAGTGCATCAATGCCGTTACATTCAATGACCACATTTATGTTGTAGGTATGTGGACTGCGGTACTTTGCTTTGCTGTGGTATTGTCCATGGTGAGTGTAGGTGTTAACATCTGGGAAAAGAGTTTGGGTATAACTTTTTGTTCAAGGAACAGAAGGACATGTAAAGGCCATTGGACATTCATTTAGATCATGGCTGATCTGTACCTCAGATCCACACCTTTACCCCACCTTTGATCCATATCCATTAGCAACCTTACCTGTTAAAAAATCGATCAATCTCAGAACTGAAAATTTCTAATGTCCCAGCATTCGTTGCTTTCTGGAAAAGAGAGTTTGGATTTCCATTGCCCTTAGTGTGAATAGTACTTCCTGATTTCCCTCCTGATTTTTCCAATTTCACACCAATTACCAGATCCCGATTTCTCATGTGCTTTGCTAGTAGACCATTGTCGAGAAATGGCCTCTCAAGCCAGCTCTTGTCCAAAGAAATCTAGCACAGATTCCTTCACCTTGCCTCATAACTTGAATTCCTGATACCCAGAATGACCTTTTCTGGACCCTCTCAGTGTCATTAAATGGTTTAAAACTCTCTGAGGGTTGCTGTGAAGATAAGGGGCCATAGAAATGCATTTTTCCTGTTTGTTTGCGGGTATTTCTGACTGGCCTGATAACTTTAACGGTGGTATATAAAAGGGCCGATTACCCCATGTCGTACACCCAGCACGCGGGCATTCTGGGATTGGGTCGAAATAGCTGTAGAAGAACTTTGAAGATTTCAAATTGTGCATAGGCTTCATTCAAGCATTGAAATTTATTGAAAGGTAACCAATGCATCCACATTGCTCAGCTCTTTGGTTGTTGTTCAGCCATTTAGAACTGTCACTTTTGGGCTCCCGTAGTGTTCAATGCGGAACATCCATTCTTAAGGCTGGAGCTGACTAGTTTTTTTTGGATATGTCTTATGATGTCGTTATTATTGTCTTGTCACATGCTTTTTTGCACATTATTGTTTGCCCAAACACTTTCACTTCCCCCCTACCCAAACGCTCCAGCCTCGCTGTTTGGAGTGGAACTTTTCTAATAGAGGACTCCTCCACATCTGGCTAGCAGATGCACGCCTCTGCTCCACCCACACTGTAAAATCACAGTTGCCAACCACATGCTTCTGTTTTGAGCGAACGTTCAGCAATTCTGACCCATTTCTGCATTGCTGGCCTTCCGGCCGGTCTCCCCTTTTCCACCACCACCCCCATAAACCTGAGGTCATCCAAAACTCTGCTGCCTGTATCCTAACTCACATGAAGTCCGATTAAAAATCCGATTAACCCATCACTCTGTGCTCACTGACCTGCATTAGTTCCCTATACAGCAAAGTCTCGATCTTAAAATTCTCATCCTCAGGTTCAAATCAGTCCATGGTTTTGCCCTTTCTTATCTCTGTAATCTCCTCCAGTCCTACAACCCTCCGAGATAAGAGCAAAGGCAAAAGGAGCAGGAGTAAGTCCCACGGCCCCTCGAGCTTGTTCCACCGTTCAGTAAGATCATGGCTAAACTTCTACATCAACTCCACTTTCCCACCCCATATCCATATTCTTTGATTCCCTTAGTGCCCAAAAAATCTATCAATCTCAGTCTTGAACAACTGAGCACCTACAGTCATCTGGGGTAGAGAATTCCAAAGATTCACAACCCTCTGAGTGAAGAGGTTTCTCCTCATCTCAATCCTAAATGGATAACCCCTTATCCTGAGACTGTGATCTCTGTCGTCCTTCAACTCTGTGCTTCCTTCACCCTACCATTGGTGGCTGTACCTTCACCACCTGGGTCCTAAGCTCTGCAATTCCCTCCCCAAACCTCTTTGCCTCTCTCTTCTCCTTTAAGATGGTGCTTAAAACCTCCCACGAGCTCTTTGACTAAGCATTTGCTCATCAGTTCTATGTTCCTTTCTTGGTGTCAGTTTAGTGTCTGTGCAGCTGCATCAAAGGTGCTATATAAATGCAAGTTTTTGCTGATGAAAACATTCTCAATTTCGGGAGCAATTCAAACCTTCTCTCAGTACTTTACCAGAGATCACTCCACTGAAATTACTGGATGTATCCTCTGTGCATGTGAAGCCAGGGCGATTGGGTACAGCGCAATTTCGACCAGAAATGCTGCTATAGGAGTGTGAGAGCAGTGGTAGGAAGCTATGTGAGTTAGTGAGTCAGGGCTAGTGATATTGGCTGCTCATCGATATAAGCCAATAACAAGTAAGATTACAGCCTGTATAAACCTATACCAATACACAGGGGAAAATAGCAATGCTTCAAGGTGCTGGCTATGGTCTGAACTTGTGCTGCTCCTTACAAGCGTATGAGGGAGATGAGGAGCAGGCATTAAAGGCAGGAATTTCAAGCGTGTAGTTTGAGGTCAACTTTAACGTGTTTGACAGCTGAAATCAGGGAACTTTGCCAAAAAGGTCTCACAAAGGATTAAAAAAAAATAAAATCAGCATCTAAAGAGAAAGCACAGTGCGGACAGGCTATGCACTTCACATTGAATTCACAATTTTATTTTACAACTTTTAACCGCAAAAAGCATAGTGTGATTCTTATAGAATTTCTCTGATTGTGATTACAAAACACCAGCAGATTTTGGAGTGCGTAAGTTATCAGATCTCTACCGGGTACAAACTACAAGGAAGTTTGATGGGCGGGTGAAATAAACATTACTTTGCAACTGCAATAGCCTTCGTAGTGAGCCAGGGGTGAGATTACAAAGTGTCAACAATGCTACTCCATCAGGGACTGGAACAGAATTCCTTTGAAATTAGTCCACATGAGAGTGACAACTCTAACAAAACGCACATTTGGTGAAATATATTTTAAATGGCTTATTACACACACAATTAAACCCAATTGACGTCTCTATGGTAATTGCACAATCCAGATTACCGTAGCAAAATTCATATGAATTCCATATTTTATGCTTGGAGCAATTGCCTTTTCCAATGGAAGGGGTAGAAGTGGTGGTTGTTACTGGACTAATTATACAGAGATCTGGGCTAATGATCCAGAAAATGTGAGGTTAAATCCCACCATGGCAGATTGAAAATTTGAAATCTATTTAAAAATAATTCTGGATCTTAACATCTCAAAAGCTGATACCAGAAAAGGGACTATGAAGCTGTTGGATTGTCATTCAAAAACCCATCCGGTTCATTAATGTCCTGGGAAGGAAACCTGCCATTTTTACCCAGTCTGGCCTATATGTGAATCCTGCCCCAGACCAATCTGATCGATTCTTAACTGGCCCCTGAAGTGGCCTAGCAAGTCATTCAGTCATATCAAACCACTGCAGCAGTTCAAGAAGGCAGCCCTCCACCATCTTCCCAAGGCAACTAAGGATGAGCAATAAATGCCAGCAATGGAGTCACTGGAAAGCTGAAGATTTCTTAGAAGCAGGACTTTGCTTTGTTGTTGACAGTTCATGGAATGGACACTGAGATGTTGTTTAAAAATGACCTTGCTGGAAGGCATGTGCTTTAAGCAATAAACAACAGATACCTTGGTGACCTGGAAAAGATGTTTACAGAGAAGCCACATGTCAAGGTTTATGGAGGTCAAGAGGTTTACTTTCTGTTTTGGGGTTTTGGATATTGTTTTCAAGTCAGTTGGGGTGTGAACTGTTTTGAAGACAGTTGGTTTTGCCACCCAAGGAAAAAGGAACAACCCAGCTCGCTTCTTCCTCTACCTCTTTGAAGAAACCCTGCAAAGATCCAGTGTGAGAGAGCTAAAATCCCCAGTGCTGCATCTCTCCTGAGAAGCTGAAAAACCCTGTGATTCAATTGTGTGTTGGCTGAAACCCCTGATGCCACATGTCTCCTAGAAAGTCTACTAGACGATTTCTCGACATCTCCAGAACGAATTGCTTCTGAAAAGATCTCAGTGATCCGTTTCCGTATACCTGGAAGCCAGACAAAAGGGACGCCTGACATCCTTCCATAGCTACTCTCTTTTTCTTCAAGATTTAGCAAGTATTTGGCCAAAGTATTCATTTTTTGCTTTTTTAAAATATAAATGTATATATACTATATTATTTATTTATTTTTAAACCATGTGCTAGTCTTAAGCTTGTTTTTCATGTTTTTGCTTTCGTGCCGAACTGTTCATTATTCTGTCATTAGCACTCTCTCTCGACTCCTGCTATATCTTTCGCTACATCTATTTAGCATTCTATTTGCATTCTGTGCTGTGACATCTGTCATTTAATCTCTCCCCCCTCCATCCTATCACAGTCCTTTCTTCTTGTTCTTCTTTCCCCCCCTTCACCCTTTCACTTGCTCAAAGACTGTTACATTTTTAACTTTTGCCAGTTCTGATGAAGGGTCACTGACCTGAAACGTTAACTCTGTTTCTCTCTACACAGATGCTGCCAGATCTGTTGCGTATTTCCGGCACTTTCTGTTCTCATTTATTTATTTTTTGTCTGTTTTATGCAACTGATCTCTGCAGAGAGAATTTCTGTATTTTTTTCAGTGTGTGTGCGACTGTGTGTGTAAGGAATTTAAAAAGGGAAGTTTCATATTTCAATCTCTGTGTTAATGCTTTGCTTCGTTACTGAAGAAACCTGGTTGGTGTATTTTATTCTGGGATAAAGAGTAGAATATATGATTGACCAAATCGGTAACTGGGTAAACATTTAAAAAATATATTTTGTGACCTGCGGAGAAGTGGGACTAGAAAAGACAGTGTACTCCTCCCACCTCGGTTATAACATAGTCCCACTCCCTCACCTTTTCCCCGTAGCTCTGCAAATTTTTTCTCTTCAGATAATTATCCAATTCCCTTTTGAAAGCCGCAATTGAATCTGCCTCCACCACACTCTCAGGCAGTGCATTCCTAATCCCAGCCATTCATTCGTAAAAAAAGGTTTTTCCTCATGTCGTCGTTGGTTCTTTTGCCGTTCACCTTAAATCGATGTCCTCTTGTTCTCGACCCTTCCATAAATCGGAACACTTTATCATCTCTGTCCAGACCCCTCATGATTGTGAACACCTCTATCAAATCTCCTCTCAACCTTCTCTACGTAACTGAAGTCCCTCGTCTCTGGAACCATTCTCATAAATCTTTTCTGAAACCTCTCTAATGCCTTCACATCCATCCTAAAGGGTGGTGCCCAGAATTGGACACAGTACTCCAGTGGAGGTCGAACCAAGGTTATATAAAGATACACCATAACCTCCTTGTTTTTGTACTCTATTTATAAAGCCCAGGATACCCATATGCCTTATAAACAGCTTTCTCAACCTACCCTGCAACCTTCAACGATTTGTGCACATATACTTCCATGTCCCTCTGCTCCTGCACCCGCTTTAGAATTGTACCCTTTACTTTATATTGCCTCTCCTTGTTCTTCCTAACAAAATGTGTCACTTCACACTTTTCTGCATTAAATTTCATCTGCCACAGGTCCACCCATTCCACCAGGCTGTCTATGTCCTCTTGAAATCTATCTCTATCTGACTCACAGTTCACAATACTTCAAAGTTTTGTGTCATCAGCAGATTTTTAAATTGTGCCTTGTACACCCAAGTCTATGTCATTACTATAGATCAAGAAAAGCAGGGGTCCCAACACTGACTCCTGGGGAACCCCCACTGTATACCCTCCTCCAGTCCGAAAATAACATTGACCACTACTCTCTGTTTCCTATCACTCAGCTAACCTTGTATCCATGCTGCCACTGTCCCTTTTATTACAGAAGCTTTAACTTTGCTGACAAGCCTGATTTTTTTCATAGCTATATACAAGTTTACAGAAAATACGAAGTTAGCACAGTAAGCTTTGGGGTTGGGTGCAGAAAGTTGCAAAGGGACACAAACAGATTAAGTGAGCGGGCAAGACTGTGGCAGATGGAGGTTTGGAAGGTGCTGTCTAAGGAGCCTCGGTGCATTGCTGCAGTGCATCTTGTAGATGGTACACACTGCTGCCACTGTGAGTCAGTGGTGGAGGGAGTGAATGTTTGTAGATGGGGTGCCAATCAAGTGGGCTGCTTTGTCCTGGATGGTGTCGAGCTTCTGGAGTGTTGTTGGAGCTGCACGCATCCAGGCAAGTGGAGAGTATTCCATCACACTCCTGACTTGTGCCTTGTAGATGACGGACAGGCTTTGGAGAGTCAGGAGGTGAGTTACTCGCCACAGGATTCCTAGCCTCTGACCTGCTCTTGTAGCCAAGGTATTTATATGGCTACTCCAGTTCAGCTTCTGATCAATGGTAGCCCCCAGTATGTTAATAGTGGGGGATTCAGCGATGGTAATGCCATTGAATGTCAAGGGGAGATGGTTAGATTCTCTCTTGTTTGAGATATTCATTGCCGGGCACTTGTGTGGCACGAATGTTACTTGCCACTTCTCAGCCCAAGCCTGGATATTATCCAGGCCTTGTTGCATTTCTACACGGACTGCTTCAGTATCTGAGGAGTCGCGAATGGTGCTGAACATTGTGCAATCATCAGCGAACATCCCCACTTCTGACCTTCTGATTGAGGGAAGGTCATTGATGAAGCAGCTGAAGATGGTTGGGCCTAGGACAGTACCCTGAGGAACTCCTGCAGTGATGTCCTGGAGCTGAGATGATTGACCTCCAACAACCACAACCATCTTCCTTTGCTCTAGGTATGACTCCAACCAGCAGAGAGTTTTCCCTCTGATTCCCATTGACTTCAGCTTTGTGAGGGCTCCTTGATGCCATACTCGGTCAAATGCTGCCTTGATGTCAATGGGAGTCACTCTCACCTCTCCTTATATGAAGATAGGTTGCATAAACTTGGCTTGTATTCTCTTGCCTTTAGAAGGTTGAGGGGTAATCTAATTAAGGTCTTTACAAAATTAAAAGAATTCAATAGGCTAGATGTAGAGAAGATATTTTCACTGATGGAGCAATTACAGAACAAGCAGGCATAAGCTTAAAATTAGAGCAAGGCCATTGAGGAATAAAATCAGGAATCACTTTTTCACACAGAGGGTAGTGGAAATCTGGATCTCTCTTCCCCAGAAAGCTGTGAAGCTCGGACAATTGGAACCTTTAAGGCTGATATTGATAGATTTTTGTTGGATAAGGGTATCAAGTGATATGAAGCAAAGGTGGCTAAATGGAGTTGAGATGCAGATCGACCATGATCTAACTGAATGCCGGAAGAGGCTCGAGGGGCTCCGTTCTGACGTTTCCTATACATGAAGCCATTGGGTTGCAGCTTCACAAAACAACAAACTGAATTGTGGAATTTGGCCCAAAACATCAATAAAAATACCAAAACCAACAACCAGCTATTTGACGTTTTCAGCATCTTGAGGCAGTGGGCCTTGGCCACAGGCCTGTATTATGTATTGTGTTTCAGTTGTTCTTTGTCTTATTGAGTTGTCAGCTCTTTTTGGACTGTGTCAGATTTTCTGAAGCTGTTTGTCAGCTTTTCCAAGTTCTCTAATTTGGCATCTGTGAAAAATGCAGCTCTCTTGTGTTCGCGGTTGCTGTAAAAGCTAATGCTATTTTTGTTGTGTGACAATAGTGAAGAGCAAACAACAGCGCCATCTTATGGACAATCTTTTGTTACTGAAGAAACTTCTTTACAATAACTTCAGGAGATTAATTTCTATCCATTGTAACTATCACATGGAGTAGTTAGCTAATAAATCCAAAACAGGTACCAAAAGAGTCGCTGATGGAAGGAATTGTTTTTGGGAAACTGGATTCAATCAGCAGGGGACACAAGTTATAATTTCAAAAGGAAGCAAGGCAGGCAAAAAGGTGCAAATGAGTTGAAGAATAAGTTACCTGGAGAAGAACATTGAAGCAGACAATGAGGTCAAGGGACGGTTTGATGTGATTCTGGAGAGAGAAGATCTAGAGGGATAGGGTAAGAAGGTGGGTAGATGGGGTTGAGCGGTATAGGGAGAAGGTGGGGTTGAGGGATATGATGAGTTGGGTAGGTGGGGGGATGAGGGATATTCTGAGGTGGCTTGGTGGGGTTGAGGGATATAGTGAGAAGGTGGGTAGGTGCGGTTGAGGGTTATGGTGAGAAGATGGGGTGAGGAATATGGTGAGGTCGGGAGGTGGGGTTGAGTGTTATGGTGGGAAGGTGGGGTTGAGGGATATGTTGAGGTGGCTAGGTGGGGTTGAAGGTTATGGTGGGAAGGTGGGTTGAGGGATATTGTGAGTTGGGTAGGTGGGGGTGAGGGATATGGTGATTTGGGTAGGTGGGGGTGAGGGATATGGTGATTTGGGTAGATGGGGGTGAGGGTTATGGTAAGGTGTGTAGGTGGGGGTTAAAGGATATGGAGAGAGGTGCGTAAGTGGGGTTGAGGGTTATGGTGAGTTGGGTAGGTGGGGTGAGGGATATAGCGAGGTGTGTAGCTGGGGTTGAAGGATAGGGAGGGTTAGGTAGGCAGGGTTGAGGGATTATGGTGAGTTGTATAGGTGGGGGTGAGGGATATGGAGAGTTGAGTAGGTGGGGGTGAGGGATATGGAGAGTTGAGTAGGTGGGGGTGAGGGATATGGAGAGTTGAGTAGGTGGCGGGTGAGGGATATGGAGAGTTGAGTAGGTGGCGGGTGAGGGATATGGAGAGTTGAGTAGGTGGGGGGTGAGGGATATGGAGAGTTGAGTAGGTGGGGGGTGAGGGTTATGGAGAGTTGAGTAGGTGGGGGTGAGGGATATGGAGAGTTGAATCAGTGGGGGTGAGGGATATGGAGAGTTGAGTAGGTGGGGGGGTGAGGGATATGGAGAGTTGAGTAGGTGGGGGGTGAGGGATATGGAGAGTTGAGTAGGTGTGGGGGTGAGGGATATGGAGAGTTGAGTAGGTGTGGGGGTGAGGGATATGGAGAGTTGAGTAGGTAGGGGGGTGAGGGATATGGAGAGTTGAGTAGGTGGGGGTGAGGGATATGGTGTGGGCATGGAGTCAAAAGATGGGGGAGGTTGTAGATAGGTGGAGTGTGGGGTGGGTTGTAGATGTAAGCATGGGTAAGACAACTGGTACATGAGGGGGAGAACTTTGATCTCCCTTTGGTTTCATTACACTGTAATAATGGAATATTGAACTGGAGTGTCCTTGGACCAAATGTCCATCCTTGGTTTACATTCTACCATGTTTCAGCCTCAATAATCTCTGACTGCTGCTTTAGTTTCTCTCTCTCTCTCTTTCCCAAGGTGGTGCAATGAAGGCCCTTTACTGCTACAGCCCCATTGAGGACTCATGGACTCTCGTCACACAGTTTGGTCATGAGCGTGCCAGCTGTGGGATCGCGGCGTGCAACAACAAACTCTTTATCACAGGGGGCCGTGACGAGAAGAACGAGGTTATTGCCACTGTGCTGTGCTGGGACACGGAGAAGCAAAAGCTGACGGAGGAGTGCGTCTTGCCCCGTGGCGTATCACACCACGGCAGTGTCACCGTTAGGAAATCTTACACACACGTCCGTCGCATTGTTCCAGGAGCGGTCTCCGTATGACAGATAGCAGAATCGTGGGCAACTTACTCGCCTCCTGCCTCAGGGCTTTTGGAGTGTCTGTATTGTCCGGAGCTTCTATCACAACAGTTGGATGCATTTAATGTAACATTTTCCTGTCGACATGATCTGCTCCCTCTGCATGTCACCAGAGAACTGACTGTACAATCATTGCAAATGAGCTGTCTGGGACAAACACTGCAACGTCAAAACATCTGGAAACCGGAGTCTAATCCGAAAAGATTCCTTGTGTAATTTTTTTATAAAGCAGCTACACACTAGATATAGAGGATATACACTGGGTAAACATTGGGATATAATGGAGACACATTGGGAACAGTGGGATATAGAGGAACCATGCCAGGAGCAGAAAGATATAGAGAGAATCCACACTGGTTAAAAGGGTTAAATTGGGGGAAGGGGTTGATTAGTCTAAGCTTGTAAGGCAAAGTGGGTGATTAGAGTAAAGATACAGATCAACCAAAATGGCCTGGATTTTGTGGTCCTAATAGCAACATTCACCGCTATTGGGGTCAGAAGGAAGCCGCAACTGCTGGTATGCACACGTGCAGATTTATGCTGGCAACAGGAAGTTGCTGCACTTGAGAATGTGCTCTGGAGGAGCCTCCGATGACAGTCCCACTGAGCCACTTTGTCAAATGGCGGGGACCTGGACTGCAATAATTTGGGCTGATTACCCACAAGTAACACTGGATTTTACACTATTTAAATTAGAGCAGATATTCGCAGGCATAAAGCCTACCAATGAGCACATCGGCCATGTATGAGATGCTATAAATCCCTCTCAGACATTACACATTTCTAACATGTTCCCTCCAGCTGTTAATGATGCTATTTCCCAAAATTGTCTGTTTTTTTAAATTTCAGATTAATTCGGCTTTGATTGGAGCCTTTAAACTACATTTTGTACAATATCGAGATAATGTTTGTTAGTGTGCGTGTGTGTCTGTTATAGTTCTAACTTAATTGCGCATTGCATACTCTGCTTGTACAGTCCCCAGATGATGTCCCTGCAGCTTGATCACTATGGGAAAAGGGGTGAGAGGTCGGGAGAAGGAGGGAGGAAGAGAGTTTAAACTGGGAAACTGCAAGGGATACTCAGGCTCAAGTTCAGATAAAAGGGAGGTAAAAGGGATTAAAATTAAATGATGCAAAAGTCTCACAGATAAGAAAAAATATAAAATATCATAATTTTTACATAAAGTTTCAGAGGCAAATAAATACATGTAATTAAATTGAGCTGATAAAACTGCAGAAACCAAAGAAAAAAATAAATTGTGAGCCGAGCTGAAAAATTCTGAGCAGTCAATGTTTGTTAAAGTGTTCAAAAGTATGTAAAGGTTTCTAGAAGTTCTAAAAAGTGCCTCAAGTGTTTAAAAGTACTTAAAATCATTATGAAACACCTGCCTTTGAGCTGAAGACTGACCTCAAGGGGTGTGTCTTCAGCTCGTGATGTCATCAGTGGCAATGGCTTCACGAGGAATGCACCTTGCTGCTAGGCCTCACAGATCCTTTCATCAGCAGGCCTTGCTGCCCAAAACGTTCTTGCCGCAGCCAATGAACTAGCTAAGTTCACATTACTCAGCGGTCAACGGCAAACATCGTCGCTTTGCTGCTGACCATAAAATTCCGGCCAATCTAACTGAATGGCAGAACAGATTTGAGTGGTTGAATAGTCTACATTTGCTCTTGTGTTCCCATATGCCTAATTTCCCTAGTGTTTAATTTTCCAAATTCTACTATTACCTCGTCTTTAAACTCCGTATATCCCACTATTCCCCAGTGTTTAACTTCTCTGTCCCTATATTCCCCAGTGTTTGACCTCTCTATATCCCACTATTCCCCAGTGTTTAACTTCTCTATGTCCCTATATTCCCCAGTGTTTAACCTCTCTATATCCCAAAATTCCCCAGTGTTTAACTTCTCTATGTCCCTATATTCCCCAGTGTTTAACCTCTCTATATCCCACTATTCCCCAGTGTTTAACTTCTCTGTCCCTATATTCCCCAGTGTTTAACTTCTCTATATCCCACTATTCCCCAGTGTTTAACCTCTCTACATCCAACTATTCCCCAGTGTTTAACTTCTCTGTCCCTATATTCCCCAGTGTTTAACTTCTCTATATCCCACTATTCCCCAGTGTTTAACTTCTCTATATCCCACTATTCCCCAGTGTTTAACTTCTCTACATCCAACTATTCCCCAGTGTTTAACTTCTCTGTCCCTATATTCCCCAGTGTTTAACTTCTCTATATCCCACTATTCCCCAGTGTTTAACCTCTCTATGTCCCACTATTCACCAGTGTTTAACTTCTCTATGTCCCTATATTCCCCAGTGTTTAACCTCTCTATATCCCACTATTCCCCAGTGTTTAACTTCTCTGTCCCTATATTCCCCAGTGTTTAACTTCTCTACATCCAACTATTCCCCAGTGTTTAACTTCTCTGTCCCTATATTCCCCAGTGTTTAACTTCTCTATATCCCACTATTCCCCAGTGTTTAACTTCTCTATGTCCCACTATTCCCCAGTGTTTAACTTCTCTATATCCCACTATTCCCCAGTGTTTAACTTCTCTATGTCCCACTATTCCCCAGTGTTTAACTTCTCCATATCCCACTATTCCCCAGTGTTTAACTTCTCTACATCCAACTATTCCCCAGTGTTTAACTTCTCTATGTCCCACTATTCCCCAGTGTTTAACTTCTCCATATCCCACTATTCCCCAGTGTTTAACTTCTCTATGTCCCACTATTCCCCAGTGTTTAACTTCTCCATATCCCACTATTCCCCAGTGTTTAACTTCTCTACATCCAACTATTCCTCAGTGTTTAACTTCTCTGTCCCTATATTCCCCAGTGTTTAATTTCTCTATATCCCACTATTCCCCAGTGTTTAACTTCTCTATGTCCCACTATTCCCCAGTGTTTAACTTCTCTATATCCCACTATTCCCCAGTGTTTAACTTCTCTATGTCCCACTATTCCCCAGTGTTTAACTTCTCCATATCCCACTATTCCCCAGTGTTTAACTTCTCTATGTCCCACTATTCCCCAGTGTTTAACTTCTCCATATCCCACTATTCCCCAGTGTTTAACTTCTCTACATCCAACTATTCCTCAGTGTTTAACTTCTCTGTCCCTATATTCCCCAGTGTTTAATTTCTCTATATCCCACTATTCCCCAGTGTTTAACTTCTCTATGTCCCACTATTCCCCAGTGTTTAACTTCTCTGTCCCACTATTCCCCAGTGTTTAACTTTTCTATATCCCACTATTCCCCAGTGTTTAACTTCTCTATATCCCACTATTCCCCAGTGTTTAACTTCTCTATATCCCACTATTCCCCAGTGTTTAACTTCTCTATATCCCACTATTCCCCAGTGTTTAACTTCTCTACATCCAACTATTCCCCAGTGTTTAACTTCTCCATATCCCACTATTCCCCAGTGTTTAACTTCTCTACATCCAACTATTCCCCAGTGTTTAACTTCTCTGTCCCTATATTCCCCAGTGTTTAACTTCTCTATATCCCACTATTCCCCAGTGTTTAACTTCTCTATGTCCCACTATTCCCCAGTGTTTAACTTCTCTATATCCCACTATTCCCCAGTGTTTAACTTCTCTATATCCCACTATTCCCCAGTGTTTAACTTCTCTGTCCCACTATTCCCCAGTGTTTAACTTCTCCATGTCCCACTATTCCCCAGTGTTTAACTTCTCTATGTCCCACTATTCCCCAGTGTTTAACTTCTCTGTCCCACTATTCCCCAGTGTTTAACTTCTCTGTCCCACTATTCCCCAGTGTTTAACTTCTCTGTCCCACTATTCCCCAGTGTTTAACTTCTCTATGTCCCACTATTCCCCAGTGTTTAACTTCTCTGTCCCACTATTCCCCAGGGTTTAACTTCTCTGTCCCACTATTCCCCAGTGTTTAACTTCTCTGTCCCACTATTCCCCAGTGTTTAACTTCTCTTTGTCCCACTATTCCCCAGTGTTTAACTTCTCTGTCCCACTATTCCCCAGTGTTTAACTTCTCTGTCCCACTATTCCCCAGTGTTTAACTTCTCTGTCCCACTATTCCCCAGTGTTTAACTTCTCTATGTCCCACTATTCCCCAGTGTTTAACTTCTCTATGTCCCACTATTCCCCAGTGTTTAACTTCTCTGTCCCACTATTCCCCAGTGTTTAACTTCTCTATATCCCACTATTCCCCAGTGTTTAACTTCTCTATATCCCACTATTCCCCAGTGTTTAACTTCTCTATATCCCACTATTCCCCAGTGTTTAACTTCTCTATGTCCCACTATTCCCCAGTGTTTAACTTCTCTATATCCCACTATTCCCCAGTGTTTAACTTCTCTATGTCCCACTATTCCCCAGTGTTTAACTTCTCTGTCCCACTATTCCCAGTGTTTAACTTCTCTATATCCCACTATTCCCCAGTGTTTAACTTCTCTATATCCCACTATTCCCCAGTGTTTAACTTCTCTATGTCCCACTATTCCCCAGTGTTTAACTTCTCTAGATCCCACTATTCCCCAGTGTTTAACTTCTCTATGTCCCACTATTCCCCAGTGTTTAACTTCTCTGTCCCACTATTCCCAGTGTTTCACTTCTCTATATCCCACTATTCCCCAGTGTTTAACTTCTCTATATCCCACTATTCCCCAGTGTTTAACTTCTCTATGTCCCACTATTCCCCAGTGTTTAACTTCTCTATGTCCCACTATTCCCCAGTGTTTAACTTCTCTATATCCCACTATTCCCCAGTGTTTAACTTCTCTATATCCCACTATTCCCCAGTGTTTAACTTCTCTATATCCCACTATTCCCCAGTGTTTAACTTCTCTATGTCCCACTATTCCCCAGTGTTTAACTTCTCTATATCCCACTATTCCCCACTGTTTAACTTCTCTATGTCCCACTATTCCCCAGTGTTTAACTTCTCTATGTCCCACTATTCCCCAGTGTTTAACTTCTCTATATCCCACTATTCCCCAGTGTTTAACTTCTCTATGTCCCACTATTCCCCAGTGTTTAACTTCTCTATGTCCCACTATTCCCCAGTGTTTAACTTCTCTATATCCCACTATTCCCCAGTGTTTAACTTCTCTATGTCCCACTATTCCCCAGTGTTTAACTTCTCTGTCCCACTATTCCCCAGTGTTTAACTTCTCTATGTCCCACTATTCCCCAGTGTTTAACTTCTCTATGTCCCACTATTCCCCAGTGTTTAACTTCTCTGTCCCACTATTCCCCAGTGTTTAACTTCTCTATATCCCACTATTCCCCAGTGTTTAACTTCTCTATATCCCACTATTCCCCAGTGTTTAACTTCTCTATATCCCACTATTCCCCAGTGTTTAACTTCTCTATGTCCCACTATTCCCCAGTGTTTAACTTCTCTATATCCCACTATTCCCCAGTGTTTAACTTCTCTATGTCCCACTATTCCCCAGTGTTTAACTTCTCTGTCCCACTATTCCCAGTGTTTAACTTCTCTATATCCCACTATTCCCCAGTGTTTAACTTCTCTATATCCCACTATTCCCCAGTGTTTAACTTCTCTATGTCCCACTATTCCCCAGTGTTTAACTTCTCTAGATCCCACTATTCCCCAGTGTTTAACTTCTCTATGTCCCACTATTCCCCAGTGTTTAACTTCTCTGTCCCACTATTCCCAGTGTTTCACTTCTCTATATCCCACTATTCCCCAGTGTTTAACTTCTCTATATCCCACTATTCCCCAGTGTTTAACTTCTCTATGTCCCACTATTCCCCAGTGTTTAACTTCTCTATGTCCCACTATTCCCCAGTGTTTAACTTCTCTATATCCCACTATTCCCCAGTGTTTAACTTCTCTATATCCCACTATTCCCCAGTGTTTAACTTCTCTATATCCCACTATTCCCCAGTGTTTAACTTCTCTATGTCCCACTATTCCCCAGTGTTTAACTTCTCTATATCCCACTATTCCCCACTGTTTAACTTCTCTATGTCCCACTATTCCCCAGTGTTTAACTTCTCTATGTCCCACTATTCCCCAGTGTTTAACTTCTCTATATCCCACTATTCCCCAGTGTTTAACTTCTCTATGTCCCACTATTCCCCAGTGTTTAACTTCTCTATGTCCCACTATTCCCCAGTGTTTAACTTCTCTATATCCCACTATTCCCCAGTGTTTAACTTCTCTATGTCCCACTATTCCCCAGTGTTTAACTTCTCTATATCCCACTATTCCACAGTGTTTAACTTCTCTGTCCCACTATTCCCCAGTGTTTAACTTCTCTGTCCCACTATTCCCCAGTGTTTAACTTCTCTCTGTCCCACTATTCCCCAGTGTTTAACTTCTCTGTCCCACTATTCCCCAGTGTTTAACTTCTCTGTCCCTATATTCCCCAGTGTTTAACTTCTCTATGTCCCACTATTCCCCAGTGTTTAACTTCTCTATATCCCACTATTCCCCAGTGTTTAACTTCTCTATGTCCCACTATTCCCCAGTGTTTAACTTCTCTATATCCCACTATTCCCCAGTGTTTAACTTCTCTATGTCCCACTATTCCCCAGTGTTTAACTTCTCTATATCCCACTATTCCCCAGTGTTTAACTTCTCTCTCCCACTATTCCCCAGTGTTTAACTTCTCTATGTCCCACTATTCCCCAGTGTTTAACTTCTCTATATCCCACTATTCCCCAGTGTTTAACTTCTCTATATCCCACTATTCCCCAGTGTTTAACTTCTCTCTGTCCCACTATTCCCCAGTGTTTAACTTCTCTATATCCCACTATTCCCCAGTGTTTAACTTCTCTCTGTCCCACTATTCCCCAGTGTTTAACTTCTCTATGTCCCACTATTCCCCAGTGTTTAACTTCTCTATGTCCCACTATTCCCCAGTGTTTAACTTCTCTGTCCCACTATTCCCAGTGTTTAACTTCTCTATATCCCACTATTCCCCAGTGTTTAACTTCTCTATATCCCACTATTCCCCAGTGTTTAACTTCTCTATGTCCCACTATTCCCCAGTGTTTAACTTCTCTCTGTCCCACTATTCCCCACTGTTTAACTTCTCTATATCCCACTATTCCCCAGTGTTTAACTTCTCTATATCCCACTATTCCCCAGTGTTTAACTTCTCTATGTCCCACTATTCCCCAGTGTTTAACTTCTCTATATCCCACTATTCCCCAGTGTTTAACTTCTCTATGTCCCACTATTCCCCAGTGTTTAACTTCTCTGTCCCACTATTCCCAGTGTTTAACTTCTCTATATCCCACTATTCCCCAGTGTTTAACTTCTCTATATCCCACTATTCCCCAGTGTTTAACTTCTCTATGTCCCACTATTCCCCAGTGTTTAACTTCTCTGTCCCACTATTCCCCAGTGTTTAACTTCTCTAGATCCCACTATTCCCCAGTGTTTAACTTCTCTATGTCCCACTATTCCCCAGTGTTTAACTTCTCTGTCCCACTATTCCCAGTGTTTCACTTCTCTATATCCCACTATTCCCCAGTGTTTAACTTCTCTATATCCCACTATTCCCCAGTGTTTAACTTCTCTATGTCCCACTATTCCCCAGTGTTTAACTTCTCTGTCCCACTATTCCCCAGTGTTTAACTTCTCTATATCCCACTATTCCCCAGTGTTTAACTTCTCTATGTCCCACTATTCCCCAGTGTTTAACTTCTCTATATCCCACTATTCCCCAGTGTTTAACTTCTCTATGTCCCACTATTCCCCAGTGTTTAACTTCTCTATGTCCCACTATTCCCCAGTGTTTAACTTCTCTATATCCCACTATTCCCCAGTGTTTAACTTCTCTATATCCCACTATTCCCCAGTGTTTAACTTCTCTATGTCCCACTATTCCCCAGTGTTTAACTTCTCTATATCCCACTATTCCCCACTGTTTAACTTCTCTATGTCCCACTATTCCCCAGTGTTTAACTTCTCTATGTCCCACTATTCCCCAGTGTTTAACTTCTCTATATCCCACTATTCCCCAGTGTTTAACTTCTCTATGTCCCACTATTCCCCAGTGTTTAACTTCTCTATGTCCCACTATTCCCCAGTGTTTAACTTCTCTATATCCCACTATTCCCCAGTGTTTAACTTCTCTATGTCCCACTATTCCCCAGTGTTTAACTTCTCTATATCCCACTATTCCACAGTGTTTAACTTCTCTGTCCCACTATTCCCCAGTGTTTAACTTCTCTGTCCCACTATTCCCCAGTGTTTAACTTCTCTATGTCCCACTATTCCCCAGTGTTTAACTTCTCTGTCCCACTATTCCCCAGTGTTTAACTTCTCTGTCCCTATATTCCCCAGTGTTTAACTTCTCTATGTCCCACTATTCCCCAGTGTTTAACTTCTCTATATCCCACTATTCCCCAGTGTTTAACTTCTCTATGTCCCACTATTCCCCAGTGTTTAACTTCTCTATGTCCCACTATTCCCCAGTGTTTAACTTCTCTATATCCCACTATTCCCCAGTGTTTAACTTCTCTCTCCCACTATTCCCCAGTGTTTAACTTCTCTATATCCCACTATTCCCCAGTGTTTAACTTCTCTATATCCCACTATTCCCCAGTGTTTAACTTCTCTCTGTCCCACTATTCCCCAGTGTTTAACTTCTCTATATCCCACTATTCCCCAGTGTTTAACTTCTCTCTGTCCCACTATTCCCCAGTGTTTAACTTCTCTATGTCCCACTATTCCCCAGTGTTTAACTTCTCTGTCCCACTATTCCCAGTGTTTAACTTCTCTATATCCCACTATTCCCCAGTGTTTAACTTCTCTATATCCCACTATTCCCCAGTGTTTAACTTCTCTATGTCCCACTATTCCCCAGTGTTTAACTTCTCTCTGTCCCACTATTCCCCACTGTTTAACTTCTCTATATCCCACTATTCCCCAGTGTTTAACTTCTCTATATCCCACTATTCCCCAGTGTTTAACTTCTCTATATCCCACTATTCCCCAGTGTTTAACTTCTCTCTGTCCCACTATTCCCCATTGTTTAACTTCTCTATATCCCACTATTCCCCAGTGTTTAACTTCTCTCTGTCCCACTATTCCACAGTGTTTAACGTCTCTATGTCCCACTATTCCCCAGTGTTTAACTTCTCTATGTCCCACTATTCCCCAGTGTTTAACTTCTCTGTCCCACTATTCCCAGTGTTTAACTTCTCTATATCCCACTATTCCCCAGTGTTTAACTTCTCTATATCCCACTATTCCCCAGTGTTTAACTTCTCTCTGTCCCACTATTCCCCACTGTTTAACTTCTCTATATCCCACTATTCCCCAGTGTTTAACTTCTCTATGTCCCACTATTCCCCAGTGTTTAACTTCTCTATATCCCACTATTCCCCACTGTTTAACTTCTCTATATCCCACTATTCCCCAGTGTTTAACTTCTCTGTCCCACTATTCCCCAGTGTTTAACTTCTCTATGTCCCACTATTCCCCAGTGTTTAACTTCTCTGTCCCACTATTCCCCAGTGTTTAACTTCTCTATGTCCCACTATTCCCCAGTGTTTAACTTCTCTGTCCCACTATTCCCCACTGTTTAACTTCTCTATGTCCCACTATTCCCCAGTGTTTAACTTCTCTATGTCCCACTATTCCCCAGTGTTTAACTTCTCTATATCCCACTATTCCCCAGTGTTTAACTTCTCTATGTCCCACTATTCCCCAGTGTTTAACTTCTCTATGTCCCACTATTCCCCAGTGTTTAACTTCTCTATATCCCACTATTCCCCAGTGTTTAACTTCTCGATGTCCCACTATTCCCCAGTGTTTAACTTCTCTATATCCCACTATTCCACAGTGTTTAACTTCTCTGTCCCACTATTCCCCAGTGTTTAACTTCTCTATGTCCCACTATTCCCCAGTGTTTAACTTCTCTGTCCCACTATTCCCCAGTGTTTAACTTCTCTGTCCCTATATTCCCCAGTGTTTAACTTCTCTATGTCCCACTATTCCCCAGTGTTTAACTTCTCTATATCCCACTATTCCCCAGTGTTTAACTTCTCTATGTCCCACTATTCCCCAGTGTTTAACTTCTCTATATCCCACTATTCCCCAGTGTTTAACTTCTCTATGTCCCACTATTCCCCAGTGTTTAACTTCTCTATATCCCACTATTCCCCAGTGTTTAACTTCTCTCTCCCACTATTCCCCAGTGTTTAACTTCTCTATGTCCCACTATTCCCCAGTGTTTAACTTCTCTATATCCCACTATTCCCCAGTGTTTAACTTCTCTATATCCCACTATTCCCCAGTGTTTAACTTCTCTCTGTCCCACTATTCCCCAGTGTTTAACTTCTCTCTGTCCCACTATTCCCCAGTGTTTAACTTCTCTATGTCCCACTATTCCCCAGTGTTTAACTTCTCTATGTCCCACTATTCCCCAGTGTTTAACTTCTCTGTCCCACTATTCCCAGTGTTTAACTTCTCTATATCCCACTATTCCCCAGTGTTTAACTTCTCTATATCCCACTATTCCCCAGTGTTTAACTTCTCTATGTCCCACTATTCCCCAGTGTTTAACTTCTCTCTGTCCCACTATTCCCCACTGTTTAACTTCTCTATATCCCACTATTCCCCAGTGTTTAACTTCTCTATATCCCACTATTCCCCAGTGTTTAACTTCTCTATATCCCACTATTCCCCAGTGTTTAACTTCTCTCTGTCCCACTATTCCCCATTGTTTAACTTCTCTATATCCCACTATTCCCCAGTGTTTAACTTCTCTCTGTCCCACTATTCCACAGTGTTTAACGTCTCTATGTCCCACTATTCCCCAGTGTTTAACTTCTCTCTGTCCCACTATTCCACAGTGTTTAACGTCTCTATGTCCCACTATTCCCCAGTGTTTAACTTCTCTGTCCCACTATTCCCAGTGTTTAACTTCTCTATATCCCACTATTCCCCAGTGTTTAACTTCCCTATATCCCACTATTCCCCAGTGTTTAACTTCTCTCTGTCCCACTATTCCCCACTGTTTAACTTCTCGATATCCCACTATTCCCCAGTGTTTAACTTCTCTATGTCCCACTATTCCCCAGTGTTTAACTTCTCTATATCCCACTATTCCCCACTGTTTAACTTCTCTATATCCCACTATTCCCCAGTGTTTAACTTCTCTGTCCCACTATTCCCCAGTGTTTAACTTCTCTATGTCCCACTATTCCCCAGTGTTTAACTTCTCTGTCCCACTATTCCCCAGTGTTTAACTTCTCTATGTCCCACTATTCCCCAGTGTTTAACTTCTCTGTCCCACTATTCCCCACTGTTTAACTTCTCTATATCCCACTATTCCCCAGTGTTTAACTTCTCTGTCCCACTATTCCCCACTGTTTAACTTCTCTATATCCCACTATTCCCCAGTGTTTAACTTCTCTATGTCCCACTATTCCCCAGTGTTTAACTTCTCTGTCCCACTATTCCCCACTGTTTAACTTCTCTATATCCCACTATTCCCCAGTGTTTAACTTCTCTGTCCCACTATTCCCCACTGTTTAACTTCTCTATATCCCACTATTCCCCAGTGTTTAACTTCTCTGTCCCACTATTCCCCAGTGTTTAACTTTTCTATATCCCACTATTCCCCAGTGTTTAACTTCTCTGTCCCACTATTCCCCAGTGTTTAACTTCTCTGTCCCACTATTCCCCAGTGTTTAACTTCTCTGTCCCACTATTCCCCAGTGTTTAACTTCTCTGTCCCACTATTCCCCAGTGTTTAACTTCTCTGTCCCACTATTCCCCAGTGTTTAACTTCTCTATGTCCCACTATTCCCCAGTGTTTAACTTCTCTGTCCCACTATTCCCCAGTGTTTAACTTCTCTGTCCCACTATTCCCCAGTGTTTAACTTCTCTGTCCCACTATTCCCCAGTGTTTAACTTCTCTATGTCCCACTATTCCCCAGTGTTTAACTTCTCTATGTCCCACTATTCCCCAGTGTTTAACTTCTCTGTCCCACTATTCCCCAGTGTTTAACTTCTCTTTATCCCACTATTCCCCAGTGTTTAACTTCTCTATATCCCACTATTCCCCAGTGTTTAACTTCTCTATATCCCACTATTCCCCAGTGTTTAACTTCTCTATGTCCCACTATTCCCCAGTGTTTAACTTCTCTTCTTTTGGGCCTCCTTATCTCGAGAGACAATGGATACGCGCCTGGAGGTGGTCAGTGGTTTGTGAAGCAGCGCCTAGAGTGGCTATAAAGGCCAATTCTGGAGTAACAGGCTCTTCCACAGGTGCTGCAGAGAAATTTATTTGTTGGGGCTGTTGCACAGTTGGCTCTCCCCTTGCGCCTCTGTCTTTTTTCCTGCCAACTACTAAGTCTCTTCGACTCGCCACAATTTAGCCCTGTCTTTATGGCTGCCCGCCAGCTCTGGCGAATGCTGGCAACTGACTCCCACGACTTGTGATCAATGTCACACGATTTCATGTCGCGTTTGCAGACGTCTTTATAACGGAGACATGGACGGCCGGTGGGTCTGATACCAGTGGCGAGCTCGCTGTACAATGTGTCTTTGGGGATCCTGCCATCTTCCATGCGGCTCACATGGCCAAGCCATCTCAAGCGCCGCTGACTCAGTAGTGTGTATAAGCTGGGGATGTTGGCCGCTTCAAGGGCTTCTGTGTTGGAGATATAGTCCTGCCACCTGATGCCAAGTATTCTCCGAAGGCAGCGAAGATGGAATGAATTGAGACGTCGCTCTTGGCTGGCATACGTTGTCCAGGCCTCGCTGCCGTAGAGCAAGGTACTGAGGACACAGGCCTGATACACTCGGACTTTTGTGTTCCGTGTCAGTGCGCCATTTTCCCACACTCTCTTGGCCAGTCTGAACATAGCAGTGGAAGCCTTACCCATGCGCTTGTTGATTTCTGCATCTAGAGACAGGTTACTGGTGATACTGGTGTTTAACTTCTCTATATCCCACTATTCCCCAGTGTTTAACTTCTCTATGTCCCACTATTCCCCAGTGTTTAACTTCTCTGTCCCACTATTCCCTGTGTTTAACTTCTCTATATCCCACTATTCCCCAGTGTTTAACTTCTCTATATCCCACTATTCCCCAGTGTTTAACTTCTCTATGTCCCACTATTCCCCAGTGTTTAACTTCTCTGTCCCACTATTCCCCAGTGTTTAACTTCTCTAGATCCCACTATTCCCCAGTGTTTAACTTCTCTATGTCCCACTATTCCCCAGTGTTTAACTTCTCTGTCCCACTATTCCCAGTGTTTCACTTCTCTATATCCCACTATTCCCCAGTGTTTAACTTCTCTATATCCCACTATTCCCCAGTGTTTAACTTCTCTATGTCCCACTATTCCCCAGTGTTTAACTTCTCTGTCCCACTATTCCCCAGTGTTTAACTTCTCTATATCCCACTATTCCCCAGTGTTTAACTTCTCTATGTCCCACTATTCCCCAGTGTTTAACTTCTCTATATCCCACTATTCCCCAGTGTTTAACTTCTCTATGTCCCACTATTCCCCAGTGTTTAACTTCTCTATGTCCCACTATTCCCCAGTGTTTAACTTCTCTATATCCCACTATTCCCCAGTGTTTAACTTCTCTATATCCCACTATTCCCCAGTGTTTAACTTCTCTATGTCCCACTATTCCCCAGTGTTTAACTTCTCTATATCCCACTATTCCCCACTGTTTAACTTCTCTATGTCCCACTATTCCCCAGTGTTTAACTTCTCTATGTCCCACTATTCCCCAGTGTTTAACTTCTCTGTCCCACTATTCCCCAGTGTTTAACTTCTCTATATCCCACTATTCCCCAGTGTTTAACTTCTCTATGTCCCACTATTCCCCAGTGTTTAACTTCTCTATATCCCACTATTCCCCAGTGTTTAACTTCTCTATGTCCCACTATTCCCCAGTGTTTAACTTCTCTATATCCCACTATTCCCCAGTGTTTAACTTCTCTATATCCCACTATTCCCCAGTGTTTAACTTCTCTATGTCCCACTATTCCCCAGTGTTTAACTTCTCTATATCCCACTATTCCCCACTGTTTAACTTCTCTATGTCCCACTATTCCCCAGTGTTTAACTTCTCTATGTCCCACTATTCCCCAGTGTTTAACTTCTCTGTCCCACTATTCCCCAGTGTTTAACTTCTCTATATCCCACTATTCCCCAGTGTTTAACTTCTCTATGTCCCACTATTCCCCAGTGTTTAACTTCTCTATATCCCACTATTCCCCAGTGTTTAACTTCTCTATGTCCCACTATTCCCCAGTGTTTAACTTCTCTATGTCCCACTATTCCCCAGTGTTTAACTTCTCTATGTCCCACTATTCCCCAGTGTTTAACTTCTCTATGTCCCACTATTCCCAGTGTTTAACTTCTCTATATCCCACTATTCCCCAGTGTTTAACTTCTCTGTCCCACTATTCCCCAGTGTTTAACTTCTCTGTCCCACTATTCCCCAGTGTTTAACTTCTCTCTGTCCCACTATTCCCCAGTGTTTAACTTCTCTGTCCCACTATTCCCCAGTGTTTAACTTCTCTGTCCCTATATTCCCCAGTGTTTAACTTCTCTATGTCCCACTATTCCCCAGTGTTTAACTTCTCTATATCCCACTATTCCCCAGTGTTTAACTTCTCTATGTCCCACTATTCCCCAGTGTTTAACTTCTCTATATCCCACTATTCCCCAGTGTTTAACTTCTCTATATCCCACTATTCCCCAGTGTTTAACTTCTCTCTGTCCCACTATTCCCCAGTGTTTAACTTCTCTATATCCCACTATTCCCCAGTGTTTAACTTCTCTCTGTCCCACTATTCCCCAGTGTTTAACTTCTCTATATCCCACTATTCCCCAGTGTTTAACTTCTCTATGTCCCACTATTCCCCAGTGTTTAACTTCTCTATATCCCACTATTCCCAGTGTTTAACTTCTCTATATCCCACTATTCCCCAGTGTTTAACTTCTCTATATCCCACTATTCCCCAGTGTTTAACTTCTCTATGTCCCACTATTCCCCAGTGTTTAACTTCTCTCTGTCCCACTATTCCCCACTGTTTAACTTCTCTGTCCCACTATTCCCAGTGTTTAACTTCTCTATATCCCACTATTCCCCAGTGTTTAACTTCTCTATATCCCACTATTCCCCAGTGTTTAACTTCTCTCTGTCCCACTATTCCCCACTGTTTAACTTCTCTATGTCCCACTATTCCCCAGTGTTTAACTTCTCTATGTCCCACTATTCCCCAGTGTTTAACTTCTCTGTCCCACTATTCCCCACTGTTTAACTTCTCTATATCCCACTATTCCCCAGTGTTTAACTTCTCTGTCCCACTATTCCCCAGTGTTTAACTTCTCTATATCCCACTATTCCCCAGTGTTTAACTTCTCTATGTCCCACTATTCCACAGTGTTTAACTTCTCTGTCCCACTATTCCCCACTGTTTAACTTCTCTATATCCCACTATTCCCCAGTGTTTAACTTCTCTGTCCCACTATTCCCCACTGTTTAACTTCTCTATATCCCACTATTCCCCAGTGTTTAACTTCTCTTTCCCACTATTCCCCAGTGTTTAACTTCTCTCTGTCCCACTATTCCCCAGTGTTTAACTTCTGTATATCCCACTATTCCCCAGTGTTTAACTTCTCTATATCCCACTATTCCCCACTGTTTAACTTCTCTATATCCCACTATTCCCCAGTGTTTAACTTCTCTGTCCCACTATTCCCCAGTGTTTAACTTCTCTATGTCCCACTATTCCCCAGTGTTTAACTTCTCTGTCCCACTATTCCCCAGTGTTTAACTTCTCTATGTCCCACTATTCCCCAGTGTTTAACTTCTCTGTCCCACTATTCCCCACTGTTTAACTTCTCTATATCCCACTATTCCCCAGTGTTTAACTTCTCTGTCCCACTATTCCCCACTGTTTAACTTCTCTATATCCCACTATTCCCCAGTGTTTAACTTCTCTATGTCCCACTATTCCCCAGTGTTTAACTTCTCTGTCCCACTATTCCCCACTGTTTAACTTCTCTATATCCCACTATTCCCCAGTGTTTAACTTCTCTGTCCCACTATTCCCCACTGTTTAACTTCTCTATATCCCACTATTCCCCAGTGTTTAACTTCTCTGTCCCACTATTCCCCAGTGTTTAACTTCTCTCTGTCCCACTATTCCCCAGTGTTTAACTTCTCGATATCCCACTATTCCCCAGTGTTTAACTTCTCTATGTCCCACTATTCCCCAGTGTTTAACTTCTCTCTGTCCCACTATTCCCCAGTGTTTAACTTCTAAATGTCCCACTATTCCCCAGTGTTTAACTTCTCTATGTCCCACTATTCCCCAGTGTTTAACTTCTCTATATCCCACTATTCCCCAGTGTTTAACTTCTCTATGTCCCACTATTCCCCAGTGTTTAACTTCTCTCTGTCCCACTATTCCCCACTGTTTAACTTCTCTATATCCCACTATTCCCCAGTGTTTAACTTCTCTCTGTCCCACTATTCCCCACTGTTTAACTTCTCTATATCCCACTATTCCCCAGTGTTTAACTTCTCTATGTCCCACTATTCCCCAGTGTTTAACTTCTCTGTCCCACTATTCCCCACTGTTTAACTTCTCTATATCCCACTATTCCCCAGTGTTTAACTTCTCTGTCCCACTATTCCCCAGTGTTTAACTTCTCTATATCCCACTATTCCCCAGTGTTTAACTTCTCTATGTCCCACTATTCCACAGTGTTTAACTTCTCTGTCCCACTATTCCCCACTGTTTAACTTCTCTATATCCCACTATTCCCCAGTGTTTAACTTCTCTGTCCCACTATTCCCCACTGTTTAACTTCTCTATATCCCACTATTCCCCAGTGTTTAACTTCTCTTTCCCACTATTCCCCAGTGTTTAACTTCTCTCTGTCCCACTATTCCCCAGTGTTTAACTTCTGTATATCCCACTATTCCCCAGTGTTTAACTTCTCTATGTCCCACTATTCCCCAGTGTTTAACTTCTCTCTGTCCCACTATTCCCCAGTGTTTAACTTCTCTATGTCCCACTATTCCTCAGTGTTTAACTTCTCTATGTCCCACTATTCCCCAGTGTTTAACTTCTCTGTCCCACTATTCCCCACTGTTTAACTTCTCTATATCCCACTATTCCCCAGTGTTTAACTTCTCTGTCCCACTATTCCCCACTGTTTAACTTCTCTATATCCCACTATTCCCCAGTGTTTAACTTCTCTGTCCCACTATTCCCCAGTGTTTAACTTCTAAATGTCCCACTATTCCCCAGTGTTTAACTTCTCTATATCCCACTATTCCCCAGTGTTGAACTTCTCTATGTCCCACTATTCCCCAGTGTTTAACTTCTCTATGTCCCACTATTCCCCAGTGTTTAACTTCTCTATCTCCCACTATTCCCCAGTGTTTAACTTCTCTGTGTCCCACTGTTCCCCAGTGTTTAACTTCTCTTTGTCCCACTATTCCCCAGTGTTTAACTTCTCTTTCCCACTATTCCCCAGTGTTTAACTTCTCTATATCCCACTATTCCCCAGTGTTTAACTTCTCTATATCCCACTATTCCCCATTGTTTAACTTCTCTATGTCCCACTATTCCCCAGTGTTTAACTTCTCTATGTCCCACTATTCCCCAGTGTTTAACTTCTCTATATCCCACTATTCCCCAGTGTTTAACTTCTCTATATCCCACTATTCCCCAGTGTTTAACTTCGCTATATCCCACTATTCCCCAGTGTTTAACCTCTCTATATCCCACTATTCCCCAGTGTTTAACCTCTCTATATCCCTCTGTTCCCCAGTGTTTAACCTCTCTGTCCCACTATTCCCCAGTGTTTAACTTCTCTGTCCCACTATTCCCCAGTGTTTAACTTCTCTCTGTCCCACTATTCCCCAGTGTTTAACCTCTCTATATCCCACTATTCCCCAGTGTTTATCTTCTCTGTCCCACTATTCCCCAGTGTTTAACTTCTCTATATCCCACTATTCCCCAGTGTTTAACTTCTCTGTCCCACTATTCCCCAGTGTTTTACTTCTCTGTCCCACTATTCCCCAGTGTTTAACTTCTCTATGTCCCACTATTCCCCAGTGTTTAACCTCTCTGTATCCCACTATTCCCCAGTGTTTAACCTCTCTATATCCCACTATTCCCCAGTGTTTAACCTCTCTATATCCCACTATTCCCCAGTGTTTAACCTCTCTATGTCCCACTATTCCCCAGTGTTTAACTTCTCTATATCCCACTATTCCCCAGTGTTTAACCTCTCTCTGTCCCACTATTCCCCAGTATTTAACTTCTCTCTGTCCCACTATTCCCCAGTGTTTAACTTCTCTATGTCCCACTATTCCCCAGTGTTTAACCTCTCTATGTCCCACTATTCCCCAGTGTTTAACTTCTCCATCTCCCACTATTCCCCAGTGTTTAACCTCTCTATGTCCCACTATTCCCCAGTATTTAACTTCTCTCTGTCCCACTATTCCCCAGTGTTTAACTTCTCTTTATCCCACTATTCCCCAGTGTTTAACTTCCCTATATCCCACTATTGCAGAGTGTTTCACCTCTTTATGTTCCATCTCGAACTATTCCACCAATGCCATCCTTAATTATCAGTGCCACCCCTCCACTTTTACCTAGCCTTCTATTCTTCTTGAATGTTTTATACGCCTGAATATTCAGGACTCAATCCTTGTCATTCTGCAGCCACATCTCCGTAATGGCTATCAGATCATATTTATTTATTTCAATGTACGCTGTCAGTTTGTTTACTTTGTTATGAATGCTACGTGCATTCAGATACAGAGCCTCTAGTTTTGTCTTTTTGTTATCTTTGCATCATCTAGTCTCGACTGTTGGTGTGTTCTTAGGTTTTTTTTCTCAATCCCTTCCTGCCATTCTCTGACCTTCATTTCCCATATTCCTATTCTGCTCTCCTCCCTTGACTCTACCCTTTGATTTGTTACATCTACTCAAGCTTGATCCCTCATCCCCCTTATTTAGTTTAAAGCCCTCACTACTTCCCTAGTTATTTGGTTTGCTAGAACATTGGTCCTTGCATGGTTCAGGTGCAGACCGTCCCAATGGCACAGCCCCCACATTCCCCAGTACTGGTGCCAGTGCCCCATGAACTGAAACCCACGTCTCCCACACCAGTCTTTGAGCCACATATTCATTTCACTAATCTTATGTGCCCTCTGCCAATTGGCAAGTGGCACAGGTAATAATCCAGAGATTATTACCCTTGAGGTTCTGCTCTTCAATTTGGTGCCTAACTCCTCATACTGTCTAAGCAGAACCTCTTTCCTAGTCCTACCTGTGTTGTTGTAACCTACACGGACCACGACAACTGGATCCTCCCCCTCCCTCTCCAAGTTCCTGTCCAGCCTGAGCAGATGTCCCGAACGCTGGCAACACAGCCTTCTGGACTCACACTCTCAGCTGCACAGAACAGTATCAATCCCCCTCACCGTACTACCACTACATTCCTTTTTGCTCCTCCGAGATGAATGGCTTCTTGTACCACAGTGCCGTGGCCAGTCTGCTCATCCACCTTGCAGACCTCGCTTTCATTCACACAGGTTGAGAGCACCTCAAACCTGTTTGACAATTGCCAAGTCTGAGGCTCCTCCATAACTGTCTGTTCGGTCCCTTTACCTGCCTCACTCACGGTCACATCATCCTGTTCCTCATTGCTGACCAAAACAGAGGACCCTGTTCTAAGAGGTGGTAGCGTCTTCTGGAACAAAGTGTCCAGGTATTTCTCCCCTTCCCTTATGTTGCACAGTGTTTGCAGTTTGGCTTCCAGATCAATAATCCTGATCCAGAATTCCTCTAGTGGCTTACACCTTCTGCAAACATGTTTGTCCTGGATTGCCTTGGCATGCAAAAACTCCCACATGCCATAGCTGCAACATAACACCAGTCCTGTCATTATTACTCATGTTATTAGTTTAGAGTTTAGAGAGATGCAGCACTGAAACAGGCCCTCCGGCCCACCGAGTCTGTGCCGACCATCAACCACCCATTTATACTAATCCTACACTAATTCCATATTCCTACCACATCCCCACCTGTCCCTATGTTTCCCTACCACCTACCTATACGAGGGGCAATTTATAATGGCCAATTAACCTATCAACCTGCAAGTCTTTGGCATGTGGGAAGAAACCGGAGCACCCGGAGGAAACCCATGCAGACACAGGGAGAACTTGCAAACTCTACACAGGCAGTACCCAGAATTGAACCCGGGTCGTTGGAGCTGTGAGGCTGCAGTGCTAACCACTGCGCCACTGTACTTTAAATACATTCTTAATTAACTTGGAATAATTCCTTTGTATAGTAGGATTTACTGTGCTTATTAAATGCTTATAGGCCACCTATCAGTAGATACTGTTGGACAAAGCATCAAACAAGAAATCATTGGTGCTTGTGACAAAGGTAATGTAATAATTATGGGGAACTTTAATCTTCACGTAGACTGGACCAATCAAATTGACAAAGGTGGTCTCGAAGATGAGTCTATAGAATGTTTTTGTGACAGTTTCTTGAAACAATACATTGTGGAACAAACTAGGGATAAAGCTATTGTAGATCTCGTATTGCACTATGAGGCAGGGTTAATTAGTAATCTCATAGTAAAGGGTCCTCTGGAAAAAAGTGATCATAATACAATTGAATTCCATATTAGGTTTGAAAGCAACATACTCCAGTTTCAAACACAAATCTTAAACTTAAAGTGATTCATTTTGGAAGGTTGAATTTGAATGCGGAATACAGGCTTAAAGACAGGATTCTTGGTAGTGTGGAGGAACAGAGGGATCTTGGGGTCCATGTCCATAGATCGCTCAAAGTTGCCACCCAAGTTGATAGGGTTGTTAAGGCGTATGGTGTGTTGGCTTTCATTAACAGGGGGATTGAGTTTAAGAGCTGCGAGGTTATGCTGCAGCTCTATAAGGCCCTGGTTCGACCACACTTGGAATATTGTGTTCAGTTCTGGTCGCCTCATTATAGGAAGGATGTGGAAGCTTTAGAAAGGGTGCAGAGGAGATTTACCAGGATGCTGCCTGGACTGGAGGGCATGTCCTACAGAGAAAGATTGAGGGAGCTAGGGCTTTTCTCATTGGAGCGAAGAAGGATGAGAGGTGACTTGATAGAGGGGTACAAGATGATGAGAGGCATAGATAGAGTGGATAGCCAGAGACTTTTTCCCAGGGTGGAAAGGGCTATCACCAGGGGGCATAATTTTAAGGTGATTGGGGGAAGGTTTCGGGGAGATGTCAGAGGTAGGTTCTTTACACAGAGAGTGGTGGGTGTGTGGAATGCGCTGCCAGCGGTGGTAGTAGAAGCAGATACATTAGAGACATTTAAGCGACTCTTGGATAGGTACATGGATGATAGTAGAATGAAGGGTAGGTAGTTCGTTTGATCTTAGAGTAGGTTAAAGGTTCGGCACAACATCGTGGGCCGAAGGGCCTGTACTGTGCTGTACTGTTCTATGTTCTAAACAAAACCAATTATTGAGGTATGAGGGGAGAGCTGGCTAAGGTTGATTGGGTAAATGGACTAAAAGATGTGGGGGTAAATAAACAGAGGGAAACATTTAAAGAAACAATTCAAAATGTTCAACACAAGTACTTTCCATTAAAAAACAAAAAGTCAGCAAGAAAGATATATCTGTGGCTTACTAAGGAAGTTAAATATAGTATTGGATTAAAAGAAGAGATTTATAAAGCTGCAAAGAATAGTAGTAAGCCTGAGGATTGGGAGTGTTTTAGAAATCAGCAAAGTGCCACCAAAAAGTTGATAAAAAGAGAAAAAATAGAACATGGGGGTAAACTAACCTGGGAATATAAAAACACATTGTAAGAGCTTTTACAAGTATATAAAAAGGAGAATAGCTAAAATAAATGTTGGTCCCTTGGATGCAGAGACAGGAGAAACTATTATGGAAAATGATGAAATGGCAGAGACATTCAACAAACAGTTTGGGCTGAATTTTATTAGCGCGCTGCACATCGCGGCTCATTTAAATGGAGGGGGCGGAGCAGCCATTCCCGATGACGTAGAGGGGCCATTTTTAAAAGGTTCCAAGCCCTTCAGGAGAGATTTAAATATTTAATGGTGCCAGTCCATACAAATTTCAAAGAAGATTTGTCCACTCCTGCAATCCCCTCTCCCACCCCACCCAATGCATAAATACCTAGTTTTATGCCCTAGTCCTCCCCCCCCTCAAAAGTGAGTTCTCACACACAACCTTTCCCCCCAAACTTTATTCCCTTTGATGCTAAACCCCTTCCCACCATCCCCGCAGCCAATAAGGATTGTTTTTACTGCTCCCCCCCAACTCACCCTGATGATAATTTTATTCCTCCCCTCTCCCCACCAGTGTTTTGCCTCGGAACTCCATATGGAGCTGCTAAGTTGATTTGTATCTTTTTAACCTCATTTCAATATTTTAGTGAAGGCGGTGGGGAGGTGTGGGGTGGTGTCGATGCCTCACCGCTGTCGCTAATATCCAGCGGGGCCTTCTTGGCGTTGTGGGTCATGGCGAGCCGCTCCCGCAAGCATTTTACTGGCCTCCACGCCACGACCCATGACGTCAAGCTGCCAGTAAATACAAAGAACAAAGAACAAAGAAAATTACAGCACAGGAACAGGCCCTTCGGCCCTCCAAGCCTGCGCCGATCCAGATCCTCTATCTAAACATGTCGCCTATTTTCTAAGGGTCTGTATCTCTTTTCTTACTGCCCATTCATGTATCTGTCTAGATACATCTTAAAAGACGCCATCGTGCCCGCATCTACCACCTCCGCTGGCAACGCGTTCCAGGCACCCACCACCCTCTGCGTAAAGAACTTTCCACGCATATCCCCCCTAAACTTTTCCCCTTTCACTTTGAACTCATGTCCTCTAGTAATTGAATCCCCCACTCTGGGAAAAAGCCTCTTGCTATCCACCCTGTCTATACCTCTCATGATTTTGTACACCTCAATCAGGTCCCCCCTCAACCTCCGTCTTTCTAATGAAAATAATCCTAATCTACTCAACCTCTCTTCATAGCTAGCGCCCTCCATACCAGGCAACATCCTGGTGAACCTCCTCTGCACCCTCTCCAAAGCATCCACATCCTTTTGGTAATGTGGCGACCAGAACTGCACGCAGTATTCCAAATGTGGCCGAACCAAAGTCCTATACAACTGTAACATGACCTGCCAACTCTTGTACTCAATACCCCGTCCGATGAAGGAAAGCATGCCGTATGCCTTCTTGACCACTCTATTGGCCTGCGTTGCCACCTTCAGGGAACAGTGGACCTGAACACCCAAATCTCTCTGGACATCAATTTTCCCCAGGACTTTTCCATTTACTGTATAGTTCACTCTTGAATTGGATCTTCCAAAATGCATCACCTCGCATTTTCCCTGATTGAACTCCATCTGCCATTTCTCTGCCCAACTTTCCAATCTATCTATATTCTGCTGTATTCTCTGACAGTCCCCTTCACTATCCGCTACTCCACCAATCTTAGTGTCGTCTGCAAACTTGCTAATCAGTCCACCTATACTTTCCTCCAAATCATTAATGTATATCACAAACAACAGTGGTCCCAGCACGGATCCCTGTGGAACACCACTGGTCACACGTCTCCATTTTGAGAAACTCCCTTCTACTGCTACTCTCTGTCTCCTGTTGCCCAGCCAGTTCTTTATCCATCTAGCTAGTACACCTTGGACCCCATGCACCTTCACTTTCTCCATCAGCCTGCCATGGGGAACCTTATCAAACGCCTTACTGAAGTCCATGTATATGACATCGACAGCCCTTCCCTCATCAATCAACTTTGTCTCTTCCTCAAAGAATTCTATTAAGTTGGTAAGACATGACCTTCCCTGCACAAAACCATGTTGCCTATCACTGATAAGCCCATTTTCTTCCAAATGGGAATAGATCCTATCCCTCAGTATCTTCTCCAGCAGCTTCCCTACCACTGACGTCAGGCTCACCGGTCTATAATTACCTGGATTATCCCTGCTACCCTTCTTAAACAAGGGGACAACATTAGCAATTCCCCAGTCCTCCGGGACCTCACCCGTGTTTAAGGATGCTGCAAAGATATCTGTTCAGGCCCCAGCTATTTCCTCTCTCGCTTCCCTCAGTAACCTGGGATAGATCCCATCCGGACCTGGGGACTTGTCCACCTTAATGCCCTTTAGAATACCCAACACTTCCTCCCTCCTTATGCCGACTTGACCTAGAGTAATCAAACATCTGTTCCTAACCTCAACATCCGTCATGTCCCTCTCCTCGGTGAATACCGATGCAAAGTACTTGTTTAGAATCTCACCCATTTTCTCTGACTCCAAGCATAACATTCCTCCTTTGTCCTTTAGTAGGCCAATCCTTTCTCTAGTTACCCTCTTTATCCTTATATTTGAATAAAAGGCTTTGGGATTTTCTTTAACCCTGTTTGCTAAAGATATTTCATGACCCAAATTCCAACCCTTTGTGTCTGTCTTTACAATAGATGACACAAATTACATACCAGAAATTGAGGGTAACCTAGGACCTAATAAGAGTAGGGAAATTAAGGTAATTGACATCAGCAGAGAAAAAGTGCTGGAGAAACTTAATGGGCTAAAATCTCTAAATCCCAGGTCCTGATGGCCTACATCCTAGGGTTCTAAAAGAGGTAGCTGCAGAGATAGTGGATGTGCTGGTTAAGATTTTCCAAACTTCCCTAGATTCCAGAACAGTCCCAGTGGATTGAAAGTTACCAAATGTAACACCACTATTCAAGAAAGGAGGGAGAGAGAAAACAAGGAACTACACGTCAGTTAGCCTGACATCACTCGTCGAGAAAGTGCTGGAATCTATTATTAAGAGAGTCTTAGCAATGCACTTATAAAATCATAGTAATGTCAGACAAAGTCAACATGTTTTTACGAAAGGGAAATTGTGTTTGAATATAGGAACATAACACTTAGGAGCAGGCATAGGCCATTTCGCCCTTTGAGCCTGCTCCACCATTTGATAAGATCATGGCTGATCTGGTTGTGGTCTCAACTCCTCTTTCCTGTCTGACCCCCATAACTCTTGACTCCCTTGTCTATCAAAAATCTATCTAACTCAGCCTTGAATAAATTCAATGACCCAACTTCTGCTGCTTTCTGGGGAACAGAATTCCAGAGACTAATGATGCTTTGAGAAAAAAAAATTCTCCTCATCTCCACCGTAAAGGGGAGACCTCTTATTCTTAAACTGTGCCTCCTAATTCTAGTCTCCCAGTATCCACTCTATCAAGTCCCCTCAATATCTTATATATTTCAATAAGATCACCGCTCACTCTTCTAAACTCCAATGGGTATAGTCCCAACCAGTTCAATCTTTCTTCATAAGATAAGCCCTTCATCCCTGGAATTAGTCAAGTGAACCTTCTCTGAACTGCTTCTAATGCAATGATATCCTTTTTCAAATAAGGAGACCAAAACTGTAAACAGTACTCCAGATGCCGTCTCACCAAGGTCCTTTGCAGCTGCAGTAAAATGTCCCTACCTTAATACTTGATTCCCCTTGCAATAAACGGCAACATTGCATTTGCCTTCCTAATCACTTGCTGCACCTGCATACTAACTTTGTGATTCATCTACCAGGACACCCAGATCCCTCTGTACCGCCGAGTTCTGCAATCTCTCTCATTTAAATAGTATACAGCTTTTCTATTCTTCCTGCCAAAGTGGACAAGTTCACATTTTCCCACATTATACTCCACCTGCCAATTTTTTGCCCATTCACTTAACCTATCTCTATCCTTTTGTAGACTCTTTACCTCCTCTTGACAACTTCCTTTCCTTCCTATCTTGGTGTCATCAACAAATTTAGCTACCATGCATGCAGTCAGTTCATCCAAGTCCTTGATATAAATTGTAAATAGTTGAGGCCCCAGCACTGATCCCTGTGGCACTCTACTAGTTACAGCTTGCAACCCAAAAAAGACCCATTTATCCCTACTCTCTGCTTCCTGTTAGCTAACCAGTCCTTTATCCATACTAATACGATACCCCTACACACTGTGCTCTTATCTTGTGTAGGAACCTTTGATGTGACACTTCATCAAATGCCTTTTGGAAATCTAAGTACACCACATCCACAGGTTCCCCTTTATCCATCTTGCTTGTTACTTCCTCAAAGAACTCTAATAAATTAGTTAAACACAATTTCCCTTTCACAAAACCATGTTGACTCTGACCCCATTTTTAAAGTATTCCGCTATAACCTCCTTAATAATGGATTCTAGTAATTTCCCTATGACAGATGTTAGGCTGACTGGCCTTTAGTTTTCTGCTTTCTGTCTCTCTTGAATAAAGGTATTAGATTAACTTGTCAGCCTTTAGGTCTAACAAGGTTATTAGAGTTTTTTGAGGATGTAACTAGTAGGGTAGATAAAGGGGAGCCAGTAGATGTCGTATACTGGGATTTCCAAAAGGCATTTGATAAGATGCCACACAAAAGGTTAATACGCAAAATAAGGACTCATGGAGTTGGGGATAATATATTAGCACGGATAGAGGATTGGTTAATGAACAGGAAGAAAAGAGTAGGGATAAAAGGGTCTTTTCAAGTTGGCAGGCTGTAACCACTGGAGTGCTGCAAGGATCAGTGCTGAGGCCTCAGCTTTTTACAATCTATATTAATGACTTTGACAAAGAGACAGAGAGTAATGTATCCAAGTTTGCTGATGATACAAATGTAGGTGGCAATGTTAGCTGTGAATAGGACACAGAGACTGCAAAGAGATACAGACAGGTTAAGTGAGTGGGCAACAAGGTGGCAGATGGAGTATAATATGAGGAAGTATAAGGTTATTCACTTTGGTAGTAAGAATAGAAAAGCAGAATATTTTTTAAAAGTTGTGAAACTTATAAATGTTAATGTTCAGAGGGATTTGAATTTACTCATACAAGGAACGCAGAAAGTTAGCATGCAGGTACAGCAAGCAATTAGGAAAGCAAATAGCATGTTGGCCTTTATTGCAAGGGGATTGGCATACAAGAGTAAAGAAGTTTTGCTACAGTTGTACTGGGCTTTGGTGAGACCACACCTGGAATACTGTGTGCAGTTTTGGTCTCTATACTTAAAGGAGCATAGTGTGGATTTCGTGCAGAGAGATCGACCGTTGACATGCTGTTCTCCCTTCGTCGGATACAGGAGAAATGCCGCGAACAACAGATGCCCCTCTACATTGCTTTCATTGATCTCACCAAAGCCTTTGACCTCGTCAGCAGACGTGGTCTCTTCAGACTGCTAGAAAAGATTGGATGCCCACCAAAGCTACTAAGTATCATCACCTCATTCCATGACAATATGAAAGGCACAATTCAACTTGGTGGCTCCTCATCAGAGCCCTTTCCTATCCTGAGTGGCGTGAAACAGGGCTGTGTTCTCGCACCCACACTTTTTGGGATTTTCTTCTCCCTACTGCTTTCACATGTGTTCAAGTCCTCGGAAGAAGGAATTTTCCTCCACACAAAATCAGGGGGCAGGTTGTTCAACCTTGCCCGTCTAAGAGCAAAGTCCAAAGTACGGAAAGTCCTCATCAGGGAACTCCTCTTTGCTGACGATGCTGCTTTAACATCTCACACTGAAGAGTGCCTGCAGAGTCTCATCGACAGGTTTGCGGCTGCCTGCAATGAATTTGGCCTAACCATCAGCCTCAAGAAAACGAACATCATGGGGCAGGACATCAGAAATGCTCCATCCATCAATATTGGTGACCACGCTCTGGAAGTGGTTCAAGAGTTCACCTACCTAGGCTCAACTATCACCAGTAACCTGTCTCTAGATGCAGAAATCAACAAGCGCATGGGAAAGGCTTCCACTGCTATGTCCAGACTGGCCAAGAGAGTGTGGGAAAATGGCGCACTGACACGGAACACAATAGTCCGAGTGTATCAAGCCTGTGTCCTCAGTACCTTGCTCTATGGCAGCGAGGCCTGGACAACGTATGTCAGCCAAGAGCGACGTCTCAATTCATTCCATCTTCGCTGCCTCCGGAGAATACTTGGCATCAGGTGGCAGGACCGTATCTCCAACACAGAAGTCCTCGAGGCGGCCAACATCCCCAGCTTATACACACTACTGAGTCAGCGGCGCTTGAGATGGCTTGGCCATGTGAGCCGCGTGGAAGATGGCAGGATCCCCAAAGACACATTGTACAGCGAGCTCACCACTGGTATCAGACCCATCGGCCGTCCATGTCTCCGCTTTAAAGACGTCTGCAAACACGACATGAAATCCTGTGACATTGATCACAAGTCGTGGGAGTCAGTTGCCAGTGATCGCCAGAGCTGGCGGACAGCCATAAAGGCGGGGCTAAAGTGTGGCGAGTCGAAGAGACTTAGCAGTTGGCAGGAAAATAGACAGAGGCGCAAGGGAAGAGCCAACTGTGTAACAGCCCTGACAATCACATTTTTCTGCAGCACCTGTGGAAGAGCCTGTCACTCTAGAATTGGCCTTTATAGCCACTCCAGGCGCTGCTCCACACACCACTGACCACCTCCAGGCGCTTACCCATTGTCTCTCGAGATAAGGTGGCCAAAGAAGAAGGAGGATGCTTGCATTGCAGGTGGAACAGCGAAGGTTCACTGGATTGGTCCCTGGGATGAGAGTTGTCCTATGGTGAGAAGCTAAGTAAATTGGGCCTATACTCTCTGGAGTTTAGAAGAATGAGAGGTGACCTCATTGAATATACAAGATTCTGAAGGGGCTTGACAGGGTAGACGCAGAGAGGTTGTTTCTCCTAGTTGGGGAATCCAGAACACGGGGGCACGGTCTCAGGATAAGGGGAAAATCATTTAGGACTGAGATGAGGAGAAAATTCTTCTCTCAAAGTGATGTGAATCTTCGGAATTCTCCACTCCAGAGGGTAGTGGATGCACCATCATTAAATATATTTAAGGCCGAGATAGACAGACTTTTGTCTCTCAGGGAGTCAAGAGATATATGGAGCGGGCAGGAAAGTGAAATTGAAGCTAAAGATCAGCCATGATCGTATTGAATGGCAAAGCAGGTTCGAGGGGCCTTGTGGTCTACTCCTGCTCCTACATCTTATGTTCTTATGTTCAGCAGCAGTGCAGGGGCTGTTGGGAGGGTGGCGGGAGGGGTTGGCATGGGGGTGGGGTGGTGTTGGGGGTTGGGGAATCCTGGAGGGATTGGTTTGGGGGGAATCCTTGCGTCTGGGAGGAGGAGGTAGGGATTCCAGCAGGAAATGGCAAGCAGCAAATTCCAGGGAGGGGGCCCGGCGAGGGTTTTGGACACTGGCGGAAGTTCCAAGCATGAGTAAAAAGTGGGTCTGTGGCCTGGTGAAACCTCAGAGCTGTGTGTGTATGTGTGTGCGTGCGTGTGTTTACCTGGCATGTGTGTGTCTGAGAGATTCATTACTTGGCGCGTGTTTCTCAATTTTGCAGTACACACTAACTTTACTCAGTGGCCACTAGTGGATGCAATAGCAGCTTTATTTGAATCAAAGTTGTTTTAAGCCCATCTTGCATCAGTGAATATGCAGGCTCGATACTAAGCATGGAATTAAACACCATTCTGTGTACACAAGATCTGGAATGAGCCATTCAGTCATGATTTACAGCCGTTTGAAATTAAAATGCAAGGAGCACAAACTAATTGCAGCAAAATAAAATCTTGGACGGCACCATCTCCTTTTAAGCTTGTTTAAAGCAGTGTGGACTAACAGCTCAATGTCTCTGCCGCACTGCAGGGCCACTGATATATGATGAGCCAAATTCCCTCTTTGTTGCATGAGAGTCTGAAATTTTTGCCAATGTTTTCGGGATCAAATTCAACAATCCAGCACATTGTACTGTGAGAGGTGGAAAGATCTTGCTTTTATGTAGAACCTTTCACGATCTTGGAATCCCAAAGTACTCCATAGCCATGACAGCACTGTCACTGTGGTAATGCAGGAGATGCAGCAGCCAATTTGCACACAGCAAGGTCCCACAAAAAGCACTGAGCTAATGATCAGTTGATCTGTTTTAATAGTGTTGGTTTAGCGATAAATATTGGCCAGGGCACCAGGAGAACTAGCCTGCTCTTCAAATAGAATCTTTTACATTACCTGAGAGGGCAGATAGGGTCTCGATTTAATGTCTCATCTTAAAAACGACACCTCTGACAATGCAGCACGTCCCCCAGTGCCAAGATTCTGTGCTGTAGTCTCTGGAGTGGGACAGGAACCCAAGACTTTCTGATTCAACAACATCAACAACTTACATTTACAGAATTGTTACAGTGCAGAAGGAGGCCATTCGGCCCATCTTGTCTGCACCGGCTCTCCGAATGAATGCCATTTAATGCCATTCCTCTGCCTTCTCCCCATAACCCTGCACATTCTTCCTTTTCAGATAACAGTCTAATTCCCTCTTGAATGCTTCAGTTGAACCTGCCTCCACCACACTATTGGGTAGTACATTCCAGACCTTAACCACACCCTGCGAGAAAAAGATTTTCCTCATGTCGCTTTTGCTTTTTTTGCCAATTACTTTAAATTTGTGCCCTTTCGTTCTCGATCCTTTCACAAAACAGAACAGTTTCTCTCTATCTGCTCTGTCCAGATCCTTCGTGATTTTGAATACCTCTATCAAATCACCTCTCAGCCTTCTCTAAGGAAAACAGTCCCAATTTCTCCAATCTATCTTCATAACTGAAATTCCTCATCCCTGGAACCATTCTCGTGAATATTTTTTTGCACATTTATATAGCGCATGTAGCAAAATGTCCCAAGGCAAATATCAATAAAGACTTTTTTGATGCTGAGCCACAGAAGTAGAGACGAAGATAGGTGATAAAAAGTTTGGTTAAAGTAGTACATTTTAAGGAGCGCCTTAAAGGAGGACAGAGGTAGCGAGGCGGAGAACTTCCAGAGTTTAGGGCCAAGGCAGCTGAAAGCATGGCTGCCTTTTATTTCTCATCTGCGTGCTGCCCCTTGACGATATCATTTGAAAACACATCACGTTCCACCTATATGCTAACGACATAGAGTCATAGTCATAGAGTCATTAAGGCACAGAAGGAGGCCATTCGGCCCATCGAGTCCATGCCGGCTCTCTGCAGAGCAATCCAATCAGTCCCATTCTCCGGCTCTATCCCCATAGCCCTGTAAGTTTATTTCCCTCAAGCGTCCATTCAATTTTCTTTTGAACTCATTGATTGTTTCCGCTTACACCAGCCTCGTGGGCAGCGAGTTCCAGGTCATTACCACTCGCTGTGTAAAAAAGTTCTTCCTCACATCCGCCCTGCATCTCTTGTCCAAAACTTTAAATCTCTATCCCTTAGTCTTGTGCCATCCGCTAATGGGAACAGCTTTTCTTTGTCTACCCTATCTAAACCTGTCAGAATCTTATACACCTCTACCAAATCTCCCTGCAATCTCCTTTGTTCCAAGGAGAACAACCCCAGCTTCTCCAACTTAACCTTGTAGCTCAAATTCCTCATCCCTGGAACCATTCTGGTAAATCACCTCTGCACCCTCTCAAGGACCCTCACATCCTTCCTAAAGTGTGGTGACCTGAACTGGCTGCAATACTCTAGTTGTGGCCTAGAGCTTTATAAAGGTTCAGCAAAACCTCCCTGCTTTTGTACTCAATACCTCTATTTATAATGTCAAGATCCCATATGCTTTGCTAATGACTCTCTCAGTATGTCCTGCCACCTTTAAAGATCTATGTACATGAACTCCCAGGTCCCTCTGTCCCTGTATATGCTTTAGAACGATACCATTTAGTCTATATTGCCTCTCCCTATCCCTTTTGCCAAAATGCATTACCTCACATTTCTCTATACTCAATTAGATCTGGCACCTGTCTGTCCATTCTGCGAGCTTATCTATGACCTGTTGCAGTTGATTGGTATCATCCTCACTGTCTGCCATACCTCCAAGTTTGTATCATCAACAAATTTAGAAATGTTCCTGTGTATTCCAAGTCATTTATGTATATCAAAAAAAGAAGTGGTCCTAGCACTGACCTTTGGGGAACACCATTGTCTACCATGCTCCAATCTGAAAAAGAAACATTTACCATGACTTGCTGTTTTCTGTCTTTAAGCCAATTTTTTAATCCAAGCTGACACTGACCCTCCTATTCAGTGCGCCTCAATTTTGGTAAACAGCCTTTTATGTGGTATTTTGTCAAAGATTTTCTTAAAATCCATATAGATATCATCCATTGCTTTCCTTTCATCAACCATCTCTGTACTTCATCAAAAAAATAAATTAGTCAAACACGATCTGCCTTTTACAAATCCGTACTTGCACTCCCAAATAAACTCAAACGTGTCAGAAATAGAAATAGAAGGTAGGTTCACAGGCAAGAGTGCTATCCCTCCTCCTGAACAACATTAATCGATGATCTTTTCCTATTTCCAGTCCCTTCTACCTGACTCAGCAGCGCTGGTATTGGACAGGAAACTTGATAGCACTTGGCAGTGCCTTCACACTGGGGTGCATTGTAGGAGGAATGATTTAATGTGGATCTGGCTTCATTGCAACCAAAAGGCAGACTCACCAAAGCCTGGTGTAATTCTCCATATCTCAACACATTGTGATTCCACATTTCCAAAGCGAAGTTATATCGATAGTGAGCACATAGCAGAAATCCAAGCTCATGGTCGTAACATCGTGGACAGTACTTTTCAGAATTCTCCGTAGCCGTTCCTGGCAAGCAAGCCTCCCTGTCAGGTGTATGGAATTGTAAAGGTATACCTACCTCCAACACATGTAAGAGACAAGGGAAACCCTCCAATATGATTCCTATCATCATGTTCTGTGCTTGGCAAACAGAAAAATAAGGTTAGCCGGACATTTACCTTGAATTCCTTTACATCTCCACCACCTCTCGTGACTTCAGTGATTCAGTGGAAGAGTTTATTCTATATGTTGATCACTCTTTGTACAAAGAGAGAAAAAAAGAAAGACTTCATTTATATAGAGTTTTTCAGTACCACAGGATGTCCCAAAGTGCTTTACAGTAAAGAAGTACTTTTGAAGAGTTGTCACTGTTGTAATGTCAGAAATGCAGCAGCCAGTTTGTGCACAGTAACTCCCACAAACAGCAATGAGTTAATGACCTGATAATCTGCTTTGGTGATGTTGATTGAGGGATAAATATTAACCAGGATATCTCCCCTGCTGTTCTTCAAAATAGCACAGTGGAATCCTTTACCTCCATCTGAAGGTAGCTGCTGGGGCCTCAGTTCAATATCTCCTGCAAATGGACAGCACCATACTCCGACTGGAGTAAGTCTTAGAGCAAGACTTGCACTCACTATCTTTGCATTTAGAGGAAAGAGTACCATCAACTGATCCACAGCTGACAGTATATGAAGGGCTTGTTTCTGATACCAATTATCTTTTATAAAATAAAAAGAGAATGCTGGAAATACACAGCAGGTCTGGTAGCATCTGTGGTGAGAGAAACAAAGTTAAAATTTTAGGTTGATGTTAGTTTGAATCTGTGTTTCTTTGTTAATTGAAACTGATATTCTAGGTTTACTTTTCCTATTCCATTAATTATCTCACACATTTCCATAAGATTATCTCTTAGGCAGCTGGTAGAATTTGAATTTAATTAATAATTTCAATTAATAAAAAAAAATGGAATTGAAAGCTAGTGTCTGTAGTAGTGCTATTCAATTGTTATAAAAACTCATCAGGTTCACTAATGTCCTTTCAGGAAGGAAATCTTCTATCCTTGTCTGGCTGACATGTGACTCCAAACCTACAGCAATGTTGTTTCCTCTGAACTGGCACAGCAAGTCACTCTGTTGTGATGGGCAACAAATGCCAATGATGCCCACATCCCACGAAAGAATAAAAAAAAAACACTGCCTTGGTTGAACATGTTTGATGTTGAGCCTACTAAGGCATCTCCCTCACTTTTAGCTTCATCCTTGATTATTTCAATGCCATTCATGGCAACATCAACTTGCAGTTACCTAGCACCTTTAGCTTGAAGAATGTCCCAAGCACTTCCTAGAGGGGCATAAGAAGAGTGGCTGCTGCACCAGGGTGGAGGGTGAGGAAGGGTAACTTGGTTGAGAAGTAGGATTGACCTGATTGGTTCCCATTTTCCCCAAAGGGCAGCAGCTAAACATGCACTCTTTAAGATAAGATTATTGAACAGTACCACCTGCCAGGTAGATGATCCGAGTATACTTGCAACAAACTGGCACAAAAAACGGGGAGATGAGAAATATTTTGCGCAGCGAGTTATGATCTGAAATGCAATGCAGTCACATGTAGCTGTTGCTATTCAGTTGGAAAGGAGAGAAAAATGATATTAATCACCTATTTAATGCACGTGTGGTCAGCACATTGACTAATACTGAAGAGGATCCTTATGTTCACCAGGATGGAAACACAGAGATTGGCACATACCAACAATGGGCTCCAAGGTTTTTTTTTGGCACATACCAACAATGGGCTCCAAGGTTTTTTTTGGCACATACCAACAATGGGCTCCAAGGTTTTTTTTGGCACATACCAACAATGGGCTCCAAGGTTTTTTTTTGGCACATACCAACAATGGGCTCCAAGGTTTTTTTTGGCACATACCAACAATGGGCTCTAAGGTTTTATTTTGGCACATACCAACAATGGGCTCCAAGGTTTTTTTTGGCACATACCAACAATGGGCTCCAAGGTTTATTTTGGCACATACCAACAATGAGCTCCAAGGTTTTTTTTTGGCACATACCAACAATGGGCTCCAAGGTTTTTGTTGGCACATACCAACAATGGGCTCCAAGGTTTTTTTTGGCACATACCAACAATGGGCTCCAAGGTTTTATTTTGGCACATACCAACAATGGGCTCCAAGGTTTTTTTTGGCACATACCAACAATGGGCTCCAAGGTTTTTTTTTGGCACATACCAACAATGGGCTCCAAGGTTTTTGTTTTATTTCCAAAATATACTTTATTCATAAAAATCTGTAAAAAAATATATGACAAAACAGTTCTAAACAGCACCAAGTCAAAAAATACAAACAGTACAAAGGAGATCAGTCCCACAGGGCCGAATACAACTTCCAGGAGTTTTACTCGTCTTGAAGGCCTTGACGGCCTTTGTCAGCTCGTCCAGAGTTAGCGGCTTGTCCAGTCTCTCCCTCCTGCTGTCATCTAAGACCTCTGTGATAGATGACAGGAAGGACTAGGAGGCTCTGCTGTCTGTGGGCTTCGCGTCATACAGCCCAGCATAAAAGGATTTGCTGATCCTTAGTATGTCAGACTGCGAAGACGTTACCGAGCCATCCTCTTCCTTCAGGCTGCTGATAACTGAGCTCGCTCTGTGTACCTTTTGGAAGAAGTAACGCGAGCATGTCTCATCCTGCTCAATGGAGCGGACTCTGCACTGGAAGATGATCTTGGAGGCCTCCATGGTGATCCAGAGCCTACCAACCCAATTCCCTCTGTAACATGTGCTTCTCAGAAACCCATTGCAACCCCAGTTCTTTCTCTGCTCCTCTAGATGAGGCTGATCACCAAATTCAGGGAGTACGGTAGCATCGTGTTTATGTTGCCCGTCTAGTAATCCAGAGGCTTCAACTAATGATTCCTAAATCATCCCCAGATCCCAGCATGGCTGCTGGGGAATTTAAATTTAAATTCAGTTAAATAAATAAATCTGGAATAAAAAAAATCTAGTCTCAGCAATGGTAATCATAAAACTATCAGATTGTCATAAAAACCCATTTGGCTCACAGATGTCCTTCAGGGAAGGAAATATGCTGTCCTGCCCAGTCTGGCCTATATGTGTCTCCAGACCCACAGTAATGTGGTTGACTCTTAATTACCCTCTGAAATGGCCTAACAAGCCACTTACCTGTATAGGCATAGGCAATATGTACCAGGCTTGTCAGTGACGCCCTCATCCCACATATGGGCAGCACAGTGGTGCAGTGGTTAGCACCACAGCCTCACAGCTCCAGTGACCTGGGTTTGGTTCTGGGTACTGCCTGTGTGGAGTTTGCAAGTTCTCCCTGTGACCGTGTGGGTTTCCGCCGGGTGCTCCGGTTTCCTCCCCCAGCCAAAGACTTGCAGGTTGATAGGTAAATTGCCCATTGTAAATTGCCCCTAGTGTAGATAGGAGAATGGTGGGGATGTGGTAGAGAATATGGGATAAATGTAGGATTAGTATAAATGGGTGGTTGTTGGTTGGCACAGACTCAGTGCTGTATCTCTCTAATACAATCCCAATCCCAATACAATACAATGGTCTCATGGTTCTAGCCTTTACTCTGGATATCAATGGCACACAACAATTTGGATACTGTTCCACTAAATGTGGCACACCTTTATTAACCCACTAAATGACAGTACATACTCACAGTACCAATTGCTTAGTAATTCTGCATGCTGGAGTTTGTCCCTGGGTGGTTGGACCACCGAACAATGTTTCTGCATGTATTCCAGTGACTGATCAGGTCACTGTCCTCTGGTTGCAGCAGCTATGTCCTCATGGGCTCTGACTTTTATACCCTTTTCTGACTCTGGCCCCTTAACATATAAGGTAAAACCACATATAAGGTAAAACCCCAAATTGGGTCATCCAATACCTCAGCAATTCAACCATGGCACCTCACCATATTCCCCCCACCCAAGACCATCTAACATACAGTAATTTCCTACCCCCAATAGGGTGCGGCGGGCAGGGGGTTTGGGGGGGGGGGGGCGCAGTCCAGCAATGGGTGTCTTTTGTTTGTGATGCCTCTATCCAGATAAGGCAGGGAGAAAGCTGTTTATCCATTTCCAGGGAAGCCATTGTCTATAAGGATTGTTGCAGACAGAGTGTCTGGTGGTGTTATTAGTGTGGGTCACCACCTTGATGACATGTCCTGACATGCCAGTGTGTGTATCCTTGTTCAGTTAAAACTGTCCTTATTTTCAAAAGTCCAATGTATGAACCCCATCAATGATGTCTTCGGTCAGAATGCTTCTCCCCATCATCCTGATGTTCTCCACATTCCATGTCCCTACCACCCAATGAACTCTGCACGCAGGATCTACACCACAACTGATTACATTCTTCTACAGTCAGAAATGCCAAAAACCATTAATCAACAGGAATGTATGTAGCAAACAATTCATAAGATACATAAACTGTTTAGAGAACACATGAACTGCATTACAATGAATAATAAAAAGAAACTACATAGCAATGGTCTGCCCGGAGTGCTCTCTGTTTATGGTGATGTGAATCCTTGGGGAAGCTTGTTAGAAAGCTCAGACTAACAAGGAAGGCTTCTGTCATTTGTTTAATGTATCTATGCACAACTGATTGAATTATGTTACAGATTTTAAAACTTCTGCAGCGTGAAACGTCCCTGAAGCATACAAATTCAAAATTCATTATGCCTTTCATAGAAGCAGGTGCAGTGGATGAAATGGTCTTCAAGTTGGGTTCCAATATGTCAGACAACTTGTAAATGGTTTTCTAGTGACGTGTAGCCTCCAAAGGCACTGTTGCTGGGACACATTGAGGTCGGATTGCCTTGGTTGGAATATCCTCGTGGGATTACACCTGTGAGCATTTTTCAAATGCCACTGGTGCTGTCTGACCCACCATATCTGCTGCAGGAATGTAATGGTATCCCTCATCCTCCATATTTGCAGCTGAAGATGTGATGTACAGTACTACTCTCCCCATATCTGGTGAAGATGTGATGGTATCTCTCCAATATTTACTTCTGAAATATCATGGTATATTTCTCCTCATCATCTGCAGGTGAAAATGTGATTGTATCCTACTCCACCCCACTTCTTCACTCCCATATGTCTTCAGGTGAGGTTGTGATTGTATCCCTCCAAGCCATATCTGCTAGTGCGCATGTGATTGCATTATCTCTGGTGAGGAAGTGCTTGTGTCCCTCTAACCCATATCTGCTGGTGGGGATGTGATTATGTCCCTCTAACCCATATCTGCTGGTGGGGATGTGACTGTGTCCCCATAACCCATATCATCTGGTGAAAATGTGATTGTGTCCCTCTAACCCACATCTTCTGCTGAGATGTGATTGTATCCTCTCCTCCATATTTGCTTGCTGGAATGCAATTGAATCCCTCTAATGCATATCTTCTGGTGAGGATGTGATTGCATCCCTCTAACGCATATCCACTGGTGAGGATGTGATCATCTCCACCTAACCCATATCTGCTGGTGAGGATGTGATTGTGTCCCTCTAACCCATATCTGCTGGTGAGGATGTGATTGTATCCCTCTAACCCATATCTGCTGGTGAGGATGTGATTGTGTTCCTCTAACCCATTTCTGCTGGTGAGGATGTGATTGTGTCCCTCTAACCCATATCTGCTGGTGAGGATGTGATTGTATCCCTCTAACCCATATCTGCTGGTGAGGATGTGATTGTGTTCCTCTAACCCATTTCTGCTGGTGAGGATGTGATTGTGTCCCTCTAACCCATATCTGCTGGTGAGGATGTGATTGTATCCCTCTAACCCATATCTGCTGGTGGGGATGTGATTGTATCGCTCTAACCAATATCTTCTGGTAGGATGTGATTGCACCCCTCTAACCCATATCTTCTGGTGAGGATGTGATCATATTCAGCTAACGCATATCTGCTGGTGAGGATGTGATTGTGTTCCTCTAACCCATTTCTGCTGGTGAGGATGTGATTGTGTCCCTCTAACCCATAGCTGCTGGTGTGGATGTGATTGTGTCCCTCTAACCCATATCTGCTGGTGGGGATGTGATTGTATCACTCTAACCCATATCTTCTGGTAGGATGTGATTGCACCCCTCTAACCCATATCTGCTGGTGAGGATGTGATTGTGTCCCTCTAACCCATATCTGCTGGTGAGGATGTGATTGTGTCCCTCTAACCCATATCTGCTGGTGAGGATGTGATTGTGTCCCTCTAACCCATATCTGCTGGTGAGGATGTGATTGTGTCCCTCTAACCCATATCTGCTGGTGAGGATGTGATTGTATCCCTCTAACCCATATCTGCTGGTGAGGATGTGATTGTGTCCCTCTAACCCATATCTTCTGGTGAGGATGTGATCATATCCAACTTTTTCAAATCGATGGATCATGGGAATTATCTTCCATAAAGTCAAAGGTTTTGAAACAGAGGCGTTAAGAATCTCTTAACTCCACATTAAATCTTTGCCAGGAAACATGTTGCCCTGGTAATTCCACTGAAGGAGCCAAAATGTTACCATGTAATTCCCTTGCCTTAAATTCAATATTTGTTACATCTTCACAGGAAGCCCTTGAAGGGAAAATTTATTTTTCAGATGGTTGTCATCGGCTCTATTCTCACGTAGTGCTGGTGATGTACTGCTGGTCAACACAATTTTCACTTTGTAATCCACTTTACCCCCGGCTGTCCTCCCCAGCTGTAACTGTGCTTATCAGTGGCAATAATGTGCATAAGCATCATGGTACCTGTTGTGATTTTTATTTTCTCAGTTACTATGACAAAGATAGCCTTGCCTACTTACTCAGTGCTGATGACAATGGTGTTATCACTTCATTTCATAATGAGTCAATAGTGACAATATTTACTGAAACAGCTCCATTTCCATCCAGGAGGTGACTGGCTGCTGAGAGGTTTACTTAACAGCGACTCCATTTCCAAACGCACTTTACCACCAGCTCAGTTCAGTCAGGTGAGTGAAAATCTGAACTTATTCTGTGTACAGTTAATGCATGATTGCACTGGTTGGAAACATTCCATTTTTAATGGGCTTTGCTTTTTTATTATTATCTTACTACTTAAAACAGAATGAGATGTGTATCTAGAAATGATGGCTCAGTCAGTCAATGCTTGTGTGGAGTACACTGGGTAAGAATTAGAAATCAGAAGGTGATGTGGGACCTAGAGAGGGGGAGGGAATGGGCAGTGTGCTCTTTATTCCTATTGCTTCAACCTCTTCCCCTTCAGCCTTGCCATAAGCTACTGATGAGTTAAGATGCTGTTAGGACTTTGAAAGCTTCCAGAATATTTGCCACCCTAGTGGGACACTGCCCTTTAATTGTAATCTTCCCTTTTAACTTTGACTTACAGGTAATTTTCCACATGTGCACTCCCTTCACACGAACAAGTTTGCAGTGGGAATGTACATAATTATAATGATGAGTGTAGAAGTGGCAGACTTTCAATTGGCATCAGTGTAAATCCTGTTTTGAAACATTCAGGTGAAAACTGCATCCATATTGGAAAATTCCCCCTTACCTGAGTATTCACTCAGTCTCTCTCTCCACCTACACCCCCAACTCTCCCAACCCACTTCTTGTCAGTAGCTCATGTTAAGGCAAAAGAGAAAAGGAATCTTGTCGGCAAAATCCATTTTAAACGTCGTGGTACTATTCAAATAAACAAGATACAACAACAACTGGCATTTATATAACACCCTTTAACATAGTAAAAGATCCAAAGATGCTTCACAGGAGGGTAATCAAACAAAATTTGACACTGAGCCAAATAAGGAGATATTAGGACAGCTGACCAAAAGTTTGGTGGAAGTGGTAGGTTTTAAGGAGCATCTTAAAGGAGGAGAGAGAAGTAGAGAGACGGAGAGGTTGAAGGAGGGAATTTCAGAGCTTTGGGACCAATGTAAATATATTACATAATTTGAAACAGGACAGATCCTTTCAAAACTTCTGTTAAAACAAATTCTGGAAAATCAAAAAAGGCAAAATCCAGAAATTAGAAAATGATCAACTTCCAGAAAATATTTTTCAAATTACAATGAATTGTTGATACATATAAACAGTAAATGATTGATAAATATTTACCAATTATCTGAAAAATTAAAACAAATAAAAAATAGAATTACAGAACCAGAGACCGTCATAACACTATCTATATAGTTAAAAATGTTTTGTATAACATATATCACACTTTAAAACTGCTATACTTTAAATGTATCACCCTTTAAATCTGTTACTATTTAAGTCCGTTAGTGTAATGGACAGATTATAACATGGCTGCTTGTCCCCTCCACTGCTGCATTTACATCCGCTCCAATTTTTTGTAATTCCTGGCAGTCAGAGCTCCATCCTGAAACACAAAATCTTCTCTGTGCAACCCCCCAAAAATATTGTCATACTCCCAAGGACTAGTGTTTCCTATATTACAACAGTGACTACATTTCAAATGTGCTGCAAAGTAGCTCGCGATGTCTGAAGATGGTGAAAGGTGCTTTTCTTTTTTCTTGTAAATATTGGCATACTCCACAGAGCCCCAGTTGCAAGTACTGAGACACTCCCTGGGCCCCCTGAAAATACTGATATAACCCTGAGGACCCCTACAAATACTAGCACATTCCTGAGGACCCCTTGTAAACAGAGACACTCCTGAGGATCCCCTGCAAATATTGGCATATTCCTGGGGACCCCCCCCCCCCCTCCACCCCCGCAAATACTGTATTCAGCATCGGCAAATCGAGGGGCTCGTCTAAGCCTTTGAGAGCAGTGATTGGTCTGTCAAAAACTTCCTGTCCTCCAAATTGTTGTTGCAGATGTTTAAATCCCTAGAGCCAGTGCCAGATGTCCATCTCACCCCTTCATCAAACAGTGAGCTCACAATGACTGACGTATGGCAGGAGTCTACGGTGAGCAATTCATTCAGCCTGACCTCGATGGCCCCGCAACTCACTAACATTGGAGAAAATCTATGCTATCATTCCTAAACTGCCACCTTGGTGGGACCTGGCAGAGGTGACTCAGAAAGAGCTTGATATTCAATAGCAGCAGCATAGGAACAGGAGTAGGCCATTCAGCCTGTCAAGTCTGTTCTGCCATTCAGTCTGATCATGATTTATCTGTACCTTATTCCCATTTACTTGCCTTTGTTCCCTATCCCGTGATCAACATACCTAACAAAAATCTACCGATCTCCGTAGCTTATTCATTGCCTATATTGTCAACAGATTCACCTATACATGCTTTTTAAATATAAATCAACTGAAATGGGTTTTGGACAAGGTGATGTTGGAGGCAATTCTAATTCTCTGCTTCTGTTTGATTTTTGAATCATTCTGACTGTGAATCTCTCTCTTTAAGATTCCTGCAAGGTTCAAGGCTTGAAAGCATTTTGTGCCAATTTTGTTGTTAGATTTCAATCAATCTTCATTCACAGAAATCAAGAGGTGAGAACAAAGTGCCAAACGATGCCCTCAAGCCGACCGATCTAGGATAGGATTAAAGCTGGATATTGACTGGCGAAGAAAGAACAGTGCACAGTTCATGTGACCCCTTAACCATATCATTGCCACTGGCTGAAGTTTCCTTTTGTGACTCAGGTCCCAAATCCAGGGGAAAGTACAACACTCAGCAACTGGAAAGTGTGCAGAAGGTCATTGCGTCCACACCTAGCTGCAAGGTTGGCAATTTTCAATGCCCATTCCAACTGACTAGAAGTACAATGGCTTTTCTGGGGATCAATGTTTCTAATTTTACAGTGATCTTGTCAGACATTGGGCTTTCCAATGTTGTCAATGACAGTGAAGATTGCAGTGACTCTGTTAAAGTTATCCTTCACCAGCACCAGCGTTTAAACTTGTTGCTTATCTCTGTAGCTCTGTGCCTCGCAGGCACCTTGTTGGCCAACCCGCTGCTCATAATGCTTATTTTGTTTAAAAAACGGTTTCGCCAGGAGACAAGGTATCTGCTTCTGGCCAACATACTGGTGGCTGACCTTATTTTCCTACTACTTAACAGCTTTATAGCAATTAGTACTGCAGTGTGGCAGTGCATACCCAAGTTCCTTTGTGATGTCGCAGTTATTGGACGAACCATATCTGTCTTCAGCAGTGTCATTACCATCACCGTTATGGCTATTGATATCTATGTAGCAGTCAGTCTGCCACTGCGTTACTTGTCACTCATATCTCCCTCACGAACTGTCAAACTTGTAATCATGATTTGGATTCTAGCATCAATGTATCCATTCACCTTCTTAACTGTGATGCTGGCAAAGCAACCGGTTCTCATTCATGGCCACAAGATATGTCTCATGTTGCTAACCCCTGATTTGGGCCCTTTCAGCCGCCAGCTGATATTAGGTATCAATATTTTCCTCACCTGCAGTGTTCTGACATGCTTGTTACTGGTACTGGGCTGCTACATCATGCTTTACTGCAAAACCAGGAGCTCAGGGATCTGGGACAGTCTCAACTCTAGGGCAAGAATGACCCTGCTGATACATGGGATCGTGCTCTTCCTGTATTTTGGCCCCTGTCTGCTTTTTAGCTTTGAAATGCTATTCAGTGGCTCACACCACATCAACTCCAGCACTAGATTGTGGCTCTACAACATCAACATTCACGTTTTCATGATGTTCCCACGACTGCTGTGCCCTTACCTTTATGGGCTGAGGTACAGAGAACTAGCAGTGGCAGTCAAGAAGCTATTCATCGTGAGAAAGAATCGCGTACATTCAATAAACACGTAGGGGCCCAAAATTTTGGCAGAGGGGTAGTCATATTTTTTTTTTAAATCATCTTTGGAACGTTGGTACTGCCCATCCCTAGTTGAGAAGGTGGTGGTGAATGCTTTCTTGAACTGCTGCAGTCCACGCTGTGTAAGTACACCTAGAGTGCTGGTTGGGAGGGAGTTCCAAGGTTTTGACCCACCACCCCACCCCAACGATGTAGGAACCATGCTATATTTCCAAGTCAGGATGGTGTGTGGCTTGGAGAGGAACTTGGAGATGGTGCTGTTCCCATGCGTCAGTTGCCCTTATACTACTAGGTGGTAGAGCTCTTGACTTTGGCCCTCTACTGACTTAAAGGTGGTGAAATGTCCCATCCTAACTCCAGGCCTCTAATCCCAGTAAAGGGGTCACATGCAGGGCTGGGGTGGGTCACTCGCTGCTGCAAGGATGTATCAGTGGTGGCCAGGCTGATCCACCAGTGTAATGTCGTTCTGCGGCCATACTACTCTAATAGCAGAGTGAAGGTCCGATGAGCCCCCAGAAATTGTATCTTCTCCAGATCAGCTCTCAATGAAGCAAGTGAGTCTATTCGGGAGGCGATTAATTCCCCCTGGGATCGAATATCGTTCCCTTGCAAAGATTTTACTTTTTTAAACAGTCTAGGAAAATGTTGCTCGGTGCTACAAGATCTCCTGGGATTCTGCCTTGATCCCAAGTGGAACCTCAGGGTCATAGCTTATTTTGGCTGTTGATACTGTTGCCCTTGACCCTCCTCAACTGGAACATGTCATCGAGCTCGGAGCAACTGCCAAAGGCCAATGTGGACAACCATGTAACATACTGGGTTGATATGCTGTTCTGCTTTAAGGGCTTTTGCCCACAGCCCAGATCTGGAACAGATCGATCTGTACCTCAAAATAGTGCCTTGCCACTCTGCCTTTTAAAGAATATTTTACTGGAAAGATTGTAGAGAATTGTCATGAAACTGTGAACATGTTAAATACATTACTGAGATTTTCTGCCTTTTATTTGCATATACAGATAAACACACACTAGAAAGCCACTTGTGGTGATGCTCATGATAAATTAGAGGATGAGCTGTTTATAAGATTAGGAAGATTGCATCATGTTTTATAGAAAGTAGGTGTGTGTCCCTTTAAGGTCACTAACTATGCGTCCTTGAAATTAGTGATGGAGTCGTTTGTCAATCTGGTCACAGATCCGAACCCTGGGTTTGTTTGATTGACAGATCAATTAAGAATTTGTAGACATTGCAAAATGGAATGTTGTTGGAAAATTGGAATTGAATCACATGGTATTTTAACATTATGTCTAAGAGAGAGGGAATGGATTATGGGAGGCAGAAAATGTAACTTACCCTAATTGTAAGAACCATCGATATGTTACTAAATTTGTCACATTTTTAACTGAAAAGTCTTATGTAAACACTTCCTTTAGAGTTTTGCATGTTAAATGTATGCCCATGCTTGCTAGATTTGTATGGAGTCTATGGCTGGGATTTTTCAGAGGCGGCAGGTGTGCCTTCACTGGGGCTGAAAAGGGGAGGGGGTGTGAGGGTGTGGGGGCAATCCTGCTTCGGCGGGTGGCGGGACCGGGGGCTGCATTTTATGGGCAGAAGCTAATTAAGTCCCTGCTGCTGAACCTGCTATCCAATTAAAGATGACAGCTCGCCCCCAAGAGCTGGCGGCCCAATTAGAGGGCTGGAAACTCAGCAGCCTCAGCAGCAATACCAGGAGTGGTGACCACTGCTGGGGCAGCACCTGGAGGGCGAAGGAACATCGATGGATGTGCGCTCTCACAACAGGGTAAATGGGGTCTGGGGGCGCCAGGGCCACTCAGGCAGTCCCCAGTGAGGGGGGTGGGTGGGGTTCTGTGTCGCTGAGGGTAGGTAGTGCCAATGCTGCACGGGTGACAATTGCTGCCCAGGGTTGCATTTGTGGGCCAAAAAGGAGGGCCTCCATGGAGCCCACTGGGAGGCTGCCAGGGTTTATCTGGAGGTCTCCCCACATGGTGGATGGACCCTGCTACTAGTAAAATGGCAGTGGAGGTGGGAAGAGGCCCTTAATTGGCCACTTAAGTGGCTCAACTGAGCTCCGGGTGGGCAGGCCATCTGCCATCTTTTCACCCAACCTCATGTAAGTCAAATTATCAGGATTTCCCTAGCTAGAAGCAATGTTGAAAGTTTAAGAGCAATCACTGCCCCAGTAACAAGGCCTGGATTCAATCCTGTGCCGAAAGGTTGAGGAGCCTTAATCATTTGGTCACCTTGGCTTGGAGGTAACTTTTTTTCTCTTGCAATGCCTGTAGATGGTACTGGGTAGGACTTAGTGACTGAGTTTGATAACATTATGGCTGTCACAAACCCTATGATCTCAGTCCAAATATTGGGGGAAATTTTTTAAGTCTGCATGAAGTTGTCGGCTTTGGCAATATGGTAGTGCTCTAGAGTGTTTTTATACTTGTTACAAACCCTATTCCCCTCACCATCTCTCTTCCTATGTGAGGTGGGAAATTATGAAGTAGGAGAGAGCCCAATTTACATTTAATGTAGCCTTAACACTTAAAATATATCTGGTCTGCTCCGTTCACCTTCAAAATCTCCTCAGTTTATTCCATCTTCCCCAATACCCCTGTCCATTTTCTCCTTGATTGCCATCTCTATCCCAACCCATCATAAATCACCTGAAATGTTTGGATTCAATAAACCCCCTGTCCTGAGTCCACTGCCTAATCTTTGCTGATTTAACACATGCAATAATAGTTTATAATTCATTTATTGACTGTAACAGCATTTGAAAACTAAAGTGCCAGTGAAATCGGCAGAGACTAAAGTATGACAAAAATTATGACACAGGAAGTAACCAAGTCAAATATACATGAATAGTCTTGCAACTAGTGTGCACTTACTGTTTGTCACACTTATTTCCTGTGCTATATGATTCTGCTAAAAATATAATAAATGTGAAAACCCCCCTAGTATTGGGAAGGAAGAGAGTGTCTCCTGGATGTAACCCATCCATTAAATAATTGTCCATTAAACCTCAGCCTGGGTGGATCTCTCCAACCTGCCACATACATACTAAGATAATATTCTGTTAGAAAGGCCATCAAAAGTATTTAGCACATCTGCAAAGGTATGAAGTTAATGTGTGGCTTGACAAACATAACACAAAAGAAATGGGTAGATCACAAGTTTTCACTCTTCTTGTATTTCCCACTTTATACAATTGCTAAAATTGTCAAACATGTTATTGATTGAGGAACATGTAGGACCTCACAGAAATAAAGAAAAAAGTCAATTGTAATGTATTATTGTGGAAGCACTAGACAATAAGTCTTTGTCACCTCCAGGTTTGACTACTTCAATGTTTTCCTGGCTGGGTTTCCATTCTCCACCCTCCGTAAACATCAACTCAACTGCTGCCTGTATCCTATGCTGCACCATGTCCCACTCACCCATCACCCCTATCCTCACTAACCGATATTGGCTTCCAACATGTCAGATGTAAATTTTTCATACCTATGTTTAAATCCCTCAATGGCTTTACCTCCCTATCTCTGTACTCTCCTGCCCAGAGCTCTCTGTTTCTCTTGACTCTGACCTATTGCGCAATTGCCCATTCCTTCATCCCTCCATTGGCAGCCTTGCCTTCACCTACCTAAGTGCCACATTTTGGAATTCCTTCCCTAAATGCATCGACTTCCCCAACTCCCTCTCTTCCTTTAAGACCCTCCTTCTAACTCACCGCTGACCAAATTTTTAGTTATCCCTCCTAATTATTTCCTTAATTTGCTTGGTCCATTTTTCCATAAGCCTCTTTAATGTGCTTTGGGATTCTTTTTCTATGTTAACAGTGCTATATAAGTGAAAATTACTGTTATTACAAGTTCACTCTTATTTGCTCCAATGTCCTTCTTAACCTGTCTGCAACCTTTGACACGGTTAGCCCCACCACCACCTCCAAAACCTCCTGTTTCTCATCTACATGCTGCACCTTGGCGACATCATCGAAAACACAGCATCAGTTTTCACCTGTGCACTGACGACACTCAATTCCACCTCTCTGCCACCTCTCTCGACCCCACCACTGTCTCTAAATTGCCAGACTATTAGTCCGACATCCAGTACTGGATGAGCAGAAATTTCCTCTGATTAAATCTTGAAAAGACCGAAGTCACTGGGCTGGATTCTATGTTGCCGCTGCCGCTGACGGTGGCATAAAAGGTGGTGGCCCGCAAGCACGGCTTTCACTCTGCGGAGCCACCATGATCTTAAATGCGGTACCTCATTAACACGGTTGGGGCAGACCCCTCCCCCCCCCCACCGATGATGTGGAGGAGACGGGCGAGCCGTCCCCAGCAATGGCGTCTGGCTTCACTGCACAGACACCGGCATCATTTTTAAAGGACTTCCAGCCCTTCAGTTTTAAAGCAACAGGATTTCCAATAAACTAAAATAAAGTTTTATTCATCCTTCCAATTGCCTCTCCCAGCCCCAATGAATAATCATTTATTATTTGTCCTCTGCCCCTCAAAAATGTAAATTTTCTATCACGACCTTTTCGCCCCGAGCTTTCTTTCCTTTAACCTTAAACCCCCTGCCACCATCCCCTCAACCAATCGCGTTTGTTTTTGCCGCTCCCCCACCGCAACCTCCCCCGCCTTCTGCCCTCCCCCCTCCCCTGAGAAACCTACCTCCTCTCCCCTCCCCACAGGTGTTGTGCCTTGTTTCCCCGGATGGTGATCCGAAGGCGCTGCAGTACCAGCCGCCAGAAAGAAGATCGCAGCAGCACTTCAGGAGGTGTTGAGAAAGTCATTAATGCAGGTGAGTTAATTAATTAATTTGATGGTCCCGTCGCTGAGCGACAGTTGTGGGGGTGGGGGTGCCGCCAAGAAGCCTCGCCATCAGCGTCAAGATTGGGACGGGCCCTGCCGGCGTCGAGACCAGTGGCAGGCCTCATCCGGAGCAATCTTCATGCCCTCCCCCCGCCACAGATCCCGACATCGAGGCCCCTATAAAATTCAGCCCACTGTCTTCGATCCTCACTACAAACTCTGTTCCCGAGCTACTAACTCCATCCCTCTCCCTAGCAACTTTCTGAGGCTGCTGAAGTAGACTATTTGCAATCTTGGTGTCATATTTGACTCCGAGATGAGCTTCCAAACACACATCTGCACCATCACTCAGACTGCTTATTTCCAACATTGTAACTTCACCTGACTCCAACCCTGCCTCAGTTCATCTTCTGCCGAAACCCTCATTGATACCTTTGTTACCTCTAGATTTGACTATTCTAATGTACTTCTGGCCGGGCTCCACATTCTTCCTTCTGTAAACTTGAAGTCATCCAAAATTGCTGCCTGTGTCCTAACTTGCACCCAAGTCCCATTCACCCATCAACCCTGTACTTGCTGGTCTACACTGGCTCCCTGTTAAGCAATGCCTCAACTTTAAAATTCTCCTCCTTGTTTTCAACCCCCCTTCATTATCTCTGTAATGTTCTCCAGCCTCACAACCCTCCGAGCTATCTGTGTTCCTCTAATTCTGGCCTCTAAATTTTAATTGTTCCACCACTGGTGTCCGTGTCGTCAATTGCCATGGCCTAATTTCTGCAATTTCTTTCCTAAATCGCTCAAGCTCTCTCTCCTCCTTTAAAATGCTCCTTAAAATCTCTTTGACCAAGCTTTTAGCCATTTGCCCTAATATTGCCTTATGTGGCTCGGTGTTGAATTTTGCTTTATAATGGTCCTGCGAAGCGCCTTGGGGCATTTTATTATATTAAAGGTGCCACCTAAATATAAGTTGTTATTGTTGTTATTCCAGGCTTACTCTGGGGCCCCTTATTCTAGCTTTATTTCTGCCTATTTCTCTGTTATTCCCAGTTATTCTGCTTTATGCTCATTGTTACCCAAGATTCAATCTGCTATATACTTCTCTGTTACTCCAGTTTCAATCTTCCTGCTTAGGCTCATGCTGTTCTCCATTTCCTTGTTATCCCCGGCTCACTCTCTCTCCATTATCCCAGATTCACTCTCTCTCTATTATCCCAGACTTTTTGCTCTCTCTGTTATCCAGACTATTCTTTCCATTATCCCAGGCTCACTCTGTTATCCATTATCTCTTGTTGTAGGATGTGCTCTCATTAGGGTTATTTGCTTTTTGTTATCCCAAACTTCCTCCTCCATTGTCTTACTTTTAACTGAGTTCCTTTTTCTTCTAACAGTCTATGGAAACCATATCTCATGGCTGACAAGAGGCTGTATAGAAAGGAGAAAGTTAATATTCACAGTGTGCCTGGACCAAGCTGAAATCTTTATTGTTTTGTTGAAAACAGGCTGATAAAACCTTTCATTAAGATAAATTGAGCTGTTTACACATTCATCAGTATTATCTTTGAGTTATTTTGTGTTGAGTGCACTCTGTGGCTGTACAAAGGCACCTTCCATATAGATCCCTTAATGCACAGAATGTTTAAGTTGAATGCAGCTGGGTTTTTGTCCATTAAACTATGCACTAAGCAACATTCCTTAACAACCGTGCTGCCAGCAATGAAAGTCCTAGAGATGGGAGACCTAAACAAGCTAATAAACTAGTGCTCAGTAGTCATGGCAATGACTGCATTTCCTCCATGACATTTTGCTTAAGTAAAGGCAAAATACTGCAGATGCTGGAAATCTGAAATAAAAACAAGAAATGCTGGAAATACTCAGCAGGTCTGGCAACATCTGTGGAGAGAGAAGCAGAGTTAATGTGTCAGGTCAGTGGCCTTTCATTATTATTTATGACATCAGAGCTTGTTACATCACCTGGGCTTGTGGCTCAACTCACCTTCAGTTTAATTCATATTTTCAAACTGTTCTCCTTCACACCATTCACTCTTATAGCCAGCATCCTTAGCACAAGTGGGCTGGAATACAAAAGGGAGAAAGCTATGCTTCATTGGCCAGACCGCAACTGGAGTCCTGTGTCCAGTTTAGGATATTGCACCTCAGGAAGGATCTATTGACATATTTATATATTGTGTTGGTGCAGCACAAAGGGTACCAGGACATAGAGTGTTATGAGAGCAAGTTGCTTAAACTGGCCCTTTCATTCCTTTGAGTATAGGAAATTAAGGGGTGATCTGAGAGGCCGCAGAGATGATGAACTAGAATGGTGAATGGGATTTGGGACTTCAGTGATGCGGCAAGACTAGAGATGCTGGAATTGTTCTCCCTGAAAGTTAAAGTGAAATTTAATGGAGGTGTTCAAAATTATGAAGGGTTTTTATAGAGTACTAGCTAAAGGGAAAGTGTTTCCACTGGCAGAAGGATTGATAAACCAGAGGACAAGGATTTAAGATAATTGGCAAAATAACCAGGAACTAAATGAGGAGAAATGTTTCTATGCAGTGAATTGTTATGATTTGGAATGCACTGCCTGAAAGGACGGTGGAAGCAGATTCAATAGTAACTGTTAAAAGGGAATTGGATAAATACTTGAAAAGGAAACATTGCTGGCCTATGCGGAAAGAGCAGGAGAGGGAGACTGTTTGGACTCTTTCTAAAATCTGGCACAGGCATGATGAGCCATATGGCTTCCTTCTACATAGTAAGATTCTATCATTGTACCCTCACTTTACCACTGTAGCATTTCTACCCGTGTCTCAGTGGGGAGGCTTTCTTTTGTTTTTCTCGGGGGAATTAATTTGAAGGGTTTAGAATTTTGCCTTTCTGAATTACTCCATTTATAATTCAATTGTGTCATAATGGCACAGAAGGAGACCATTTGGCCCATCAAGTCTATGCTGGCTCTCTGCAGAGCAATCCAGTTAGCGCCATTCTCCTACTCTATTCCCATAACCCTGCAAGTTTATTTCTCTCAAGTGCCCAACCAAATTCCTTTTTAAATCACTGATTGTCTCCTCTTCCACCACCCTCATAGGCAATGAGTTCCAGGTCATTATCCCTCGCTTGTAAAAACGTTCTTCCTCACATCTTCTGCCAAAAACCTTCAATCTGTGTCCCTAATCCTTGTACCATCCACTAATTGGAACAGCTTTTCTTTGTTTATCTTATCTAAACCTGTCATAATCTTGTACCCCCTGATCACATCTGCCCTCAATGCCCTTTGTTCCAAGGAGAACAACCACAGCTTCTCCAACCTAACCTTGTAGCTAAATTTCCTCACCCCTGCAACCATTCTGGTAAATCTCCTCTGCACCCTCTCAAGGACCCTCACATCCTTCTTAAAATGTGGTGACCTGCACTGGACATATGTGGAATAGTTAACTGATAGGAGTGACCACAAGATGGTAATTGAAATGACTGGTTTGGATCATGATACAATGTCTGAGAGAAAAATTTCAGGAACACCATCTGACTAAAGTCTCAAACCCACCTCAGGATGTGTGTTTTTTATGTAACACAGATGGTGCACTTCAAAGGAAGGTTTAGTTCTGTTTTATTTTTCCAGGTGTGATCGTACTGGCAGGTAGCAGAATTCTTCCTGTGCACCACATCACTGTTGATGTGGATGAATGACATCAGGGGTACAACTATTGCAAATTGACCACATGACAATCAGCAGTTGTTTACTTGAAAATGATAAGCTTGCTATTGACTCAACAAGTTATATAACATAAGATCAAAACATATTGGGTTCTAAGTCAGAATGCCTTATACAATACAGGGTCAATATGTAACAGTTACTGTGTCAGAATACCTTATACAATACAGGGTCAATATGTAACAGTTACTGTGTCAGAATACCTTATACAATACAGGGTCAATATGTAACAGTTACTGTGTCAGAATACCTTATACAATACAGGGTCAATATGTAACAGTTACTGTGTCAGAATACCTTATACAATACAGGGTCAATATGTAACAGTTACTGTGTCAGAATACCTTATACAATACAGGGTCAATATGTAACAGTTATTGAGTCAGAATGCCTTATACAATACAGGATCAATATGTATCAGTTACTGAGTCAGAATACCTTATACAGTACTGGTTTATTACATAACACAGTCACAGATTCACAACATCTTACGTACTGAGTCAAGAAATATTATGTATTACAGGTTCAGTGTGTATTAAATGTTGAGTAAGAACACAGTATATAATTGTCAAATCTTGGGATCATTTGACAAGTTTTCCCGAGGAAGGATTTGGCAAAATTTACTTTAAACATTGTGTTTTAAAGGTTGTGTATTAATGCACATTAAAAAGGGATTTGAGATAAAAAGCTATTAGGATTATATTGAGTTAGCCTTAATTAAATTATAGAATCATTCAATGGTTACAGCACAGAGAGAGGCCATTCGGCCCATGATGTCTGTGCCAGCTCTCTGCGGGAACAACTCAGTTAGTCCCATCCCCTGTCTTTCCTATAGCTCTGCAAATCTTTTCTCTTCAGATAATTATCCAATTCCCTTTTGAAAGCCACAATTGAAACTGACTCCACCACAGTCTCAGGCAGTGCATTCCAGATCTTAACCAGTGGCTGCGTTAAAAAAGGTCTTCCTCATGTTGTCATAATAGTTGGTCACACTTTATATGCCAACTTTTATCATGAAAAGTAGCCATGTAATCTGTTATAGTGGGAGTTCCCCGTATAAACAGGTCCTAGTGACATGCTGCTCACAAAGTGTGGCTACCAGGTGTTGGTGTAGCCCCACTATATCCTTGGATACACTGTAAGCAATGCCACTGCTCATCTATTATAGTATATTAATAATCTCACACCTATAATTAGACCTTGCCAGTGGTGGCACTGCAACATCTATGTTCCTATTAATGTGGGAAAATCTAGTTGAATGGGAGAGCAGGCTCGAGGGGCCGAATGGCCTACTCTTGCTCCTATTTCCTATGTTCTTATGTTTTGCATCTCTCCAATCTTCAGTCTGCACTGTAAAGAAAGTCTTCTCCAACAAGCTAACTCTACTTCTCCATTTACCGAACCACCATCTGAGTTTATATTTAAGTATAAACAAGATAAGATCAATGTATTATAGAATAAGTAGGACAGATGTATGATTTTAATAGAGTAATTGAATTATGCCTGTGCATCCTGATCCAATTATCTTCCACCTTCTAACCCACTTCAGATGAAGACAATATTTAGCCTTTGTTATACATAAAGATCATAAGAAATAGGAGCAGGAGTAGACCATACGCCACCTCAAGCCTGCTCCACCATTTAGTATGACAATGGCTGATCGTCTGCCTCAACTCCACTTTCCTGCCTGCTCCCCATATCCCATGGTTCCCTGAGAGACTAAAGATCTGTCTGTCTTAGCCTTAAATATATTCAATGATGGAGCATCCACAACCCTCTGGGGTAGAGAATTCCAAAGATTCACAACCCTTTGAAGAAATTTCTCTTCATCTCAGCCCTAAATTATTGGCCCCCATGTTCTGGATTCTGCAGCTCGGGGAAACAACCTCTCGGTGTCTACCCTGTCAAGACCCTTCAGAATCGTGTATGTTTCAATGACATCAACTCTCATTCTTCTAAAGTCGAGAGAGTATAGGGCCAATTTACTCAGCCTCTTATCATAGGACAACTCTCTCATCCCAGTAACCAATCTAGTGGACCTTTGCTGTACCACCTCCAAGGCAAGTATATCCTTTCATAAATATGGAGACCAAAACTGCGCACAGTCCTCCAGATGTGGTCTCACCAAAGCCTTGTACAATTATAGTAAGACATCCTTACAATAAAGGCCAACATGCCATTTGTCTTCCTAAATGCTTGTTGTACTGCATACTAACTTCCTGTGTTCCTTGTATGAGTACACCCAGGTCCCTCTGATCATCAACATTTACAAGTTTCACACCCTTTAAAAATATTCTGCTTTTCTATTCTTACTGTCAAAGTGAATAACCTCACATTTCTCCATACTATACTCCATCTGCCACCATATTTCCCACTCAATTAACCTGTCTATATCTCTTTGCAGCTTCTTTGTGTCCTCCTCACAGCTTGCATTCCCACCTAGCTTTGTACCATCAGCAAACTTAGATATATTACTTGTGGTTTCTTCTTCTAAGTCATTTGTATAGATTGTAAAAAGCTAAGGCCCCAGCACTGATACTTGTGGCACTCCACTAGTCACAGCCTGCCAACTTGAAAATGCCCCATTTATTCATACACTTTGTTTCATGTCTGTTAACCAATCCTCTATCCATGCTAATATATTACCCCTATCGCCTTGAGCCCTTATCTTGCATATTAACCTTTTGTGTGGCACCCAATTGAATGGAAATCCAAGTATACTACATCTACTGGTTCCCCTTTATCTGCCCTACTACTTACTAAGATGCCATGGCAGCTTGACTAATAATAAACTAAAAACCTTAGCATTTGTACACATCGCTAATGGAAAACTGCCTATGTAAACTTGTCACACTACAATTGTACCTTCCTGCCAGTGGGGCACAGTTTTATATCTCCGCACTTCTCAGTATATACTGCAGTAAAACCCCTATGTTCCAACCAACGCTACTGTTCTGTTTCTCAAATTGCTGGGGGTTTTGCTATTTAACTATAAGTAATATTATAAAGTCAAAATAATTGTCAAAAATAAGAACAGAATACATGATTTAAAACTGGAGACTGAATTACATCATCATGCCCTGGTCCAATTATCCAAACTTCTCTAACCCCAGTTCACCTGAACACTATGTTTGATCTTGCCTCCTGGAGGCAACATTATGGCAGACTGGCTTTTCATAGAATTATAGAATCATAGAATGGTTACAACACAGAAGGAGGCCATTTGGCCCAACGTGTCCGTGCCGGCACTCTGCAAGAGCGACTCAGCCAGTCCCATTCCCTTGCCTTTTCCCCATGGCCCTGAAAATTTGCTTGTGGCACTCATTGTAAACAGCTATGTAAACATTTCCAATGGGTATTCCAAAGTTAAAATGTCAACATTCATGTGTTACACTTAAATATAATGACCTCCTCTCATGCACTGGGTGCCACTCTATTGGAATTCCAACATTAATTTCTTCACTATGCGGTAAACATTTCCCTGTCACACCATCACTGCTCAACCTCTTCCAGATTCCTATGCTCAGCTTAATCTGTTACATTCTTCATAGTAGTCAGTAAATAAATGTGAATTTTAAAATGTTGTCTTCATAGAACTTGCTTTATCTGTGGGCTGGATTGAAATTGCTTCCCTGGGTTCTGTTTCAACTCTTCCATTGTGGGCTCTGCTGCAAGACCTGCTGTCTGCCACCCCATCTCCTCATGCTCAGGAACTGCTTTTTCTCCCCATTGGATTCAATGCCACCATTGTTTCACTTTGTTTTTCAAATATTTCCCCCTCCAACTCTTTCAAATCACTGTGTTCCTTTGCCTGGTTGTATTATTTTCTATTAGCTCACTCATTAAACTTCACCCTGCCCCCAACACTTCCGAAACCCGTGCCACCATTGAAGCTTTAGCACTTTGTCAGTTTTCCAGCAGATTCAATTCATTTTCTATAGTGTTCGGAATGAAGTTACACTATTCTTAACTTAATTTGATTCCTTTCTGTGCTCTACTGAATGAAGTCTTTAAAAATTCATTCTTGGGATATGAGCATCACTGACAAAGCTGGTATGTAATTAGCCATCCTTAGTTGCTCCAGAGAAGGTGATGGTGAGTGTTCTTCTTAAACTACTGCAGTCCTTCTGGTGAAGGTCCTCCCACAGTGCTGTTAGGTAGGGAGCTCCAGAATTTTGATTCAGTGATGATAAAGGAATGTCACTATATGCCCAATTCAAGATAGTGTGAGATTTGAAGGAACTTGGATGTTGTTACAATCACCTGGTTCATGGTTTGTAACAATATTTTAGAGGTCACTTTTAGTTTTTAGGAAGTAAATGCGTAGCTGTAAGAATTTCAAAAGGTTGCAGACCACCCAAGCTTTAAAGTTCAGACATCTCTCCATGAGTACTTATAGAGACAGCGTTAGAGAGGAGTGAAGACACAAAGCAATGGGAACCTCTCGGAACTTCTTGATGGAAACGGTGTGTCTGCAGCTGCCTTGATCAGGGGTTTGAATAATTCATATGATTTCCCAGAACATAGAGAAGATTTGGGGTTGGAAATAGTTAGTTTAAATTGCTATCTGGGACATCCCATATGGATTCAAGAGCAAAGAGGCCATCGGGAACAGGGGGTGTTTCTGCTTTGAGGCAGGCCCCTGCTCAAGCTGGGAAGTCCAGATTCGAGAGATCTGGAACCTCAGAAGATAGCTGAGCAATTAAGGAGATTGAAGAGAATTCCTAAGAGCTGTGGTACACTTTGGATTGGTCCCAGGAGAAGTGAATAACTCACCCAGATCCTGTAAAGTATAGGGGAACTCTTGGGTTGGAGGTAGAAGCTAACTGAGTGTGTTCTATTGAGATTTAGAGTTTAAAGTCTATATCTTAAAGCTCTGTTAAGATTTTAAAATATAAATGTTTCCAAATTGTAGTGTTTAGTTAGTAGTGTTTTGCTTTGTTTAATTCTTGGACAGTAAAGTTTTTTGTTTAAAACATGAAATCTTGTGGCATAATTTTTTCAATAATAACTGGAAATTCGACTTCCTTTTTTTAAAAGTTCATGGTCCCTAATGGAATCGTAACAAGGTGGTGGTACTCTATGTGTCTGCTGCCCTTGTCCTTCTAGATGGTGGAGCTCACAGATTTGGAAGGTGCTGCTGAAGAAACCTTGGTAAGTTGCTGCAGTACATCTTACAGATAGAACATCTGCAGCCATAGTGTGCGTCGGTGGAGGAAGTGAATGTTTAAGGTTGTAGATGGGGTGTCGATCAAGTGAACTGCTTTGACCTGGATGGTGTCGAGCTTCTTGAGTGTTGCTGCAGCTGCACCCATCCAGGCAAGTGGAGATTATTCCATCACTCTCCTAACTTGTGCCTTGTAGGCAATGGAGAGGCTTTAGGGAATGAGGAGGGGAGCCAGTCACCTAATGTCCTTTAGGGAAAGAAATCTACTGTCCTTACCTGTCTGGCCTACATGTGACTCCAGATGCACAGAAATGTGGTTGACTCTTAAATGCCCTCTGAAATGGCCTAGCAAGCCACTGAATTGTATAAAACCATTACAAAGCCTAAGAAAAGGAATTAAACCGGACGGACCACCCGGCATCGACCTAGGCATCAGAAATGACAACGGTAAGACGAGCCCTGTCAACCCTGCAAAGTCCCCCTTACCAACATCTGGTGACTTGTGCCAAAATTGGGAGAGCTATCCCAAAGACTAGTCAAGCAACAGCCTGACATAGTCATACTCACGGAATCATACCTTGCAATGGGCTGAATTTCATAAGCACCTCGACGTCAGGAACTGTGGTCGGGGAGCGGGGGGGTGGGGGGAGGAGGTGGGTGCATGAAGATTGCCCCAGATGAGGCCTGCCACAGACCTCAATGCCGGCAGAGCCCATCCCAATCTTGACAGCGGCGGCGAGGCCTCTTGACGGCCTCCCACTGCTTGGCGACAGGACCATCATTTAAATATTCAGATTAATTTACTTACCTGCATCAATAAAGCTCCCATCGCCTCCTGATGTGCTGCTGCGATTTTCATCGGTGGCTGGCACTGCCGCGCCTTCAAATCCCTGTCCGGGGAAATGTGGTGCACCACCTGTGGGGAGGGGGTAAGAGTGAAGTTTATCAGTGCAGGGCGGGGGAGCGGGGTCAAACTTACTTGATTGGTCTAGGGGATGATGGGAAGGGGCAAATGTAAAAGGTTCTGAACTTTGTAGATGAGGGGAAGGTCATATATTTCGGGGCGTGAGGGAGGGGCAGGAATGACATGTAAAGCTATGGGGGGGGGGGGTGGGAGAGAGGCTGAAAAGATGTTTTTAATTATTGTTAGTAATTTTAAATTCACTGTTCCTTTAAAAATTTAAATTGTCATTTAGGGCTCTAAGCCATTTAAAAATGGTGCCAGCACCTGCGCAGTGGCACTGGACGCCGTTGCCGTTACTGGGGACAGCTCACCTGCCCCCCCTCCATGTCATTTGCGGGGGGGGGGCGGTCCGCCCCGGCCATGTTAATGAGGCGCCGCATATAAGATAGTGGTGGCTCCGCAGAGTGAAAACTGCACGTGAGGGCCACCATCATTTACGGCCGGCAGCAACATAAAATCCATCCCAATATCCCAGACACCACCATCACCATCCCTTGGTATGTCCTGTTCCACCAACAGGACAGATCCTCCAGAGGTGGTGGCACAGTGGTATACAGTGGGGATGGAGTTGCCCTGGGAGTCCTCAACATTGATTCCGGACCCCATGAAGTCTTACGGCATCAGGTCAAACATGGGTGAGGAAACCTCCTGCTGACGATCACCTACCACCCCCCTCAGCTGATGAATCAGTGCTTCTCCATGTTGAACATCAATTGGAAGAAGCGCTGAGGGTAACAAGGGCACAAAATGTACTGTGGGTGGGGTCCTCAATGTCCATCACCAGGAGTGGCTCAGTAGCACCACTAATGACCGAGCTGGCCGAGTCCTAAAGGACATTGCTGCTAGACTGGGTGTGCAACAGTTGGTGAGGGAACCAACAGGAGGGAAAAACCTACTTGACCTCATCCTCACCAATCAGCCTGCCACAGATGCATATGTCCATGACAGTATTGGTAGGACTGACCACTGCACAGTCCTTGTGGAGACAAAGTCCCGTCTTCGCATTGAGCATACCCACCACTGCGTTGTGTGGCATTACCACTGTGCTAAATGAGCTAGATTTCGAACAGATCTAGCAACTCAAAACTGGACATCCATGAGGCACTGTGGGCCATCAGCAGCAGCAGAATTGTATTCAACCATAAGCTGGAACCTCATGTCCCAGCATAAACCCTACTCTACCATTATCATCAAGCCGGGGGACCAACCTGGTTCAATGAAGAGTGCAGGAGGGCATGCCGGAAGCAGCACCAGGCTGCTGAGGGTAAATCAACATCTGACATGTGGAAGTCTTTCAAATGTCAGTTGATTAGAATCCAGGACTGGCATGTTCCTGTGAGGAAGAAGGATAAGTTTGGCAAGTTTCGGGAACCTTGGATAACGAGGGATATTGTGAACCTAGTAAAAAAGAAAAAGGAAGCATTGGTAAGGGCTAGAGGCTGGGAATGGACGAAGCCCTTGAGGAATATAAAGAAAGTAGGAAGGAACTTAAGCAAGGAGTCAGGAGGGCTAAAAAGGGTCATGAAAAATCATTGGCAAACAGGATTAAGGAGAATCCCAAGGCTTTTTATACGTATGTAAAGAGCAAGAGGGTAACCAGGGAAAGGGTTGGCCCACTCAAGAGGAAAGAATCTATGTGTGGAGCCAGAGGAAATGGGCGAGGTACTAAATGAGTACTTTGCATCAGTATTCACCAAAGAGAAGGACTTGGTGGATGATGAGTCTAAGGAAGGGAGTGTAGATAGCCTGGGTCATGTTGTCATCAAAAAGGAAGAGGTGTTGGGTGTCTTGCAAAGCATTAAGGTAGATAAGTCCCCAGGGCCTGATGGGATCTACCCCAGAATACTGAGGGAGGCAAGGGAAGAAATTGCTGGGGCCTTGACAGAAATCTTTGTATCCTCATTGGCTACAGGAGAGGTCCCAGAGGACTGGAGAATAGCCAATGTTGTTCCTTTGTTTAAGAAGGGTAGCAAGGATAATCCAGGAAATTATAGGCTGATGAACCTTACGTCAGTGGGAGGGAAATTATTGGAGAGGATTCTTCGGGACAGGATTTACTCCAATTTGGAAACAAATGAACTTATTAGCGAGAGGCAGCATGGTTTTGTGAAGGGGGGGTCGTGTCTCACTAACTTGATTGAGTTTTTTGAGGAAGTGACGAAGATGATTGATGAAGGAAGGGCATTGGGTGTTGTCTATATGGACTTCAGTAAAGCCTTTGACAAGGTCCCTCATGGCAGACTGGTACAAAAGGTGAAGTCACACAGGATCAGAGGTGAGTTGGCAAAATGGATACAGAACTGGCTCGGTCATAGAAGACAGAGTGTAGCAGTGGAAGGGTGCTTTTCTGAATGGAGGAATGTGACTAGTGGTGTTCCGCAGGGATCAGTGCTGGGACCTTTGCTGTTTGTAGTATATATAAATGATTTGGAGGAAAATATAGCTGGTCTGATCAGTAAGTTTGCGGACGACACAAAGGTTGGTGGAGTTGCGGATAGATATGAGCATTGTCAGTGGATACAGCAGGATATAGATCGGTTGGAGACTTGGGCGGAGAAATGGCAGATGGAGTTTAATCCGGACAAATGTGAGGTAATGCATTTTGGAAGATCTAATACAGAAGGGAAGTACACAGTAAATGGCAGAACCCTTAGGAGTATTGACAGGCAGAGAGATCTAGGTTTACAGGTCCACAGGTCACTGAAAGTGGCAACACATGTGGATAAGGTAGTCAAGAAAGCATATGGCATGCTTGCCTTCATCAGTCGGGGCATAGAGTATAAAAATTGGCAAGTCATGCTGCAGCTGGACAGAACCTTAGTTAGGCCACACTTAGAATATTGCGTGCAATTCTGGTCGCCACACTACCAGAAGGATGTTGAGGCTTTGGAGAGGGTACAGAAGCGGTTTACCAGGATGTTGCCTGGTCTGGAGGGCATTGGCTATGAGGAGAGGCTGGATAAACTCAGATTGTTTTCACTGGGACGACGGAGGTGGAGGGGCGACATGATAGAGGTTTACAAAGTTATAAGCGGCATGGACAGAGTGGATAGTCAGAAGCTTTTTCCCAGGATGGAAGAGTCAGTTACTAGGGGACATAGGTTTAAGGTACAAGGGGCAAAGTTTATAGGGGATGTGCGAGGCAAGTTCTTTACACAGAAGGTGGTGAGTGCCTGGAACTTGCTGCCGGGGGAGGTGGTGGAAGCAGGTACGATAGCGACGTTTAAGAGGCATCTTGACAAATATATGAATAGGATGGGAATAGAGGGATACGGACCCCAGAAGTGCAGAAGGTTTTAGTTTAGACAGGCATCAAGATTGGCGCAGGCTTGGAGGGCCGAATGGCCTGTTCCTGTGCTGTACTGTTCTTTGTTCTTTGTTCTTTGTTCAATGGTGAAGCTACAACACAGGGCTACTTGCATGCCAAACAGCAGAAGCAGCGTGCAAATAGACAGAGCTAAGCGATCTAACAACCAACAGATGAGATCTAAGCTCTGCAGTCCTGCCACATCCAGTCGTGAATGGTGGTGGACAATTAAACAATTGTCAGGAGGAGGCTGCTCCACAAACATCCCCATCCTCAACGATGGGGGGGCCCAGCACATCAGTGCAAAAGAGAAGGCTGAAGCATTTGCATCCATCTTCAGCCAGATGTGCCCAGTTGATAATCTATCTCGGCCTCCTCCTAAGGTCCCCAGCATCACAGATGCCAGTCTTCAGCCAATTCGATTTACTCCACGTGATATCAAGAAACGACTGAAGGCACTGGATACTGGAAACAGCTAAGGTTATGGGCCCTGACAACATTCCAGCAATAGTACTGAAGACCAGCTCCAGAACTAGCTGCGCCCCTAGCCAAGCTGTTCCAGTACAGCTACAATACTGGCTTTGACCGGCAATGTGGCAAATTGCCCAGGTATGTCCTGGGCACAGAAAGCAAGACAAATCCGCCCTGGCCAATTACCGCCCCATCAGTCTACTCTCAATCATCAGCAAAGTGATGGAAGGGGTTGGTGACAGTACTATCAAGCGGCACTTGCTCAGTAATAACCTGCTCGCTGTCGCTCAGTTTCGATTCCACCAGGGCCACTCAGCTCCTGTGCTCATTACAGTCTTGGTCCAAACATGGACAAAAGAGTTGAACTCAAGAGGGAGGTGAGAGTGACTGCCATTGACATTTAGGCAGCATTTGATTGAGTATGGCATCAAAGAGCCCTAACAAAACTGGAGTCAATGGGAATCAGGGGGAAAACTCTCCACTGGTTGGAGTCATACCTAGCACAAAGGAAGAAGTTTGTGGTTGTTGGAGGTCAATCATCTCAGTCCCAGAACATCATTGGGCGGCACAGTGGCACAGTGGTTAGCACCGCAGCCTCACAGCTCCAGCGACCCGGGTTCAATTCTGGGTACTGCCTGTGTGGAGTTTGCAAGTTCTCCCTGTGTCTGCGTGGGTTTCCTCCAGGTGCTCCGGTTTCCTCCCACATCCAAAAGACTTGCAGGTTGATAGGTAAATTGGCCACTATAAATTGCCCCTAGTATAGGTAGGTGGTAGGGGAATATAGGGACAGGTGAGGATGTGGTAGGAATATGGGATTAGTGTAGGATTAGTATAAATGGGTGGTTGATGGTCGGCACAGACTCGGTGGGCCGAAAGGCCTGTTTCAGTGCTGTATCTCGAAATCAAAATCAAAAAAGTTCTCCAGGGTAGTGTCCTAGGCCCAACCATCTTCAGCTGCTTCATCAATGACCTTCCCTAAATCATAAGGTCAGAAGTGGGGATGTTTGCTGATGATGGCACAATGTTAAGCACCATTCGTGACTCCTCAGATACTGAAGTAGCCCATGTCCATATGCAGCAACATCCAGGCTTGCGCTGATAAATGGCAAGTAACATGCGCACCACACAAGTGCCAGGCAATGACCATCTCAAACAAGAGAGAATCTAACCATCTCCCCTTGACATTTAATGGTATCACCAACGCTGAATCCCCACCATCAACATCCTGGGGTCACCATTGACCAGAAACTGAACTGGACCAGCCACGTAAATGCTGTGGCGAAAAGAGCTGATCAGAGACTGGGAATTCTGCGGCAAGTAACTCATCTCCTGTCTCCCCAATGCCATCTACAAAGCCCAAGTCAGGAGTGTGATGGAATAGTCTCCACTTGACTGGTGCAACTGCAACAACACTCAAGAAGCTCCACACCATCCAGGACAAAGCAGCCCGCTTGATTGGCACCCCTTCCACTACCTTCAACATTCACTCCCTCCACCACCAAAGCACAGTGGCAGCAGTGTGTACCATATACAGGAGGCACTGCAGCAACTCACCAAGGCTCCTTCAACAGCACTTTCCAAATCCGCGACCTCTACCACCTAGAAGGACAAGGACAGCAGATGCATGGGAACACCACCACCTGCAGGTTCCTCTCCAAACCACACACCATCCTGACTTGGAACTATGTCGCCGTTCTTTCTCTGTCGCTGGGTCAAAATCCTGGAACTCCCTTCCTAATAGCACTGTGGGTGTACATACAACCCAAGGACTGCAGTGCTTCAAGAAGGCAGCTCACCACCACCTTCTCAAGGGCAATTAGGGATGGGCAATAAATGCTGGCCTATCCAGCGATGCTCACATCCCTCAAATGAATAAAAAAAACCCACATCCAACCTCTGTAGTAGCCACAGCATTTATGCAGCTGTTCTGGTCGATGTCAATGGTTATGCTATTTCTCAGCTCATTTAACTCATTTCCATGTTGTGCTGAATTAACTTACTGATCCATTAATATCTAATATCCACCAATTTTCTGGAAGGCTTATAAATGGCAAGGAGCCTGGCTGTTTGAAACATGCAGGAGGCTGCTGATATATCTAAATTAGAGTCTTACGCCTGTTGTAGGATGCCAATTGCAATTATTCGGTACAAATGGACAGACCCTGTTCTGCCTTAAAAGGTCTCCTGGACCCTGCTCACTGAACAACTCAGGAAGCTTTTAATTGTTTTCCCTTGTGCTCCTTCCTGGAGCCCCAAAAACGTCTGGCTTGCTGCTGACCAATTTGGGACCCCATCACAGATCACCATCCCTCCCTGTGCCCGACCTGTGGCTGGTTGAGTGTGGGAGCCATCTGATTTCCTGTCCTCCTGGACCAGGTGTGCCATAACAGGCTGCCTGCTTGGTGCCCTCATCTTGCCGACAGCCTGATGATGAGGATCAGGCCTTATGAATAATCAGGAAGAGCAGCCACTTTGCTCCCGTTTTGGGCGCTACTTGAAAATCCCCCAGGAGATGTCACAGGCCCTTATCACGCCAGCAAGTACCATTGGATGGAGCTGTATAGTAAGTCTGGTCCTCAAACAAAGCCAGCAATCTGTGTGAACACTTCAGCATCTCTGCCGAAGTTCAAGCAAGTGTTTACTTTTTTATTCTCATCCTTAAACTTTTTTTGCTAAATATTGTGTTTCTTGCAATCACCTACTCTATTCCGAATGCTGATCTCCACACACTCTGCCTCCTCCTACACACCGATTGCCTCTGCCAAGTTTCCTGAACTTTCCTGCCATTTAATACAACAACTTAGAGCAACAACAATAACAACTCGCATTTAAATTTAGTAAAACATTCCTAGGCACCTCACAGGATTGTGATCAGACAAAAACTGGCACTGAGCCAAAGAAGGAGACGTTAGGTCAGATGATCAAAAACATGGCCAAAAAGGTGGGTTTTAAGGAGGGTTTCAAATTAAGAGAGAGAAGTGGAGAGGTGGAAAGATTTAGGGAGGGAATTCCAGAGCTTAGGGCCTAGATGGCTGAAGGTAAAGCCACCAATGGTGGGGTGAAGGGTGGCAGTGGACACACAAGAAGCAGAATTGGAGAAATGCGGAGTTCTCTGAGGGATTGAGGAAGGAATATAGTAAAGGAGTATGGAGGGTCATTGGAGAGAATTGAGCACGAGGGATGTATTTGCTGCTCCCATTGGCTATATTTGAAATAAACATCTTATATCATACGAACATATGAATTAGGAGCAGGAGTAGGCCACTTGGCCCTTCGAGCTTGCTCCGCCATTCAATAAGTTCATGGCTGAACTGATTACTCCACATTTCAACCTACCCCCGATAACCTTCCACCCCTTGCTTATCAAGAATCGATTTACCTCTGCCTTAAAAATATTCAAAGACTCTGCTTCCACTGCCTTTTGAAGAAGAGAATTCCAAAGACTCACGACCCTCTGAGAGAAAAAATTTCTCCTCATCTTTGTCTTAAATGGGCGACCCCTTATTTTTAAACAGTGACCCCCTAGTTTGAGATTCTTCCACAAGGGGAAAGATCCTTTCCACATCCACCCTGTCCAGACCTCTCAGGATCTTATATGTTTCAATCAAGTTGCCTCTTACTCTTCTAAATCCAGCAGATAGAACCCTAGCCTGTCCAACCTTTCCTCGTAAGACAGCCCGCCCATTCCAAGTATTATTCTAGTAAACCTTCGCTGTACTGTCTCCAACGCATTTACATCCTTCCTTAAATAAGGAGACCAGTACTGTACAACGTACTCCAGATGTGGTCTCACCAATGCCCTGAATAGCTGAAGCATAACCTCCCTACTTTTGTATTCAGTTCCCCTCACGATAAACAATAACATTCCATTAGCTTTCCTCATTACGTGCTGGACATGCATACTAACCTTTTGCGATTCATGCACTAGGACACCCAGATCCCTCTGCGTCTCAGAGCTCTGCAATATCTCACCTACTACTCACATGTCCTACTGCCCTGAATAAAATTTTAACTTCAGGCCTCTGGCCCTGCTCTCTGCTCCTGGCTACTCTCTGCCATGGGCCTGCCTCACTGCAGCTATTTTATTAATAAATCTCCCTTATCTAAATTAATAACTTTACACTATTTCCCCAACTTAAAAACGCAAGTAAATGGTCTCACCTTACCATAAATAAACACATCCCTACCAATATCTTTGTAAGCACTGTCTTCTACAAATTTAACCCTTTCCCCATCTTAATGGTAATTCATTCCATTCCCACTCCAAGGCTGGCAGCTTAATGCACTGCTGAGGGAATGATGTACTGTCAGAGGTGCCTTCTTTCAGATGAGATGTTAAACCTGGAGTCTCTAAGTCTTTATAGTCTGGCAAGACATAAATATGCCAAAATCTGTCAAAAGTGACTGTCTGCTGGTGTCTTCTTTATATGCAGGAGAGGATGACGATACTTGCCACAATGGGCATGCAGGAAGTTTATTATACCTTTCTCACTGATCAACTGTTGTGCAGTTTTGTGCTGGAATTTATCCAAGCTTACAGAGTTCTCTTTCAAGTGGAACAGTATTTGGGATGGCAGGACCTCTGCAGATAGCTCTTCACCATTTTCAAAAGTGATTTCTTTAACCAGTAAAACACACTTACATTGACTGAGGCAAATACCAGGACAAATTTGGCTAATGACGCCAAATACACCATGTCGGGACTATTCTCCCCATGTGGCTTATAAATTACATTTTCACCACTCTGTCCTCCCATGGCACTCTTCAAAGAACAGGGGAGTTTCCTTGGTGTCCTGGCCAACATTTATCCTTCAACCAACATATAAAACAGATGATCTGCTTATTTATTTCATTGCTGTTTGTAGGAACTTGCTGTGTGCAGATTGGCTCTCACACTTCTCTACATTACAACAGTAACTACACTTCAAAACTATTTAATTGGCTGTAACACACTTCAGGATGTCCTAAGGTTATAAAAGCTGCTGTAAAAATGCAAATACTTTCTTCTTTTACTCTAACATACCATGACCAAAGTCAAGGGACATTCACTGGTGTAGTAAATGAGTCAATGTATATGTTATATAATGCATAACTGGTATGTTTTATAAGAAATTACTTTCAGTTCATTTAAAACAGAGAGAGCCAGACACGTACATAACCATACAACACGTGTGAAATCTTAGTTGAGTGTAAATATATTCTGATAGTCTGAGGGGGTTATATAAATTCCGTGTTCCCACAGGTTTAACGTATGGGTTGCACCTGATTGACATCTTTTAAAAAAAAGAAAGATTTGATAACCTTTGCTAATTCTCTGTACCGCATTCCGTACAGATAGGGAGCCAGGGCCTTTGGTGCCATCATTATTATATTAGACATGGTCCGAGCTATGAAAATGGCCATCTCGAACTTGACCATGCCGCAATTATATAAAATCCTTTCCACTACCAGCAGAAACATTGAACAAAAGTAAAACGCAAAGACAACAGAGTGCATTAGAAATGTAAGTCTCGCCCTGGAATAAAAGCCACGCCATATCCCGGAATTCCTTGTCTTCCAGTACAACATGAAGTAACAGCTCAGCAGCAAACATACACATGACAGCAACAGAGCAATGATCATGCCATAAAAGAGGTGGGTGAGGGCTGCACCATTTGGGACTATCAGGAAAATGTAGTCTACCTCACATAATGCCAACTCACAAAATGGAGACTGTTGGGTTGTTAGCATTACTATGGTGACGATGAGCTGCGGCAAAGCAACGAAAATCCATATAAAGATGACCAGTCTAACAGCCCTGGAGCCAGGAAACAGTAGGGTATAACGCAGAGGCCAGTTTACAGCTAAGTAGGTATCTATTACCATGGCTGTGACTGTCATTATCCCACAGCAGCTTGTAGTTGTTAGAGTAAAAAGCAACAATTCACACACCAACTTGGGAGAGCTCAGCTGGGAAATGTTACAAAGCTGGATGCAGAAGTTTAGCACCAAGTAAATTAAGTCACTGACCAAGGTGTTGCTGAGCAGCAGGTATCTGGATTCTTGGCGGAGACTGCTGCTGGTAAAAATAGCTAGCAGGATCAGCGGACTGGCTACCAAAGATGCAAAGAAGCAGATTGCTCCAGGGATGATGATGAGTCTGCTTCGAGCCTGCATCAAAGCCTGAAGCCATTGCAAGTATACTCCAGCAATTGTGCTGGAGGCATTTGTGGAGTTTAGAAGCTCTGTTGCTGAGTCATTGACGTGGAATTGAAAAGTACAGTCAGCATTGAGTAGAGTCATCCTGCTGTGTTTAGTGAAGATTCATAAATCAACTATCTTCTTTATCCTCTACAAAAAAGGGAACGCGATCTTAAATAGTTAGAATGTCTTTTCCAAATTTCTTTCCGTTCTAATATTCGTTCTAGATTGCTCTCCAAACCGTATTGCACACCTCTCCCACAGGAAACAGATATTTAAGATCCAAATGTCTTACTGTAAGAAAAAAGACACAGTGTGCAGTGCACCTCTCTGTTTAACTGCACTCGAAATCCAGGTTGCCAATATTGTGGGCACAGTTGCACTCCTAATGTAACAGCGTGGAAGCCCCATAACCACTCCAAGCTCAATTAGCTCCAGAACGCTTCTCTCTGCCTCTCCATGAAACTTTAGAGCAAGTGTCGCTCTTCAAATCATTGCAATTGATGTTTTTTTTCATGCTGGGTGCATGGCAGTGAACAGATGGACTAGTCAAACAAAGGCAAACAACTGGACTGCTACTAGTGCACACATTCCACTTTTCCTAATGTTTTCCTAACAACAACCAGTTATCTGTTTGTTTGACAAACACATTTATTTATTACCTGCTAATTTAGCTGATTATTTATTTTTCAGAGAATGTCTAAAAATATCCATTGAAATTCTCCAGTAATGATTTCTTGCAGTGCCAATTTTCCTATATTTGAACCAATCGACCAAAGGAAGACTTGGGTTCTTGAAGTCCAGTTAGATACTCAAACTTCACTGTGGAGAAAGGCAAACCAAAGCCAAGAGTTTATTATTAGCAATATCAGCGGGAAAATACTTAGTTCCTTCATATGACATGCCTCTATTTACTATTTTAGCTGAGGTGTTAACCAATCTTAACTATGCAGGTTATCCTTTGTCATGATAATGACTGTGGAATGTCATCCAGACATGCTGAGTGTTCACTTGTTAAAATCAACAAGCTTTATCCTTAGCTTTCCAGAGTTACTGGGCGGCACAGTGGCGCAGTGGTTAGCACTGCAGCCTCATAGCTCCAGCGACCCGGGTTCAATTCTGGGTACTGCCTGTGTGGAGTTTGCAAGTTCTCCCTGTGTTTGCGTGGGTTTCCTCCTGGTGCTCTGGTTTCCTCCCACATGCCAAAGACTTGCAGGTTGATAGGTAAATTGGCCATTAGCAATTGTCCCTAGTATAGGTAGGTGGTAGGGAAATATAGGGACAGGTGGGGATGTGGTGGGAATATGGGATTAGTGTAGCATTAGTATAAATGGGTGGTTGATGGTCGGCACAGACTCGGTGGGCCGAAGGGCCTGTTTCAGTGCTGTATCTCTAAAACTAAACTAAAAAAACATATAGCCTGGAATTCCCTCAGGCTGCTCCCACTCCACTGCTAAATCTTTACCAGAAGTCTGATGGAAACCCTGTTGGTACTGTTTTTCCAGTGAAGTTATGGCAGTGGATCTGGAACATTTCTGAGGAAATTTCAGGATTATAGTCTAACAGAGTCTCTGCTATGTACTGTATATATGCGGTGCACTGTGCTTGAAGCAACTGTACCCTTATGCTTATGGGGCCAGCATTGCACCCTTATCTTCATCACAGAAAGGTGATTCTCGCATGCATCAGAAAAGATTTGACTGTACTGTACCAAAAGATTGCCATGACGAGAACAGACCTGGATTTCAAACATAGCCCGTCAAATTTGTGGTTTATTGGGAAGTCCTTGAATTTTTCCTATTTTGGATAGACGTTGGTCTGCTCTTGAAGACAAATGCCGCAGTAGAGACAAAAGATACCCTATGAGAATTTTTTACTGTCATTTGTCTCCCCACACTTGGCAGTCTGAGGAAGTAGTGGGGGGAAATTCTATTACATTCACAGACTTTTAACCTATCAGCCTGGCATCATTGGAGAGGTAACTAGTTTGGGAGAGGGCTTGGAATCTGCAGGAGATTCCCGGAGTGTGGTGGCAAAGGGCCACATGTTATCTTTTTGGAAGCTGTATTCCCTGGTTGGATGGGAGGATCAGAATAATTGCTGTTTTTGCAAACGGATAGCAATTAAATCCTTACTTCTACTGACTTGCACAACTTTGGTGAAGATGGTTTGATAACACAGACTAGAGACATGGTGAAAAGAACCTGTTAAAAGATTTACAGGGAGAAAATAACAGGTCGGAACTTAGAAAGTTCTGCTGGTGGTATTGACAGACACACAGCTTCTTCTCAGTGCATTCTCCGAACATCTCTTAGTCTTTCTTGTAAACTGAAACTGTAATGACTGGTGAGACGAGACTCATTTCCTGAACCATTACAGCATTGCTGGCTGGAATGTATATTTACTTGGACACTGGGAACAATTGTGCGATTCTGTGCTCCCAGGAGGGAGCTTCTGAACTTGGAATCCATTCAGATTGATATGCTAGGCTGCCATTGGCTCAGTGAATAAATAAATTGCCTGGTGTGGTATTGAGCTTTACAGACCAGGAAAGTCGGAAGCTCAATCACTGGTCTGTGCTGGTCTCAGCTGGGATTAACAGTGGCACACCATCATTTGCTTCAGTGTTTCGGGGCTAGAAAGGGGAAAATAAAGTAGCAATTTACATTTTCTCAACTCACATTTAAAAACCTCACAGCAGGAAATTAAGCAATAGCATCGCTAGAGAGCTGGGAACAGGACTCCAGCAGTTGTCTCTGACAGGGAATGTGCATGGTGTTGAGGGGGAAGAATAAACTGACAGAAAAAACACAATGGGAGCAAAATTCGTCTTGTGCGCTAGCAGATCAGTAACCCACTTTACACTCCACTGAATGTTCTTTTCTATTGACTTCAATGTTGTCCAAATTGAATTTCACTCCCATGAAAGTAAGTAGTGCACTTGTTGCGCGCACTGTGTTTTGTGGAATTAGTTATGACACCGTTTCCCCAGTCGACCACCCTTGCCTCATCGGGGCCCGACTGATCACTCCCCCCCCCCACCGGTGAGGCCCCAAAAAATTTCCTTTTCCCAGGTCGTCCATCCTCTTCTTGTTGATGCTGGGTTGCAGTCCCAGCTGTGGCCACCACTCCCAGTGGCGCTGCTGGGACAAAGAGCTGCTGACTCGCTGATTGGCCAGCAGCTCCATTAGGTGGGACTTCCAGTTATGGTCCCAGGGACCGTAAAATGCGGTCCGGATCCCCAGGCCAGGCGGAGGCGGGATTGCCACCGACTTTTCAGGCGATGGACAGTTCCCATTCAACAAAAGTAAAATTCCAGCCAACGCTTCAGGTCACAGTCCTGAAATGTTAACTCTGCTTCTCGCTCCACAGATGCTGCCTGACCTACTGAGTATTTCCAGCACTTTCTGTTTTTATTTCAGATTTCCAGCATCTGCAGTATTTTGCTTCTACCTTCTGCCTTGTATTACTTAGTACTAAACCAGGCACTGCCTTCGGAGTTCAGCAATGTCCAAATTTTCTACTGTTATGGGCTGCATAGGTAGGTACTTCAGAGGTCAGAATTATACAAAGTTTAAATTCATGTTGCATTATTCTAAGGGTCTTGGATTGTGTTGGCACTGTGAGCGCTGCTGAGTGGGGCACTTAAAAACAACATTAAGATCTAGCCAATAAGCTGACCATTCAGTGGAAGAGTCACAGTCACCTGGCAGACCTAGAAACAGGAGTCAGTGAGTAATTTCAGTGAGCTGGTCTTGCGTCACTAATTTGTCTGCAATTAATAAGTTCCTCACTTAGAGCTGTTTACACAGGTACTCTGGTGCAGGTGGTATGTCTGCATTAGTTACTTTCAGTCCACACAATGGAGATAAGCCATCCACTACACCATCTGTTCACTTGATTCCTCAGTCGATCAGGACCAAAGAAGCAGTATCCCAGTTCTCAAATATTACCTCGAAGATTTTGTGATTTTTTTAATGCAACTTATCCTCATAATTTAACCCATTAACCTGCAGTGCCCAGAACCGAATGTAATATTCCAGATGACGTCTGACCAAAGCCCTATACCACTGAAACATAACCTCCTCTGCCTTTGTACTTCTATCCTCTTGAGATAAAGGTCAAACATTCCATTAGACTTTTTGATTTATTTTTGTACCTATCCACTACCTTTTAGTGATTTGTGTACATGGACACCAAAATCTCTCTGCTTCTTGATAGGTAAATTGGCCATTATAAATTGCCCCTAGTGTAGGTAGGTGGTAGGAGAATTGAGGGAAGGTGGGGATGTGGTAGGGAATATGGGATTAATGTAGGATTATTATAAATGGGTGGTTGATGGTCGGCACAGACTCTGTGGGCCGAAGGACCTGTTTCAGTGCTGTATCTCTCTATGACTCTTCACATTTCCTAGTTTCTAACCCTTTAAACAATATTCCGATTTGTCTTTCCCACATTTCCTCACATTGAACTCCATTTGCCCACTCACTTAATCCGTCCACGTCTCTTTGTAATTTACTGCTCCCACTTGCAATTCTTACTGTACCTCCTAACTTAGTGTCATCTGCAAACTTGGATATACAACTCTTTATTCCTTATTTCAAGTCATTGATAAATTTAGATAAAAGCTGAGCTCCCCCCTTGGGGAATATCATTTGTCACATCTTGCCAATCAGAGTATGTACCACTTGTCACTACTCTCTTTCCTATCTCCAAACCAATTCCCATCCAATGTCACAAGGGTCCCTCCAATTACAAGCGCTTTCATTTTTGCTAGCAATCTCTTCCAGAGCCTTCTGGACATCCACGTAGACAATATCCATAAAACTCCTACATCCACCATATTAATGACCTCTTTAAATAATTCAACTAGGTTAGTCAGACAAGCCTGACCCATCACAATCCAAACTGACTCTCTCTGATCAGCTTGCATTTGTCCAAGTGCTCTGTCACTTTGTCCCTAATAACAAATTCTAGTAACTTCTGCACAATTGACATTAGATGGACAGGTCTGCAGTTACCTGGAGTAACATTTACAACTTCCCAATCTGACAGCACAATTCCTGAATCAGGAGAGTTTTGGAAGATTATGACAAACGCATCCACAGTTTCTTCTACTTATTTCTTTCAATGCCCTAGGGTTGAAGGAATCTGGTCCTGGCGATTGGTCTATCTTAAAACTTGTTGGTTTCTCGAATATAATTTTTTAAGTTACATTAAATCTAATAACTTCAACCCCTTTGATTTATTTTTGGTTTCCTTTGTACCATGCTATTTTGTTCGCTTCCTACTGTGAAAATGATGCAAAGCCATCATTTAACAAGTCTGGGATTCCCTCATTGGCGATTACAATATCACTTGCATCTGTCTTTAAGAGGCTACATTTCCCTTAGCCACTCTATTTTTCTTAATGTATTTATAAAAACTTTTAGTCTTGATATTCCGTGCAAGTCTTCTTGTATTTTTTTTTTGCAGCTCTTATAACTTTATGCCTCTTTGTTTCTTTTTGTAACTCAGTCCGCTGGATTTCCACTTTTCTTTGCATTTCTGTGAGCCTCTTCTTTTAAATTTATACGATATTTTACCTAATTTTTTGACCACAATTACCTAACCACACAAGTGGAGCTTTTCCCTTTTGTGGGTACTTTTGCCAAATGCTCCTTTGAACACATCCCACTGTTTGTCTGTAGGATTACCTGTTAACGGTCCAGCCCAGTTTACTGTGATCAGTTTATGTCTGAGCAGATACTGCTACATCACACTATTCCTGACCTCCTCTGTATAAGTTAGTAATGAATTTGCACTTGACCTGACTGCTTATCATGTCCCACTTATTCTGGATAATTGTCTTCTCTCAGTTCCTTTGGAGAAAAACATACCATAGCCTGGGCAATGATTGATTCATCAGAGTAACATCTATTGGTCAATGACCAGTCTCTATCGATGTCCAAGCTGATTGAGTGACATTGGGTGTGAGTCCAATGACATCAGAATAACTATAACTACAGGACTCTCCCTGTGGGGCAGGAAACCCCTAACATTGTTAGTGCCAGTCAAACTAAAAATGCATGCAGAGAGCTAAATGATGATTCAATTCTCATCATCAATGTCCTGCAATGTCCGCTGGTTGTGGAATGCTTTGAACCCCCTGGGCATCCGTTTTCAGGCACAACCACATTTTTAAGCCAGATTTTATCCAGCCTGTTGCTATGCTGTATGTCATTAATCAGCCACTTGGTAAGATGATCTTGCACAAGTTGTTTCTGAAATTGCAAAATTGCAACATCCTGCACTTGTGCCAGTTTATATTCATGGCACATTTCCTTTACTAATGGATCTGGAACAAAATAATGGCCATTCAGAGGCTGGCCTGTGTAAACAGGACTTATTGTGCATTGGGATTGGCCATGCATGGTGTGTGTTCACTGAAGTGTCAAATCAAACAGATAGTCAAAGATAATACTGCAGAGAAGGGCAAACATAGCAATGAGCTGCACTGAATCTCTGCTCAAATCTCTGCTCGAGGGACAGCAACAGTTCTGGTGCTATATTCTTCATGAACATATGCCCTTGTTCTCTGTAAGAATCACGGTCAATGTAATCCATTGATGTTCATAAGAGGACAATGATACTCGGTATGTAGGTGCAATGGATCTGGGTGGTACTGGAATAAGCCTGAATTTCTTTGCTGTCTTCAGCTTTTGCAGGATTGACTTCTATGCATGCGATTCTGAAAATTAAACAGGACAATATTTTGAAGTCGGGTTTGTGTTACACACGGAAACTGAGTGCTTCCTGCCAATTTGAACAGAAGAATTTGCTTTCTTTATGTTTGGAGAGTTTACACATATTACTTATATTTGGCTGCAGACCTTATCTGTAGTAACATTGCAGCAAATACCCAGAATAAAGGTTTATCCAAAGTCAGAGCACTAAGTAGGTTGAAGAATTTGGAAACCATTGCTACATCGGATACAAGCAAACAAAAATCCTTGGAATTGTGAACTCTCTTTAAGCAGCACAGGATGAATTTATCTAAATGTGAAAATTGTAATTATTACAATGAGATGTCAGCACTGGGGCAAGAAATTGTTACTGTGCAATTCTCGACAACTGCCTCTCATCCTTCAGAACTCCGAATTCTATATAACATGGTGCAGGAATGTTTTCTCAATATGCCACAATGGGGAAGGGATGGTTTAGTCATTCCTCTGGTATTTTGTCTCTTTGCCTCACTGTTGGCCACTCCTTTGGTCCTACTGGCCATCTTTTCAAACAACAACCTTCGTCAGGAGACCAGGTATCTGCTACTTGCAAATACTTTGTTTAATGATTTGATTTATTCAATACTGACCACCTTCATTGCCTACCTAAACGCAGCAGATATAGGAATGCCTAAAATAGTTTGTGAAACACTCCTGTTCTTGCTAACGGTGGCTTATTGCAATGGGATTCTGACAATCACTGCTACGGTGGTAGACACTTATGTGGCCATCAGTTGGCCCCTTCGCTATACCTCACTTTTACCCCGTTCCAGGACCATTAAAATCATCGCTTGCATATGGATTCTTTCTGTCAGTAGTTCTTCTGTCCTGTTCATAATAACACTGTGGACACAAGAGAATCCATCCTCCCGATTATTGGTGTGTGCGGTGCCTTTAGTGCTTTTATCCTCTCCGCTGGGAACATTTTTGTTAAAGACTGCTTACATTTTTGCAATACTGTATTTTCTAATATGTTTAATATTGATCTCAAGTTTCTATGTCATGTTATACTGCAAAACTAGGACATCAGGGATATGGGTTAGCAACTCAAGGGCAAGGCAGACGTATCTCATCCATTTAGTGCTATTAATTGTTTACTTCTCCCCTCTGGCATTGCTGGTAGCAGAGGGAGTGCTTTTTGGGATGCACTTGATTGGGCGCCAGTCAGCAGTCTGGATCATTGTGGCAGTAAACAATATACTGATGTTACCAAAGGCAGTACTCCCTTATGTCTATGGGCTAAGATATCGAGATATTGCAAACACAATCCGGTCGTTCTTCATTTTGAAGTCCACAGCTCAAGTAAGGCCACTGCAAGTTAGTACATGAGAGAAAAGGTATGTGACTGTGAGTCTCTTTAACATCTCCAGATTGTACTGAGAGGAGGATTTTACTCAGTTAATACATATTCTGCATGGCACATTACACAGCACTTGAGTGCATTCTGGCTCAGTACAAACTGATATTTTGCAGATCCTGCCAGGGAAATGTTTTGAAGTTGTGGCTTCTGATTTACTTTGATTTTACAGCACAGAAACAGGTGATTTGGCCCTACTGGACTCTGCCTGTGTTTGTGCTTCACATAAGCTCAACAATCAACATGCCCAAAAGATGCTTAAAACATTTTTTAACATTTTAGTGAAATCTTCAGACTGTTAAAACTCAAGCTTGGTGACACCTATTTACCATGTCCTGATTTACCACATCTTCTCTTTGGGCCTTAGCCCTTCACCTAGGTTTCTCAACGTAAAACAAAATTTGCTGGAGGATACTTGTCAGGAATCAGAGCGTGACGATAAATAATCATTGAATGCCACTGTTCTCATCACAGTCCATTCATCACAACAGGAACGCTTTACTTTTTGTTGGCCACTTTTATTTAGTTTGTATTCTATTTGGGCATAGAGGCCAAGGTTCTGGCTGTCAGTGTTTCTGACAAGCTGGTTTCTAATCAGCAGTCCTGATGGACAAATCTCTACAAATGGATGCTCAAGATGAGATTTGATTTTTCTTCGGGTGGATTGGTGTTTGTAGAGGAGGGTTCGGCATTTTGGGTGGAGGGTATTGATTTTTTGGGGGTAATTTCGATGTTTTGGATGTTGAGTATTTTTTGAGGTGGTTTTCAGATGTCTTATTATTTACCTTTCCTTTGCTCCAAGTTCAATGTTTATTAGTATTTTTCCACAGCGCTGGGGATTTTAACTCCCTCTACCCTTTAGAAGCAGGATGGTAGCAGAGTTAAAAATCATGGTGGTTGACTTACTGCCTTGCTCCCACACTGCAGCCATTATTCCCAGGGCCTTACACTAGACGACTGAAGACCCTGCCTGAATCAGTCGAGAGTATCGTTACTATTACAAGGGCTAAATGATTTCAAAAGGAAATTGGATGGGCACTTGAGGGAAATAAACTTGCAGGGCTACGGGCATCGAGCAGAGGAATGGGACTGACTGGATTGTTTTACAGAGAGCTGGCATGACCTTTAATGGCCAAATGGCCTCCTTCTGTGCCATAATGAATTTGTGATCAGAATTTTACGCCCTCCAAAAGAGTGGGCTGGTGGCGGGGCTGGGGGGTGCATAAAATGGAGTGGGAGGCTGGGGGGCCCTTTCCGACCCGCTCCCGCCTCCGTTGCCAATTTACGCAGGGCGGCAGTGGTGAGAAACGGCCTACCAATCCCAGGCCAATCAAGGCCCTTAAGTAGCCAATTAACTAACACTTAAGGGCCTCCGCCCGCTACCATGGGGATTTTACGTTTGGCTGGCGGGCAGCTGAGGCCTCAGGAAACCTGCCTGATAAAACTATGCAGCCTTCTGGTGGCCTGGGGGGTGGGGGGAGCCCTCTTTATCTGGCACCCTGTGCCCCACGGAGGGCTTCCCCCGAAGACCCAACTGCCCCCGACGCACAAGCCGTCCCCCGCCCCCCCCTACCTAACCCCCTGCTCACTAGGGCCTGACCAATTGCCCCCAGTGAGGCCCCAAAAACTTACCTCTTTTCTGGGAACGTCCTTCATCTGCATCCTGTAGCTGGGTGTAGTTCCAGCAGTGGCCACCACATCTGGTGGCGCTGCTGGGACTAAGAGCTGCCAGCCTGCCAATTGGCCAGCAGCTCCATTAGGCGGGACTTCCTGCCTCAATGAGGTGGAAGTCCCACCCAAGACCAATTAAGGGCCTGGGGACTGTAAAATCCTGTCTGGATCCCCAGTCCCAGTGGAGGCGGGATCACCACCTGGCTGGTGGACAGTTCGCCCCCCCACCAATTGTAAAATCCAGCCCTATGACTTTATGTATAAATAGTGGTTCCTATATTTTATAAAGTGGGCAGAGCATGAGCTGTGAAAGCCATGCTCAGTAAAGTGTGGCAGTACAGGAGAAAACACCCATCGAAGCTCCACAAAGAACAAAATGGGCTGCTGCCACCCTAGGCTCTCCCGCCCACTTTTAAAGCCTGCAAGCTATAGGAGGACTGCTGTTCACAGAAGAATGCTGAAAAGGCCCAGAATTCAAAATGGACCAGCTCTCCTGCTCGAGGCAGCCATCTGGACCAATAGTTAAAATACCCAACTTTTGCCTCTTAGTGGGACTTTCACTGAACTTGAGTTACAGCATTATCTTCAGTCAGATTTCTTGTGTTGAAATAATGCCTCCTCACTTTCCCACCCATCCCTCACCTGCTGGCCTAGCTGCCTGCTCCTCAACTAACAGGACCCAGCTCTTTGTTTGGAGAGCTCACTGCCACTGCCTTTACAGATTATAAGCAGAAATGACACATGTACTTCCTTGGACTCAGCCTGAACAGCTGATGGTCACAGTGGTATTGGGTGTGGAGCACTCTCTTAGACCTCTCTCAACATAACCTCAATGGTTAACGCTTGCTGTGGTGACAATTATGGAGCTCACTCTTGGACGTCACTGGACTTGTCCTGAATGCTAACACTCGCTGTGGCGATAACCATGGAGCTGACTCTCAAACTCCCCTGGCTCTACCTGAATGGTTGCCATGGTGATGACTCTTTCTGCACTGTGCTTCTCTCAATTTCTAAATTTTTGCCTCCAAACCCAGATTGATGGAGCTGACTGAAAGAAACAAATGTAAGGATGTGTTATCAAAACAGAAAATGTTGGAAATACTCAGCAGGCCAGGCAGCATCTGTGAAGAGAGGAACAGTGTTAACATTTCAGCCCAATGGCATTTTATCAGAACTGGAAAAATTAGAGACATTATCAGGTTTTAAGCAAGTACAGAGGCAGGGAAAGTGGGGATGGGGGAAGAATAAAAGAAAAAGTCTGTTCTTTTGTTTTTCTCGCTCCACAGTTGCTGCTTGACCTGCTGAGTATTTTCAGCATTTTCTGTTTATACTTCAGATTTCGACCATCTGCAGTATTTTGCTTTTGTAAGGATGTGTTGTTAGCACTGAACCAGTTCTGTCAATCTGTGCTGAAAAGTCCTGTAGTAGTGAAAAGGAATGCTATGTTTAGGATGTCCTATTGCCAACTTTGGTGAGTTTTACCTGTGCTGCTGAAATAAATTACTTCAAGTCTTTCTGTCTTATGGAGTTTTATTGATTATACCTAGAAAACAGAACCATATTTATGCAATGGGTATGTGGATAGAAATACTTTAATTATTATTGATTTAGTAGATGTGGCTAAGTGAATTTAGACAGGAGTCAGGTGAGTCATCAGGTAGAAGTGACTGGAGCTACGAGGGGCTGACTGAGTGATATACAAATGAAATAAGTTTGCGTTGAGAGATGATAAGGGCGGGAGTTTGGTCTGAGCAGGGATTTGCGCTGAGATGATGTGGGTCTGAATCTACAGACCGAGGCAAAAAAACTGAGGACGTACATATGTCGTCGTTATGGTATTGGACTAATACCAGTGTTCAAATGCCAGTGTGGGAAATTCTGAAATTGAATTCGGTAAAATATGGAAAGGACCAGAAAAAAGGACAATAAAAGATACTCGATTGCTGTAAAAAACCAGCCAGTTCAGTAATTTCCTCAGGGAAGGGAACCTGACAGCAGATGTTAATACACCATATGTGCTTGACTCATGCCCTCTGAAAGGCCCTGGCACATTACTCACTTGCACAATTGCTTGAAGAAGGTGACCAACTTGTTGGCAATAAATGTGGCCTTGCCCCATTTCCCACATCCTGAGAAGAAATAATTTAAAAAGATCTCAAATGGAATTGACAACATATGAATATACAACAATTATAGGTGGGAAAGTACCAGCTGGTCAATCAAACCTTCCCACACTCATGACTGCGGCATCATAACTAGACACTTTGTATTCATACCCACAGCCATGGAATCTTCTGGAAGAGAGAAAAAAAACAAGAAAAAAAGGGTTAAAAAGGGAAATTAAAACTGGAAAATTCCTCTCTGACCCCCTCAGGCAATCGTAACCAGTCCAGGAGATCACACTGATCATGCGTACATTAACTGTTAATCCACTTACCTATTGTGTGACGTGATCTTTGCCCCAATGAAGAATCTGTCCAGCCCCTTCTTGAGGGTGTGTAGTGAGTCAGCATCACCCTGCCAACCCATTCCAGAAGCTCATTACTCTCCAGGAAAAGAGGAGCTGCCTAACATCTAACCTTCCCTACTTTTGTGTGGTTTAAATCCATATCCCCTGGTGCTCCCTGATCTGATAAATTGAAATAGTCTATTAATAGGTGGACAATTCAGCCCTTCTATTATTTTATACAGCTCTATCAGGTCACCTCTAAATCTACACTGCTCTAAAGTATAAAGACCCATCTCTTTAAGCCTATCTGAGTAACCAAGGTTACAACAACTTGCATTCACCTAGTGCTTTTAAGACAGAAAGACAGACCAGAGTGCTTCACAGGGGCATTATCAAAAAATGGATGGTGAGCCAAAGAAGGAGTTATTAGTTGAGGATGCCGAAAGTTTGGTAAAGGAGGTGGAAATTAAGTACAGTCTTGAAGGAGGTGTGTGAAGGTACAAAGAGGGAAGTCCAGAGTGTGGGGCTGAGGTGGCTGAGGGTATGGCCACCGCTGGTGGGGTGAAAGGAGCCGCACAAGAAGCCATTGGGGGTGGGGGAGTCAGAGAAATAAACAGCTAGTCAGCGTGCGGGGTGGTGAGGTGTGATAGGAGTTAAATGTCTGATGGAGATTACAGAGATAGGGAGGGGCGAGGCCATGAGGGGATTAATAAAGGAGGATGAGAATTTTAAAGTTGAGGTGTTGGGGGACTGTAGAATCTCACATTTTACATCTGCTACTGTAAATCTCTGGAAGAAACACATGGCATTATCTTCTGGATTGCTGCTGTGAAACTAAAACTTTATTGTCGACTCCCTCTCATGGCACACTGTGCATTCTACACCAAGCAGGTACAGTGGCCTCAAATGAACAATAAATGAAAAATACACAACATCCCTCCTCTTCTTGGTAAATGAGAGTTTCAATGGTTTGCTTACATTCTGTTTGGATATTACTTCAGTTTGTCAAATAATCGCTTAAGTATGGTGACATTTCTGCTCATGAGTAGGTTATTAACATGTACCATCAGGTGTTGTCACATTTAACTCGTGCAACAGCTAAAGTGTTGATGTCTGGATTAGATGCAACACTTGCTGATGGTGTTTGCAATACTTTGAAGAATGACACGTTTTGTATGATGATTTGTGAACCATGCTCAGCAGTGATCAGTGATCCTTTTGCTTTGGTCACAACAAATGGCAGGATGTCATGGGTGGGGGAGGCGGTTGTTTGATTTCCAATATAACCATCATATTTTATAAGTATATAAAAGCAAAATACTGCAGATGCTGGAAATCTGAAATAAAAACAAGAAATGCTGGAAATACTCAGCAGGTCTGGCAGCATCTGTGGGGAGAGAAGCAGAGATAACGTTTCAGGTCAGTGACCCTTCTTCAGAACTGGCAAATATTAGAAATGTAAAAGGTTATAAGCAAGTAAAGCGGGGGTGGGGCAAGAGATAACAAAGGAGAAGGTGTAGATAGGACAAGGTCACAGAGAATAACTGACCAGAATGTCATGGAGCAAAGGCAAACAATATGTTAGTGGTGTGTTGAAAGACAAAGCATTAGTACAAATAGGGTTAACGGACTGAAAACTGAACAGTCGCAAGTACAAACATTAAAAAAAACAGTGGGTAGGCAAACTGAACAAACTAAGATAAAATAAAATAAAATAAACACAAAAAAAATACAAAAAATAAAAAATAAAAATAACTAAAAATAAAAGTAAAATGGGGGGCTCATGGTCTGAAATTATTGAACTCAGTGTTCAGTCCGGCAGGCTGTAGTGTGCCTAATCGGTAAATGAGATGCTGTTCCTCGAGCTTGCGTTGATGTTCACTGGAACACTGCAGCAATCCCAGGACAGAGATGTGAGCATGAGAGCAGGGGGGAGTGTTGAAATGGCAAGCAACCGGAAGCTCGGGGTCATGCTTTCGGACTGAGCGGAGGTGTACCACAAAGCAGTCACCCAGACTGCGTTTGGTCTCCTCACCGTTGAGGAGACCACATTGTGAGCAGCAAATACAGTATACTACATTGAAAGAAGTACAAGTAAGTCGCTGTTTCACCTGAAAGGAGTGTTTGGGGCCTGGGATAGTGAGGAGAGAGGAGGTAAATGGGCAGGTATTACACCTCCTGCGATTGCAGGGGAAGGTGCCATGGGAAGGGGACGAGGTGGTGGGGGTAATGGAGGAGTGGACCAGGGTGTCACGGAGGGAACGATCCCTTCGAAATGCTGACAGGGGAAGATGCGTTTGGTAGTGGCATCACGCTGGAGATGGCGGAAATGGCGGAGGATGATCCTTTTGATATGGAGGCTGATGGGGTGGAAAGTGAGGACAAGGGAAACCCTGTCATGGTTTTGGGAGGGAGGGGGAGGGGTGAGAGTAGAGGTGCGGGAAATGGGCCGGACACAGTTGAGGGCCCTGTCAACCACAGTGGGGGGGGGGGGGGGGGGGGAGTTTTTTTACAAGTACTTTGTTTCCTGACTTTAGCAGTGTAGTCTGAATTTCATGTTTCACTCTGCCTTTGCTTTCTTTCTGTCCTCGATCACACTTGCATATGTATTGATCATTAGCTTTACAGGGTAGCTCAGGAACAGGTGCGCACATAGGATGTGTGAAGATGAGCGGAGCTGGATGCTTTCCAGTGGTTGAGTGACGAGTCGCTCTGTAATTGCGAAGAAAACAATATAACTCCTGCTTCCACGACTTGCTCTCAGCAGTAGCTGTATGGATCACTTTATTCAAGGTATGCATGAATGTCTCAACTTCTTTATTAGCTATTGGCCAACAGGGTGTGAGTTTTCAGTGTGTGTAGCCCAGGTAGTTCATGAATTTACAGGACTCATCACTGTTGAATGGGGGTTCATTGTCGCTTCTCACCACTTGAGGGACTCCAAATAAAACAAAAATCTGGTCAAGCTTTTGGGCGCCTGCTTTCACTGAGATAGATGTAACTATTTCTACAGCTGGGAATCTGCTGTAGTCATCAGTTGCAATAAGCAAATGCTCGTCAGTGGGCAAGTTTGTGAAGTCTACGCTAACTTCAGTTCATGGGCCTACAGGTAGCTCAGGCATGTTCAGCGGATCACAAAGATTTGACGCTATAGTTGCTTGACATGACGAACACTGATTGATTTTGTGCTCCACCATGTGGTAAATTCCCGAGAACCATACCTTTCCCCGAAGAAGTTGCTTGGTTTTGACAATTCCCTGGTGACCCTCATGCAATTTCTATAATACATTCAATTATTGTGGAATGACAATGCAGTTGCCACATAACACAAGATACATGACATATCAAATGAACAATAAATGAACAATACACTAGAAGGGACTAGTAGCTAACGTTGGCCAATGAAAACATTGGGTTTGGATACAGGTACAGGTAGCAGAACTTTGTTTCCTAGAACTAGTTACAGCATTGCCTAATTCCTTGTTCGGATAAAAATAAAGGAGGTGAATTTCCATGGGGTCCTCCTACTCGTCCACCATAACTTCAGCGGAAATTCCAGTGGACAAGCAGGAGACTGTTGGTGGGAATTCACCCCCATAGTAGTCTAGAGTGCAATCCTGAATGTGTTATTGAAACCTTCCCTTTCTACTTCACTTACATTACTTACAACCTGGTCTATCATGTGATCATTAAAGTCACTCATTGGGGGGAGTTTTATGGGGCCTGCAAGAACAGCATTTGTGGCGGTTGGGGTGACTTAATTAGGCCTAAGTTGATAGTTCATATTCCTGATGGCGGGTTTTATTTTTGAGATTAAGACAGCAAAGTGTTTGCGGTGAGTCTGGGTTCACCCCTTCCAGCTTTCCATACATTTCCATACTCATTACCTTATAATTATTTCAAATTAAGTCCTATTTGCCAGATTAAGTCAATGGCGCATGGGAATCTCTTGGCACCCTGTTCATGTTTGTTTAAAGGCGGCATGCACCAGTCGGCTTTGTACAGTTGTGTTTTGAACTCTTTGGCACAAGGAAGGGCAACAATGGAATGGATGTTTGGCTCCAGGCTCAGGACCAGCAAGGGTGATTCTTTTGTGGTGGCGGTGAGGAAGGTATGGGATGGGGGAGGACACAAGGTGGGTCTCAGGTGGGCGGTGTTGCGGGGGAGGGTAGCCAGGGAGGACACAGGGTGGGTCTCAGGTGGGTGGAGGTGCAGGGGAGGGAGTGATCTAGTGTCCAGGGTGTGTACTAGGTGTTGTTGCTGCTGCAGTTGGCTGGGTGTGGGTGGTGGTGGAGGGTTGTTTTAAGCAGAAGATTAAAATGATGGTCATGAGAGGCCTAAAGAGGGATGAGTGCTGTCCATGTCAAAGTCCTGTGGGGTGAACTCAGGGTACTGGCTGGCAGAGGGAAAGGTCATAGTAACTGAGGACAATTAGATTCAGTAGGGGAGAAGGTCAAGACTTAGTATTGGTTATTTGATTGAATCATAGGGAGGTGAACGGGAATCAGCAATTACATTGAGGTGGATTACTGGAGGATCAAGGATGAGAGTGGGCATATCGATGGTGACGGATGCAGGAACAGGGGGGGAAAGATGACATGTACAAGTTAATTATGATCCAGTCCAAGGTAATGGGGGAAGATTCAAGGGTCACAGAGGGAACGTATAAGTAAATGTTGAGTGGGTCAAGGGTGATGGGTGCATGCTGGAAGGTAGCAGGAAGAGTATGGAAGTTGGGGAAGCTCGCCTCGATTGTAACACACACAATTTTTTCCAATGATACTGTTACGACCAGGTGAGGAAGGGGTCTCAGGCTCCCCTCTCTCCCTTTTCCTGGTTTGGCCATAACAGGGTTTAACTTTTAATACACAGTGTTTTTAGCTTCAACTCAGTGAATCCTTGCTCACTGCTCTCTAATTATAATTGCAAAGAAATCAATCAGACAGGCTTTCTCAGGTTTAAACAAGAAAGGTGTAAGTTTATGAACCCTAACATTCTAACTCAGTTAAAACTACGAAAAATACATGACGCAACCACCCCAGCATGCATACATGATAAACACACACAAATAGATACAGAGGAAGAGAAAGAATTAAAGTGGGGAAGGTTTGAAGTCGTAGATGGAATTCAGTTAATGTTGTTGGTTTGGATGTAAAGATCTTGATTGGAGTTAAGCCTTGCAGTTCTCGTTGGGGCCCAGTGCACACTTTCAAACCTATTTGCTGGTACCAGAAGGCTGCAGGGGTCTTCTGTCTGGAACTTTGCGTGAGAGAGAGGGACCTTGCTTCTCTTTGGTCTTCAAAATTGCAGTCTGTCCCAAAACTTTACTGTGATGCACAATTCAATCAATTCCCAGGTTGGCCAGCAGGTTAGTCATGTGACCAGCTCTTTATTTGACACAGCAATGCCTGCGAGGGTTGTTGATTCTTCAAAGCTTACTAGAAACACTCAGTTGTGGGGTGGGGGGGTGGGGAGTGCTGGCTCATACACAGACAATGGGCTGAATTTTACGCCCCCCCAAAGAGCAGAATGGTGGCGGGGTTGGAGGGAGAGGTGGCATAAAATGGAGAAGGAGGCGCCGGGGGCCCTTCCTGACCCTCTCCCACCTCTGCTTCCACTTTACGCAGGGCGGGGGTGGGAAAATCAGCCCTCCCACCCCAGCCCAATCAAGGCCCTTAGGTAGCCACTTAATGCCCACTTAAGGGCCTTCGCCCACCTCCACGCAGATTTTATGCATGGCAAGCGGTGTCCTAAACCCAAGAAAAGTCGCCTGACAAAAGCAGGCAGTTCTCTGACGGCCTGGCGGGGCCCTCATGATATGGCACCCTTTTCCCCATGGAAGGCCATCCCCGATGCCCCAACCACATTCAACACTGAACCTGCCCCTCTCGTCCCCCCGTTTGAGCATCCTTGCCTCGCCGAGGCCCGACCGATCACCCCGACGAGGCAACAAAAACTTACCTGCATTCTGGGCTGCCCGACATTTTCTTTGCAATGCTGGGTGCAGTCCCAGCAGTGGCCACTTCCCCCAGTGGCGCTGCTGGGACAGAGAGCTGCCAGCCCGCTGATTGGCCGGCAGCTCTATTAGGCAGGACTTCCTCTCTCAAGTGGGTGGAAGTCCCGCCTCAGACTAATTAAAGCCCGGGTCCCGCAAAATACTGGTCGGATCCCCAGGCCAGGCAGAAGTGAGTTTGCCACTGACTTTTCAGTCGGTGGACGGCTCCCGTCCGCCGAAGGTAAAATCATGGTCAATGACTCTCAATGTCTATTGACAAAACTCATCTGGCTAATTGAATCAGGGAGCACTCCCATTGTCTCTCTAGGCAACTGTCCCTTAGAATGCCATGTTTTCAGCCACTGCTCTGTGGTCCTTTTAAACAAGTTATCCAATGTGCAGTAAATATTCAAATATTGTCCCATCTGATGAAATTAATATGTTTCCATTTAGCAGGTCTGATTTCCGTCACAATACTGGAAACCACGTGGCCATTCAAGGACTGCAACGCGATTGGAAGGAGACCAATGATGGGTGAGTGGAGTTCAGGCTGGGTACAATGTTAGATGCATAAAAGATTTATCCTCATTACCTCAATGTTAGAGCTCCATGGCCAAACAAGGGTGATATTTAACGCTGGTCTCATTGTAGTAGTTGTAAAACTGCAAAGACATGGGCCTCTTACACCCAATTTTTCTACTATTACGGGAAGAAAAGCAGAGGATGTGATTGAGGAGGGCTCTTGCCGCTCAGCGGCTGAGGCCACAATGCCAGCAGCAGGCAGCACAAGAGGGTGAGGCTGCTCAGAATGATGCCATCCAGGGAAGGCATCATTGAAGACAGGCACTGGTGCTTCAGTGCATCCTCAGGACAATGACAAACTACCTTCAGATGTCAGAGATGCAATGCCAGAAACGCCTAAGGATGTGACGTGAGTTGGTCACTGAAATTTATGGAATCATTCAACATGATCTGCAACCATGTGGTTTTGGTGGTAACCCCATGCCAGTTGCCCTCAAGGTGACTGCGGCACTCTATATTTTTGCTAGTGGTGCTTTCCAGGGCTTAACGAGTGACATATGTGGCATCTCACAGGCTGCTACTCATAGGTGCATTAAGGAGGTGACCAATGCCCTATTCCATTGTGCCAATGATTTCATCTACTTCCCAGTAGATGAGGACAGCCAGGCAGCAAGGTCATTGGCCTTTGGCGCCATTGTTCATTTCCCTCGAGTGCAGGGGGTGACCTTGAGAGCTCCCTGAGACCAGTCATCTGCATTTGTGAATCACATAGGCTTTCACTCTTTGAATATTCAACTGGTTTGTGACCACAGGTGAAAAATCGTGTAGGTCAGTGCTCATTTCCCTGGGAGCTGTAACAACTCATACATTTTATGAAGCTCACAGCTGCCGAGAATGTTTGAAGCACCAGCCCAGGTTGACGGTGGATCCTGGCTGACAAGGGTTACACGCTTTGGACATGGTTAATGACACCAGTACGGCATCCCCAAAGCGCATCGGAAGAGCGATACAATGCTGCTCACGCATCCACCAGAGTTATCATTGAACACACCAGTTGCTTGCTTAAATGTGCTTCCGCTGTCTTGACCGGTTCGGGGGGACTCTTCAGTATGCACCAGTGAGGATCCTATGAATAATCGTTATCTACTGTGCACTGCACAACCTGGCAATGCAACACAACCATATTTTGCTTGCGGAGGAACAGGAGGAGCAGCAGTCCTCCTCAGATGAGATTGAATATGAAGAGCCTGAGGAGGCCGATAATGTGAATGAGTTGGATGTTAGGGCCATGGAGAGATGTGCAAGGGACATCAGAGGGAACCTTATCTTTGGACGTTTCAGCCAAGACTCAAATGTGAAAAAATTCAACTTCACGGAATGTTCACATACCCCTGTCAGCTGAATCATTACTGTAATCGAAAAGCAGGCCTTGTTTGCCATCAAAATTGCGCCTGCAGTGGGGATGTGCTTAACACACTGTCTGTTATAAACTTCATTGTAAACTGGTTGCGTCTCCACGGTAATAGTTTCTTGCATCCAGGCATTACCCTGCGAACATAAACCGCAACACCATTACAGCACTTTGATTAGAACGTCACGTCAAAACAGATCTGGCTTGCGATGAAGCCACAACAACTCCTAAACAAGGCATGTAAGGGAGAGTTGACAGAACTTGCATTGGAAGGCATTTCACCCCAGGATACTGTGAAAAAACTTCAAGCTACAAGCAGCTGCCATTGAAGACTCAATGCTCAAATGTCAAAGGTAACAACACAATGGTTTTTTGAAATTTTTGAAAATGCTTTGTAATAAAGGCCTGCTCGGGTCTGCAAATGAAACCCAGCCTGAGCCTGACAGAACCACATCCGACCCGAGCCCGACCCGGCCCGAGTCCTTTTATTTTTTTCCCACGCCCGACCCGACCCGACCCGACCCGACCCGACCACCGGAATGTTCAGTTAACCTAGCTTCCGTTTTTCACTTTTTAAGCTTGTGCAGATAAGCAACAAAAACTTTAACTGAACGTGAAAGGTTGTTTAAATTGCTACAATGTACACAAGAACCGTTTATTGATTAGTACGTGGTAAGTTGAAATACCAAGCAGCGTAGGAAGCACACTTCAAAAGATCTGTGGTTTCCAGTGTTTCACTAACACAATTGTGACACAAGGCTGTTAGGGTGTGCCCAACCCGAACCGAGCCGACCCGAGCCCGAATGCCGGACCCAGAAGAGCGACCCGACTCGACCCAAAACCCCACACATGTCGTTGGGTCCTATCGGGTTCAGGTTGGGTAGCCGTGCTCTACTTTGTAAGCATAAATGCATGCCAGGGGTGAGGAACCAATAATCATTATCCTTTTCATCTTGGCAACTTCAAATGATATACGAGTATGTATCAAAGATTAAATCAAATAAATGTTTTTAAAATATTATCATTTGCAGTTATACTATTTTAAACATCCTTACCACCCTCATGCTCATATTCCTTAATTTTCCTTCTCCTTCCGCTACGTGTAGGTGCTACCCCGACAGTAGCAGCTTGAGGTGGAGGCAGTCAGCTCAGTGCGCTGCCCCGTTGCCCTGGATGACTATGGCGGGTGTCCTCTGGAGATATGGGGCCTTGAGGGCTCCATCCTACTGAGGGCCTTCTGCATTGGTGCTTCAGCAACCCTCTTTGGCTCACTGGTTGGGCAATGTCGGGGGGGGGGAAGATGAGATGCCGCTTAACCTGGGTGAGTCCTGAGAGGAAGGCCCTGGGGCAGCTGACATGTGCTCCACCACCATCAGGGTGCACAATGGCACCTGCCTGTCTCCCTGAGGGGAAGGTGCACCTGGAAGGAGGTCCAGGAGCCTCCTCCCCCTCTCGCTTAGACTCTACTGCATGGAGACCATGACTACAGCGATGCAGTGCAGGTCAGTACGTATATGGTTCGAGTGCTCTACCAGATTCTCCTGGAGCTCGCCAAACTCTCAACTGAGGAAGCCATATGCTCATATGCCTGCATGGACTCCTCCTGGCACATGAAAAGCCATGCATAACCTCAGGCATCTCTGACATAATTTCCCCATGATTTCTCTGCACTTCCAACAGGCTTCTCGTAGCCTCAAACAGAGGATCATCATAAGTGTGGGGCTGAGCAGGGGCCTGGTCCCCAGCACTCCCCTGATTGTCAGGGGACATGGCTGTCATATGCTCCCTCAGCTTCTGGGACATGTCTGTGTCATGTGCACCAGATTGTGACCCCCCCCCCCCCCTTCTAATCTCAAACCCCTTGTGTGGATATATCTGCTGGCAGAGGTGGAAGAAGAAGCAGGTGACGGTGCACCTTCTGGGACATTGGCAGCATCTTCCCTCGAGGTGGTGTCTTGGGCCTCATGGTGTCTGTCACTTGACTGCGGGCACCTGCAGTGGAAAAACAAACAGAGGCACATGCAGCATCTTTGCAGCATGAAGTCAACACTTTTTCACACGTTGCTCCTGTGTTCACATATGGCTGCAACTGTAAAGTTGACACTTCATCCTTAAACCTTGTAAATCCTGCCTCGCTGTCTGCAATCGCTCTTCCTTCCTCCTCTCCAGCTAGCTCTGCTGCTTCCTCCTTTGCTGGGATCAGGATTCTTATGTCAGGCACTCCTCCACATGTTTTGGTCTGCTCCCTTTGATTATAGGTCTGTTTTTCCTGCAGGAGAAAGTGCTGAATTAATGACATGTCAAATAATGCCTCACATCCATTGTCTAAATGCATCGACATCACTCATTCTGGACTGTCAGTCGCACGCTGCATCCAAACGCAAACAGATGTCAGACTTACAAGTTCTGCAGAATCAATTGGTATATGGCACCAAGGCTGATCACACATTCGAATGCATGCCATGACTGCCCACTGTAATAAACACATTCTCATGGAACCAAGGAGAAAACATTAGTGCAGCTTCAGCAACATCACTTACCCTTGCCGATCTGAGCAAGCCATTGACCTGCTTCCGACACTGTACCCAGGTCCTCTCTGTTACCCCACAGGTCGACACCTTCTCCACCACCTTCATCCAGGCCATCTTAGTCAGGCGGGAGGATCTTCTGAGGCTATCCCTCGGGAAGAGGACCTCCCGCCTTTCCCTGACAGCCTCGAGGAGAACTTGCAGGGAGGCATCACTGAACCATGGGGTGGGACGCTGCCTGCTGGCTGCCATTGGTGTGGGTGGTGATGGTGACAGAAGCTGAAAGGGAGTTGGTGCTGGGGTGGGAGAGATTGCAATGGATGAGGAAGGGCACAACAAATACAGCATAATTAATAATTATTTTCTGCAGATGATTAAACAACAGGCAGGCTGCTGATCCTCCAGGTTTGCAATGCCAAATGGTTGAAAGCCATGGTATTAATGATGCTTTGAAGAATGATGGCTGAATGAAAATCCGTCTCTGCCGCATGATCACACATGTTTGTCATGCCGCTGCTGGGACAGTAATTTACATTTGTAATTGCGTAGGAAACGGCAAAAAGACCTGGTCTTTGATTGGATAGCAGTAAAATCAACAGCGTTCTAAAAAGATACAGGCTTGATTTTCAATTGCTGGTGGGGGTGAGTGCAGGTGCAGGCACACAGTGAAAATCATGTTCCCGGAGGGCATCACTGGAGGCCGACACCTCCAGAACACGACGTGATTTTCAAAGGGAGGATGGGAGGTGGGAGAGCCGGAAACCCGCAAGCCTCCAAATAAGTGGTTGTTGATCTCATTAAAAGGCTTCAGAGGATCAGTTTCAAATTTTCATTGGAGAGACACGAGGAAAACGCTGTGTCTGGGCCATGTCGTGAACATGGTGGGGAGCCATGAGGGCTAACGGATGCACTGGTCTTCATAATTAAGAAGTGGAGAATAATGCTCAGCTACATAACTAGTGGCACAGAGTTGCCAACCCTGGAGCTGAGAGGCTTGAATTTGTGAGCCATGAATGGCAGGACTCTTGAGAGGGACATGAGGCTGCAGGCTTCACTTGGGCAGCTGCGGGAGTTGACAAGGGAGCATTTTTTTTTGGGAGCTTTACTCTGCATCTAACCCCATTTTTACAAGGGAGCATTGGACAGAGTAGTGAACTTCTGTTGATGTAGCCTCCTGGTCAGGGGGAGGCCAGAGGAGCACAGCAGGGGGACTGCAAGGGGATGAAAGCGCTACCCAAGATAAGGGGCTGGATTGTAAGGAGCCCTCAATGTCGGGTTCCGTGGTGGGGTGGGGGGAGCGCCTGAAGATGGCTCCGGATAAGGCCCGCCACGGCTCTCGACCCTGGCAGGAAATAGCCCGATCCTCCCGGCGGCAGTGGGGCACCGTAACAGCCCCCCCCCACGCCCACCGCTTGGCAACGGGAGCACAATTACCATATGCAAATAAAGTAAATTAAAGGATTTGCATGTACTGACCATTAATCTTGATGGCCCGCTGTGATCTTCAGCTCTGCAGCTGGCACTCCCGCTTCTTCGGATCCCTGTCCAGGGAAACGAGGCAGAACACTGGTGAGGAGGGGGAGGGGGTAAGTTTATCAGTGCGGAGGAGGGGGGAACGGGGTCAAATTAACGTCATGAATATAGGGGATGGTGGAAAGGGTCGTAATTTAAAGTTTGTGCAGTCTTGGGGGGGGGGGGGTGGGGTGGTGCGGTAAGGTCGGATGGTAAAGGTAAGTGTTTTTAGGGAGGTAAAGGGCAAATAATTAATTTAATTGTTATGAGGGGGTGGGAGAGGGGCAAAAGAAATGTATTTATTGAATTTCATTCAATTTCTCTTTAAATATTTAAATTAGCCAGTAGGGCTGACAGCCTGTTAAAAATGGCGTCAGCGCCTGTGCAAAGGCAGCTGACCCCATTGCCGAGGACGGACAGCTGGCCCTCTCCACGTGTTCGGGGACGGGTGGGTGTGGGGGGACAGCACACCTCGCCTATTTAAATGAGTCGCCATGCTTTGAGGTTGCGGTGGCTCTTTGGTGTCCAGCCCGCACGGCGGCCCATCAGGTTTACCACCCATGTGTCGGCTACCTGCAAATGATAGAGCGCCAGTGTGTAGGAGACAGTACCTATCCAGGCTCGGACATCCGCACTCTGATCGACAATGACCTGATGCCTCGCGGCCCTCAATAGCATTCCCCTAACTGTAGCTGTCGATGTCACAGTGGTGATGAACTTTTATGCATCCAGCTAGTTCCAGGCATCAGCTGTGGACCTGGGTGTCATCTCACAATCAGCAGCTCATCATGCCATCAGGCAGATTATGGATGCCCTATTCTGGAGGTCAGGGGACTACATTCATTTTGACACAGATGGGCCAGTGCAGCACAGAGGGCATTGGGCTTTCCTGCCATCGATGGATTCCCTCAGGTCCAGGGGGGGTCATAGATTTCACCCAAATAGCCATCAAGGCACCAATACACCAGCCAGATTCCAAACAGAGTGTCCAGCTGGCCTGTGACCACAGGAAGCGCATCTTGCAGGTCTTTGCTCGGTTCCCAGGCAGCTGTCATGACTCCTTTATCCTGTGAGAGCCCCAGGTGCTGCATCTCTTCAGGCTCACATCCAGACTCTGTTGGTGGCTGCTGGGGAATAAAGGTTATCCACTAAAGAAATGGCTACTGATGACCGACTGCTACCCAGACACAGATGGAGAGAGGCGGTACAACCAGAGCCATCTCCTAACATGAAGCTGCATTGAACAGACCATTGTAATCTTGAAGATGCACCTCCATTGCCTTGACCAGTCGGGTGGTGCCCTCCAGTATGAGCCAACCACAGTGTCTCATATTGTGGTTTTCTCCTGTGCCATGCACAATTTGACAATACAAAGAGGCCTGGAGTGGGATGAATAGGAGGACCTGGAACAGCACTCTTCCTCAGAGGAGGACAAAAAGGAGAAAGAGGAAGAGCAAGAGGAGGACGAAGCGGGTGCTTCAGAGGTGCCCGGTGCCCAGGCATTGGAGGAAGACTGCTGAGGCCATCCCTGGCCTCATAGTGATTGGCAGGCTGGCATGCCCATAAGGGCCACTCTGATTCAGCAACGTTTCACTTGAACACCTCTCTATGACAGATGAGGAATCCCATTGCCACCCAAGACCATTGAGAATGGGATGTCTGCTGGCAACGTCTCCCACATCACAGACCATGGCACCACAGCCAACCCAAGCACCCCCACCCAGGCCCCCCCTCCCTGCCTAAACTCCATTTCCTTTTTGACATCAAGCAATACTAACACACAAGTCTGATTGAAAGCATAAGCAATTACTATTACAAGAAAAGTCAATGAACTAACAAATTGAGAAAACATCACTGAGGTGACCCATAAAATGCAACTAATGGCATGGCAGCTTGTGTTCCTGTCCACTTCTACGGGATGGCTGAGGAAGAGGTGGAGGCAGCCTGTTCCCTTGTCACTGCTTCTGGCTGCCCCCTCATCAGCCTTTTCAACTTCCTCTGTCCTTTCATGGCACTGTTAAGATCAGGTGAGGAGGAGTCACAAGGCTCCCCTCCTGTCATTCTCCTTGTTTGACCGCAACAGGGTTTATTCCTTTCTAAACAGCGGATGTACTTACCACTTCAGTGAGTGTTTTACCTTTGAGAGATACAGCACTGAAACAGGCCCTTCGGCCCACCGAGTCTGTGCCGACCATCAACCACCCATTTATACTAATCCTACACTAATCCCATATTCCTACCACATCCCCACCTGTCCCTATATTTCCCTACCACCTACCTGTACTAGGGGCAATTTATAATGGCCAATTTACCTACCAACCTGCAAGTCTTTTGGCTTGTGGGAGGAAACCGGAGCACCCGGAGGAAACCCACGCAGACACAGGGAGAACTTGCAAACTCCACACAGGCAGTACCCAGAATTGAACCCGGGTCACTGGAGCTGTGAGGCTGCGGTGCTAACCACTGCGCCACTGTGCTGCCCCTTTTACCTTTGTTGTGATCATGAAAGGACCAATTAGACAGGTTTTCTTGAGTTTAAACAAGAAAAAGATGCGTTTATTGTACTTAACAAAAACCCAATCTAAAAAAATAAACTACGCTACACTTTCAATCACACACACACGAGAATCACACACATGCAAATAGATTACAGAATGATGAGGAATAGTTTGGGTCGGATTATATCCCTGAACAAATAAAACTAATATATAGTCTGTGGTGTCTGTGAATTCAGTTGTCTTCTGGCTGAATCTTGAGTTCTGATGTTTTTGGTTGGTAGAAGTTCTTGGAGACAGTTGAGCAGGTGGTCTTCTTCCCCAGGATCTTTATCTTGGATTTTTTCCAGCCAGCAGGCATGCTTCAAATGCCCCAAGGTCAACTGGACAGAGAGAGAGAGAGAGAGAGAAAAACCCCCCTATGGTTTCTGCTTCAAAATCTCAGGAGCTTGTGTGTTTGTAGCAAAAGGCTGCTAGTTTTCCACAGATGGGGAGGTATTCACGTGATTGTCCAGTGTCCTCGTTTAATTTAATTTAATTAGATTCAAGTCCAGGAATTCTCGATCTCTCGGGTTTCATTGTTTCAATGTTTACCACTTGGAGGTACATCTCCACTCATGAATGCTTCAAGATGGCTTTGTATGTCCTGCTAATGAGAGTGATACTGGATAATCTACTCAGTGATCCAAGCCATTGTCCTAGATGGGGGCCTCGTTAGACATGCATCTCCAATTCGATGTCCTGGAACGTGAGGTATTTCAATGCAAACTGTGATGGCTATCTTGGCTGCCAGCTTTTGAAAAGTTAAATGTAGGATCCCAGCTTTCCTTTTTAAAAGTTTAATGTAGGTTTCCAACTGATTAATTAAAATTCCACATTTGGCACGTCATGTTTTCTTGACAGCACCCTTGCAGGCTGGATGAGGCCACTGCTGGGACGCAGCTGGCATCCACTCCAAGCATTTCTGCGCTACCAGCAACATTGAGCGTTCCATGATACAGAGACTGTCACCCTTTCCATGCGTACCAGCGCGTTGCTCCTGCATCATTCAGAGTTGTGCTGCATATGGCTCTCCAAGAGCTTGGCCATTCTCTCAATGGAGCAGCTCATGCGCTCAAAACCCTGAGTCATAGCAGTGCACATGTGCTGCATGGACTCCCCCATTGTCTGCCCGTGGCTCTGCAATGCCTCAGGGATTTCTGACATTTGGGAACTCATCTGCCTCTGCTGCTCCAGTAAAGCCCTCCTTTTATGTGACACCCGAGGCCTAGCATCTTTGCCCAGCGGAGCATGTCTCTGCCTGTCCTTCATCCTCCAAGGGGAATTGCGCATAGCTGACTCTGGCTCACTGTCCTCCTCCTGCTCACTCGTGACATGCTGCTCACCCAGTGCTCCCCATTCTAGGCTAAATTGAGGCCCAACCAACATGAGTGTGTCTGCTTTGGTGGATGAATGATGTGACGGTGCAGGCTCTGGAACATCTCCCCCCTCTGAGGAGGCCGGCCATGACTGGGATGAAACACTCTGGTCCGCCTCTGCTACTGGCCCTGTGGGAAACAAAAGAAGATGGTGGTGAGAACTCAGGCTATTTAGCAGGTGCCGCAGCACAACCAGCCTCACAGTTGACAACGGTTGTATAGCCACAGTGTACATTGGGCAGGAGCTTCCTCTATACCCTTCATCTGAAGATAGAACTATCAAATGACCCTGCCAGTCATGGCTTCCCATCTTGCCATTGCCCATGGCCTGATGTGATGACACCCTTGCAATTTTGAGTACTGCGTCCTCTATCAGGGTCAGAATGTGGCGGTCCTGCACACATCCACCCATTCAAGATATTTCCTGGGGGTTGTGCACTCTGTTATCCTGCAGGATGAGGATAGAATGATTTATGAGTAGGCCTCACCTATGCCAGCTGGACAGTCACATGAGCTAAAAACAAGAAATGCTGGAATCACTCAGCAGGTCTGGCAGCATCTGTGGAAAGAGAAGCAGAGTTAACGTTTCGGGTCAGTGACCCTTCTTCGGAACTGACAAATATAAGAAAAGTCACAGATTATAAACAAGTGAGGTGGGGTTGGGGCAAGAGATAACAAAGGAGAAGGTGCAGATTGGACCAGGCCACATAGCTGACCAAAAGGTCACGGAGCAAAGGCAAACAATATGTTAATGGTGTGTTGAAAGACAAGAGGAATAGATAGGGTAGGTAGCCAGAGTCTGTTTCCCATGGTAGGGGTGACTAAAACTAGAGGGCATAGATTTAAGGTGAGAGGGAGGAGGTTTAAAGGGGATCAAAGGGGTAAATTTTTCACACAAAGAATAGTGGGTATCTGGAATGAGCTGCCAGAGGAGGTGGTGGAGGCAGGAACAGTAACGACATTTAAGAGGCATCTGGACAGGTACTTGAATGAGCAAGGCATAGAGGGATATGGAATTAATGCAGGCAGGTGGGATTAGTATAGATAGGCATTATGGTCGGCATGGACGCGGTGGGCCGAAGGGCCTGTTTCTATGCTGTATGACTTTATGATTCTATAATACCCTGTCGAAGTCTGCTTCTAGCACTACTTCTGCTTCTTCAGATTCAAGAACGAAATGGTTGGAGTTCAGACTTCCTAGCCTTGCCATGTACAGTGATCCCACACTGCTCAGCCATTTTTCTCAACTCCTCCATAGACAGTGCTTTTAACTTATTCCAAGTTACTTCACCCTGGCTTGGAGAACTACTTGCTTCAGTTGCAGGCATGTTAGTATTCAATCACACACAACCACAAGAAAACCTGTATTAATCTTGCTCTTTTTTTGATTGGGAACAATCTGGCTTCCCACTTCCAATTTCTCTCATATGTCTGTGGCTAAAATCCCGGATGAACCCCCAATTTCTGTTACGACCAGGTGAGAAAGGTGTCTAGGGGTCTCTTTCAGCCTTCACCTGTTCTTGCTGTAACAGAATTAAATTTTTAAACACACCGTGTTTTGAGTTCCCCCTTTGGTGAATCCTTGTTCACTGCTTTCCAGTTATAAGGCAATGAAATGAGCACAAACAGGCTTTCTTAGGTTTAAAGAAGAAAAGTTGAAATTTATTAAACTTAAGCTAAAACCTCTAATTCGGTTAACGCCTATGGATTCACGTCGTGCCCATGTTAGTATGCACACGTGACACACACATGCAAATAGGGACAGAAAGAGCAGAAGAAAAATAGTGTGAAAAAGTCTGAGGCAATCTCTGAAGGGGGTTTGTTACTGTGCTTTGAGCTCACTGTAGAGTCCCTGATTGTAGATAATCTTGTTTTTCGTTGGGTCCCAGTCAACCTGGAATGCTAGCTTCTCCACCTTCAATGTCTGGTAATTAAAAGTCCATTGTGGATTAAATTGGAGCAGGGAGTGGCCCCTTTGTCCTTTCCAAGTACTGTCTGTTACTTTGCAAATGTCTTTCCAGTCAAGGGTCTGTTTTTTAAAAAAAAAGCAAGCTCTTTCTCCAAAGTGATTCCTGACAACGCAGCTGGCGGGGACGTCATCCGACTGCGCCAACCTGCTCACATGCGCAAACGGGCTCCTGCTGTCTGCACGTGCACTGCGTTCCACTTTGCCAGGACCGGTTGGCGCATGTGCGGATGACGTCATCACCTAAATTGCCAGGACTGGTACACGCATGCCCAGATGACGTAATCGCATAACACAGGAGAGAGAGCGAGTGGAGAAGTGGGGAGAGAGCTGGGGGGAGGGAAGCGGGGAGAGAGCGGGGGTGGTGGAGAAGTGGGGAGAGAGCAGGGGGGGGGGAAGTGGAGAGAGAGCGGGGTGGGGGGAAGTGGGGAGAGAGCGGGGGGGGGGAAGCGGGGAGAGAGCGGACTAAGACCTTGGTGGCAGCGGGTGCGCTCTCCTCCTGCCTCCCCGCCCGGCCATTCCCCAGCCAGCCAATCTCTCCGGCCATTCACCAGCCAGCCAATCTCTCCGGCCATTCCGCAGCCAGCCGATCTATTTGGCCATTGTATGCTGCCATGTGTTTACGTTGCCTTTGTGTGATTATTTGAGCAGCGCCATCTTTAGTCTTGGCAGCGGCCTGAGCATCGCTGACTGTGACGTTTAGGTTGAACAGGCTGCATTTGCACATGTGTCAGTGCAGTGCCACCTAGTGGCTGTGTTGTCAGCAAACGCAGCCTTCTTTTTTAACTCTAGTTACAGTTTGAAAATCAATGTTCATGTGGTGAAATTAATGTGCCTCATTCTTGGCAGGTGGGGGCCTGCATGACACACAGAAAAAGGCCACTTGGCCCATTGTGTCTGTACTGGCCGCAAAATGATCCACCCAGTCTAATCCCACATTCCAGCATTTGGTCAGTAGCCCTGCAGATTACGGCACTTGAGGTGCATATCCAGGCTGCTTTTGAATGAGCTGAAGAGTTTCTGCCTCAACTACGCTTTCAGGCATTGAGTTCCAGACCCCACCCTCTGGGTGAAAAACATTTTCCTCATCTCCCCTCTAATTTTTCTACCAATCACTTTAAATCCATGTCCCATTCTCACTGACCTGTCCGCTAAGGTAAATAGGCCCTTCATCTCCACTCTATCCAGGCCCCTCAAAATTTTATACATTTCAATCAGCCTTCTCTGTTGCAAGGAGAACAACCCCAGCCTATCCAATCTTTCCTCATAGCTGCATTTTACCAGTCCCGACAACACCCTCGTAAATCTCCTCTGTACCCTCTCTGGTGCAATTACATCCCTTCTGTAATGAGGTGACCAGAACTGCACACAATACTCAAGTTGTGGCCTAACCAATGAGTTATACAGTTCCAGCATAACCTCCCTGCTCTTATATTCTATACCTCAGCTAATAAAGGAAAGGCTTCCATATGCCTTCTTAACCACCTTATTAACCTGTCCTGGGATCTGTGGGCATTCAGTCCAAGGTCCCTCACTTTCTCTACACTTCTCAGTATTTTCCCATTAATCGTGTATTCCTTTGCCTTGTTTGACTTCCCCAAATGCATCACCTCACACTTCTCTGGGTTGAATTCCATTTGCCACTTTTCTGCCCATCTGACCAGGCTGTGAATATCTTCCTGCAGCCTACAGCTATCCTCCTCGCAATCTACCACACGCCAATCTTTGTGTTACCTGCAAACTTCTTGATCATGCCCCCTACATTTACGTCCAAATCGTTGATATATACCACAAAAAGCAGGGGACCCAGTACTGAGCCCTGCGGAATGCCATTGGAAACAGCCCTCCAGTCGCAAAAATACCTGTCAACAATTCCCCTTTGTTTCCTGCCACTGAGCCAATTTTGTATCCACCTTGCTGCATTTCCCTGGATCCCTTGGAATATTATTTTCTTAACCAGTCTGCCGTGTGGGACCTTGTCAAAAGCCTTGCTAAAATCCATGTAGACCACATCAACTGCACCACCCTCATCTATCTTCCTTGTTACTTCTTCAAAAAATTCGAGCAAGTTGGTCAAACAAGGTTTTCTCTTAAAAATTTTAGCAGGCTTTTCTTCAAAGACAGAAAATGAGATGAGTTGACATAGTGGACTTCTCAGGGTCTTTTAGAGAGGTGCTGGAAAGCTGAGCTGGGTTGTGATCTTCTCTCCTTCCTTGGGAATTCTCTTCTAGCCTTGGAAGTTCTCTTCTCTCCTTGCAAGTTGTCTCTCTTATTATACAGCTCAAACCCAACTCAAAACAATTCAAAAGCAAAACCGACAACAGGAGGTCAACCTTTTGACCTCCATCAATCTTGACCTGTCACTTCTTTGTAAACAACTTCTCCAGGTGTCCAAAGTTCTCTGTTGTTTATTGAGCTGGACGTTAGGTGGTTTCCCAGGAAGGCTTGTTTCCCTCACAAGATCTCTCAGTGCCACTTTTGAAAAACATTTCCAGGGACCATTTTTCAAAGTCAAGTGGCCTTTACATGACCCCCTTTGAAAACTCCAAAGTTTAACATTTCTTCAATCTTTCAAAAATGAATCCTCAAAAAATATATTTAACAAAACACAGAGGCACTCTTTTAAGACCTGCACTCCTGCAACATCCATAAAGTAGCTCCTTGAATCTTGATTCCTTCCACTTCCATCTCCATGACATTTTGGTCAGCTATGTGGCCTTGTCCAATCTAGACCTTCTCCTTTGTTATCTCTTGCCCCACCCCCACCTCACTTGCTTATAATCTGTGACTTTTCTAATATTTGTCAGTTCCGAAGAAGGGTCACTGACCCGAAACGTTAACTCTGCTTCTCTTTCCACAGATGCTGCCAGACCTGCTGAGTGGTTCCAACATTTCTTGTTTTTGTTTCAGATTTCCAGCATCCGCAGTATTTTGCTTTTATTCTAAAGAATTCATCTTGGTCTGGCATCATACACTTCTGAACAAGTGTCTATCATGCAGCTTTTATTAATGTTCATCACATTTCCTCTCAAATTGGTCTAGCTGTTCTGTGGCTGGTGGATTACCCACTGATTCATTTCTCTTTAATTTTGGAGTTCCCCAGAGCTCTGTCCTGTCTACCATTCCAGTTCTTCTTCATGTCAATGACCACCTGCACCTATGACCAAACTGTCTTACAATCTAATGGCTACATCTTTGTCTTTTGCAAACCTTTTGAAGGAGCCATGAAAACTTGTTATTCACATACTTTGCAATTATAACCATATTTTAACTCTAATAACTTCACCCATAGTTTTTGCTCGTTCAACATTTCTGGACTTAGTCTTCGCTAGCCACAAGTGGAATTCCCACATAACCTCCATTGCTAAAGCTGCCTCCAAGCTCTTGTCTTCTCTTTTCATGCCAAACTTTTCTTTCGCCTCAACAGGTCAATTTGCTATGAAGCTCAAATCAGTCCAAGACTTGAAACTTGCTGCCATATTAAGATGGCCTCTTCCAGCACTTAACTCACAGTCCTAGATAGGATATAAAGAAAAGCATATCATATGACAGCTGATCACTCCAAGCCAGCTCTTCACTGTAATGTTTCTTCTCCCTGTCATCACTATTGGTTATACTGTGGTAATTCCTATTCTGAATTTTCCTCTTGTTCCTCCTAAGCTCAAAGCATGCTATCCTACATGCTCTTCCTTCTCTGTGTATCCTCACCAGATCTAGAATCATTGCACCATCAGGGAATGCAGGTTGAACTTTTCAGTTATTTAAAATCGGGTTACTTATAAGTGGTGGACTAGACTTTAAAAATGCTTATTCTTTTGTGATAAACTTGTTTTCAGCTTTATTAATAAAGCTGCAGCAGGTTACCACGCCTAAATATACCAAGGATTTTTTTTTAATGCAAGGAAATAAAAGAATTAGGTTCTAAAACATTCCTGATTGAGCCAGTTCATGGAAGATTTTAGATCTGTGATTGTACAAATGGATTTGGGTGAATACTTGAACCATTACTTCACTTCAGAAAACTAGGGAAAGTTTGAGTGCAATTTGTACCCAAATTTCAGTCAAAGTGGAAACTGTGCCCCACAAGCTTTAATATCATTATAATAAGAAACATTACACACACAGGAGAATAGTGTAAGAAAGCTGACCTTCAATATCCTGATAAATATGTGCCGAGGAAGCCGGAAAATCCTCAGCACTCTCTTTTGACTCCTCATTAAGGAATTTTCTGGGGTTTCACCTCTCAGCATAGGTCTATGGATGAGTGATGTCTGACTTGGCTCATCGAATCTTCTTATGTTTAACCCAGTCCAGATCAAATGTAATTTAATTTACTGATACTTGATTAAGTTATCCTCAAACTGGGTGAGTGAATTAACTCTTTCTTGCCAAATCATCAAGGAAGAAGCCACACCACAAGTCATGCACTAAACACTATTTATTGGTCATAATTATGACCACAAAGTTGAGTACACAAACACTTAATAGACATGTGTAATTGTAATAACAGTTACCTAGCAGTTCAGTAGCAAATTATTAATGAATAGTTATTTAACGAAACAAGTAGCAAAGATTACACAGTGCATCACTATAAATCAGTGCTAACAAATGTTGAGTATTAACTATAGCAGTTAACAGAGTTTGAGGTTAAAAAATTATTCACTTTATTTCAACAGTAATTCTTTAGATAGCTGAAGTTAACAACTTTTAAAGCTAGTCTATCAAATAGCTCAAGTTTGTGGGCGTGATTAACAATGTTCAGAGCTTACATGACCTTATCCTCACGAATGGTATGGCCGGTGAATCTCTTTGCTTTCCTGGGACACAGTTGTTGCTTTCTGGAGTTTGAGTTGATGAACCCCTTCACAGCAGGGTTATCTGTTTAACTTGGATCTTTGGTTCCGACTGAACCCACCTTACATGAGTGGTGGTATCCAAGCTGGCTTCCCTCTCAGACAACTCACAAGTCAGGTGTGTGATGGAATACTCTCCACTTGCCTGGATGGATGCAGCTTCAACAACACTCAAGAAGCTTGACACCATCCAGTAGAAAGCAGCCCACTTGATTGGCACCCCATCCACCACCAACAACATTCACCCCCTCCACCACCGACGCACAGTGGCAGCAGTGTGTACCATCTACAAGATGCACTGCGGCAACTCACCAAAGCTCCTTCGACAGCACCTTCCAAACCCGCAACCTCTACCACCCAGAAGGACAAGGGCAGCAGATGCATGGGAACACCACCACCTGCAAGTTCCCGTCCAAGTCACACACCATTCTGACTTGGAACTATATCGTTGTTCCTTCACTGTTGCTGGGTCAAAATCCTGGCACTCTCTTCCTAACAGCACTGTGGGTGTACCTACCCCACATGGACTGCAACAATTCAAGAAGGCAACTCACCACCACCTTCTCAAGGGCAATTAGCGACGGGCAATAAATGCTGGCCTAGCCAGCAACACCCACATCCCATGAATGAATAAAAAAAAATTAAATGACACTCATTGCACAGCCTGGAATGGCTGTTGTAGCTACAATTTAGCTTATAACCTCTGACTCACTGTCCTTAAAGGTACCCTGCACTGGTAAGGGTATCTATTGCACCTGCTAAATAAAAGTTCTTACAGAGAAAAAATTAAGGAAGTAAAAGTTTTCTTTGGGTTAACACAGAAAGACTGATACTTCTAGCAATGAAAAACTCTACTTCTGAGTGACCCACATGTCAGAAGGGCTCACCCCCTTTCCTGTCAATCATCCGCAACAAGAATGTACTGAAACATGGAATTCCAGACAGGCTGGCTCCATTTTCACCACATACCTTTATCTTACAGCCTTATTTTTAATAATGGGACTCACAAAAATATGAAGGGTCATGGTCCATTTATGACTCATTAATTTCTTCTCTGGAACTGAGCCAGGGATAATGACATGACAACTTATTCACATAAAGGCTTGTATTCACTATTTTCTTCCCTGTACTCAGTTCATAAGCTTAATTCCATACTGTATGTGTATCCTCAGACAGTTTTCAGGGTTTTTCTCCATACGAATCTCAAAGGCAACCATTTGTCAATTTTACTGAGGATTGTTCCTATAACAGCAAATAAAAAGCTTTGCATGATGGAGTCACACATGAGCAGATTTGCTCAGTCTAATCTACAAACCAGTGGGATTTACACATCTAATTAGCATTGATAAAGATCGGATTGTTTTTGTGACTTCTCGGTATCTGAATGCATAGACATATGGGGAAACTGCCCTGGGTAACATCGTAAGCATGTTTGTCATTGACAGAGTGATCCAGACTCTGGTCATATAGGAAACTGGATACAGTTTTTGGAGTGCCCACTCTACCATCAGCACAAGCAGGGGAAAGAAGTAAAAAACTAACAGCACTGAATGGACAACATAGGTCTGCCTCGCCCTGGAGTTGCCACCCCATATCCCCGATGACTTAGTTTTACAGTATAACATGACATAGCAACTGGAGATCAGTACTAAACATATTAGGAAATAAATTACTATGAAACTGTAAAAAATTGTTAGCAAAGATGATTGAAGGACAGAAAACACAAATATTAAAGGTAAAATACAATTTGACAATGTGGAGAATGGACTCTGTTGAGTTCCCAGTGTTATTATATAGATGACAGATGGCGCAATAGCAGAGGCAATCCATATACAAATGATGATTTTGAGGGTTCTGGTGTGCGGTAAAAGTGAGTTATAATGAAGGGGCCAACCAACAGCCACATAAGTGTCCTCCACCATAGCAGTGACTGTCAGAGTCCCATTACAATAAGCCACCATTAGCACATACAAGAGTGTTTCACAAATGACTCTAGGCATTTCTGCACCTGCGGCGTTAAGAACGTCAATGAAGGTGTTCAGTATTGAATAAATCAAATCATTAACTAAACTGTTGGCAAGCAGCAGATACCTGGTCTCCTGACAGAGGTTGTTGTTTGAAAAGATGGCCAGCAGGACCAGAGGAGTGGCCAACAGTGAGGCAAAGAGACAGATTACCAGAGGAATCATGAAAATATCTGTTTTGGAATGCCCCATAGCATTGACCCATGCTTGAATTATAGTTTGTTGAAGATGAAGGTCCTCAGGATGGGAAACATTTGCAGAGAATTGCATAGTAACAATTTCTTCACCCAGAGGTAGCATCTCATTGTCGAAATCACAAAGTTCACATTTAGATAAATTCATTCTGTGCTGCTTAGAGGAAGCTCATGATTCCACAGATCTGTTCCTGTTTGTGTCTGGCACAGAAATGCTTTCCAAGCTCCTCAACCAACTCAACTCATTGACTTTGACTAAAGTCTTCTGTGGGTTACTGCAAATGACGGCTGCAGCCACTGGCAAGCAATGTTCTCCAAATATGAAGAAGGAAAATCCTTCTGTACAAATGAAAAGGAAACCATCCTTCACTCAGTTTCTGTATGCAGCACAAAATCAGTTCCAATATATTGAATTGTCCTGTTCCGTCTTCAGAGTCATGGGAGTAGAAGTCAATCCTGCAGAAACTGAATACAGAAAAAAGAGATTCGGAATTATTCTAGCATCTTCCAGAATTATCTACATCTCACAAAAATGAATATATTGTATCAACAATGGTCTTCACGTGGAATAAGTGTAGTATCCTCAAGGACAGCACAACATCAATACCTGTCGCTCCCAATCGAGCAGAGATTCACTGTAACTTCCTTTGTCAGAAGCTCGATGACTAATTGTTTGATTTGATACTTCATTGGGCACATACTTTACCTGACTAATGCTACTGAACAGAAGGATCAGTTTACTTAAACTAGCCTCTGAATGAATTACAGCTTCTAAACAACCTCTCCCAAAACAGCACTAAATCACATCAACAACTTCGAGTGGTGGAGATGATTCTGTTTGTTTTTGTAAAACAGTATATTTATTAGTTACATACAAAGGAAAACAGAGCCACATACATAAAAATGTTATGTTAATATTTAGCAAGTTGGTATTGATGAAGTCTGAACCAAATCACCTAAATTAATCACTTTCTGATTCTCTGACATGCTACCATTGATGTACTCATCAGTATGAGAAGTAGTCCAAGTGTCCCATTCTTGCAGCTGTCAGATATGACAATAACTATTGAAGGAGTTTATGTAGGAACATATGAACATAGAAAATAGGAGCAGGAGTAGACCATTTGGTGCCTTGAACCTGCTGCACCATTCAACTAGATCATGGCTGATCTTCTACCTCAATGTCATTTTCCCGCACTATCCCCATATCCCTTGATATTTTTAATATCTAAAAATTTATCAATCTCTGTCTTGAATATACTCAATGACTGAGCCTCTACAGCCCTCTGGGGCAGAGAATTCCAAAGATTCACCACCCTCTGAGTGAAAAAATTCCTTCTCATCTCAGTCATAAATGCCTACCTCTTATTCTGAGACTATGTCCCTTGGTTCTAGTCACCCCCCCAGCCTCGGGAAACATCCTTTCTGCATCTACCCTGTCGAGCCCTGGAAGAATTTTGTATGCTTCAATAAGATCACCTCTCATTTTTCTAAACTTTAGAGAATATAGGCCCAGTCTCCTCAGTCTCTCCTCATAGGACAATCTCACCATCCCAGGGATCAGTCCGGTGAACCTTCGTTGCACTCCATGGCATGTATGTCTTTCCTTAGGTAAGGAGAGTAAAACTGTACACAATACTTCAGCTGCGGACTCACCAAGGCTCTATACAATTGCAGAAAGACTTCTTTACTCTTCTACTCAAATCCTCTTGCAATAAAGACCAACATATCATTTGCCTTCCTAATTACTTGCTGCAACTGCATGTTAGCTTTCAGTGACTTATGAACAAGGACACCCAGGTCCCTTTGGACATCAACACTTCCCAATCTCTTACCATTTAAGAAATACTCTGCATATCTATTTTTCCTACCAAGGTGGATAACTCCTTATTTTTCCACTGTATATTCCATTTGTCATGTTCTTGATCACTCACGTTGTCTGTCTAAATCCCCTTGAAGCCTCTTTGCATCCGCCTCACAACTCACATACCCACCTAGTTTTGCGTTATCAACAAACTTGGAAATATTACATTTGGTCCCTACACCCAAATCATCGATATAGATTGAGAATAGCTGGGGCCCAAGCACTGATCCTTGTAGTACCCCACTAGTGACAGCATGCCAACCTGATAATGACCCGTTTATTCCTACTCTCTGTTTTCTATCCGTTAACCAATTCTCAATCCATGCCAGTATATTACCCCGAATCCCATGTGCTCTAATTTTGCTTATTAACCTCCTGTGTGGGACCTAATCACAAGCCTCCTGAAAATCCAAATACAACACATCCACTGGTTCTCCCTTATCTATTCTGCTAGTTACAGCCTCAAAAAACTCCAACAGGTTTTGTCAAACTGATTTCCCTTTCATAAATCCACGTTGGCTCTGCCCAATTCTACCATTATTTTCTAAGTGTCCAGTTATCACATCCTTTATAATAGATTCTAGTGTTTTCCCTGTTACTGATGTCAGGCTAACAGATCTGTAGTTCTCCATTTTCTCCCTTCCTCCTTTCCTAAATAGTGGGGTTACATTTGAGATCTTCCAATCTGCAGGAACCGTTCCAGAATCTATAGAATTTTAGAAGATGGCCAACAACGCATCCACTATCTCTACAACCACCTCCTTCAATACTCTGGATGGACATCATCAGATCCAGGGGATTTATCAACTTTCAGTCCCATTAATTTCTCCAGTACTACTTTATTTTGCTAATATTGATTTCCTTTGTTCCTTATTCTCACAATCCCCTGGTTCTCTAATATTCCTAGCAGGCTTTTTGTATCTTCCTCTGTGAAGACAGATACAAAGTATTTGTTTAGTTTCTCTGCCATTTCCTTATTCCCCATTATAAATTCTCCTGTCTCTGCCTGTAGTGAGCCCACATTTGTCTCTGCTAATCTTTTCCTTTTTACATATCTATAAAAGCATATAGTCCATTTTTATGTTTCTCACTAGTTTACTTTCATATTCTATTTTCTCTTTCATCACCGGTTTCTTGCTCCTTCTTTGTTGAATTCTAAAATGCTCGCAATCCTCAGGCTTATTACTTTTGTGACAACTTTATAAGCCTCCTTGATCGAATACAATCTTTAACTTCTCTTGGTTGGCTCAACTTTCCTGCTGGGTTTTTGTGCCTCAAAGGAATGTAAATTTGTTGTAAACCATGTATTAATTCTTTAAATGCTAGCCATGGCCTGCCTACTGTCATACATTTTAATGTAGTTTCCCAATCTACCACAGCCAATTTGTCCCTCATACCTTCGTAGCTTCCTTTGCTGAGATTTTAGACCCTAGCTTTGGATTGAACTACATCACTTTCAAACTTAATGTAAAATTCTATCAACTGATTGTACAACTGATTGTAACAACAAATCAACATTAGATACCAGCTTTCCTAAACTCACTATTTGCTTGAGGTACTGGTCAATATTTTAGTGTGAGGGACACCAAGCTGACCCCATTAGAAATTCATAACACGGCTTCCAAAAAAAAGTTGTGCGCAGCAAATTTGTTTAGTGTTTTTTAAGGAAGTCACTAAGGTAGTGGATGAGGGAAATCTGGCAGACGTTGTCTATCTGGACTTTCAGAAAACCTTGATAAGGTACATCACACCAGGTGATTTCACAAGTTGAAATCTTGTGATATCAGAATTTGAAATGCTGGATTAGAAATTGGCTCCTATCGCCCAGTCAAAAGGTTTTGTAGTTAACGGATGTGGTTTAGCATGGAGACATGTTACTTGTGGTCTCTCAGGGACCAGTCCTAGTCTGCTACTCTTCATCGTCTTTATTCATTACCAGAATTTATCAATGGTCAGGATCACTGTGAAGCAGGTTGGGGGCAGTGCGAAGCAGACCTGAATCAGAGCAGTGTGAAACATGGGCGGCACAGTGGCGCAGTGGTTAGCACCGCAGCCTCACAGCTCCAGCGACCCGGGTTCAATTCTGGGTACTGCCTGTGTGGAGTTTGCAAGTTCTCCCTGTGTCTGCGTGGGTTTCCTCCGGGTGCTCCGGTTTCCTCCCACATGCCAAAGACTTGCACGTTGATAGGTAAATTGCCCCTAGTATAGGTAGGTGGTAGAGAAATACAGTGACAGGTGGGGATGTGGTAGGAATATGGAATTAGTGTAGGATTGTGGGTGGTTGATGGTCGGCACAGACTTGGTGGGCCGAAGGGCCTGTTTCAGTGCTGTATCTCTAAATAAAAAATAAATAAATACCGGGATTGGAGCAGTGTGAAGCAGACTGGGACTGGAGCAATGTAAAGTATATTTCTGGGGGAAAAAATTGGAACAATGTGAAGTGATACTTACCTGGCAAGGGAGAGACCATAATCAGTGGGTTTTGACCCTGCTGGAGGTGTTTTTGGTTGGGAGGGGGAGGGTTTCAGCTCAGTTATTACGTCATTTTGCCCTTTGGGATTGGAGATCTACCGTGGTTGTTGTTTTCTTGTTGGTTGGGGTTTTGGTGCCTGTCCCAGGAAAGCTTCAGGCAAAAATAGCTGCAACCAACACCACAGCTCCAGGCCAAGGGGTGCATAACACCGTTAGGGTAGCGGTGAAAGATAGCGAAGGAGGTGCACCCATCGATCGCGCCTTCTTCATTAAGAAAATCCTGATTGAATGCTGTGGATTCCAAGCTGCAGACATCTTCTGCCTGCAGGACATCCCAGCAGTGGATATTTCAACGTGACGTTCAAGAATGTGGCAGGATGCATCAAGTTCCTGAAGGTGTTCAAGGAGAGAGGAAACTAGGCGCCACTGTCAATCCTCGCGGCAGAGCCGCTCTTCATGCTGCCATCACAACGGAACTGGGTGGTGATAATCCACGTCTATAACCCCCATGTTCCTGTCATGGATGTGCTCACTTCCTCGCCAGGTACGTCGACATGGCCAGGAGAAGCACTGAGGTCAAGGACCCCTTTGGGATTTGGACCAGCAAGCGGCAAGTCACGGTGACCTTGAAGGTCGATGCCAATGGAGCCATCATCCACCCTCCCTCCAGTTTCACTGTCGGGGGAAGTCGAGCCTTGTTGGTCTACACAGGGCAGCCCAGAGTTTGTCGTACCTGTGGCAAATCTGGTCACGTGATGGCCAACTGCAGCACAGTCGTCTGCAAGAACTGCAAGGAGGAAAGCCATCAGACCAAGGACTGTAAGCAGAGTAAGTGCTGCAACCTGTGCGGTGGGGCAGGCCATCTCTACAAAACCTGCCCCAAACGCTGCCTCAGTTAATCACAGGCAACAAAGTCCAAGGAAAGGCTGGAGGAAGGAACAGTGAACGCGCCTGGTGCTGCAAAGGAGACCAGCAACCCTTCCCCCAGTGAGGAAAATCCATCTAAAAAGAAGAGGAAAGAGGAGGCAGCTGCAACAAGTGACCCAACACCTACCCCGTGCCAGGAAACTCTTCCTCAACACAGAATCAGTGGAGGAGGAGGCAGTAGAGGGACAACTGGAAGAGTGGCAAGTGGTCAAAAGGAAAACCACAAAGAAGAAGCCCCAAAAAAAGGAACAGGTCATCACCCAAACCAGTGGCAAGAGGAGACTACTGTCTGAGACGGACTATGGCAGCTGCTCCTCATTAGATGAGGAAGGGCCAGAAAGACAGAACCTGCAAAAGAAGCAGCAGAATGCAAAGGAGCTAGAAGAGAAAGCTCCCCAGCTCCGTGGCTGTGGAAGCTGTGACAGGCCCAGCGCGCCTCAACCCCAAAGCGCCGAACCCAGTGGGATGCCCAGGGCACCCCAGCTCCAGGAAGCCGGGAGCAGAAACGTCCTCAAGGAGGAACAGAGGGGAAAGACACCACCAGCAGAGGACAGTGCAAACCTCGCTGCCTACAAGACTCCCCCTGCCGACGTCACCCCAGTGGAACAAACCCCCCATGAGTGACCAGAAGTTTTTTTTGAGCCCAACAAATGTGCAACAGCCACACTATGGGGTATGCAGGAAAATCCCCAAGAACTGGGACTAGTAAGGACACCTGGTGTAGTAAGCGACATCCAGCTTTAAATGGGTATAAAGATTGCTTCCATAAACCTGCATAGTGTTAAATCCACTACGCGATGTGTTTTGACCTTGGGCCACCTCGCCAAGGTCAAAGCTGACCCACTGTTTCTGCAGGAGTGTGGGATACCGCACCTCAGCACTTACAGGCAATGGTCGCAATGGTGGTCCCATGGGCCATCGATCTGGTCAGGGGAAATGATTCCCGTTCCTCTGGCCTGGGTATTCTGCTGTGGGGAGGCAACTTCACCATCTCCAAAGTTAAGAAGGTGGTAGGCGGTCACCTCCTCGTAGCAGACGTAATGTACAACAATGCTCCCCTCTGGTTAATCAACGTATACGCCCCGGTTCAATGCAGCGAGCGACTGACCGTCCTCCAGCAGCTCCCATTGCTGCTGGCGACATCCAGGCCGGTCATTCTAGGCGGTGACTTCAACTGCATCATTGATGCAGCTGGACGATCCGACAGTGACGACAGCAAACTGGACGCTACGTCCAGATTCCTAATGGAAACAGTAAAAGATGCCAAGCTGCACGATGTCTTCAGCAAACCTGCAGATGGAGCGAAGCGTAGATACAGCTGATCAAGACCAGACGGGTCTGCCGTTCCAGGATTGACTTCCTTTTGTGTCCCGTACATTCACGGTCAGATCCAACGACATCAAGCTGGTGTTCATCTCTGACCACTGCCTCTTACTGGCCGACTGTCACTTACAGGACAACCAGCCGGTTAGCAGGGGGACATGGAAGCTGAATGTAACACTGCTGAGCCCAGAGAGCATTGAGGAGCTCAAAAGGGATCACAAAAGTTGGAGAACCATGAAACCCCTCTTTGAGTCTCCGGTACACTGGTGGGAAGCGATCAAAGTTTTTCAAACTCAAAGGTGTTCAGAGGGCTAGAGAGAGACAGAGGGAAATGTCCTGACTCCAGAAAAGAATGCAGAATCTGCTCCTGCTGCGGTCAATGGGTGTCGAGGTCAAGGAGGATCTCCAAGAGGTGAAGAGTGAGCAGTCCTCGCTCTTTGCCGTGGAGGCCTCCAAGATCACCTTCTGGTCCGGAGTCCGCTCTGTTGAGCATGATGAGATGTGCTCGTGTTTCTTCTTCCAAAAGGTATGCAGGGATTAGCAGCCTGAAGGAAGAGGACTGCTCAGAAACGTTATCGCCGTCTAACATACTAAGGATTAGCAAATCCATTTATGCTGGGCTGTGCAATGTGAAACCCACAGACAGCACGGCCTCCCAGTTCTTCTTGTCATCTATCACAGAGGTTTTAGATGACAGAACGTGGGAGAATCTGGACAAATCGCTAACTCTAGGCGAGCTGACAAAGGACGTCAGGTCCTTCATGAAGAGTAAAATTCCCAGAAGCGAAGGATTACTGGTCGAGTTGTATTCGACTGTGTGGGATTGGATTGGCCCAGACCTGCTGGAAGTGTATGAGAGTATGCTTCTGGCTGGCAGCATGTTAGAATCCATGAGGAAAGGCATCATCACGCTCATCTAAGAGCAGAAGGAGGAGAGGGCGGAAATCAAAAATTGGCGGCCCATCTCATTGCTTAATGTAGGCTACAAGGTTCTGTCCAAGGTTGGGTCAAGTCTGCTCTGGAGTTGGTGATCCACCCCGATCAGACCTGTACTGTACCTGGCAGGAAGATCTCTGATAGTCTCGCGCTACTCAGGGATCTGATTGCCTCTGTACGAGACAGGAGGGTGGACACCTGACTCATCAGCCTGGACCAGGAGAAGGCAATTGACAGGATATCGCATGATGGACATGCTCTCCAAAATGGGGTTTGGGGAGGGAATCCACAATTGGATCCAACTGCTCTACACAAACATCAGTAGCGCAGTCTCAATCAATGGGTAGGAATCAGAAAGTTTCCCGATCAAATCTGGAGTCAGACAGGGCTGTCCTCTCTCCCCTGTCTTGTTTGTTTACTGTATTGAACCCTTTGCTGAGACCATTAGGAAGGATGCGGGCATAAAAGGGGTGACAATCCTAAACAGCAGAGGCACTCAGGTCAAAGCCTCCCTGTACATGAATGACATTGCTGTCTTCTGCTCGGATCCACTGTCCATTCGCAGACTAATTAGCATCTGCAACCAGTTTGAACTGGCTTCGGGAGCGAAAGTAAATTGAGGCAAGAGCGAGGTCATGTTCTTTGGGAACTGGACTGAACGATCCTTTGTCCCCTTCACCGTCAGGTCAGACTACCTGAAGGTGCTGGGGATATGGTTCGGAAGGGGCCGGGGCATGCGCCAAAACTTGGAAGGAGCAAGTAGCCAGGGTATACTATAAACTGAGCATGTGGGCGCAGCGATCTCTCTCCATTGTGGGTCAGAATCTGGTCTTCAGGTCGTCAGATCCTTCTTGCGCACCCAGAATCTCACCACTTCCGCATGCTGCCCTCGAGGTGGCTGTGGTGGGGAAGAGACTGTTGCCCACCTCCTTCTGGAATGTGCCTTCTCAAAGCAGATGTGGAAAGAGATGCAGTGGTTTGTGTCGAGGTTCATCCCAAGCAGCTCCATAACACAGGAGTGTTCTATGGGCTGATCCCAGGGACGCACACCAAGATAAACATCAACTGTTGCTGGAGGACCATCAACTCGGTGAAGGACGCATTTTGGTCTGCCCAAAACCTGTTGATCTTCCAGAGCAAAGAGTTGTCCACGATCGAGTGTTGCAGGCTGGCACATTCCAAGGTCCAGGAATGCGTGCTGAGGGACGCACTAAAGCTTCGGGCAGCTGCTGGAAAGGCTCAATGGGGAAAGGCCACTGTGTGAGGCCCTCATGCCATAGTATATCGAGGGGCTGGAACCTGTGTAAAACCCCTCAGGCTGTATGCACCAGAGAATGTTTGACATGAAATGTAAATGTGCATTGTAAATATAACCTATAAAGACAAGTGTAGTGAGGCACGTCATACACTGGATTGAGAGAAACTGATCTGTATGGCACTTCATGTCATGTTAAATTTGAACTTTTATGTGATGTATTTGAACAAATTTAATGAATAAAGTATATTTTTGGAAAAAAATATCAGTGTGTAAACCGTGGCGTGGAGTCAACCCCCCTTCGGCACCTTTATTCCCTTCGCCCACTTGATCCTGGCCATAACGTGGGACTAAGTCCTCAAAATTCAGGCTCAGGCTGGGTGATTGGGATTTCAGGGTTACAGGAGAGCCACCTTCCACCTAATCCACCAGCTACGGTTATTGGCTTCGTACAAAGAGGATAAAACTCAGTCCTTTCTTTAACTATCAATTTACTTTATTCATGTTGTACAATGAAAGAATATGGCTTATACACTTGGTTAGACAAAAGCATGCAACTCAAACTGGGTTATACAGTTTATGACAAAGCTAGCTAGAATCGATACGCACACCCACTAGGTTCCTCTGACCTTCCCTGACCTAGTCACAGAAAACAAAGGATAATACCCGAAAAAGGGGCGAGCTGATGCTGGCCAGGCGTTCCGTTCTCTCTCTCTTTTACGTCGTCGCCGCGTTGCTAACGACGTAAAAGAGAGAGAGAACGGAATGCCTTCCACTTCCGCGATGGTTGGTCTCTGGAGTTTTTCGCTGGGTCTATGCCCGAGAGTCTCCATACTTATTCTTTTTCTTATCTCTTCGAGCTGTGCTGTCTCTTTCCTGTTGGTTTAGGCCTGCTCACCTCGTTCGTATCTTCTCCTTATTGGCCCAGGCCCAAGGACCCCGGTATCACTCCGTGCCCAAATAAGGCTCTATTCTTGTGATATCTCCCTTGTCTTTCACATAAATTAATTAGTTAAAACTGTTTTTTACCAACACAGGCCAGTGTCTGAGCTCAGGTTACTTTAGTTCACAAGCTGTTCAGCAGTGTCTGAGCTCAGGTTACTTCAGTTCACAAGCTATTCAGCAGTTTGTAACAGACTCAGTACTTCTTGCAGCCCCTGGCCAACAAGTGTGAAGCATTTTGGGAGCAGTGTGAAACAGGTCGGGAGCAGTGTGAAGCAGGTCGGGAGCAGTGTGAAGCAGGTCGGGAGCAGTGTGAAGGAAATCGGGAGCAGTGTGAAGCAGGTCAGGAGCCGTGTGAAGCAGACTGGAAGCAGTGTGAAGCAGACTGGAAGTACTGTGAAGCAGGGTCAGGAGCGGATGGGGTTGTGATCTGCGAGTCTGAACTGAACTGGAAAGGAGAGAAAGGAAAAATAATTGTGAAGTGACATCACAGGACAGTGAGTCACTTGGAGTGAGTACAATAATAAACTTCTAATTTAATCTAAATTAATCGACTCTAAAGTAAGACTTGATTGATTAATTAGTATAAAAACTAAATCTAAAGCCAATTTGATAATTTATCATATAATTAAAATCAATGCTCAATTAATCAAGCAGTTAACATTAAATAATAGGGCCTAGTAAAACTAAAGAAGTCTGAATTTTTCAGTAAAATAAAAATCAAAGGTTTTTAGGTGATAAGTAAAAACATTTCAGTTAACTTCCCTATAAAATAAAGTGACTTCAGCAGCTGATTGGTAAGTCTTTATTTATTTAAGTAGTAATTTTCATAGTCTAATAATTAGAGGCATGGAAGGGCAGCTCAGACCCGTGGAGTGCACATCCTGTTCCATGTGGGAACTCCGGGACACTTCTCCTGTATTGGACAACCACAAGTGTAAGAAGTGTTATTAGTTGGAGGAGCTGCAGCTCTGGGTTTCAGAGCTTGAGCAGCAGCTGACATCACTGTGGCGCATCCACGAGAATGAGAGTTTCATGGATAGCACATTTATAGATGTGGTCATCCCACAGCTTAAGTTTATGCAGGCAGAGAGGGAATGAGTGACTGCCAGGCAGTCAAGAAGGACCAGACAGATAGTGCAGGAGTCCCCTGAGTGCATCTCACTCTCCAACCAGTGTTCAATTCTGAATACTAGTGAGCGTAATTGTCTCTCTGGGGTGTGTAGCCAGAGACTAGTCCATGGAACTACGGTTGGCTCAGTTACGGGGGTGGGGTGCAGGAGAAAGATTGTGTTATGAGTGCTTCCATTTTTATGTTAAATTATGAGGATTTGTGTGTTAAAACTGGAAAAAGATTCCACAGATGCTGGAAAGTTGTGTTTTTTTTTAAAGAGTTCATCGGAAGGTCTTTTGGACTGAGCTTGTAAACAACAGTTACTGGAAGAATCCAGGAGTGCTAAAAACAAGCCCTTACTGGAAGGCACCTTTCTTCAGATAATTACCCAGCAGGGTTTTTTTGACTTGGGGAAAGATGTTTACGAAGAAGTGATAGATCAAGATTTATAGGAGTCAGGAGGCTTGACTATTGTGACAGTGTTTTTGGTTTCACTTTGAACAGTGCGTTGATGATATGGACAGTGTTCTGAAAAGACAGTTGGAGAAAACCTGCCAAGGGAGCAAACCCCAACTCAGCTTGTTCCAGCTCTTTGAAAAGCCTGCCAGTTTTCTATCTCTTTGAGAAGCTCTGAGAAGCGAGTGTAAGAAACTGCCTGAAACCTTTGTTGCTGCATTTTTCCTGGAAAGCCTGTTCAAACTGATCTTTAACGTCGCCTGACAAGAACTGTCCTAGGCAGATTCCAGTGACAGCTATCTATGCCTATTTCGGATGCCAAACCGAAACAAAGGACATCTGACAGCTTTCCATATCTTCCCTTTTTTTTTCAAGAATTAGCAAGTATTTGGCCAAAGTTTTCTTTTTGTCTTTTTTTGAAATAGAGCTGTAAAGAGTAAATCTCTTTTTTTTGGTTAACCAGTGTGTGTGTGTGTGTGTGTGTGAGGGACTAAGGTATAAAGGGAACTTTTATATTTCAATCTGTGTTAATGCTTCATTACTGGATAAGTCTTGTTTTATAATAAACTGATAATTTTGTTGTTTATTAAAGAAACCTGGTTGGTGTATTTTATTCTGGGATAAAAAATAGAGTCTATGATTGACTGTATCAGTAACTGGGAAAAAGTTTAAATGTATGTTGTGACCTGTGGAGAATTGAAACTAGAAAAACAGTGCACTCCTCCCGCCTCGGTCATAACGGAAAGTAATAGTGATAGGGGAATCGTTGGTTAGGGGAAGAAACAGGCATTTCTGCGGCCACAGGCATGAATCCAGGATGGTATGTTGCCTTCCTGGTGCCAGGGTCAAGGATGTCACTGAGTGGCTGCAGAGTACTCTGACAGGGGAGGGTGAACAGCCAGTGGTTGTAGTCCATATCACTACCAATGACATAGGTTGAAAGAGGGATGAGGCCTTGCAGGCAGTGTTTAGGGAACTAGGAAAGAAACTAGCAAGCAGGATCTCAAAGGTAGTAATCTCTGGATTAATCCCAGTATCATGTGCTAGTGAGTATAGAAATGGAGGATAGAGCAGATAAATGCATGGCTGGAGAAATGGTGCAGGAGGGACTACTTTAGATTCCTGGGACATTGGGACCGGTTTTGGGGGAGATGGCATCTGTACAGGATGGAGGGTTTGCACCTGAACGGAGTCGGGATCAATATGGGGTGATTTGCTAGCACTATTGGGGAGGGTTTAAACTAACTTGGCGTGGGTGTGGCAACATGAGGTAATATTAGAGAGGAAAGCCATGGTGCACAGAAAACTGGAAAAGACAGCTGGCATTAGAATAGGAAATAGTAAGGTATTAGGTGGGGTCAGAGTAAGATGGAAGGTAATAAGATCTAAATTAGGTTTACTCTGCATGTATGTGAATGTGCAGAGTATGGTAAATAAGGTCGGTGAGCTGCAGGCACAGATGGCCACATGGAAATATGATGTTGTGGCGATAATGGAGACCTGGCTCAAAAAAGGGCAGGACTGGGCACTAAATATTCCTGCATACAAGGTGTTCAGGAAAGATACGGAAGGAAAGAAAGGAAGAAGGGTAGCAATACTGATTAAGGTGAACATTACAGTACAGCAGAGAGAGGATGTCCTAGAGGGATCAAGGACAGTATCTATTTGGTTAGCTAAGAAACAATAGAGGTACCATTACATTACTGGATGTATTCTATAGGCCACCAATTATGGGAAAGATATAGAGGAATAAATTTGCAAGGAAATTAGAGAGATGCAAGAATTATACAGTAGTTATAATTGGGGACTTTTATCAAATATAGACTGGGATAGTAGTAGTGTAAAAGGTAAAGAGGGGCAAGAGTTTCCAGATTATGGTTAGGAGAATTTTCTACATCAGTATGTTTCCAGTCCAACAATAAAGGAGGCATTGCTGGATCTGGTTCTATGGAATGAGGTGGATCAAGTGAATCTAGTGTCAGTAGGGGGACATTTAGAGGACAGTGGTCATAGTATCATAAGATTTAGGTTGGCTATGGAGAAGGACAAGCAAGGAGCAATCCAGGGGGAATATAATTAACTGGGGGAGGGCCAACTTCAATGGGGTGAGAACGGATCTGGGCCAGGTAAATTGGAATCAAAGATTGGCAGGCAAAACTGCAACTGAACAATGGGCTGCCTTTAAAGAGGAGTACGGGTACAGTCAAGGTAAATTCCCATGAGGGGGAAAGGTAGACCAAACAAATCCAGAACTATCTGGATAACAAAAAAGATAGAGAGTAGGATGAAGCAGGAAAAGGGTGCATATGACAGATGTCAGTTGGCTAATACAATTCAGAACGAGGCTGAAAATAGAAGGTTCAGAGGAGAAGTGAAAAACAAATAAGAGAAGCACAGAGAGAGTATGAGAAGAGACTGGTAGCTAACATAAAAGGGAATCCAAAAGTCTTCTACAGGACCTTTCTTGACCAGCCCTGACACAATGGGCCAAACGGCCACTTTCTGTGCTGTGAATTTTCTATCTTTCTAGAAATACTGAAAATGGTTGAGAGAAATAAAGATCTTGGTGTGCTATGAATGCTGGACTTTGTAACATGATTATGCTTTTCGCTGTCGGGGTAACACCTGAATAACAGTGACTTTCACTCTCCCAGACTTTTGGGTCATAAAACAGGGAGTCAGTGATTCTGATGATGTAAATGTACCAAGCAGCTGTTAACACCTGGGAACAATGGAAGGTCCATGTGGCTCTTTGAAACCTGACTTCTGGACTCTGCATATTGGAACAGGTCAATCAGCTATTGACTTTGGAGTCCAGATAAATTTAACAGATATTCTCAAGCAGACAGGCTGTAAGGGAGGAAACCGGTGGTTGCAGCCTTGAGAGAGAGAGAGAGAACACCTGCTCTCAGAAACCTGATACAGTAAAATACTGCAATAATTTTTGAACCTGTTTTGAATTTTGAAGTTTGCGGAGAAGTAGAAGAACAGCAGGATCACCGGGAATCACCTTGTTCACGGACGTCCAGATCGGAAGTGCTTGGAGTAGTGAGTGAAGAGGACATTAATTTTGAAAAGGTCTGGGAGATTCAACCCATTGCAACTGGGAGGAGTTTGGGACTTTTAACTGCAAAGATTTCACCATCAAAGAGGATTGTATAGCATACAAGTGTGGTGTGAGGTTTTCACGCATTTTAATAAATAAACACCTTTCTTTGTAACTTGGGGTATTAGTTACTTCCAAAGTACTATATAGTTAATGGGAATTTCTTTTAGTTTAGTTGTTATAATAAAAGTCTTAAAACCTGAAACCTTCTCATGTAATTCTTTAAATTGGTCTGCGGATTCATATCTCGCATTTTTCACGTTGTTGATTTCACTGAAGTCGTAACAGGCTTTATAGTGCACAGATCACTAAAGATTCATGACTAATGCAGTGAAACTGTAGCTAAAGTTAACAAGATATTGAATTGCATTAATAGAACCATTCATAGGAACATAGGAGCCGGAGTAGACCATTCAGCCCTCGAGCCTGCTCCGCCATTCAATTAGATCACGGCTGATCATCTACCTCAACACCACTTTCCTGCGTTATCTCCACATATCTTGATGTAGTTAGTATCTAGATATCTATCGATTTCTGTCTTGAACATGCTCAATGATTGAGCTTCCACAGCCCTCTGGGGTAGAGAATTCCAAAAATTCACCACCCTCTGAGCAAAGAAATTTCTCCTCATCTCAGTCTTAAATCGCCTACCTCCTTATTCTGGGATGATGTCCCCTGATTTTAGACTCACTAACCAGGGAAAACATTCTATCTACATCCACCCTGCCCAGCCCTGTAAGAATTTTGTAAGTTTCAATGAGATCACCTCTCATTCTTCGAAACTCCAGAGAATACAGGCTGAGTTTCCTCAATGTCTCCTCATAAGACAATCCCGCCATCCCAGGGATTAGTCTGGTGAACCTCCATTGCACTCCCTCTACAGCAAGTATATCCTTCCTTAGATAAGGAAACCAAAACTGTATACAATACTTCAGGTGTGGTATCATCAAGGCTTTATACAACTGCAGCAAGACTTCTTTACTTCTGTACTCAAAGCCCCTTGCGGTGAAGGCCAACATAACACTGGCCTTCCTAATTGCTTGCTGTACCTGCATGCGAGCTTTCAGTGGCTCACGAGAAAGGACACCCTGGTCCCTTTGGACATCAACACTTCCCAACCTCTCACCATTTAAGAAATACTTTGTCTCAATATAAATAAAGGGACACCATTTTGACACTGGTCAGACTGCCTCTAGAGTCCTGTGCCTAGTTTTGGCCCACCACATGGTGGGTGATGTAGTGGCCATGGAAAATATCCAGAGGAGAGCTGCAATAATAATTCCCAGCTTGAACCTGAGCAACTCCGATAGGTTCAAGAACCTTGCTCCATTTACTTTAGAGCGTGGATTTAGAGGTGACATTCAGAGGTCTATAAAATAATTAATGGGCTGGAAAATGTCCCTATTGATAGACTATTCTAATTTAACAGATTGGGGAGGATCAGGAGATGCATGTTTAAACTATCTAAGAGTAGGAATAGACTAAATTGTGGGCAGTTCTTCTTCTCCCAGAGAATTGTGAGCCTCTGGAATATATACCCATCTGGTGCGGTGGGTGCTGACTTAACTGCCTGCCTTCAAGAGGGAGTTGGACTCATTACTGACTGGGGCAGAGATCGCATCATGTAGAAGGAAAGTTTCCTATAGAATACACTGGATCTCCTGGACTGATTTTAATCGCCTGTTTTCTCTTTTTATTTGCCTCTCCAGACTGTTGGTGTGGGTGGGAGGTGATGGGGAGGCGGGGGAGTGGGGTGCAAGCAGTGGGAAGAAGTGTTTAGCAATAATGTTTCACCAATCATGCAAACATACAAATTAGGAGCAGGAGTAGGCCACTTGGCCCTTCGAGCCTGCTCCACCATTCAATAAGTTCATGGCTGAACTGATTACTCCATATTACCACCGACCCCTGATAACCTTCCACCCTTTTTCTTGTCAAAAATCTATCTACCTCTTCCTTAAAAATATTCAAAGACGCTGCTTCCACTGCCTTTTGAGGAAGAGAATCATGGCGTGGGACAGGCTTGATGGATCGGCTAGTCCATTGTGGCCTGTCAATTTTGACGTATTTATATTAACTGTGACACATCTGAAGATAAATTGGGTAATTTTTTCTTTATTGCATCTTCCAGATCTTTGTTCAGCAGGTATAACAGTATGAGAGTAACATCGGAGTTTGTCGCTCACACCATCTGGTCAATGGGTATTCTTACTTCTTAAAGTTGTCAACAATCTTTCTGACAACAGAACAATGTGTAAGAGTTCGGCTCTCCCTCCCTGCCACTTTACAGCACTTTTTTTCTGAATGGTTGCCTAGCCTCAACTATGGACCTTCTTGCATATTAGACTTTAGCTGGAATTATTCTGGCACGTCATGGGTCCTGCCACTGGGACCTAATGCAGCTCTTGAGCCTGAGCTGGTGAACAGCAGGACTGCGGCAGCGATCTTACTGGCAGCGGCCAACTAGGAGGCCGCCGCTGGGACAATAGTCTTATTAAGGATGGCGGCTTGCCTCTCCAAGCTGCCTGCGCAATCAGAGGACCAGCAGCTCTACAGCCTCAGCACCACTGATGGAGGTGGCGCTACTGAGGTGGCAAGGGAAAGAAGAGGGCACCTCCATATTGAAAAAGTAGCTATGTGCCAAGGTCAAGCAGGCAGGCCCAATGATTGGAGGTACGATAAAAGCAAAATACTGCAGATGCCGGGCTCTGTCTACATGAAAAACAGGCACATAGTTAAAAAATACAAAAAATCCGCAAGGCTGTAGAGTGCCTAATCGAAAGATCAGGTACTGCTCCTCGAGATTGCGTTGATGTTCACTGGAAAACTGAAGCGGGCCACAGACAGATATGGGCATGAGAGTGGGTGGGGTGGGGGGGGGGGGGTGGCGTGGGGAGCGGTGGGGTGGTGCTCAAATGGCAAGTGACCAGAAGCTCGGGGTCATGCTTTCGGACTGAGCGGAGGTGTTCCACAAAGTGGTGACCCAATCTGCATTTAGTCTCCCAAGTATAGAGGTGACCACATTGTGAGCAGCAAATGCAGTATACTAAATTGAAGGAAGTACAAGTAAATTGCTGCTTCATCTGGAAGGAGTTTTTGAGGCCTTGGATGGTGAGGAGAGAGGAGGTAAAAGGACAGGTATTACACCTCCTGCAATTGCATGGGAAGGCGCTTTGGGAAGGGCACGAGGTGTCGGGGGTAATGGAGGAGTGGACCAGGCTTTCACGGAGGGAATGATCCCTTTGGAATGCCAACAGGCGAGGGGAAGAGAAAATGTGTTTGGTGGTGACATCACTTTGCAGGTGGCGGAAACGACGGAAGATGATCCTTCGGATGTGGAGGCTGGTGGGGTGGAAAGTGAGGACAAGAGTAACCCTGTTGCAGTTCTGGGAGGGACGGGAAAGGGTGACGGCAGAAGTGCGGGAAATGGGTTCGACATGGTTCAGGGCCCTGTCAACCACGGTGGGGGGGAGGGGGGGTGGGGTGGGGAAATCCTCGGTTGAGGAAAAGGGAAGATCTGTCAGATGCGTTGTTGTGGAAGGTTGCATCATCAGAACAGATGTGTCAGAGATGGGAGAAAGCGGGAGAATGGGATGGAAACAGGGTGGGAGGAAGTGTAGTCAAGGTAGCCGTGGGAGTCGGTGGGCTTATAATGAATATTAGTAGACAGCCTATCCCCAGAGATGGGGACAGAGAAGTCGAGGAAGGGAAAGGAAGTGTCAGAAATAGACTATGTGAAGGTGAGAGAAGGGTGGAAATTGGAAGAAAAGTTGATATGGTTATCTAGTTCGGGGCGAGAGCAGGAAGCAACACCGATACAATCATCAATGTACTGGAAAAAGAGGTGAGGGAGGGGGCATGAGTAGGACTGGAACAAGGACTGTTCAACATATCCCACAAAAAGACAGGCATAACTAGGACCCATGCGGGTGCCCATAGTAACACCTTTTATTTGAAGGATCTGAGTGGAATTGAAGGAGAAGTTGTTCAATATAAGAACAAGTTCAGCCAGGTGGAGGAGGGTGGTGGTGGATTGGGACTGATTGGGCCTCTGTTCAAGGAAGAAGCGGAGAGCCCTCAGACCATCCTGGTGGGGGGAATGAGCCCTCCAATGGTGGTGTCAGGGCTGTGGGGGCGGCTGATGCCGCCAGTCGGCCCTTCTGTGGGCCATAGAGCCTCGGGAAAGAGAGGCCCTGCCTGGGAAGCCGCTCGGAGACTGCCTTGATGACGTTGGCGGCCTCACCACGCGACAGGGGGCCATTCCGTTGCCAGTAAGATGCCAGCGGGATCGTAAAATGGCTGTTAATAGGCCAATTAATTACCTTAATTGGCTCCCTGCCTCCAGTCTGTGGGTGGCTGACTGGTGCCATTCCCGCCTTGGGAAATTTCTTGTGGCGACAGGAACACATCGCACTTCCCTCCTGATGCCTCCCACCTCCCAATCCATCTCGAAAGGGCTGGTAAAATTCAGCCCTTTGTGTCAGATAGAGCAGCATTCATTGCAACAGGGAGCAATACCCTTATTTTACCTAGTCATTGGTGAACAAGGTTTCTTTTGCGGTCAACATCAGGTAGTGCATTCCAGTTCATAACAACTCACTCTGTAAAAAAATTTTCCTCATTTCCCCCATGGATTTCCATGTTGATTATTTAATTTTTGTGTCCTCTGGTTATTAACACTCCTGCCAGTGGAAACAGATTTTCCCTTTCTACCCTATCAAAACCCTTAATAATTTTGAACACCTCTATTAAATATCCCCTTAATCTTCTCTACTTTGAAGAGAACAATTCCAGATTCTCTAGTCTCTCCATATAACTAAAGTCACTCATCTCTAGTACCATTCTGATAAATCTGCTCTGCACTCTGTTACGGCCAGGTGAGAAGGGGTCTAGGGGTTCCCTCTCAGCCTTTGCCTGGTTTAATCATAACAGGGTTTAATTTTAAAACACCATGTTTTTAGTTCCCCCTCAGTGAATCCTTGTTCACTACTCCAATTGCAAGGCAAAGAAATCAGACATATTTCCTTAGATTTAAACAAGAAAGATGGAAGTTTATTAATCATAAACTTTAATCTGGTTAACGACTGTGAATATGCGACATGCCCATGCTAGCATGCATACGCGATAAACACACATGCAGATAGAGACAGAAAAAGTAGAAGGAATAAAGGGGAAAAAATTGAGGCAATATCAGGTAGTTACAGTCCTTTAAGTTCAATGTGGAGTCTTTGGTTGCCGCTGACTCTTGCAATTCATTGGGGCCCAGTTCATGCTTCAACTTGTTCTAATGTAGGACTCTTTTCTTTCTTGAGGCTTACGTGTCTTCCGTGGGTCGGGTGGCTTGGGAGAAAGCGAGAGAGGCTTGCTTGTTTCAGCTTCAATTGCCAACTGCCTTCTGTTCTTTTGTCTGTGGCACAATTCATAAAACCCCAAGTTGCCCAGCAGGTTAGTCATGTGACTAGCTCCTTATTTGGGAACAATCTTTCCTGCGAGGTTTGTGGATTTCAAAGCTCTCGGTGGGGGCTGTAGGGCTGTCTCTTACTGACAAGATGTGGAACCATTGACAACCGTTAATTGAATCAGTGAGTAATTCCTTTGTGTCTCCAAGCACTGTCTCTTAGTATGCAAATGTCCTTCCAGCCAAGTGTCTGGTGATCTTCAAACCAGTCATTTCTTCACTCCAACAACAGTTTAAAATCAATGTTCATATAATGAAATCAATATATTCATTCTTGGCAGGCGGGGGTCTGCATGACAACTCTCTTCAAGACCTGGACATCCTTCCTAAAGTGTGGTGCCCAGAACTGGACACAATACGCTGAGGCCTAACAATGATTTATAAGGGTTTACTATAATTTCCATGCTTTTGAACTCCATTCTTCCATTTATAAAGCAAAGGATCCCGTATGCTTTTCTAAGAGCCTTATCAACTTGCCTTCCTAACTTCAAAGATTTGTGTACATGAACCCCCAGTTCACTCTTTTCCTGCACCCCTCTACAATTGTACCATTTAATTTACACTGCCTCTCCTATATTGTTTCCAAAATGGATCACTTCACACTCCCTTTTCTCTCTAAACTCCTTTAACATGTCGACAACTCCCAAATCTGTGCCTATTTTTCCTGCAACTCTCTGTTTGAATCACTGTCATTAGGTTTCCATTCCTGCCACTGCACTAAAGTGATCCTAATGAAAATTACAAATGATATCCTCTGTCATGGTGCATTATCCCTCTTTGACCTCTCTGCAGCTATGGTGAATTACACAATACTCCTCCATTGCTTTTCCTGGCCAGCTCAGCTGTACTGCCCTCGCTCAATTTTAATCTTTTAAATCAAATCATTGCCAGAGCATCTCTAGGAATGGTTTCCCTTCCCATATCTGGACTGTCACCTCTGGAGCATTCCAAAGATTTATCGTTGGCTCACTCCTATTTCTCATCTGCATGTTGACCCTTACTGACATGTCCGCAGATGTAAGATCAGCATGCACGTGCACATTGGTAACACCCAGCTCTACCTCTACACCACCTGTTTCAATTCTTTTACTGTTGTGTGTTATCAGACTTCTTGTCTGACATCCAGTTTTGTTTGGACTGCAATTTCCTCCCGCTAAACATTGATAAGACCAAAACCATCTTCTCTGTACTGTACAATCTCGGTACTGTTCCTATCGATTCCGCCCCCTTTCTCAGCTGCTGTCTCAGGCTGAACAGACTGTTTTCAACTTCTGTGTCCTTTTTTTTATATCCATAGTTCATTTTATTGTACATTTTAAAAATAAAATTGTAAATAAAAGTGCAAAAGTGATAGTCCCCTCTTCTTGCGTTATCGTTTCCTTTTGAAATATCACCATCATCTTTTGCATCATCCCAAAGCCACAGATGGTATTCATACTATTTCCAGGAAATCTTGTTCAGTTCCTAAACTGTCCTTGCACAAAGCCAGTCCATTTAAGCTCCCTCCATCAGACTGACCTGATTTTCTTCTTTTCAAAGAAACGGATATGCTTGTTACCTTGAACTGAGTTTCCAGCCCTTATGCTCGCCATCGCAAAGACCATCTACTTCCACTTCCTTAACATCACCCACCTCCACCTCTACATCAACGTATTGGCTGCTGAAACCCTCATCCATGTTAAAAATCTATGTTTAAAGCAGCACATCACCATCATAGTCTTGTGAATCACAGATTTTTTAATCATAGAACTGAAACAATACACGTAGTATGTATCAACAGTATATTACAATTAATACGTCCAATGTATCCATTCTTTAAAAATAACAAAGCTGTAGCTTTTATCAAGGTTCTTCAGATACATTTCATCTTGTACATTGTTCAAGGCCTATAACTATTCTGTAGTATGAAAGCTGTTAATAGACAGTTTTTTCATTCCGTTCTTCTGTCATCCTCATTAGCATAAGCATAAATGCTCATAAGTTGCTTAATTGTGTCACTTGGATGTTGATCAGTGTTGTCATTCAGACTGATGCTTGGGTGACAAGTCATCAGAATGTTGCCCATTAAGTTTCCTCACCTATTAAAATTTGTCCCAATGCCTCTTTGAATACCACATTCATTTTCCTTTTGGCATCAGAGGTTGTGTGTGGTTGGCATGAGACAGCATTTAAACACTCTCACAAACTCTGCATACTTAAAGCAATGACCTCAAGTTAATTCCCTTCCAAAATTTGGTGCTGAAAGTCCCAGGATGCATGACTATTGTGTTAATGATGTCACCATCCATATTGCAAACATCAAGGCCAGTAACATCTGGGATTATGTCAGTAATGCGACTGCCCTCATCCAGTAAGACAAGGGAGAATTTTGTCTGATTGCAGCTCCTGATCAGGTCGAAATCAGTTTTTACCTGATGCACCTGCTTGGAAAAATCCTCAAAATTATTGGTAGAATTTTGTTTTATAGAGAAAACAATTCTAAACATCTTTAAATATATTAGCTGAAGAAAAAGTGAAAATTTGTTCTCCATTAATTTTTGAAAGGGTATTGAGTGAGGAAGCAAAAACATTCTAATTGAACAAACTGTCATCCACTTGATTACTTCCAAATCAAAATATATATTGTAACATTAAACATGGTAAGTAGAGTATAAGTTATCTCTCTTACTAGCTCTTTGTGTTTCTGTTTCTTTGTTTACACTCTGTTCTGTGCTTATAGCTTTTGCTCCTCTTCCACTTCTGTCTATTTTTGTTTGTTTTTAACTTCTTTGCTTTCAGGTGAGTGTTGGCGAGTGACATATAAGGTGAAGAGATTTTAAGGGCTGCAAATCAAATCTTTTTGGTGGCAAGTGTGGGAGAAATGTGAGCTGCAACTATCAATGGCACCAATCCCATCAGCAAACAGTTGCCCTCCTCCTCTCAAGCTACTTACTGTCATCCTGTCCTTTACCTCCTACACTGTTTCAATGTAGCCCAGCATAAGCTTGAAGTACAGCACTTTACCTTTCTGCTAGGCACTTTATAGCCTCTGACCTTAATACTCAGTTTAATAATTTTTGATTTTAACCCCATTTCCTCTCAGATTTTGTAACCATCTACACTTCCTTTGATGCCATTATTTGTTTCTATTCTTTTTTAAAGTGCCAAGTAGAATGACATTGTCAACAAAAGAAATCAACTTAACAAATGTGTCCCCTTTTTTAAAGGGGCACGAATAAACTGTAAGTTATAAATAAAATAAAAGGAAACCTAACATATCAAATCAAAATGTTAATACGAAAGCAAAATACTGTGGATGCTGGAAATCTGAAATCAAAAGAGAAAATGCTAGAAATACTCAGCAGGTCTGGCAGCATCTGTAAAGAAAGAAAGTCAGTGTTTCAGGTTGATGACCTTTCATCTTCCAGTTCCAATGTAACGTTAACTCTGTTCCCACCAGACCTGCTGAGTGCTTCCAGCATCTTCTCCTTTCAGATTTTCAGCAGACACTGTATTTGGCTTTTGTTTCCGTCTCTATAAACCCCTCCTCGATCAATGCCTCTCCATCAATTGCCCTGTCACTTTCAATGTCTACCTATGCATGCCCCTCTCTCGATCCCTGCCGACCTCTCTATCCAAGTGCCACTCTCTATCCGTGCCCCACTCTCTATCCATCTCTCGATCCGTGCCTCACTCTCTATCCATCTCTCGATCCGTGCCCCATTCTGAATCCACCTCCTTATCCGTGCCCCACTCTCAATCCATCGCTCTATCCGTGCCCCATTCTGAATCCACCTCCTTATCCGTGCCCCACTCTCAATCCATCGCTCTATCCGTGCCCCATCTGAATCCATCTCCTTATCCGCGTCCCACTCTCTATCCATCTCTCGATCCGTGCCTCACTCTCTATCCATCTCTCGATCTGTGCCCCACTCTCTATCCATCTCTCTATCCGTGCCCCATCTGAATCTATCTCCTTATCTGCGTCCCACTCTCTATCCATCTCTCGATCCGTGCCTCACTCTCTATCCATCTCTCGATCTGTGCCCCACTCTCTATCCATCTCTCGATCCGTGCCTCACTCTCTATCCATCTCTCGATCCGTGCCTCACTCTCTATCCATCTCTCGATCCGTGCCCCACTCTCTATCCATCTTGCCCCACTCTCTATCCATCTCTCGATCCGTGCCCCACTCTCTATCCATCTCTCTATCCGTGCCCCATTCTGAATCCACCTCCTTATCCGTGCCCCACTCTCAATCCATCGCTCTATCCGTGCCCCATCTGAATCCATCTCCTTATCCGTGCCCCACTCTCAATCCATCGCTCTATCCGTGCCCCATCTGAATCCATCTCCTTATCCGCGTCCCACTCTCTATCCATCTCTCGATCCGTGCCCCACTCTCTATCCATCTCTCTATCCGTGCCCCATTCTGAATCCACCTCCTTATCCGTGCCCCACTCTCAATCCATCGCTCTATCCGTGCCCCATCTGAATCCATCTCCTTATCCGCGTCCCACTCTCAATCCATCTCTCTATCCGTGCCCCATCTGAATCCATCTCCTTATCCGCGTCCCACTCTCTATCCATCTCTCGATCCATGCCTCACTCTCTATCCATCTCTCGATCTGTGCCCCACTCTCTATCCATCTCTCGATCTGTGCCCCACTCTCTATCCATCTCTCGATCCGTGCCCCATCTGAATCTATCTCCTTATCTGCGTCCCACTCTCTATCCATCTCTCGATCCGTGCCTCACTCTCTATCCATCTCTCGATCTGTGTCCCACTCTCTATCCATCTCTCGATCCGTGCCCCACTCTCTATCCATCTCTCTAATCCGTGGCCTACTCTCTATCCATCTCTCTAATCCGTGGCCTACTCTCTATCCATCTCTCTGTGCCCCATTCTATATCTATCTCTCTATCCATGCCTCACTCTCTATCCATTTCTCTATCTGTGCACCACTCTATCCATCTCTCTATTCGTGCCCCACTCTCTACCCATCTCACTATCCCTGCCCCATGTTCTATCCATCTCTCTACCTTTGCACCACTCTCTATCCATCTCTCTCTCTTTCCCTGCCTCACTCTCTATCCATCTCTCTCCCTTTCTGTGACTCACACGTGATCTCTCTCTCTCTCTCCATCTCTCTTTCCGTGCCTCACTCTCAATCCATCTCTCTCTCTTTACCGGCTTCACTCTCTATCTATCTCTTTATCCATGCCTCACCCTCTATCTCTCTCTCTATCTATCTGTGCCTCACTCTCTGTCTCTCTCTCTCTCTCTATCTGTGCCTCACTCTCTGTCTCTCTCTCTCTCCGTGCCTCACGCTCTGTCTCTCTCACTCCATGCCTCACTCTGTCTCTCTTTCTATCCGTGTCACACTCTCTATCTACCTCTCTCTATCCATGCCTCATTCTCTATCTCTCTCTATCCGTGCCTCATTCTGTCTATCTCTCTCTCTATCCATGCCTCATTCTCTGTCTATCTCTCTCTCTCTATACATGCCCCATTCGCCATCTATTTCTCTCTCTATCCTTTCCTCATTCTCTCTCTCTGCCTCACTCTCTATCTATCTCTCTTTCTCTATCCGTGCCTCACTCTCTATCTCTCTTTCTCTATCCGTGCCTCACTCTCTATCTCTCTTTCTCTATCCGTGCCTCACTCTCTATCTCTCTTTCTCTATCCGTGCCTCACTCTCTATCTCTCTCTCTCTATCTGTGCCACACTCTCTCTCTCTCTATCTGTGCCACACTCTCTCTCTCTCTATCTGTGCCACACTCTCTCTCTCTCTCTCTATCTGTGCCACTCTCTCTCTCTCTCTCTCTATCTGTGCCACACTCTCTCTCTCTCTCTCTCTATCTGTGCCACACTCTCTCTCTCTCTATCTGTGCCACACTCTCTCTCTCTATCTGTGCCACACTCTCTCTCTCTCTCTCTATCTGTGCCACACTCTCTCTCTCTCTCTCTATCTGTGCCACACTCTCTCTCTCTCTATCTGTGCCACACTCTCTCTCTCTCTATCTGTGCCACACTCTCTCTCTCTCTATCTGTGCCACACTCTCTCTCTCTCTCTCTATCTGTGCCACACTCTCTCTCTCTCTATCTGTGCCACACTCTCTCTCTCTCTCTATCTGTGCCACACTCTCTCTCTCTCTCTATCTGTGCCACACTCTCTCTCTCTCTCTATCTGTGCCACTCTCTCTCTCTATCTGTCTCTCTATCCATGCCTCTTTCTCTATCTCTCTCGCTCCCTATCTGTGCCACATTCTCTATCTCGCTCCCTATCTGTGCCACATTCTCTATCTCGCTCTCTATCTGTGCCACACTCTCTCTATCTGTGCCACACTCTCTCTATCTGTGCCACACTCTCTCTATCTGTGCCACACTCTCTCTATCTGTGCCACACTCTCTCTATCTATTGTTCTCTCTATCCATGCCTCTTTCTCTATCTCTCTCTCTCTCTCTCTATCTGGGCCTCATTCCCTGTCAATATCTCTCTCTATCCGTGCCTCACACTCTCTCTATCCGTGCCTCACACTCTCTCTATCCGTGCCTCACACTCTCTCTCGCTTCCTATCTGTGCCACATTCTCTATCTCGCTTCCTATCTGTGCCACATTCTCTATCTCTATCCATGCCTCACTCTCTCTATCTCTCTCTGTATCCATGCCTCACTCTCTATCCATGCCTCATTCTCTATCTCTATCCATGCCTCACTCTCTCTATCTCTCTCTGTAGCCATGCCTCACTCTCTATCCGTACCTCATTTTCTATCTCTCTCTCTATCCATGCCTCACTCTTGATCGATCTCTCTCTCTCTGTATCCGTGCCTCAATCTCTCTCTATCCGTGCCTCAATCTCTCTCTATCCGTGCCTCAATCTCTCTCTATCCGTGCCTCAATCTCTCTCTATCCGTGCCTCAATCTCTCTCTATCCGTGCCTCAATCTCTCTCTATCCGTGCCTCAATCTCTCTCTATCCGTGCCTCAATCTCTCTCTATCCGTGCCTCAATCTCTCTCTATCCGTGCCTCAATCTCTCTCTATCCGTGCCTCAATCTCTCTCTATCCGTGCCTCACTTCCTGTCTACCTCTCTCTCGATACGTGCCTCATTATCTATCGCTCTCTCTATCCATGCCTCACTTCCTGTCTACATCTCTCTATCTGTGCCTCACTCTCTATCTACGTCTCTCTTTCCGTGCCTCACTAACTATCTCTCTCTATCCGTGCCTCACTCTCTCTCTCTTTCCGTGCCTCACTATCTATCTCTTTCTCTTTCCACGCCCCACTCTCTATCCAACACTCTCTCTATCTACGCCCCACTCTCTAGCCATCTCTCTATCCGCACCCCACTCCCTCGCCATCTCTCTATCCGAGCCCCACTCCCTATCTATCTCTTTATCCGTGCCCCATTCCCTATCCGTGCTCCACCATCCATCTCTCGATGCGTGCCCCACTCTCTATCCACCTCTCTAACCGTGCCCCACTCTCTATCCATCTCACTAGCAGTGCCCCACGCTCGACCCATCTCTCAATGCGTGCCCCACTCTGTCCATCTCTCTATCCGTGCACCACTCTCTATCTTTCCCTGCCTATCCATCTCTCATCTTTTCCGTGCCTCACTCTTGATCTATCTCTCCCTCTATCTATGCCTCACTGTCTATCTATCTTTCTCATAAGGGCGGCGCAGTGGTTCGCACTGCAGCCTCACAGCTCCGGGCACCCTGCCGCTTCTGGGTACTGCCTGTGTGTAGTTTGCAAGTTCTCCCTGTGACCGCGTGGGTTTTCACCGGGTGCTCCGGTTTCCTCCCACAGCCAAAGACTTGCAGGTGGATAGGTAAATTGGCTTCACTCTCTATCCGTGCCTCACTCTCTATCCGTGCCTCATTCTCTCTCTGTGCATCATTCTCTCTCTCTCCGTGCCTCATTCTCTCTCTCTCTCTCTCTCCATCCGTGCCTTATTCTCTCTCTCTCTCTCTCTATCCGTGCCTCATTCTCTCTCTCTCTCCATGCCTCATTCTCTCTCTCTCTCCGTGCCTCATTCTCTCTCTCTCTCTATCCGTGCCTCATTCTCTCTCTCTCTCTCTCTATCCGTGCCTCATTCTCTCTCTCTCTCTCTCTCTCTCTCCGTGCCTCATTCTCTCTCTCTCTCTCTCTCCGTGCCTCATTCTCTCTCTCTCTCTCTCTCTCCGTGCCTCATTCTCTCTCTCTCTCTCCATGCCTCATTCTCTCTCTCTCTCTATCCGTGCCTCATTCTCCCTCTCTCTCTCTCCGTGCCTCATTCTCTCTCTCTCTCTCTCTATCCGTGCCTCATTCTCTCTCTCTCTCTCCGTGCCTCATTCCCTCTCTCTCCGTGTGCCTCATTCTCTCTCTCTCTCTATCCGTGCCTCATTCTCTCTCTATCCGTGCCTCATTCTCTCTCTATCCGTGCCTCATTCTCTCTCCCTCTCTCCGTGCCTCATTCTCTCTCTCTCTCTCTATCCGTGCCTCATTCTCTCTCTCTCTCTCTATCCGTGCCTCATTCTCTCTCTCTCTCTCCGTGCCTCATTCTCTCTCTCTCTCTATCCGTGCCTCATTCTCTCTCTCTCTCTCTCTCTCTGTGCCTCATTCTCTCTCTCTCTCTCTCTCCGCGCCTCATTCTCTCTCTCTCTCTATCCGTGCCTCATTCTCTCTCTCTCTCTCTCTCTATCCGTGCCTCATTCTCTCTCTCTCTCTCCGTGCCTCATTCTCTCTCTCTCCGTGCCTCATTCTCTCTCTCTCTCTCTATCCGTGCCTCATTCTCTCTCTCTCTATCCGTGCCTCATTCTCTCTCTCTCTCTCTCTCTCCGTGCCTCATTCTCTCTCTCTCTCTCTCCGTGCCTCATTCTCTCTCTCTCTCTCTCTATCCGTGCCTCATTCCCTCTCTCTCCGTGTGCCTCATTCTCTCTCTCTCTCTCTATCCATGCCTCATTCTCTCTCTCTCTCTCTCTCTCTCTATCCGTGCCTCATTCTCTCTCTCTCCGTGCCTCATTCTCTCTCTCTCCGTGCCTCATTCTCTCTCTCTCCGTGCCTCATTCTCTCTCTCTCCGTGCCTCATTCTCTCTCTCTCTCTATCCGTGCCTCATTCTCTCTCTCTCTCTCTCCGTGCCTCATTCTCTCTCTCTCTCCGTGCCTCATTCTCTCTCTCTCTCTCTCCGTGCCTCATTCTCTCTCTCTCTCTCCGTGCCTCATTCTCTCTCTCTCTCTCCGTGCCTCATTCTCTCCTTCTCTCTCCGTGCCTCATTCTCTCTCTCTCTATCCGTGCCTCATTCTCTCTCTCTCTATCCGTGCCTCATTCTCTCTCTCTCTCTCTCTCTATCCGTGCCTCATTCTCTCTCTCTCTCTCTCTCTATCCGTGCCTCATTCTCTCTCTCTCTCTCTCTATCCGTGCCTCATTCTCTCTCTCTCTCTATCCGTGCCTCATTCTCTCTCTCTCTCTATCCGTGCCTCATTCTCTCTCTCTCTCTCTCTCTCTCTCTCTCTCCGTGCCTCATTCTCTCTCTCTCTCTCTCTCTCCGTGCCTCATTCTCTCTCTCTCTCTCTCTCTCTCTCTCTCCGTGCCTCATTCTCTCTCTCTCTCTCTCTCTCTCCGTGCCTCATTCTCTCTCTCTCTCTCTCTCTCTCCGTGCCTCATTCTCTCTCTCTCTCTCTCTCTCTGTGCCTCATTCTCTCTCTCTCTCTCTCTCCGTGCCTCATTCTCTCTCTCTCTCTCTATCCGTGCCTCATTCTCTCTCTCTCTCTCTCTATCCGTGCCTCATTCTCTCTCTCTCTCTCTCTATCCGTGCCTCATTCTCTCTCTCTCTCTCTCTCTCTCTATCCGTGCCTCATTCTCTCTCTCTCTCTCTCTCTCTCTCTCTCTCCGTGCCTCATTCTCTCTCTCTCTCTCTCTCCGTGCCTCATTCTCTCTCTCTCTCTCTATCCGTGCCTCATTCTCTCTCTCTCTCTCTCTATCCGTGCCTCATTCTCTCTCGCTCTCTCTCTATCCGTGCCTCATTCTCTCTCTCTCTCTCTCTATCCGTGCCTCATTCTCTCTCTCTCTCTCTATCCGTGCCTCATTCTCTCTCTCTCTCTCTCTATCCGTGCCTCATTCTCTCTCTCTCTCTCTCTATCCGTGCCTCATTCTCTCTCTCTCTCTCTCTATCCGTGCCTCATTCTCTCTCTCTCTCTCTCTATCCGTGCCTCATTCTCTCTCTCTCTCTCTCTCTATCCGTGCCTCATTCTCTCTCTCTCTCTATCCGTGCCTCATTCTCTCTCTCTCTCTATCCGTGCCTCATTCTCTCTCTCTCTCTATCCGTGCCTCATTCTCTCTCTCTCTCTCTCCGTGCCTCATTCTCTCTCTCTCTCTCTCCGTGCCTCTCTCTCTCCCTCTCTCCGTGCCTCTCTCTCTCCCTCTCCGTGCCTCATTCTCTCTCTCTCCGTGCCTCATTCTCTCGCTCTCTCTCCGTGCCTCATTCTCTCTCTCTCTCTCCGTGCCTCATTCTCTCTCTCTCTCTCCGTGCCTCATTCTCTCTCTCTCTCTCCGTGCCTCATTCTCTCTCTCTCTCTCTCCGTGCCTCATTCTCTCTCTCTCTCTCTCCGTGCCTCATTCTCTCTCTCTCTCTCTCTCTCTATCCGTGCCTCGTTCTCTCTCTCTCTCTCTCTCTCTATCCGTGCCTCGTTCTCTCTCTCTCCGTGCCTCATTCTCTCTCTCTCTCTCTCTCTCTATCCGTGCCTCATTCTCTCTCTCTCTCTCTCTCTATCCGTGCCTCATTCTCTCTCTCTCTCTCTCTCTCTATCCGTGCCTCATTCACTCTCTCTCTCTCTCTCTATCCGTGCCTCATTCACTCTCTCTCTCTCTCTCTCTATCCGTGCCTTATTCTCTCTCTCTCTATGCGTGCCTCATTCTCTCTCTCTCTATGCGTGCCTCATTCTCTCTCTCTCTCTATCCGTGCCTCATTCTCTCTCTCTCTCTATCCGTGCCTCATTCTCTCTCTCTCTCTATCCGTGCCTCATTCTCTCTCTCTCTCTATCCGTGCCTCATTCTCTCTCTCTCTATGCGTGCCTCATTCTCTCTCTCTCTATGCGTGCCTCATTCTCTCTCTCTCTATGCGTGCCTCATTCTCTCTCTCTCTATGCGTGCCTCATTCTCTCTCTCTCTATGCGTGCCTCATTCTCTCTCTCTCTATGCGTGCCTCATTCTCTCTCTCTCTCTATGCGTGCCTCATTCTCTCTCTCTCTCTATCCGTGCCTCATTCTCTCTCTCTCTCTATCCGTGCCTCATTCTCTCTCTCTCTCTATCCGTGCCTCATTCTCTCTCTCTCTCTATCCGTGCCTCATTCTCTCTCTCTCTCTATCCGTGCCTCATTCACTCTCTCTCTCTATCCGTGCCTCATTCTCTCTCTCTCTCTATCCGTGCCTCATTCTCTCTCTCTCTCTATCCGTGCCTCATTCTCTCTCTCTCTCTCTCCGTGCCTCATTCTCTCTCTCTCTCTCTCTCTATCCGTGCCTCATTCTCTCTCTCTCTCTCTCTCTATCCGTGCCTCATTCTCTCTCTCTCTCTCTCTCTATCCGTGCCTCATTCTCTCTCTCTCTCTCTCCTTCGATCCGTGCCTCATTCTCTCTCTCTCTCTCTCTCCGTGCCTCATTCTCTCTCTCTCTCTCTGTGCCTCATTCTCTCTCTCTCTCTCTCTGTGCCTCATTCTCTCTCTCTCTCTCTCTGTGCCTCATTCTCTCTCTCTCTCTCTCTGTGCCTCATTCTCTCTCTCTCTCTCTCTCTCTCTCTCCGTGTGCCTCATTCTCTCTCTCTCTCTCTCCGTGTGCCTCATTCTCTCTCTCTCTCTCTCCGTGTGCCTCATTCTCTCTCTCTCTCTCTCCGTGTGCCTCATTCTCTCTCTCTCTCTCTCCGTGTGCCTCATTCTCTCTCTCTCTCTCTCCGTGTGCCTCATTCTCTCTCTCTCTCTCTCTCCGTGTGCCTCATTCTCTCTCTCTCTCTCTCTATCCGTGCCTCATTCTCTCTCTCTCTCTCTATCCGTGCCTCATTCTCTCTCTCTCTCTCTATCCGTGCCTCATTCTCTCTCTCTCTCTATCCATGCCTCATTCTCTCTCTCTCTCTCCGTGCCTCATTCTCTCTCTCTCTCTCTCCGTGCCTCATTCTCTCTCTCTCTCTCTCTCTCTCCGTGCCTCTCTCTCTCCCTCTCCGTGCCTCATTCTCTCTCTCTCCGTGCCTCATTCTCTCTCTCTCCGTGCCTCATTCTCTCTCTCTCCGTGCCTCATTCTCTCTCTCTCCGTGCCTCATTCTCTCTCTCTCCGTGCCTCATTCTCTCTCTCTCTCTCTCTGTGCCTCATTCTCTCTCTCTCTCTCTCTCTCTCTCTGTGTGCCTCATTCTCTCTCTCTCTCCGTGTGCCTCATTCTCTCTCTCTCTCTCTCCGTGTGCCTCATTCTCTCTCTCTCTCTCTCCGTGTGCCTCATTCTCTCTCTCTCTCTCTCCGTGTGCCTCATTCTCTCTCTCTCTCTCTCTCTCCGTGAGCCTCATTCTCTCTCTCTCTCTCTCTCTATCCATGCCTCATTCTCTCTCTCTCTCTCTCCGTGCCTCATTCTCTCTCTCTCTCTCTCTCTATCCGTGCCTCATTCTCTCTCTCTCTCTCTCTCCGTGCCTCATTCTCTCTCTCTCTCTCTCCGTGTGCCTCATTCTCTCTCTCTCTCTCTCTATCCGTGCCTCATTCTCTCTCTCTCTCTCTATCCGTGCCTCATTCTCTCTCTCTCTCTATCCGTGCCTCATTCTCTCTCTCTCTCTCCGTGCCTCATTCTCTCTCTCTCTCTCTCCGTGCCTCATTCTCTCTCTCTCTCTCTATCCGTGCCTCTCTCTCTCCCTCTCTCCGTGCCTCTCTCTCTCTCTCTCCGTGCCTCATTCTCTCTCTCTCCGTGCCTCATTCTCTCTCTCTCCGTGCCTCATTCTCTCTCCGTGCCTCATTCTCTCTCTCTCCGTGCCTCATTCTCTCTCTCTCCGTGCCTCATTCTCTCTCTCTCCGTGCCTCATTCTCTCTCTCTCCGTGCCTCATTCTCTCACTCTCCGTGCCTCATTCTCTCGCTCTCTCTCCGTGCCTCATTCTCTCGCTCTCTCTCCGTGCCTCATTCTCTCGCTCTCTCTCCGTGCCTCATTCTCTCGCTCTCTCTCCGTGCCTCATTCTCTCGCTCTCTCTCCGTGCCTCATTCTCTCTCTCTCTCTCCGTGCCTCATTCTCTCTCTCTCTCTCCGTGCCTCATTCTCTCTCTCTCTCTCTCTCTATCCGTGCCTCGTTCTCTCTCTCTCTCTCTCCGTGCCTCGTTCTCTCTCTCTCTCTCTCCGTGCCTCGTTCTCTCTCTCTCTCTCCGTGCCTCGTTATCTCTCTCTCTCTCCGTGCCTCGTTCTCTCGCTCTCCGTGCCTCATTCTCTCTCTCTCCGTGCCTCATTCTCTCTCTCTCCGTGCCTCATTCTCTCTCTCTCTCTCTCTCCGTGCCTCATTCTCTCTCTCTCTCTCTCTATCCGTGCCTCATTCTCTCTCTCTCTCTCTCTATCCGTGCATCACTCTCTCTCTCTCTCTCTCTCTCTATCCGTGCCTCGTTCTCTCTCTCTCTCTCTATCCGTGCCTCATTCTCTCTCTCTCCGTGCCTCATTCTCTCTCTCTCTCTCTCTCTCTCCGTGCCTCATTCTCTCTCTCTCTCTCTCTCTCCGTGCCTCATTCTCTCTCTCTCTCTCTCTCTATCCGTGCCTCATTCTCTCTCTCTCTCTCTCTATCCGTGCCTCATTCTCTCTCTCTCTCTATCCGTGCCTCATTCTCTCTCTCTCTCTCTCTCTATCCGTGCCTCATTCTCTCTCTCTCTCTCTCTCTATCCGTGCCTCATTCTCTCTCTCTCTCTCTCTATGCGTGCCTCATTCTCTCTCTCTCTCTCTATCCGTGCCTCATTCTCTCTCTCTCTATCCGTGCCTCATTCTCTCTCTCTCTCTCTCTCTATCCGTGCCTCATTCTCTCTCTCTCTCTCTCTCTATCCGTGCCTCATTCTCTCTCTCTCTCTCTCTATCCGTGCCTCATTCTCTCTCTCTCTCTATCCGTGCCTCATTCTCTCTCTCTCTCTATCCGTGCCTCATTCTCTCTCTCTCTCTCTCTCTCCGTGCCTCATTCTCTCTCTCTCTCTCTCTCTCCGTGCCTCATTCTCTCTCTCTCTCTCTCTCTCTCTCCGTGCCTCATTCTCTCTCTCTCTCTCTCTCTCTCCGTGCCTCATTCTCTCTCTCTCTCTCTCTCTCTCCGTGCCTCATTCTCTCTCTCTCTCTCTCTCTCTCTGTGCCTCATTCTCTCTCTCTCTCTCTCTCCGTGCCTCATTCTCTCTCTCTCTCTCTATCCGTGCCTCATTCTCTCTCTCTCTCTCTCTATCCGTGCCTCATTCTCTCTCTCTCTCTCTCTATCCGTGCCTCATTCTCTCTCTCTCTCTCTCTCTCTCTCTATCCGTGCCTCATTCTCTCTCTCTCTCTCTCTCTCTCTCTCTCTCCGTGCCTCATTCTCTCTCTCTCTCTCTCTCCGTGCCTCATTCTCTCTCTCTCTCTCTATCCGTGCCTCATTCTCTCTCTCTCTCTCTCTATCCGTGCCTCATTCTCTCTCGCTCTCTCTCTATCCGTGCCTCATTCTCTCTCTCTCTCTCTCTATCCGTGCCTCATTCTCTCTCTCTCTCTCTATCCGTGCCTCATTCTCTCTCTCTCTCTCTCTATCCGTGCCTCATTCTCTCTCTCTCTCTCTCTATCCGTGCCTCATTCTCTCTCTCTCTCTCTCTATCCGTGCCTCATTCTCTCTCTCTCTCTCTCTATCCGTGCCTCATTCTCTCTCTCTCTCTCTCTCTATCCGTGCCTCATTCTCTCTCTCTCTCTATCCGTGCCTCATTCTCTCTCTCTCTCTATCCGTGCCTCATTCTCTCTCTCTCTCTATCCGTGCCTCATTCTCTCTCTCTCTCTCTCCGTGCCTCATTCTCTCTCTCTCTCTCTCCGTGCCTCTCTCTCTCCCTCTCTCCGTGCCTCTCTCTCTCCCTCTCCGTGCCTCATTCTCTCTCTCTCCGTGCCTCATTCTCTCGCTCTCTCTCCGTGCCTCATTCTCTCTCTCTCTCTCCGTGCCTCATTCTCTCTCTCTCTCTCCGTGCCTCATTCTCTCTCTCTCTCTCCGTGCCTCATTCTCTCTCTCTCTCTCTCCGTGCCTCATTCTCTCTCTCTCTCTCTCCGTGCCTCATTCTCTCTCTCTCTCTCTCTCTCTATCCGTGCCTCGTTCTCTCTCTCTCTCTCTCTCTCTATCCGTGCCTCGTTCTCTCTCTCTCCGTGCCTCATTCTCTCTCTCTCTCTCTCTCTCTCTATCCGTGCCTCATTCTCTCTCTCTCTCTCTCTCTATCCGTGCCTCATTCTCTCTCTCTCTCTCTCTCTCTATCCGTGCCTCATTCACTCTCTCTCTCTCTCTCTATCCGTGCCTCATTCACTCTCTCTCTCTCTCTCTCTATCCGTGCCTTATTCTCTCTCTCTCTATGCGTGCCTCATTCTCTCTCTCTCTATGCGTGCCTCATTCTCTCTCTCTCTCTATCCGTGCCTCATTCTCTCTCTCTCTCTATCCGTGCCTCATTCTCTCTCTCTCTCTATCCGTGCCTCATTCTCTCTCTCTCTATGCGTGCCTCATTCTCTCTCTCTCTATGCGTGCCTCATTCTCTCTCTCTCTATGCGTGCCTCATTCTCTCTCTCTCTATGCGTGCCTCATTCTCTCTCTCTCTATGCGTGCCTCATTCTCTCTCTCTCTATGCGTGCCTCATTCTCTCTCTCTCTCTATGCGTGCCTCATTCTCTCTCTCTCTCTATCCGTGCCTCATTCTCTCTCTCTCTCTATCCGTGCCTCATTCTCTCTCTCTCTCTATCCGTGCCTCATTCTCTCTCTCTCTCTATCCGTGCCTCATTCTCTCTCTCTCTCTATCCGTGCCTCATTCTCTCTCTCTCTCTATCCGTGCCTCATTCTCTCTCTCTCTCTATCCGTGCCTCATTCTCTCTCTCTCTCTATCCGTGCCTCATTCTCTCTCTCTCTCTCTCCGTGCCTCATTCTCTCTCTCTCTCTCTCTCTATCCGTGCCTCATTCTCTCTCTCTCTCTCTCTCTATCCGTGCCTCATTCTCTCTCTCTCTCTCTCTCTATCCGTGCCTCATTCTCTCTCTCTCTCTCTCCTTCGATCCGTGCCTCATTCTCTCTCTCTCTCTCTCTCCGTGCCTCATTCTCTCTCTCTCTCTCTGTGCCTCATTCTCTCTCTCTCTCTCTCTGTGCCTCATTCTCTCTCTCTCTCTCTCTCTCTCTCCGTGTGCCTCATTCTCTCTCTCTCTCTCTCCGTGTGCCTCATTCTCTCTCTCTCTCTCTCCGTGTGCCTCATTCTCTCTCTCTCTCTCTCTATCCGTGCCTCATTCTCTCTCTCTCTCTCTATCCGTGCCTCATTCTCTCTCTCTCTCTCTATCCGTGCCTCATTCTCTCTCTCTCTCTATCCATGCCTCATTCTCTCTCTCTCTCTCCGTGCCTCATTCTCTCTCTCTCTCTCTCCGTGCCTCATTCTCTCTCTCTCTCTCTATCCGTGCCTCTCTCTCTCCCTCTCCGTGCCTCATTCTCTCTCTCTCCGTGCCTCATTCTCTCTCTCTCCGTGCCTCATTCTCTCTCTCTCCGTGCCTCATTCTCTCTCTCTCCGTGCCTCATTCTCTCTCTCTCCGTGCCTCATTCTCTCTCTCTCCGTGCCTCATTCTCTCTCTCTCTCTCTCTGTGCCTCATTCTCTCTCTCTCTCTCTCTCTCTCTCTCTCTGTGTGCCTCATTCTCTCTCTCTCTCCGTGTGCCTCATTCTCTCTCTCTCTCTCTCCGTGTGCCTCATTCTCTCTCTCTCTCTCTCCGTGTGCCTCATTCTCTCTCTCTCTCTCTCCGTGTGCCTCATTCTCTCTCTCTCTCTCTCTCTCCGTGAGCCTCATTCTCTCTCTCTCTCTCTCTCTATCCATGCCTCATTCTCTCTCTCTCTCTCTCCGTGCCTCATTCTCTCTCTCTCTCTCTCTCTATCCGTGCCTCATTCTCTCTCTCTCTCCGTGCCTCATTCTCTCTCTCTCTCTCTCCGTGTGCCTCATTCTCTCTCTCTCTCTCTCTATCCGTGCCTCATTCTCTCTCTCTCTCTCTATCCGTGCCTCATTCTCTCTCTCTCTCTATCCGTGCCTCATTCTCTCTCTCTCTCTCCGTGCCTCATTCTCTCTCTCTCTCTCTCCGTGCCTCATTCTCTCTCTCTCTCTCTATCAGTGCCTCTCTCTCTCCCTCTCTCCGTGCCTCTCTCTCTCTCTCTCCGTGCCTCATTCTCTCTCTCTCCGTGCCTCATTCTCTCTCTCTCCGTGCCTCATTCTCTCTCCGTGCCTCATTCTCTCTCTCTCCGTGCCTCATTCTCTCTCTCTCCGTGCCTCATTCTCTCTCTCTCCGTGCCTCATTCTCTCTCTCTCCGTGCCTCATTCTCTCACTCTCCGTGCCTCATTCTCTCGCTCTCTCTCCGTGCCTCATTCTCTCGCTCTCTCTCCGTGCCTCATTCTCTCGCTCTCTCTCCGTGCCTCATTCTCTCGCTCTCTCTCCGTGCCTCATTCTCTCGCTCTCTCTCCGTGCCTCATTCTCTCTCTCTCTCTCCGTGCCTCATTCTCTCTCTCTCTCTCCGTGCCTCATTCTCTCTCTCTCTCTCTCTCTCTATCCGTGCCTCGTTCTCTCTCTCTCTCTCTCCGTGCCTCGTTCTCTCTCTCTCTCTCTCCGTGCCTCGTTCTCTCTCTCTCTCTCCGTGCCTCGTTATCTCTCTCTCTCTCCGTGCCTCGTTCTCTCGCTCTCCGTGCCTCATTCTCTCTCTCTCCGTGCCTCATTCTCTCTCTCTCCGTGCCTCATTCTCTCTCTCTCCGTGCCTCATTCTCTCTCTCTCTCTCTCTCCGTGCCTCATTCTCTCTCTCTCTCTCTCTATCCGTGCCTCATTCTCTCTCTCTCTCTCTCTATCCGTGCATCACTCTCTCTCTCTCTCTCTCTCTCTATCCGTGCCTCGTTCTCTCTCTCTCTCTCTATCCGTGCCTCATTCTCTCTCTCTCCGTGCCTCATTCTCTCTCTCTCTCTCTCTCTCTCCGTGCCTCATTCTCTCTCTCTCTCTCTCTCTCCGTGCCTCATTCTCTCTCTCTCTCTCTCTCTATCCGTGCCTCATTCTCTCTCTCTCTCTCTCTATCCGTGCCTCATTCTCTCTCTCTCTCTATCCGTGCCTCATTCTCTCTCTCTCTCTCTCTCTATCCGTGCCTCATTCTCTCTCTCTCTCTCTCTCTATCCGTGCCTCATTCTCTCTCTCTCTCTCTCTATGCGTGCCTCATTCTCTCTCTCTCTCTCTATCCGTGCCTCATTCTCTCTCTCTCTCTATCCGTGCCTCATTCTCTCTCTCTCTCTCTTTCTATCCGTGCCTCATTCTCTCTCCGTGCCTCATTCTCTCTCTCTCTCTATCCGTGCCTCATTCTCTCTCTCTCTCTATCCGTGCCTCATTCTCTCTCTCTCTCTCTCCGTGCCTCATTCTCTCTCTCTCTCTCTCCGTGCCTCATTCTCTCTCTCTCTCCGTGCCTCATTCTCTCTCTCTCTCTCTCCGTGCCTCATTCTCTCTCTCTCTCTCTCTCTCTCTCTCTCCGTGCCTCATTCTCTCTCTCTCTCTCTCTCTCCGTGCCTCATTCTCTCTCTCTCTCTCTCTCTCCGTGCCTCATTCTCTCTCTCTCTCTCTCTCTCTGTGCCTTATTCTCGCTCTCTCTCCGTGCCTCACTCTCTCTCTCTCTCTCTCTCTATCCGTGCCTCATTCTCTCTCTCTCTCTATCCGTGCCTCATTCTCTCTCTCTCTCTCTCTCCGTGCCTCATTCTCTCTCTCTCTCTCTCTCTCTCCGTGCCTCATTCTCTCTCTCTCTCTCTCTCCGTGCCTCATTCTCTCTCTCTCTCTCTCTCCGTGCCTCACTCTCTCTCTCTCTCTCTCTCCGTGCCTCATTCTCTCTCTCTCTCCGTGCCTCATTCTCTCTCTCTCTCCGTGCCTCATTCTCTCTCTCTCTCCGTGCCTCATTCTCTCTCTCTCTCTCTCCGTGCCTCATTCTCTCTCTCTCTCTCTCTCTCTCTGTGCCTCATTCTCTCTCTCTCTCTCTCTATCCGTGCCTCATTCTCTCTCTCTCTCTCTCTCTCTCTATCCGTGCCTCATTCTCTCTCTCTCTCTCTCTCTCTCTCTATCCGTGCCTCATTCTCTCTCTCTCTCTCTCTCTATCCGTGCCTCATTCTCTCTCTCTCTCTCTCTCTCTATCCGTGCCTCATTCTCTCTCTCTCTCTCTCTCTATCCGTGCCTCATTCTCTCTCTCTCTCTCTCTATCCGTGCCTCATTCTCTCTCTCTCTCTCTCCGTGCCTCATTCTCTCTCTCTCTCCGTGCCTCATTCTCTCTCTCTCTCCGTGCCTCATTCTCTCTCTCTCTCTGTACCTCATTCTCTCTCTCTCTCTCTCTATCCGTGCCTCATTCTCTCTCTCTCTCTATCCGTGCCTCATTCTCTCTCTCTCTCTCTCTATCCGTGCCTCATTCTCTCTCTCTCTCTCTCTCTCTCTCTCCGTGCCTCATTCTCTCTCTCTCTCTCTCTCCGTGCCTCATTCTCTCTCTCTCTCTCTCCGTGCCTCTCTCTCTCTCTCTCTCTCCGTGCCTCTCTCTCTCTCTCTCCGTGCCTCATTCTCTCTCTCTCTCTCTCCGTGCCTCATTCTCTCTCTCTCTCTCTCCGTGCCTCATTCTCTCTCTCTCTCCGTGCCTCATTCTCTCTCTCTCTCTCTCCGTGCCTCATTCTCTCTCTCTCTCTCTCCGTGCCTCATTCTCTCTCTCTCTCTCTCTATCCGTGCCTCATTCTCTCTCTCTCTCTCTCTATCCGTGCCTCATTCTCTCTCTCTCTCTATCCGTGCCTCATTCTCTCTCTCTCTATCCGTGCCTCATTGTCTCTCTCTCTCTATCAGTGCCTCATTCTCTCTCTCTCTCTCTCTATCCGTGCCTCATTCTCTCGCTCTCTCTCCGTGCCTCATTCTCTCGCTCTCTCTCCGTGCCTCATTCTCTCGCTCTCTCTCCGTGCCTCATTCTCTCGCTCTCTCTCCGTGCCTCATTCTCTCGCTCTCTCTCCGTGCCTCATTCTCTCGCTCTCTCTCCGTGCCTCATTCTCTCTCTCTCTCTCTCCGTGCCTCATTCTCTCGCTCTCTCTCCGTGCCTCATTCTCTCTCTCTCTCTCTCCGTGCCTCATTCTCTCTCTCTCTCTCTCTCTCTCTATCCGTGCCTCATTCTCTCTCTCTCTCTCTCTCTCTATCCGTGCCTCGTTCTCTCTCTCTCCGTGCCTCATTCTCTCTCTCTCCGTGCCTCATTCTCTCTCTCTCCGTGCCTCATTCTCTCTCTCTCTCTCTCTATCCGTGCCTCATTCTCTCTCTCTCTCTCTCTCTCTATCCGTGCCTCATTCTCTCTCTCTCTCTCTCTCTATCCGTGCCTCATTCACTCTCTCTCTCTCTCTCTATCCGTGCCTCATTCACTCTCTCTCTCTCTCTCTCTATCCGTGCCTTATTCCCTCTCTCTCTATGCGTGCCTCATTCTCTCTCTCTATGCGTGCCTCATTCTCTCTCTCTCTCTATCCGTGCCTCATTCTCTCTCTCTCTCTATCCGTGCCTCATTCTCTCTCTCTCTATCCGTGCCTCATTCTCTCTCTCTCTATCCGTGCCTCATTCTCTCTCTCTCTCTCTCTCTCTCTATCCGTGCCTCATTCTCTCTCTCTCTCTGTGCCTCATTCTCTCTCTCTCTATGCGTGCCTCATTCTCTCTCTCTCTATGCGTGCCTCATTCTCTCTCTCTCTATGCGTGCCTCATTCTCTCTCTCTCTATGCGTGCCTCATTCTCTCTCTCTCTATGCGTGCCTCATTCTCTCTCTCTCTTATGCGTGCCTCATTCTCTCTCTCTCTCTATGCGTGCCTCATTCTCTCTCTCTCTCTATCCGTGCCTCATTCTCTCTCTCTCTCTATCCGTGCCTCATTCTCTCTCTCTCTCTATCCGTGCCTCATTCTCTCTCTCTCTCTATCCGTGCCTCATTCTCTCTCTCTCTCTATCCGTGCCTCATTCTCTCTCTCTCTCTATCCGTGCCTCATTCTCTCTCTCTCTCTCTCCGTGCCTCATTCTCTCTCTCTCTCTCTCTGTGCCTCATTCTCTCTCTCTCTCTGTGCCTCATTCTCTCTCTCTCTCTCTCTCTCTCTCTCTCTCTCTCTCCGTGCCTCATTCTCTCTCTCTCTCTCTCTCTATCCGTGCCTCATTCTCTCTCTCTCTCTCTCTCTATCCGTGCCTCATTCTCTCTCTCTCTCTCTCTCTATCCGTGCCTCATTCTCTCTCTCTCTCTCTCCTTCGATCCGTGCCTCATTCTCTCTCTCTCTCTCTCTCTCCGTGCCTCATTCTCTCTCTCTCTCTCTGTGCCTCATTCTCTCTCTCTCTCTCTCTGTGCCTCATTCTCTCTCTCTCTCTCTCTGTGCCTCATTCTCTCTCTCTCTCTCTCTGTGCCTCATTCTCTCTCTCTCTCTCTCTCTGTGTGCCTCATTCTCTCTCTCTCTCTCTCTGTGCCTCATTCTCTCTCTCTCTCTCTCTGTGCCTCATTCTCTCTCTCTCTCTCTCTGTGCCTCATTCTCTCTCTCTCTCTCTGTGCCTCATTCTCTCTCTCTCTCTCTCTCTCTCTCTCTCTGTGCCTCATTCTCTCTCTCTCTCTCTCCGTGTGCCTCATTCTCTCTCTCTCTCTCTCCGTGTGCCTCATTCTCTCTCTCTCTCTCTCCGTGTGCCTCATTCTCTCTCTCTCTCTCTCCGTGTGCCTCATTCTCTCTCTCTCTCTCTCCGTGTGCCTCATTCTCTCTCTCTCTCTCTCTCTATCCATGCCTCATTCTCTCTCTCTCTCTATCCGTGCCTCATTCTCTCTCTCTCTCTCTCTCCGTGCCTCATTCTCTCTCTCTCTCTCTCTCCGTGCCTCATTCTCTCTCTCTCTATCTCTCCGTGCCTCATTCTCTCTCTCTCTCTCTCTCCGTGCCTCACTCTCTCTCTCTCTCTCTCTCCGTGCCTCATTCTCTCTCTCTCTCCGTGCCTCATTCTCTCTCTCTCTCCGTGCCTCATTCTCTCTCTCTCTCCGTGCCTCATTCTCTCTCTCTCTCTCTCCGTGCCTCATTCTCTCTCTCTCTCTCTCTCTCTCTGTGCCTCATTCTCTCTCTCTCTCTCTCTCTCTATCCGTGCCTCATTCTCTCTCTCTCTCTCTCTCTCTCTCTCTATCCGTGCCTCATTCTCTCTCTCTCTCTCTCTCTCTCTATCCGTGCCTCATTCTCTCTCTCTCTCTCTATCCGTGCCTCATTCTCTCTCTCTCTCTCTCTCTATCCGTGCCTCATTCTCTCTCTCTCTCTCTCTATCCGTGCCTCATTCTCTCTCTCTCTCTCTCCGTGCCTCATTCTCTCTCTCTCTCCGTGCCTCATTCTCTCTCTCTCTCCGTGCCTCATTCTCTCTCTCTCTCTGTACCTCATTCTCTCTCTCTCTCTCTCTATCCGTGCCTCATTCTCTCTCTCTCTCTATCCGTGCCTCATTCTCTCTCTCTCTCTCTCTCTCTATCCGTGCCTCATTCTCTCTCTCTCTCTCTCTCTCTCTCTCTCCGTGCCACTCTCCTCGTGCCTCATTCTCTCTCTCTCTCTCTCCGTGCCTCATTCTCTCTCTCTCTCTCTCCGTGCCTCATTCTCTCTCTCTCTCTCTTTCGATCCGTGCCTCATTCTCTCTCTCTCTCTCTCCGTGCCTCATTCTCTCTCTCTCTCTCTCCGTGCCTCATTCTCTCTCTCTCTCTCTCCGTGCCTCTCTCTCTCTCTCTCTCTCCGTGCCTCTCTCTCTCTCTCTCCGTGCCTCATTCTCTCTCTCTCCGTCCTCATTCTCTCTCTCTCTCTCTCCGTGCCTCATTCTCTCTCTCTCTCTCTCCGTGCCTCATTCTCTCTCTCTCTCCGTGCCTCATTCTCTCTCTCTCTCTCTCCGTGCCTCATTCTCTCTCTCTCTCCGTGCCTCATTCTCTCTCTCTCTCTCTCCGTGCCTCTCTCTCTCTCTCTCTCTCCGTGCCTCTCTCTCTCTCTCTCTCCGTGCCTCATTCTCTCTCTCTCTCTCTCCGTGCCTCATTCTCTCTCTCCGTGCCTCATTCTCTCTCTCCGTGCCTCATTCTCTCTCTCTCTCTCTCTATCCGTGCCTCATTCTCTCTCTCTCTCTCTCTATCCGTGCCTCATTCTCTCTCTCTCTCTATCCGTGCCTCATTCTCTCTCTCTCTATCCGTGCCTCATTCTCTCTCTCTCTCTATCAGTGCCATCATTCTCTCTCTCTCTCTCTCTATCCCGTGCCTCATTCTCTCGCTCTCTCTCCGTGCCTCATTCTCTCTCTCTCTCTCCGTGCCTCATTCTCTCGCTCTCTCTCCGTGCCTCATTCTCTCGCTCTCTCTCCGTGCCTCATTCTCTCTCTCTCTCTATCCGTGCCTCATTCTCTCGCTCTCTCTCCGTGCCTCATTCTCTCGCTCTCTCTCCGTGCCTCATTCTCTCTCTCTCTCTATCCGTGCCTCATTCTCTCTCTCTCTCTCTCTCCGTGCCTCATTCTCTCTCTCTCTCTCTCTCCGTGCCTCATTCTCTCTCTCTCTCTCTCTCCGTGCCTCATTCTCTCTCTCTCTCTCTCTCCGTGCCTCATTCTCTCTCTCTCTCTCTCTCCGTGCCTCACTCTCTCTCTCTCTCTCTCTCCGTGCCTCATTCTCTCTCTCTCTCCGTGCCTCATCTCTCTCTCTCTCGTGCCTCATTCTCTCTCTCTCCGTGCCTCATTCTCTCTCTCTCTCTCTCTCTCTCTGTGCCTCATTCTCTCTCTCTCTCTCTCTCTATCCGTGCCTCATTCTCTCTCTCTCTCTCTCTCTCTATCCGTGCCTCATTCTCTCTCTCTCTCTCTCTCTCTCTATCCGTGCCTCATTCTCTCTCTCTCTCTCTCTCTATCCGTGCCTCATTCTCTCTCTCTCTCTCTCTCTCTATCCGTGCCTCATTCTCTCTCTCTCTCTCTCTCTATCCGTGCCTCATTCTCTCTCTCTCTCTCTCTATCCGTGCCTCATTCTCTCTCTCTCTCTCTCCGTGCCTCATTCTCTCTCTCTCTCCGTGCCTCATTCTCTCTCTCTCTCTGTGCCTCATTCTCTCTCTCTCTCTCTCTATCCGTGCCTCATTCTCTCTCTCTCTCTATCCGTGCCTCATTCTCTCTCTCTCTCTCTCTCTCTCTATCCGTGCCTCATTCTCTCTCTCTCTCTCTCTCTCTCTCCGTGCCTCATTCTCTCTCTCTCTCCGTGCCTCATTCTCTCTCTCTCTCCGTGCCTCATTCTCTCTCTCTCTCTCTCTCTCCGTGCCTCATTCTCTCTCTCTCTCTCTCCGTGCCTCATTCTCTCTCTCTCTCTCTTTCGATCCGTGCCTCATTCTCTCTCTCTCTCTCTCCGTGCCTCATTCTCTCTCTCTCTCTCTCCGTGCCTCATTCTCTCTCTCTCTCTCTCCGTGCCTCATTCTCTCTCTCTCTCTCCGTGCCTCTCTCTCTCTCTCTCCGTGCCTCATTCTCTCTCTCTCTCTCTCCGTGCCTCATTCTCTCTCTCTCTCTCTCGGTGCCTCATTCTCTCTCTCTCTCCGTGCCTCATTCTCTCTCTCTCTCTCTCCGTGCCTCATTCTCTCTCTCTCTCTCTGTGCCTCATTCTCTCTCTCTCTCTCTCCGTGCCTCTCTCTCTCTCTCTCTCTCCGTGCCTCTCTCTCTCTCTCTCCGTGCCTCATTCTCTCTCTCTCTCTCTCCGTGCCTCATTCTCTCTCTCTCTCTCTCCGTGCCTCATTCTCTCTCTCTCCGTGCCTCATTCTCTCTCTCTCTCTCTCCGTGCCTCATTCTCTCTCTCTCTCTCTCCGTGCCTCATTCTCTCTCTCTCTCTCTGTACCTCATTCTCTCTCTCTCTCTCTCTATCCGTGCCTCATTCTCTCTCTCTCTCTCTCTATCCGTGCCTCATTCTCTCTCTCTCTCTATCCGTGCCTCATTCTCTCTCTCTCTATCCGTGCCTCATTCTCTCTCTCTCTCTATCAGTGCCTCATTCTCTCTCTCACTCTCTCTATCCGTGCCTCATTCTCTCGCTCTCTCTCCGTGCCTCATTCTCTCGCTCTCTCTCCGTGCCTCATTCTCTCGCTCTCTCTCCGTGCCTCATTCTCTCGCTCTCTCTCCGTGCCTCATTCTCTCGCTCTCTCTCCGTGCCTCATTCTCTCGCTCTCTCTCCGTGCATCATTCTCTCGCTCTCTCTCCGTGCCTCATTCTCTCGCTCTCTCTCCGTGCCTCATTCTCTCTCTCTCTCTCTCTATCCGTGCCTCATTCTCTCTCTCTCTCTCCGTGCCTCATTCTCTCTCTCTCTCTATCCGTGCCTCATTCTCTCTCTCTCTCTCTATCCGTGCCTCATTCTCTCTCTCTCTCTGTGCCTCATTCTCTCTCTCTCTCTCTCTATCCGTGCCTCATTCTCTCTCTCTCTCTCTCTCTCCGTGCCTCACTCTCTCTCTCTCTCTCTCTCTCTCTATCCGTGCCTCGTTCTCTCTCTCTCTCTATCCGTGCCTCATTCTCTCTCTCTCTCTCTCCGTGCCTCATTCTCTCTCTCTCTCTCTCTATCCGTGCCTCATTCTCTCTCTCTCTCTCTGTCCGTGCCTCATTCTCTCTCTCTCTCTCTCTATCCGTGCCTCATTCTCTCTCTCTCTCTCTCTCTATCCGTGCCTCATTCTCTCTCTCTCTCTCTCTCTCTATCCGTGCCTCATTCTTTCTCTCTCTCTCTCTCTCTATCCGTGCCTCATTCTCTCTCTCTCTCTCTCTATGCGTGCCTCATTCTCTCTCTCTCTCTCTATCCGTGCCTCATTCTCTCTCTCTCTCTCTCTCTATCCGTGCCTCATTCTCTCTCTCTCTCTCTTTCTATCCGTGCCTCATTCTCTCTCTCTCTCTCTTTCTATCCGTGCCTCATTCTCTCTCTCTCTCTCTCTCTCCGTGCCTCATTCTCTCTCTCTCTCTATCCGTGCCTCATTCTCTCTCTCTCTCTATCCGTGCCTCATTCTCTCTCTCTCTCTCCGTGCCTCATTCTCTCTCTCTCTCTCTCCGTGCCTCATTCTCTCTCTCTCTCCGTGCCTCATTCTCTCTCTCTCTCCGTGCCTCATTCTCTCTCTCTCTCTCTCTCTCCGTGCCTCATTCTCTCTCTCTCTCTCTCTCCATGCCTCATTCTCTCTCTCTCTCTCTCTCTCTCCGTGCCTCATTCTCTCTCTCTCTCTCTCTCTCTCCGTGCCTCATTCTCTCTCTCTCTCTCTCTCTCTCTCTCTCTATCCGTGCCTCATTCTCTCTCTCTCTCTCTCTCTCTCTCTCTCCGTGCCTCATTCTCTCTCTCTCTCTCTCTCTCTCCGTGCCTCATTCTCTCTCTCTCTCTCCGTGCCTCACTCTCTCTCTCTCTCTCTCTCCGTGCCTCATTCTCTCTCTCTCTCCGTGCCTCATTCTCTCTCTCTCTCTCCGTGCTCATTCTCTCTCTCTCTCTCTCTCTCTCTCCGTGCCTCATTCTCTCTCTCTCTCTCTCTCTCTCTCCGTGCCTCATTCTCTCTCTCTCTCTCTCTCCGTGCCTCCCCTCTCTCTCTCTCTCTCTCTATCCGTGCCTCATTTTCTCTCTCTCTCTCTCTCTCTCCGTGCCTCATTCTCTCTCTCTCTCCGTGCCTCATTCTCTCTCTCTCCGTGCCTCCCTCTCTCTCTCTCTCTCGTGCCTCATTCTCTCTCTCTCTCTCTCTCTCTCTCCAAACGTGCCTCATTCTCTCTCTCTCTCTCTCTCTCTCTATCCGTGCCTCATTCTCTCTCTCTCTCTCTCTCTCTATCCGTGCCTCATTCTCTCTCTCTCTCTCTATCCGTGCCTCATTCTCTCTCTCTCTCCGTGCCTCATTCTCTCTCTCTCTCCGTGCCTCATTCTCTCTCCGTGCCTCATTCTCTCTCTCTCTCTCTCCGTGCCTCTCTCTCTCTCTCCTCTCCGTGCCTCTCTCTCTCTCTCTCTCCTTGCCTCATTCTCTCTCTCTCTCTCTCCGTGCCTCATTCTCTCTCTCTCTCTCTCCGTGCCTCATTCTCTCTCTCTCTCCGTGCCTCATTCTCTCTCTCTCTCTCTCCGTGCCTCATTCTCTCTCTCTCTCTCTCCGTGCCTCATTCTCTCTCTCCGTGCCTCATTCTCTCTCTCTCTCTCTCTATCCGTGCCTCATTCTCTCTCTCTCTCTCTCTATCCGTGCTCATTCTCTCTCTCTCTCTATCCGTGCCTCATTCTCTCTCTCTCTATCCGTGCCTCATTCTCTCTCTCTCTCTATCAGTGCCTCATTCTCTCTCTCTCTCTCTCTATCCCTGCCTCATTCTCTCGCTCTCCTCTCCGTGCCTCATTCTCTCGCTCTCTCTCCGTGCCTCATTCTCTCGCTCTCTCTCCGTGCCTCATTCTCTCGCTCTCTCTCCGTGCCTCATTCTCTCTCTCTCTCTATCCGTGCCTCATTCTCTCGCTCTCTCTCCGTGCCTCATTCTCTCGCTCTCTCTCCTCCGTGCCTCATTCCTCTCTCTCTCTCTATCCGTGCCTCATTCTCTCTCTCTCTCTCTCTCCGTGCCTCATTCTCTCTCTCTCTCTCTCCGTGCCTCATTCTCTCTCTCTCTCTCTCTCCGTGCCTCATTCTCTCTCTCTCTCTCTCTCCGTGCCTCACTCTCTCTCTCTCTCTCTCTCCGTGCCTCATTCTCTCTCTCTCTCCGTGCCTCATTCTCTCTCTCTCTCCGTGCCTCATTCTCTCTCTCTCTCTCTCCGTGCCTCATTCTCTCTCTCTCTCTCTCTCTCTCTGTGCCTCATTCTCTCTCTCTCTCTCTCTCTATCCGTGCCTCATTCTCTCTCTCTCTCTCTCTCTCTATCCGTGCCTCATCTCTCTCTCTCTCTATCCGTGCCTCATTCTCTCTCTCTCTCTCTCTCTATCCGTGCCTCATTCTCTCTCTCTCTCTCTCTCTCTCTATCCGTGCCTCATTCTCTCTCTCTCTCTCTCTCTATCCGTGCCTCATTCTCTCTCTCTCTCTCTCTATCCGTGCCTCATTCTCTCTCTCTCTCTCTCCGTGCCTCATTCTCTCTCTCTCTCCGTGCCTCATTCTCTCTCTCTCTCCGTGCCTCATTCTCTCTCTCTCTCTGTACCTCATTCTCTCTCTCTCTCTCTCTATCCGTGCCTCATTCTCTCTCTCTCTCTATCCGTGCCTCATTCTCTCTCTCTCTCTCTCTCTCTATCCGTGCCTCATTCTCTCTCTCTCTCTCTCTCTCTGTGCCTCATTCTCTCTCTCTCTCCGTGCCTCATTCTCTCTCTCTCTCCGTGCCTCATTCTCTCTCTCTCTCTCTCTCCGTGCCTCATTCTCTCTCTCTCTCTCTCCGTGCCTCATTCTCTCTCTCTCTCTCTTTCGATCCGTGCTCATTCTCTCTCTCTCTCTCTCCGTGCCTCATTCTCTCTCTCTCTCTCTCCGTGCCTCATTATCTCTCTCTCTCTCTCCGTGCCTCATTCTCTCTCTCTCTCTCCGTGCCTCTCTCTCTCTCTCTCCGTGCCTCATTCTCTCTCTCTCTCTCTCCGTGCCTCATTCTCTCTCTCTCTCTCTCCGTGCCTCATTCTCTCTCTCTCTCCGTGCCTCATTCTCTCTCTCTCTCTCTCCGTGCCTCATTCTCTCTCTCTCTCTCTGTGCCTCATTCTCTCTCTCTCTCTCTCCGTGCATCTCTCTCTCTCTCTCTCTCCGTGCCTCTCTCTCTCTCTCTCCGTGCCTCATTCTCTCTCTCTCTCTCTCCGTGCCTCATTCTCTCTCTCTCTCTCTCCGTGCCTCATTCTCTCTCTCTCTCTCTCCGTGCCTCATTCTCTCTCTCTCTCCATGCCTCATTCTCTCTCTCTCTCTCTCCGTGCCTCATTCTCTCTCTCTCTCTCTCCGTGCCTCATTCTCTCTCTCTCTCTCTCCGTGCCTCATTCTCTCTCTCTCTCTCTCTATCCGTGCCTCATTCTCTCTCTCTCTCTCTCTATCCGTGCCTCATTCTCTCTCTCTCTATCGTGCCTCATTCTCTCTCTCTCTATCCGTGCCTCATTCTCTCTCTCTCTCTATCAGTGCCTCATTCTCTCGCTCTCATCTCCGTGCCTCATTCTCTCGCTCTCTCTCCGTGCCTCATTCTCTCGCTCTCTCTA